>NW_022103898.1:20463502-20492530 GCF_000313985.2 Echinops telfairi
CCCCTTGCCAGGAGCTCCAGACCCTGCTTGCCTGCTGTCTCTGAGGTGAGGGAGTTCCCTTCTTGAAAATTCTCTCAGTTCCTACCACGAAGACACATTGGATCTGTCACTGTCAGCTTAAAGCCCTCTTACCTTCTTAGATATGAACCTGACCAGGAAAATGCTTGACAAGCTGCCTGTGTTTCCTGAGAGACCAATAGATCTCTCTGGAAGGGCATACCGTGACCCTCTAGGACAGGATAGAACTGCCCCACCATGTACCCACTACGCCACCAGGGCTCCCGCCTTTGAGCTGCTCATGAACTCCAGTCTCAATGTCCCAGGGTGATGCAGATGGTGGATGCGTGTGACTGTTAACCAATAGGTGGGGGCTTTGTGTCTTCCCCTGCGTGCCTTGGATATAAGGCCTGGGCATCCACTTCTGAAAAATCAGCCATCAGAAGCTGTGGAGTACCATTCCACTCTGACACCAGCTGGGTGTCAACTGCAGCCAGAAGAGAAAGCAGAGGGCAGGGACTGGAGAAGCCTGTGCCCCAGAGTGACTGCATCAGAAACACAGGGGGAGAGGGGGTTGCGTTCTGCACAGAGACTAATGCTTTAGGAGGCAGATGCAGCTCAGGTCTGAGGAGCACGTCACTGCATCCATACAGTGGGGTCAGTTCCCACTCAGAGCCACTCAACGGGATTGGGTGGAACTGCCCCTGTGGGTTTCCGAGAGACTGTAAATCTTTACTGGGGGGTTAGGGAGGATGGGAGAAAGCCCCCTCTCTCTTCTAACTGCTAACCTCAGGATTAGCAACGTAATTTGTAACCATGCTGCCCCCAGGGCTATCCTTAGTGGTTTGAAAAGACCAGTAGTGCTTTATGTTTTCATTCTCAGGTTCAAGTGACTCAGTTCTGGGTTCCCAAGAGGGGAGACTTCAAAGCAGGTCTTGATTTAGGTCCTATCAAAGGCAGGGGATGGCTGAAAGGATACAACAAGGGGCTTGATCTTGGTACCACCCCTTGTTCGCATTCATTTTTTCCAATCGTGTTCATTCATTGAAACCAAATGGATGGGGCACGGCTTATGCTCCAGACATGACTCTAACAGGGTGACTATGTAACTGATAGTCCAGATGGATTTAGGGTTGAAGGTTGGCTCTGTCAATTACTCCCTCATGCATGATCTCGGGCCAGTGTCTTAACCTCTCTGAGCTCCATTCCCTTAATTATAAAATGATTATAGATGGGTAACTATAGATAAGGTTGTGATGATTCAGTGACAATAAAATG
This sequence comes from Echinops telfairi, assembly GCF_000313985.2. Lineage (NCBI taxonomy): Eukaryota > Metazoa > Chordata > Mammalia > Afrosoricida > Tenrecidae > Echinops > Echinops telfairi. The sequence goes on from NW_022103898.1 coordinate 20,464,778, forward strand.
GCTGAGCATGGTGCTGGACGCATGTTCAGTAAATGGACATGTGTTTACACACGTGTTTAGGGATCAGTGGGAAGTTCTGGTAAAGACTTCTGAGAGGCAAGGAGGAGAAGGTGGAGGCCAAGCTCCTAGATCAGTGATTCTCAATGCTAGCTGAGCCTTAGATTTTCATGGGGTGTTTGCAAAAATGGAGATGACCAGAGACACCCACCCCCCTGGTACCCCCGTGATTCTGATTTCATTGGTCAGGCTGAGAAATATGAGGGGACATATGAAACTACCAGTTCATATACACGCCGACTTATTCTAAACAAAGCACATTTAAACATGTCTGCGAGCTGTCGGGGTCTGCAGACAAGTTCTCTCGGTCATACATTTGTCTTAGTCTGGTTTATGAGTCCATTCCAACTGATAACCACCCCATGGGACAGAGTAGAGCAGCCTCTGTGGGTTTCCCAGATTGTAAATCTCATAGGAATAAGAAAGTCTTATTTTTCTCCAGAGGAGGTGGATTTGAACTACCGATCTTGTGGCTCCCACAGTCCAAGGCATAACCCACAACGCCATCAAGCCTCTGTGTCAAAGCTGTCCTGGGATATTAGAGTTCAGGTGCCGCACAATTCACCTGTTTGTTGTGATCATTGTCGAGTGCCATTGAATCCATTCCCAGGCCTGATGACCCCATATCTTTACAGTTCTTGTTATGGTGCAAAACAATCCAAACAGTGGGCCCCCAGGGGATCTGCCGGGCCAGTGAATTTCAAGGTGGAGAGGTCAGCTCAGAAGGTTATGGAGACTTGTTTTCATTTTGAAATCCAAAGAGGTAATCATAGATTTCTCTCAAAGAACACAGAGTGATTAGGAAGAATTGCTATGAAGAAGTTTTAGGAAAGCAGAAAACTGCTTTGGTGAGGAAGAAGGCCAGAAGAGATGTGCCCAAGGATTTTATTTCCCCCATCACTACATCGCACCTGCGCGTTCATTCTTCAAAGATGGCAAAGGCTTTGAGAATTTCCTGGGAAGCTTTGGGACACTCTGATCTTGGCCCTTCAGACCTCATTTGGTTCCCCAAGCTCCAGAATCTTGAAAAGGAATGAAGGTTGAGTCCAGCCTGGAGGATGCCCAGACTGCCATTCCACCATGGCATGGAGGGAAGAGTGTGTGTGAGTCTGGGTCCATGAGAGAAACAAACCCACAGAAACTCATGTAAAAGAGAGAGTTTTATATAAAGGGTAAGTGCACATCAAGAAAACATCCCAACCCAGTGCTGCCCAAGCCCACAAGTCCAACATTAACTCATATGTCCGACACCAATCCACAAAGTCCTCCTCCATCTCACAAAAATGCCAACTGCAGGAGGGAAGCCGAGTCAGTGAACATGTAAGCATCTCAGCGCTGGTAGGGGTCTCCATGTGACTGCTCCAGTGTCCAGTACTTTATCGGGGTAGGCCCATGTGGCTTCTCCTCAGGGATGTCTTGCAGGAAGTGAGCCTTGCCAGCTGAAGTAGGGAACTGGCTAAGGCAGCTGCACCCTGGTCTGACCATCACAAAGCAAGAAACTCTAGAACTAGAAAGGCAAGGCTCACAGAGCCATTTATCCCTCTGCCCTTCAACTAACCCCACATGTGTTTATTTGCCAGGTTGGCACAATAAACTAACTACTTCAAGTGTAGCATCCTTCCAGAAAGGATCGGAGAGATGAAAAGTGTGTCGATCTAGAAAGGGGAATGTGGAGAGACGATAGCCTTACAGTTTGATATTCTTGTTTACTCTGGGCTTTGGTGATTTTTTTCAAGTGTGATTGTGTAAAGTAGAGGGTTAACAAAAAAGAGGCAAACTCTCAGGGAGATGGATTGACACTGTGGTGGCAACAATGGGCTCAAACTAAACACAACTGTGAGGCTGGCGGAGGACCAGGCAGTGTTTCATTCTGTTGTACATAGGATTGATAGTGGACCAGAACCAACTTGATGGTACCTAATAGCAACAACAACCACAGGAAGATCTTGATGCACTGTTTTGATCTACCCGTGCATGGGTGTCATTTCTACAACCAAGAGGAAATGAGCTTTGCTCTAGACACTTGCGCTAGTTGGGTCATTTGTCAACATGAATTCCAGAGACGAGGGCATGCCCACTAGGGAGGAGGGCGTGATCTCTGTGGGGCTTGGGTGGACTCACTAGCCCTTTGCTTGCTGTCCTCATCAGGGACTCAGTGCCCCATGCAATGGTTCATTGAACTTGGCAAAACAGAGTCTCGTGCTTGCGTTTACTCTTTTGAACCCCTGGCGAATTGCTGAGCATTTTAATACGCTCCCTTGGCTGCCAGATGCACTGGTTCCACACGAAGTCCCTGCAGACTGGCTCCGAGTGCAGGACTCGCCCCTGTGACTAGCACAGCACCAGAGTTCTCCTCCTCCTGAGTCCTAGCAGCAAGTCTTCAGCGCCGATCTGCCCAGCCGTGTTTCTAATGGGTTTCCAATTAAGTTAGCGGCTTGCCCTTCAAGGGATCCTTGCCAGTGTTTGCGTTTGATAACACCCCAGCCCTTTGCTGGAGGCTGGATGACAGAAACACAACAGCTGAAAACCAATGCCACTCCCTTGCTGTCCCGCCTGCCCTCTTGGGGCTTCCTGGAGTTCAATATTTTGGAGGGCCTTGAATAATGATACTAGTGCTTGAGCTCCTTTTTAAAAAAGTGGGGGTGGGGGTGGACATGAAGCTGGTGTGGGAGTGAAATATAGTGTCTCTGGACAGTCTCTGTGTGGCTGTCTTAGTTTGCTTAGCAGGCAGCACCATGCATCTGGGAGACTTCACCAAACCGAGGGGAGGGGCATGGGAAGGGAGATTGGTCTAGACTGGGGCCATTCGGCTGTTTATAATTTCATTCGCAGGCCCTGCGCAATGATCACCTTGAAACGTAGCCTGCCGTATCTGGTTAAGGAGCCCTGACTGTGTAGTGGTTATACGTTGTGTGGGATCCCCAAGATCAGCACTTCGAAAGCACCAGAGTCTCTGAGGGAGAAAGCTGGGGTTTTCCACTTCCATAGAGAGTTACAGTCTCAGAAACTCACAGGGCCTCCTCTGCCTTGCCTTACAGGGTCGCTGTGCGTCGGCGTCGGCTCGATGGCAGTGAGTTTGGTTTGGTGTGCGATTTGTTTGGTGTTGCATCTGGTCGAATATTTCATTAACTCCCCCACCCCGTGCAATGACTGGAGTGGCGTCTCTTCGGTGAGGCGTGTGATATTAGCTGATTGAGGCCCTCGGGCTTGACATTCCCTGATCTAGGTGAACTTCAACGTCTGTCTTAGGGAACAAACGAGACCCCAGTCTCAAAGATCACCGAGGGAGAGCCTTGATGAAGTCTTAAAAGGGACAAAGACAAGCCAAAGACACAGACATATCATCCAGATGAGGGAGGCCCTTCGGATGAGGTCATATGGTGAGGATTCATTGTGAGGACACTCATTAAATAAGGCAGGGGACAAGAAAACCGTCACAGATTCATGATCGGTGTCAGATCAGTACTTGACAGGTGGGACTACAGAAGCAGGAAAGGGACTGTGGTGAGGACACATAGGTTATGTGAGATAAAGAAGCTTACAGGATTGGTCTTTCCAACCAAGGCAGTCAAGACACGACTGGCAGGGCATGATGCTTGACTAACTATAAAGTTGCAGAAACCCCCAGCTGCTCCCTAGGAAAGAGATGAGGCTTTCTACTCCTGTAAAGAGTCACCTTCTCAGAAATCCATAGGGGTGGCCCTATTTGGTCCTAGAGGGCCCTACCAGTTGGAATCGACTCGATGGCAGTACGTTTGGATGCCTTTGAGTATTGGTTTCACCCTTTCCTTCAACCCTCCCCTGTAGTCACACACACATCCTTCCAGGACAGCGTGGTGGTCTCAGGTGTGGATTCTGCCAATGCCAGGTACATGACTGCATCCACACTCTGAGGTTTGATCCAGGCATGCCTCCTGGCATTAGCCTTTCTTGAGCTGAAACCAGCATTCTAAGAGCAACAGCCATGCTCCCGCACTTGTTGGACGCTGAGGACTGTTCTGATAAGCCTTCCCTGCACGAGGTAGCTAGAAGCTTCATTTTATAAATGAGGAGACCGGGGCTCAGAAAGGTTAAGTAACTTGCCAAGGTTACCCAGCTGGTAAGGGGCAGAGCCTAGATTTGAAGTCAGGCTCCAAACCACTGCACCAGGTTACCCAATGAGGGGATCTGGACTCAGCATTGGCAAGACACTCCTCAGAATGTGGTGGGCCAGGCAGAGACTAGAGCCAAACCAAACCAAACTCACAGCCATCTAGTCCCCTCTGACATGTGGCAACTCTTGGGACAGATTAGAAGTGCCCCTGAAGGCTTCCAAGGCTGCAGATCTCTATGCGAGCAGAAAGCCTCATCTGTCCCCTGGAGAGTGGCTGGTGGATTCAAACTGCTGACCTTGTGGTTGGCAGCCTAACACCACCAGGGCTCTTTCGAGATGATAAACAAAGAGCTCATCACCGCAGCTGTGGCTTCTCTACCTGATGACGCGAGAAAGTGTGAGAAGGGTACCCCTAGGGAAACCATTGCCTCAGTTTCCTTGTGCTGCAGCAGCAGAAAATGCCCCGTGGGTGGCTATAGAGAGAGGATAGACATTTCCTTAACAGTCCTGTCATTTCAAAGTCCAAATGCAGTTGGTTAAAAAAAAAAAGACTCCACGGAGTCCATTCAGACTCATAGGGACTCTACAGGACAGTGTTAGAACTGCCCCTGTGCATTATTGAGACTGTAACTCTTTACAGGAGTAGAAAGCTTCCTCATTACAGTTATCAGCTCAATGTGTAACCACTGCACCACCAGGGCTTCTCCCGAAATGCAGGTGATAAGGGAGTTTTCTGTATATGTATGCATTTGGTCCCTTTCAGCTTCTGATAGCTAACAGCACCTGGTTCCTTGATGATCCTCATGTGGGATGGATCTGTCTTCCTCCATTTGTGCTTGTTTGGCTCTGGCTCTATGCTGCTCTTGATGTCTCACCCAGAAGTGACGAGGTTTAGGATACACCTTACACTGCTATGAGCTCGTTGATGCGACAAACAAAGCCCCGTTTCCCAGTACAATTGCGTCCTTGGGTGGCGGGGTCAGGATTCCCGCGTGGACTCTTTTGGTGATATACTCCCGTCCGTAACAGCACTCCATGTGGGTTTTCAGGAGAGGAAGATGAGGGGTGTGGTTATGGAGGACCCCTCCCCACCACCTTCCCCCAACTGCTTGAATGAAAGAAGAGAGAGCATGCTTTCTTTTTGATACCTTGACTGAGACCCATTCTGAGAGAGAGCCTCCCCAATCCAGATTGTGGGAGACTCTGTGCCTGTGAGCTCATGAGCCTGAGTACGCGTCTGTGGGAGAGCAAGCAGAGGGAATGAGCGGGAAGGCTGGAGAGCATGAATAAGGAGTAGGTGGAATAGTCCGTGGAGACCAATTCCACCTCGGAGCCTGGGTGGTTCCTTTGGCAACGACCCTCAGATATGGTGGTGGAAAGGGTGTGGGGGATTCCAGTGATCAATCCAACACGTCGCCTCTGATTCCCCTGCTCCCTGCAGCTGCCCTGTCTGCTCTGGTTGTGATCCTGCCTCCCTCGGATTGGATATTGGGCCCCCAAAGCAGAAGTCATCCCAGCAGGGATGGCTGATTCTTGGCTAGCTTTCTCCATCTCCTTTTCTGCAAGTAAATGTTGCACTTTCTAGCCATTTCTTCTGCCTCTCCTGGATTCTGTTGCTGACAGTGGGTGGCCTGGGAGGCTGTGCATCTCCTTGGGCATGCCCATGAACAGCCCAAAGAGTTGGCGTTTAACAAAAGGCAATTAGTGAGCCTTTCATGGTCCAAACCAGAAAACCCGTTGACTCCGCTCTGAGCACCCCACTGACAATAGGGGAGCAGCTGGTCCGAGGCCGCTTCTCACCCTCATTGCCCTGGGCTGCCTGTGAAGCTCATGTGGCGTTTGGCATTTAGCTCTGGGGGAGAAACTTTTGAACAATGAGGCACATGGGAACTAAAGGGTCTTCCTTGGTTCCAGACAGTTCCTTCGAAGGAAAGACCACCCCTTTTCTGACATGAAAACAATGAATTCATTTTCTGGGAGGATCTTAATGACCGTTAATAAAAGAGTGGAAAGATACTTCTGGTGAGGCTGTTAGGGGAGTCATACATGCCGCCACCTGGGAGGCAGTCCTGGCAGCATCTTGGAGATCATTGATATGGCATGAGGAGAATTCCGACTGGTCCACATCTAGACTCTTGGCTTGTTTGCTTAAAACCCTCAAGCTAATCTACCTCCCTGGATGTTACCTGGCACCCAGAGGGCCTTATTCCATTGAAAGATGTTTTATACTTTTCAGCATCGACTCTTCATGTGCTGGTTGCCATTGAATTGATTCTGACACATGACATGCCCCCCTCCCTCCCCCATGTCAGAGTAGAACCGTGCAGAGCAGAGCTTCAGTGGCGGCTATTTTAAAGGTAGATGACTAAGTCTTTCTTTTGACGTGACTCTGGGTGGATTAGAACCTCCAGTCTTTTGGTGAGCAACTGAGGGTGCCAACTCTTGACCCCACCCACGAGCGCCACTCTTCCTAGGGTCATCGTTATTGTGGTTGGGTGCTGTTGGGTTGGTTGTGACTCATAGTGACAGATGGGTTCCCTGCCAGGCCTGCGCCATCCTCACATTGTGTGACCCATGGTTGCAGCCTGTGTCCATCCGTCTTTCTCTTTTCCCTGCCACTCTCCTTTCCCACGCATAAGGTTCTTCTCTGGGGACTGGTCTCTCCAGACAACGTGTCCAAAGCCCGTGGGAGGAAGTCGTACCATCCTTGCTTCTAAGGGACATAAGCATCTTCATGTTGCATCCTATAAATTGACCCATTTCCTCCCTCCTCTTCAGCCCATTCTCCGTTTTCCCCTGAATGGCTTAGTGTGTTTGCCTCCAAGATGCTGGTGGATAGTCACAATCCCAAGGCCTCCTCACTCAGCAGCCTTGCTCCCTGGCCAGAATAGTCTTGTTACAATGCGCAATGTCTCAAGCTATACAAGTTGTGTTATGAACCTCGAGGGCAGCAGAAGGGAATCGTTAGGTATCGGGTAATTAGTGGGATTGTGAAAGCCAGACAATCAGAAGGCAAAATTGGACTGTCAAACAGATCATCTGATGAAATTCAGAATTAATTTGGAGAAATAATTGTTGCTACAGCAACCGATTCCCACTCTCCTTGAAATGGAAAATAAACAGAAAACAAGGAAAAGAATTCAAGTTGGTGTCTGGGAAGAAAGCCCTTCTGGGGACAGGGAAAGAAAAGGCAGCGAGTTGTGATATTTTAAGATGTGCAATAAAATCATCTAGAAGAGTAAAACTCAACTCACTTTGGGTGATTCAGCTCTATTCTTGGTGTCTCTGGGTTTCTTTTCTGGCCCATTGAGACTTGCCTCCCTGATGTCCCTCCCTCATCATCTAAGTTATTCTTTTTTTTTTTTTAATCATTTTATTGGGGGTTCGTACAACTCATCACAATCCATCCATCCATCCATTGTGTCAAGCACATTTGTACATTGGTTGCCATCATTCTCAAACATTTTCTTTCTACTTGAGCCCTTGGTATCAGCTCCTCATTTTTTCCCCTCCCTCCCTCACCTTCCCTCCCTCATGAACCCTTGATAATTTATAAATTATTATTATTTTTTCATGCCTTACACTGTCTGATGTCTCCCTTTACCCCATTTTCTGTTGCCTGTCCCCCAGGGAGGTGGTTATATGTAGATCCTTGTGATCAGTTCCCCCTTCCTCCCACCCCTTCTCCTTGCCCTACTGGTATCACTACTCTCATTATTGGTCCTGAGGGGTTTATCTGTTCTGGATTCCCAGTGTTTCCAGCTCTTATCTGTACTAGTGTACATCCTCTGTTCTAGTTGGATTTGTAAGGTAGAATTGGGATCATGATAGTGGGGGGGAGGTGACATTACAGAACTAGAGAAAAGTTATATGTTTCATCAGTGCTATACTGCACCCTGACTGGCTCGTCTCCTCCCCATGACCCTTCTGTCGGGGAATGTCCAGTTGCCTACAGATGGGCTTTGGGTCTCCAGTCCACACAAACCCCACCCCACCCAATTCACAGTGATAGGATTTTTTGCTCTTTGATGACTGGTACTTTATCCTATCGACACCTCATGTTCTCACAAGCTGGTGTGCTTCTTCCATGTGGGCTTTGTTGCTTTTCAGCTAGATGGTCACTTGTTTATCTTCAAGGCTTTAAGACCCCAGATGCTATATGTTTCGATAGCTAGGCACCATCAGCTTTCTTCATTCGCATTCGCTTATGCACTCACTCTATCTTCAGTGATCATGTTGGGAACTTAAGCATCATGGAATGCCAGGTTAATAGAACAAAGTGTTTTTAAATTGAGGGAGTACTTGATTAGAGCCCCAATGTCCATCGATCTTAATGTCTGTGCAACAGTTAAAAAAATCCAACTCACTGCCATTGAATCAGTTCAGATTCACATGACCCTATAGGACAGAGTAGAACTCCCTCTGCGGTTTCTGAGACTGTAACTCTTTTTCTCTTGGAGCAGCTGGTGGTTTCAAACTGCCGACCTTGTTGCTAGCAGCCCAAAGCATAAGCACTGTGCTACCAGGTCTCCTTATGCCACCCTTAGGGAATGGATTATTTTATAAGCTCTAGTTGCACACAAGAAGAAAGATGGGGCTTTCTACTCCCATAAAGCATCACAGTCTTGGAAACTCACAGTTCTACCTTGTCCTGTAGGCACATTGTGAGTTGGCATTGACCCGATGGCAATGGTTGTTGTTTTTTTTTTGCTTGTGTTGTATTCAGCTAGGTAGCAACTTCTTGTGGACAAAGACTGTCTTACATTGTTTTTATGCCCTCAGGTGTGTCAGAGTAGAACTGGGCTCCGTAGAGTTTTCAATGACTTGATATGTCTGGAAGTAGATCATCCTTCCAAGGGGACTGAGCCTCCAACATTTAGCAAAGGGCTCTGACCAATTCTTTCAGTAGACAGATCATAAAAGCATTTTTGTAGAAGAGGCGATGATGGAGGTTCTCTGTGCTGAAGGAGTATTATGCACAGAAAAGAAGTCAATGATGGGAGAAGGTGTAGTCACACAAAGGGGGCATCACATCAACCTAATGGTGATGCATCCAGATAAGGACCAAAAGAATGCTCTCAGCAGCATTATTCACAGTGTGACCCCTTAGCTGAAAACAACTCCTATGTCCACCAGCAGTCGGATGGGCAAGCAAGTGTGGATACTACGTTCACACAATGCAAGGCTCTCCAGTGCTCTCTGCTGCACCATCCTGGGTCATTCTAAGACACGTAATGTTGATCAAAGGCAACCAGACACCACCCGATAGAGATGGCATGAGTCAGCCTGTAAAAGGAAAAAAATGGCAAAACTAATTTATGATATGGCTGATATGAAATTATCCCAGGAGAGTTGTCTAGGGACAGAAAGAGGAACTGGGGGAATTGAGGTGGACCTTGATTTCCACCTTCTAACCACAAGGTCAGCAGTTTGAACTACCAGCTGCCTCTCAGGAGAACAATGAAGCGTTTACTCTGGTAAAGATGTACAGCCTTGGGAACTGATGGCCAGATGTACTCTGACCGACAGGCTCGCCAGCAGTCAGAGTGGACTCAGTGGCAGTGAGGGAGAGAAGCTAGGGATAATGTGAGTACTCGCCTCAGAGAACCACGTGTGAGGGTACCCTGAGGTCATCCACAACACGCAGTAATTGTTCAATCCACGGTTAACTGTGGTGAGTGGTTACACATTTGGTTACAATCCACAGGGTCAGCAGTTCAAAAACACAAGTCCCTTCAAGGGGGGAAAGACCAGGCTTTCTACTCCCGTAAAGAGTTACGATCTTGGAATCTCACAGGGGGCAGCCCTACCTTGTCCTACAGGGTCGCTGGGTTGGCATCAACTCATTGGCGTGCATGTGGTTTTGAGATGGTTATTATACTCGGCTGCTAGTGAAACAAAGTCGTTGTTTTGAACCTATCAGCTGCTCCAGGGGAGGAAGACGGGCCCATAAAGGATTTACAGCAGCAGTTCTCAACCTGTGGGTTGTGACCCCTTTGGGGGTTGAATGCCCCTTTCACAGGGGTCGCCTAAGACCATCAGAAAACACATTTCTGATCTGGTGAGAAAGAAGCTATCTCAACCTTTGCACTGACATTGGCTTTTTACGCGTACTGTCACAAAATGTAGCAATGCAATTCACTGCTGTTATATTAAGACGGTTACCCACGTGACACCATGCTTCAAGACAAAATTTCATTTATTTGTCATTAGAAATGGATAGTTCACAATATAGAATGACCTATTGTTTTTGTGATGAATCACTATGCTTTCATGATGTTCCATGCGTAACAGTGAACATACAGCTTGCATATCAGATAGGTACATGATGATTCATAACAGTAGCAACATGACAGTGATGAAGTAGCAGCGACAATCATTTTATGGTTGGGGTCACCATCACAGGAGGAACTGTGTGAAAGGGTTGTGGCATGAGGCAGGTTGAGAACCACTGATCTACAGCCTTGGCAACCGCATGGGGAAGTTCTCCTCTGTCCTGTGGAGTCGCTATGAGCTGGCATGGACTGGATGGCAATGGGTTTCCAGCAAAAAAGCTCCTTGTCTGAGAAGGTTCCCAGAGAAAAGTGAACCTGAAGCGGGTTCATAGATCGGGAGCCTGGATGCACCCAGTGCTTCATTCTTATCTTTCATTGTTCCTGGCAACGCTTGGTCCCCTGGCTCTCCTGGAGCTCCTTGTGGGATCTCAGGACCTCCTGGCCAGCTTGCCTGTCCCCCCTCGCTCTCCTCGCTCTGCCTGTGCCCTCATTCTTGCCGCCCTGCTGCCGGGTTTCCTCCCTCTCAAACTAGCAAAGGCATCTCTGGGCTCCTCCAAGGCCACCCTCATACCACGACCATGGCCAATTGACACTGAGGCCACTCTGACTCGTGTCCAAACAGAACTGGGCTCCACAGGGTTTTCAATGACTGATATTCCAGAAGCATTCAACCAGAGGGCCAGGGTTAGGGTTAGGGTCGTGGCTAGGAACTCTGGTGGCATAGTGGTTTATGCCTTGGACTGCTAACAGTATTGGGCTGCTAGACATAAGGTTAGTAGTTTGAAACCACTAGCCACTTGGAGGGAGATGATTTATGCTTTTTACTCCCATTAAGATTTGCAGCCTCTGAAACCTACAGGTGGATTTGAACCTGTAACCTCTCCATTAGCTGCTGAGTGCACTAGCTGCTTGCACTGTGCAGTGTGGCTACCAGGCACATTATCCATGCTTTATCAGTTTTGCTGTTCTACCAGCCACTGGGACTAGCACCCAAAGGACAGGGTCCCAGTGCTGCTGGCTGACTGGAGCTGACTGAAGCATCTCTTCTGGGTGTTCATTTCCCTGGTAGGCCTGGCACGCCATGGGCCATGGTGTTCCATACCCTTCTGGAGCTGTCGGGCTTCTGGGTAAGACTGTCTGGCCAAGAGACACAAGGTTTCTTTTTTTTTTTTTTTCCAGAAAGGAAACCCTTCCCAATGGGTGGAAAATAAAAGCTTTTGCTTAGTGACTAATAACATAAACACAGACAAGATTTCTGGGCTTATAAAGACCCAGTTGTCGAAGTGCCCAAGGGAAGTAGCCCTCTTGCCAGCAGAATGGCCAAGAGCATTGCTGCCACTTCGCCGATTGTGGCCTCGGGGTGGGCAAGGAGCTGCGGGCCAAGGGTGTGGAAGCTGCTCATTCTTCGGCGCGAATTCCCAGGGCCTTCCTGTTAAACATTATAAATCCTGGCATATACTGGAAGCATAATAGATGATCCTTAAGGTGCCTTCCTGTAGGGAAGTCCTGTGACCCTGCAGCTGCCACAACATGTTTCAGAGAGAGGCCGGGCAGGCACGAGGGGTGGGGTGGGGGGTGGATGGGGAGCCTGCTTTTCGCCAGAGCGGCCATGGAGAGGCATGAAGCAATTATGGGGGTCGCTTCCGTTTAGAAAGCATTGGTCAGCCAGTCTACCGAGGGTGCTAGACCCAGCCACCAGATGAGCAAGCGACACCGAGTCTCATTTGACGGAAGAAGAGACTGAGCTTCAGGAAAAGGAGGCATATGCAGAAGTGGCTGAGAGCGAGGAGTTTGGAGTCTGCGGGCTCCACCCAGTCTTGGCTCTACCTGTAGCCTCTGGCGAGGATTAACTTCCTTGCACCCCGGATTTCTTGCCTGTGCATTGAAGGTACCCACAGGGCCAGGGGCTATTGTGTGGCTAGAACGAGATGAACCATGATAAAACATGATAAACGCTGGTGCCTGCCATGTAGCAGGCCTTCAGCTAGTATTAAGAAAGAGCTCATGAAGCTCTGACCATAACGTGCTGACATCTCCTTGAGTCATGGGTGCTCCAAGGTTAGGACCAAGAACACAGCAGCACATCTGCGTGCTCCCCTGAGTTTTCAGTGGCTCATATTTTTGGAAGTAGATAGCCCTGCTTCTCTTCCAAGAGGATTCTGGGTGAGCTTGAACCACTAAGACTCAGCTTAACACTCGGATAATTGCTTCAAATAGACTTCTCATAGACGCATTCACAGAAAAGGCAATGGTGTTGGGGTCCCTTTAATCAAGGAGTATTAGGTAAGGAAAAAGCCCCGATGGGGTTGTGGGTTATGTATTGGATCTCAAGGTCAGTGGTTCAAACCCACTAGCCACTCCTTGGGAGAAAGATGAGGCTTTCTGCTCCCATAAAAAAGTTAGTCTTGGAAACTCACAGGGGTAGTTCTCCCCTGGCCCAGAGGGCCGCTGTGAGTCGGCACTGACTCGATGGCAGCGAGTTTGGTTAGTTTGCTTTGGTAGACAAGGCAAGGAAAGGAATGATGGAGGAAGGTGGTGGAGGGCTTTTCCAGAGCATAAGATTTGGTCACTCAGAGTTGAGATCACATCTACCCAATAGCAGCGCTTACAGATGCAACGGACCTAGGGTTACGGTGATGGCCTTGACCATGAGTTGCGTCTACGGCTAGGCCTGGCCATTTGGACAGTGCTCTCTGACCAGCTGCCCACCAGCCGTGCCTTCCAGGTGGAGAGGCTGATCTTGTCATGCCGCTGTCATCTCCTTCCTCTCTTGTTTCCCACATGGTCCCTGGGGACATCGGTTACTATGGATGCCAATGAAACCCATTGCTGCCAAGGCAGTTCTGTCTCATGGTGACCCTGTGCGATGGGAGAATTCACTGTCCTACGGAGTGTCTAAGGCAGCACTCAGTATGGAGTGTTCTGTGGAGAGGCTGGCTGGTGGCTTTCAACGGCTGACTTCTCGGTTAGCAGCTGAGCACTTAACCACGGTGCCACCAGGCATAGTGAAATGGCCAGATCAACCTGTGAAACTTGGATGTTAAAGAAACCAGACTCTCCAAGAGTCATTTACCTCCCTTTCTAAGTCATTCACCTCCCTTTTCCCTCCAGAATCCCTGGTTTCGTGGAACCTCATTTGGAATAGGTAGCTGGCAGGGAGTTAGAGACCCATGAGGAGGGCCTGAGAGGGCAGGGGCTCCGGGCCAGGATGGTGGGCTCAGTGAGACTGGGAGATGGGCTCAGGATGTGAGAGGAAGAACCAGCGGGTTTATGAAGGTTGGAAGCACCAGCACCAGATTGCAGGGGAGCACCTGCCTGTTGCATCCCCAGGGCTCTGAGGGCAGCCAGCGTGTAGAGCATTTGCTGAACTGAGCTGTGTTCATGTGCCCTCGCTACCAAATCAGCCGGTTGGAAAGGGAAGAATCCACAGACCCTGAAACAATTCTCTTGTCTGCTTCTCTTTCAGAGCCCCGCTGCAGAGACCAGTAGCTCCGGCCTCCTTTCAGGAGCCGCCAGGCTCTCTGCAGTCTGAGTCTCCTTTGTTTATCTGTCAGGGCCCTTTCCCTCTTTCCACCGTCCCTCCTTTTTAACCCAAGACACCCCACTGCGCTCCAGGGCACACTGCTGGCCTCTAAGGCTTGGCCCCTGAGCCATCCATTGGGAGTCGGCTTTGCCAGTTTCCAAAGTTTATTGTTCATGAAAACTATTTCCAGACTGAAATCCTGGGCAGGGGCTGGGGCAGCGAGGTACACCGAGGCCAGCAGACACCGGAGCAGCCAATTTTATCTGCGGTTCTCGCCTCCCTCTCCTCCCTGCCCAACTCCTTTCCCCTTAATTGTATCAGAGACCGTTGGCGGGACTTGAAGGAGCCAAGAAGGAACTGGAGGGGTCCTAGCTTCTAGCAGCCAATGACAAGGTGTGGGAGGACAGGGGAGCAGGCCTGGGGCAGATCCCAGTTCAGCGCAGTTCCTTGTTCAGTGGGTCTGTCTCTCTGAGTGTAGGTCTTTTTTGGGGGTGGGGAGGGGCGTGGGGGTGGGACGTGAGTCTCAGTGATTTTGGTACCCACACTCACAGCCATCTGTATTGACTGTACCTGTAGATGCTGGTCTTGCTCTGTGTGTTAACAACAACCCCCAAATGGTGCTGCAACATACTGGGGCCTAGGATCCATGCCTTATAGTGGGTGAAACTGAGGCAGAGAGAGGACACGCAACTTCCCCAGAGTCACGCAGCAAGGGTGAGGCAGATCCGGGACTCTTCCATGGGCGTCTCTCTGATTCCCAGACTAAAGATGTAAGCACTCTCTCCATATGCTCATGGTCCAGACAGAGGAAATAGATGGGTAAACCAACAAGTACTGCACCATGGGAAAGCATGATGATGACAGTATGCATTTGTGTAGTGGGAGGTAGAAAGGAAGCAATGAACTAGCCACATTTGACTACACTCTTGACTAGTGAGAAGGAATTTCCCTGGGAGGGGAAGACGGGGAGGGAAAGGCAAGAGCAGGTGGGGAGCTCATGGCAGTGGGAACCAGCAGTGTGTGTGTGTGTGTGTGTGTGTGTGTATAAGATCAAGAGAAACAGCAAGCAGTCCTCTCCTGTGCTACATGGGATGCCTTTGGGGAGTGGGAGATGCTAATGAGGTGGAGTAAGGTAGTCGAGGGTCTTTTAGAAACCTTACAAAGATAAATGGACCCATAGCCCTTATCGTTGGTGCCATTGAGTTGATTTCTGACCCGTAGCCACCCTTTGTGACCTATAGAACTTCTCCATGGGTTTTCTTGGCCGCCCTTTGGCTGCCCAGCTGAGCGCTTAACCATTGCACTATTGCCCTCTTGGAGGCGATGGATTTCAAAACAGCTATAATTTTTTTGGTCTCTGCTGAAAGGACATCCGCCCTACAAGCCCAAAGCATAAAGCAGACAAATGGAGCGGTTTGAGTTGGAGAGGTGCCGAGGACCCAGGGCCTATTCTTTGTGGGTGCCCTTCTCCCGACCGGTGTGTCTTCCCATAGCCCCAAGAACTTGGTAGAGCAGAGTTTAAGCATCACTGTCAGAGAGCATCACGGTTGGAGCATGAGAAGCATTTACAAGTTGCAAATATTTTAGGAAATTAGGCCAAGGAGGGTATGGAGGCTGATGAAAAGGGGCTGAGGTTGGAAAGAGGGAACCAGCTTGAAGTGATTGCTGTGGTCCTCTGGCATCCTGGATGTTCATCCACACTGGAAGCCAGGGGCAGCTGATTTAGCCATTTCCTCAGATGCAGTGTGATCTCTTGGCTCATGGCTTGGTGTCTGGAGCGCACTGGCCTAAGTGTGAATCCTGCCCCTCTGGATGGCAGGCTCTACAGGTCACCTAACCTTTAATGCCTCAGTTTCATTTCTCTTATGCTATGTATCATAAAATGATGGATTGAAAAAAAAAATGATGGATTGAAAAAAAAAATGATGGATTGTTCCTCATACGGTTTAAGTGAGCTAAAACATATAAAGTATGCAAAACTTGAAGTGAGAGGGCAGAGTAGGACGATGAAGTAAGTGGCCACTCCCACTTACTCTTCAAGGAACTGCTCCACCGGCAACAAGCATAGACCGAGATCTCCGAGGTCCACATGGCAGTTGAGCTGTTGTAGAGTTGGGCGGCTAAGCCTCTGGACTCTTGAATCATCATCGAAAAAAGTCAAAGGATACAAGGGCCTTTTGGTGCTTCTCTGGAGAAGCTACGGGGTCCAGTGCTGCTGGGTTGATCCAGACTCCTGTGACTGTGAGGCAGAGGGGAACTGTCCTGTGGGGGGAGTCCGCAGGGCTGTGAGTCATTGTCAAGGCAGCCTGCCATATGTTTCTTCCATGGAGCAGCTGGGGGTGTGAGTCCTGGTCTTTCAGTAGGCAGTCATTTCATCACCAGGGCACCCAATGAGGAAAATATTCCTACAAAAACCAGAATATAAAATTCAAAGCAGAGAGAGAAGAGAGGACACAAAATGCCCCAGATTCAGCCAAAACAAACAAAGAAAAAACTGTAAAACACACAGAAATCACAAGAGAAGAAGGATCGATCAAAAAAAGCAAATCATGACAAAAAGGAAATTTCTCCATTGGAGGGCAGACTCATGTAAATAATTAATGTTTTTCAGATGACGGTGCTAAGGGTGTTTTTAAAAAACAAAGCACACAGAGAATACATTCACGGAGATCAGGAAACCCATGGAGGAACAGAACGAGAGACATCAAGAAGGCAATTGAGAACACAAAACCAATGAACAAATAACTCCTCGAGCCGGAGAACCTAGTGGCTGGCTCTGAGAGAGCAGACTTACGTCAACAATACGGAGAACAACAGGAGACAGACTAAAGGACTGGGATGTGCGGAGTCTCGAGGAGAGGGAGGGAGAAGTAGAAAAAAAAATCAAGCACCCCCCCAAAACAAGCTAGAGGTTAAGTTAAGGCATCTAATGTTTGAATTATGGAATCCCTGAGCACCATAGGACTAAAAGCATGGAAGCAATTTTCCAAGAGAAAATCAGAATGCAAATCCAGGAATTTACTCCAACCTCCAATCAGAAGACACAAAAAATTGTGATCAAGTCTGCATCACATCTTAAGGAACTCCTTGAATATCAACGAAAAGGAGAGCAGTATGGAGACAGGAAGAGGAAAATTCAACATAGGTTAGTGCAGATCTCTTCCCCAGAAACTCCAGAGATCAGAAGATCCGTTAAGTTGTCATTCAAAAGACGAGGAAATCAAGACAGGCCTACACAAATAAAAACTCTGAGAGTTTGCCCCATCAGCCCAATTTGACAAGTATCACTCAAGGAAGTACTCCAGATGTACTTTACTCCAAATGTAGAGATGATAGCATTCAATCCATACTTGAATCTATACATGGGAGGAGCCCTGGTGGTGTAGTGGTTATGCATTGGGCTGCCAACTGCAAGGCCAGCCGTTCAGAAACCACCAGCTGCCCCCCAGCCCCCACCTCAAGTGAAAGACTAGGCTGTCTAATCCCATATAGAGTTATAATCTCAGAGACCCACAAGGGCAGTTCTACCCTGTCCCTTAGGGCAGGTATAAGTTGGAATTGACTTGGTGACAGTGAATTAATTATACGTGGAAGGGAGGAAGGATGGAGGAGGGAGGGAGGGAGGGAGAGAGAGAGAGAGAATATCTCTAAATAATGTAACCGCACAGTCAAACATAAGGATATTTAATATCCTATTATATTTTCTGTTCAGTGAATCAAACAATACAACATCAAGTTTGTAAGAAGCATGCCTGAATTGAACTTACAGAATATTGATTGTAAACTGATGCAGATGGAGTGCACCAACAGAAATGGGGATGGGAGAAGTAGATTTATTATATGGTAACTGTTGTTCATGTGTTAAACATTGTTGCAGTGGGAAGTCCTGTAACATATGTAGTAAGTTTGTAACCACCAAGGAATCCCTGAGAAAGAACATTTAGAAATGAAGCAAGCAATAGGAGCCCTTGCAAGAAAAGTCCGAATACCAGAAACCGATTAGATGAAAGAGAAAACCAACCTTGCCCCCAACAGCAGAAGGAGTGAAATAGACACTTGGTTTCAGCACTGACCTTCGATGGAACTGGTGTGAACACCCCACGCAAAAGGCAAAGGGTGACCAAATGGATTAAACCCCCCCCCAACCCAAATAAAAACATAAACCATTGATACGCTGCCCACAAGAAACTTGCCTTAGACATAAAGACACAAAAAGACTGAAACTTAAAAGGATGGAGAGGAAGTGTTCATTCTGCAGGAGGGCTATTTGGGTGGGATGAGGTTGTAAGGTTGGGGAACCTCAGTTAAGAGCCACCTGCCCCTTGGTGTCATGAAGGCGTGTCCATAACAATAACACCTGTGCCAGTGTCCTCCGATGGAGTGATGCTGAATGGCCCGAGGGGTGTGTGCCTGTTGGTGACATCGTGTTATCCTCCCTGTGGTCATGCGGGAGCGTGTTGTGTTGCTCACGTGGCTGTTTGTTGCCGTTCCCCCACAGTGTTTGAGAACAAAGATAAGATTGTGATCATCATGGAGTATGCCAGCAAAGGGGAGCTGTACGATTACATCAGCGAGCGGCGACGCCTGAGCGAGAGAGAGACGCGGCACTTCTTCCGACAGATCGTCTCTGCTGTGCACTACTGTCACAAGGTAGGGCGCTCAGCGTTTCCGAGCGGAGGGCAGGGTGGTTTTGTCACATGATGGTGCTGGCCCCCATGGCTGAGGGTGTGGAGAGTCACTGTCCCCGCTGATACTAGACTCGGGGGTCCCTCACCCTTGACCCTGTTGTCTGTTTCCTTTTGCACTTTTTTTTAACCCCTTGTTTCCTTTTACCCCTTCCCCACCGTGCCCTTCTTTCAGCATCTCCTTTTGAATAACCTTTGATGGAGACACCCCTCATGGGGTCTGACATCCCTTCAGTCCCTTAGTCTTTGCTTACAGCAAGACACCCGCATCAGCACCTTATTATTAAGGGAATTCCAGATCTCACGAGTGTGCCCACCAAGGGTCTTTTTCTGTTCTAGGATGCCACCCCGAGGGCTGCGTGGCATCGAGCTTGCATTTATTTTTACCACGTTGTGTGCCGCTGCTGTTCAGTCACTCCATATTCAAATGGAAACATTTTCTTATCTTAAAAATTCGCTGTAAAAATGTTGCGAGTGAGCTGTGATGGTTGGACATAGACACTGGTTCCAACTTCGGGTCATTAGAAAGAGCCTTCAGCATCTACATTTATAAAGCGTTCCCTCCCTGAGCAGGGAGTGAGATGCTTGGTCCAGATGAGCTGAACCGTCCTGTGCTCTTGTTGCCTTTCCTTCCTAGGCAGGTTGCACATTGGCGATCTGTGTGCACACACATTTGATTGGTACGCACTTCAAGGGATGTGCCGATCATGCAGCCAAGGGCGTCTCCCTTTGGCCTCACACCTAATTCTGAGCCATGCTCCCGCCAGTCTTGCTGTGGACCACTTAGGGCAGCTTCATGCTGTCATTCTGTGCACACTTTCCCCCAGAACTGTCACAATTGGTTGGCTTAGTCATTCATTTTGAGATCAGTGATAGAGGGCTAAGGAGTGTCTTCAAATCAGCAGGGCATCCAAATAGAGCCTTCTTCTTCTTCCTCTTTCTCTTCTTCTTACTCTTTGTCCTCCTCTTCCTCCTTTTTGCAAGTGCTCACAGCATGAGCTTCCTGGCTCCTTAAATATTCTGGTGAACTCAGTGGTTCTGGAAAGATTATCGGTAATTGGAAGACGTTGCATTATTCATACCCTTATGCATGTGAGCATCGTTGGACCTCTCGGTGACACCTCCGGAGCCACTGGTGATTCAGATCACCCAATATGTATTGCTTCAGTGGGTCTCGTGTCAGACCTTACCCTCATTATTTGAGGTATGTGTGCCCAATTGGGTTCTGTATAAAAAGGGCTTTATTGGACCCACCCCATCGTATGGCCAAAAAAACCCCAACAAACCAGGAAGGCAGCCATGTAAGTCAAACTGCTCCCAATATTTAAACAACCCTCCGGACCCCTTTGTTCCAGATCTTTCCTCCTGGAGGCTTGCTTTGTGTGTTTCTGAATTCAAAATGCCTCCTTGGAGGTTTGGCTTAGAAACAGGGTGGGGCAGAGAGACATGTTTCTGACTCTCTCTCCCCCCAACCAGGGCGTTCAGAAACATTAGAAACTGTCAAATGGAAAGGAAAATAAACAGCAGAGACCCAACTGTAAACACACCAGAGTCTGAACTCGAGAACTCTTGAATGAATGACAAAGAGTTTCTAGCCAGTGGTTTTTGCACAAAAGACAAGCTTCCGTTGCAAATGTCTGGAAGCAGAGTGATGGGCAAACCTGTCCCCTGTTATTACCTGCTCAGCCTCAAGCACCTGGTACTTTCAGTCCCACCTCCCTTTCCGTGCCTGCCCACTTCCAAAAACAGAGAACTGGGCTCTTAGCAAACTGAGCATGCCAGCGGCTGCTGCCACGTGGGCCAACAACAGCCTGCAGGTTGATGGCCCCTTTCACCTCTCAGCTGCCTGCCTGAATGGGAGCGTCATGCCGTGTGGCAACCATCAGGCCAATGGCTGCAGTCTCATCAGCCTGCTCCTGTCATCTGCACTCCATCTTGCACTGTGCTAAGCAGAGAGGGACGTTCAGAATCCTCTTGACTGCTTTGGATATACCTGTGTGGGTGCAGTGCTGGCTCGGTGATAGATTTCCTAAATTCTAGGGGCCCTGGTGGCCCATAGTGGGTGATGAGATGGACTGCCAACTGCCAGGTCAGCAGTTTGAATCCCCAGCTGCCCTTCAGAAGAAAGATGGAGCTTTCTACTCCTGTAGAGCGACCACCTTAGAAACCTCTAGGGGAAGTTCTGCCCTGCCGTGCCCTGTAGGGGACTAGGAGTTGGAATTGACTTGATGGTAATGAATTTGAATGAGATGTGGAGACCTCAGCCCCATTTCTAGCTGGGGCAGCCTGTCCCCAGCCATCCCCTGTGGGTGGAGGCTGGCAGTTGCCGTGTTGCCATGATGCTGAGTTACAGTTCTCAGCCGAGCTTCCAGACTCAGATAGACTAGGAAGAAAGGCCTGGTGATCTAGTTCTGAAGATATTCCCAGGAAGACCCTCAGGGGCACAGTGGTCTGAGTTCATTGTTCGAGGGGGGGCTAACAACCACAAAGAAAAGGCCTCTTGGTTGTGAATGAGGGGAATTCAGAGTGGAGACCCAAAGCTCATCTGTAGACAATTGGGCATTCCTTTACAGAAGGGTGACAGGGAGGAGATGAGCCAGTCAGGGTGCAGTGTAGCAACGATGAAACATACAACTTTCCTGTAGTTCTTTAATGCGTCCTACTTCCCCCTCCCCCACTATCATGATCTCAGTTCTACCTTACAAATCCGGCTAGACCAGAAGATATACACTGGTACAGATAAGAGCTGGAAACACAGGGAATCCAGGACAGATAAACCCCTCAGGACCGATGAGAGTAGCGATACCAGGAGGGCAAAGAGAAGGTGGGTGAGAAAGGGGGAACTGACCACAATGATTGACATATAACCTCCTCCCTTGGGGACGGACAACAGAAAAGTGGGTGAAGGGAGATATCAGTGTAAGGGTTCCTGAGGGAGGGAAGGAGAGGGAGGCAGGTGGAAAATGAGCTCAAGTAGAAAGAAAACGTTTTGAGAATGATGATGGCAACAAATGTACAAATGTGCTTGACACAATGCATGTATGTATGGATTGTGATAAGAGTTGGATGAGCCCCCAATAAAATGATTTAAAAGAAAAGAAAAAAAAAGGCCCCTTGGGGGTAGATCCGGGACTGTTTCATGGATAAGAATCCATGGGCCCTGTCCCCTTTCTGGCCCTGCAGAGGCAGACAGACAGGCAGCTAAGCAGGGCCTGAGTGCCCCGCCCATTTCGAGGCCCCAGCATAGGAATCTGCTACTCTGGACAGTGAGTCTGTCACAGACAGACTTTGTTTGCCACGGCTGGGCTGCCTGGGACGAGATTGCTCTCACACAGTGGAATTGCATTCCGGCAGAGAATCCCCCTGCTGTTTTACAGACTCTGGGGGAGAATGGATTCCAGTCATTTTTCCCTTAACCACGCGGCAAGTGACTAATGCTCGCCTGTCGCTGGTGGCTGACGGGACCATCATCCTGACAGCAAGAGCAGCCCTGAAGGATGGAGGCGAGGACCACCACGCTGGCGCCTTTCCCTCTGCGCACACCCTCCTCTTTCCTCTTTCTCATCCCCACTGTGCGCATCTCATTCCCTCCCTGTCTTCTCATTTCAGAATGGTGTGGTCCACCGGGACCTGAAGCTGGAAAACATACTGCTGGATGACAACTGCAATATTAAGGTAAAGCTCTGGCCTGGCAGATTGAGATGCAAGGCCTGGGGATTGCAGCCCAGTGAGCATTTAACCCGCTCCAGGCTGCAGCTGCCAAGAGGGTGGCCACGTCCTTCCCTGGCAGGAGGATGGGGAGAGTCACTTGGTCGGAGCCCGCAGTCCAGGTCCATCCATTACACTCAGCGAGACGTGACCATCTCTAACACTGAGCTCCAACTCTTCTGAGGAGAGGCCAGGGGTACTAGTCCCTGCCTTCAGGATGCTCACAGTCTAAAATCAAAATGCACCATCAAAGTGCATGGAGCAGCTAACATCTTTGCAAGCTTTTCTGCTTTGCTTGAGAGAGGTACTGTGATCTTGCTTCTGTGCTTTGGTGAAATCCTGAGGCAGGAACGCTGTCTAGAACAGTAGAGCGTCACGAGCAAGAGGGGACCCTCCATGAGGTGGTTGACCCAGTTGCCACAGCAGAGGGCTCAAACATGCCCCAGATCGTGGTTGGAGATGGCGCAGAACTGGGCGACAGTTTGCTCTGTCAGTCGTACCATGGCTGTGAGTCGGAGTCGGCTCTGCGGCACCCAGCACCCCCACCGTTCGGATCATTTCAGAGATCGGGAAGCTGAGGCCCAGAGACGTTAAGTAGCCTGCCTGAGGTCACACTAGTGATAAGCAGGGGAGTTGGGATGTGAACCCATGTCTGGGTGATTCATGAGCCCATGTGCAAACCCCTGAGCTTGATTTGCTAGCAAGACGACCCTTGTTTCAGAGCTCGGACTCTGCATCTGGTGATGTATGCCTCTCCCCCACCTCCCCGCTGTCTCTATTTCCCTCTTCCAAAACCCCAACCTGGGAACCTCAGAACTGGGAGTCTCCCCGAGGAGGTGATGGTGGGGAAAGGCTGACCACGTCCTCTGACAGAGAGTATTATTGCTGGCAGCCGCTGGTGCCGGGGACTGCTGTCTTGGCTGACCGGGTTCAAGTGTCTCCCACAGAGCACTCCGAACATCCTTTTGATCACGTCTGCAAAATAAGCAAATACGGTTTCAACATAAACGGTGCTCACCACATGGGCTTCATTGTGGACCGGGCCTTGTATGCCCAGCACCAGGGGGAGCCCTCCAACTGGCCGCCGGTGATGTCAGGAGCTCATCCTTGGTCACAGGGCTGTGTGGGAACCACCTGGAATCTTCCTGGTTCCAGTTGCTGTCACTGAGGCTGGGGGAGGGCATCTCGGGGTGAGACTATTTCCGTGCTTGGGAGGATGGGGTTGCTTTAGTGCCTGCATTCCCTTTGCTGACCGTGGCGGGGCCGACGGGACCCCATCCTCCTTTGTAGACACCCCTCTCTGGAAGGCACATCTCAAGGACCCGTCTGTAAGACGGGTCAGGCCAGTTGGCCCCACGTCCTCATCTGATCAGTGGGGGCCACTCACACCCACAGACTGGTTTTGAGGGTGTTTTTTATGTACCACCACCCGCAAAACCCCCAGTTGCCATGAAGTTGGCTACCACTCGTGGACTCGGAGCAGAACTGTGCTCCGTAGGGTTTTGCATCCCAGGAGAACAACTGTGCCCTGTAGGGTTTTCAGTGGTTGCATTTAGGGAAGTCAGTCTCTGATGGACTTGAACCTTCGACCTTTGGGTTAGCAGCTAAACCCGTTAACTGTCTGCACCACCCAGGGGCTCCTTTGCGCTGCCCAAACCAGGCCGAACCAAACCCACGGCCATTGTGTGGATTTCCAACACACACAACCCTGTAGGGGTTCTCACTGCAGAAGCGGACAGTGTCTCCTTCTCTCGTGGAGCATTTGGGGGGTTTGAGCCACTGATCTTGCAGTCAGCAACCCAGTGTCTAATCACCAGTGGTCCTTTCAGTACAGTGCACAGGATTTAGAGCAGCGGTTCTCAGCCTTCCTCATGCCGTGACCCTTTCATACAGTTCCTCATGTGGTGGTGACCCCCAACCATCAACTTATTTTGTTGCTACTTCATCACTGTCATTTTGCTACTGTTAGGAATCATCATGTAAATATCTGATAGGCAGGATGTATTTTCATTGTTACAAATTGAATGTAATTAAAGCATAGTGTGTTAGTCTAGGTACTTTAAAGAAACAAATCCACAGAAACTCCTGTATAAGAGAGATTTTTTTTAAGAGAGGGTTTTATATAAAGGTTAAATGTGCATCAAGAAAGCATCCCAACTCCGTGCTGCCCAAGCCCACAACTCCAACATTAACCCATTAACTTGTATGTCCAACACTAATCCACAAAGTCCTCCTCCATCTCACAAAACAGACACAATGATGCCGACTGCAGGAGGAAAGCCGAGTCAGTGAACGTGCAAGCATCTCAGCTCTGGCAGGGGCTCCACACGGGTGCTCCAGCACCCAGGGCTGCATCAGGGTAGGTCCATGTGGCTTCTCCTCAGGGATGTCTTGCAGGAAGTGAACCTTGCCAGCTAAAGTAGGGAACTGGCTAAGGCAGCTGCACCCTGGTCCAACCATTAGAAAGCAAGAGACCGGCAATGAGAAAGGCAAGGCTCACCGAGCCATTTATCTCTTCACCCTTCAATTAACCCCACATGTGTTTATTGGCCAGGTTGGCACAATAAACTAACTACCTCACATAGTGATGAATCACAAAAATAATATGTCATTATAGATTGTGAAATATTTATTACTAATGACAAATAAATGAAATTTTGTCTTGAATCATGGTGTAGCATGGGTAACAGTCTTCACGCTGGGTACTTGTATGTAGGTGTATCTGCATGTGGGAAGAACTGCCTGGAGATGGATTGAGTGGTGTCTTGGTTCCTAAGATCATTAGAAATATGTTTTCCTATGGTCTTAGCCGGCCCCTGTGAAAGGGTCGTTTGACCCCCAAAGGGGTCACGACCCACAGGTTGAGAACCACTGGTTTAGAGGTAAGCTTAGTGGCTTTGGGATACCCTAGGTTGTCCCTACTAACGGCACAAGTATCGGCAAGACAGCTTATCCTGTGGGAGCCTCAGTTTCCTCATTTGGCAAGTAGTCCCAGGGCCAGTCGCTACTGATGGGGGTTGCTGTGCATTCATTTATTCTTTTGGTGAGTATTTTCCTGAGCACTTACCATGTGTCATGCAGAGCGTGCCCAGTCCAGTGATCAGTGTCCACTGGAGGATTGCAGACGAGATTCTGAATGAAGCCCGTGGTAGATAACTATGGATATGCCACTCACCTGCTTACTTGGCTGCTCACTGGACAAGAAGATGGCAGAGGGGCAGCTGCTCGAAGAGGCCTGGGCCCTGGGCCCTGGTGGACGGGCTGTAGCCAGAGATTTGAGTCCCGGTCTCAGGGCCACATTCTACGGGCTGGTGTCATTGACCCTGCGGCGTGCTCTGCAGATTCTTTCTGCCACCTGCCCCCAGAGCTCAGAACAAGTTACTGTGGCCTTTACAAGGCCTGGAATGTGAGCTTCCCGCCTGGGGACTGGGTTCTGTGGCTCAGGGTGACCTCCGGGTCTCCGGCTGTACTCCCAGAAGTGATAAGGCACATAGCTTTCTACCCAGTCATTGAATTCCCTGTAGGGAAGAAGAATGGCTAGAATTCTGAAAGCAATTGTGCAGGGGACAATGAGGTAGGAGCCTCAGAATACAGCTCATTTGCATCAGCCACTGGGCCCAGCCTTTAACCCGGGAGCACTTTCAGAGATGGAAGGAAATAGCCCACACAGAACCTTATAAAAACTAAAGCTGCGGCCTCAGGCTTTTGTTTGGTCTTTCCTGATGAATTTCGACTGCTGGCACACTTCCACATGCACGGTCACCCCTCCTCCCCCTGACGGACCCAGGACCCTTCCATTCTCAGCCCCCGTGGGTCAGTGTAGAACTCTGCTCGGTGGGGCTTTGTGAAAGAAGGAGGTCCCCAGACCTTTTTACTGAAGCCCCTTCAAGTGGACTCAAACCTACAACCTTCTGATCAGCAGCTGAGGTGCCCCATTCAGGGACTCTTCCCGTTCTCCAATCACGCCCAATCCACTGCCATTTGGTTGACGCTGACTCGTAGCAACCCTATCAGATAGGGTAGAACTCGCCGCGGGTTTTCTGAGACTAACCGTTGGCACGGTGACACTCACCCTTCCTCATGCCCACGACCCTTTCAGACAGTTCCTCATATGGTGGTGACCCGCCCCCCACCAACCATAAAATTATTTTGTTGCTACTTCATCACTGTCATTTTGCTACTGTTATGAATCGTCATGTAAACCGTAATGTGTTTTCCAGTGGTCTTAGGCGACCCCTGTGAAAGGGTTGCTTGACACCCCCCAAAGGGGTTGAGACCCACAGCTCGAGAACCGCTGGTTTACAGGAAGAGAAAGCCCCATCTTTCTCCCGAGGAGTGGCTTGGGGTTTTGAACTGCTGACCCTTAACAATTCTTCCTTCTGTTCCTTCAAGGAGGGTGAGTAGGGTCTGAGAATGAACTTTCGAGCCTGAAAGTCCTCCAGGGTCACTGTCCAGCTCCTCATTTTAGTGGCGGCGACTGGCCCGGGGTCACATGGTGACTGGATGGTGTGTCTCTGGTTCCTCCGTGGGTAACAGGGTCATTATGGCATAGTGGATCACTCACTGGGCTGCAGTTAAAACCCGCCAGTTGCTCCAAGCTAGAAAGAGGAGGCTTTCCACTCAGGTCCAGACTTAGAACCTCACAGCCCTGTGGGGCACCTCTCCTCTCCTACATGGTCGCGGGGTAGTCGGCATGGGCCAGATGGCAGTGAGGACTGTCCTTTGCCTGGTTCCTGACCCTCACCCAGCAGGAACTCGAGACACGCTGGGATAGGGAGGGAAGGCAGGAAGAAAGAGCCAGGATCGGAACCCGCACGTTTGACATGCGGGCACTCCTCTCGTCATCTCACGCCCCCTCCCAAGGTTTCACAAATATGTTTCAGCTGGTGCCAACTCGCCCTCGGCGGTGAGTGCTCAGCTCCCCCTGACTCAGCACTTTGCCGGGACATATTTAGAAAGGGGCACTTGCTGACAAAGGCAGGCAGACACATGGCTGCAAGCTGGCCTCCGTGTCCAAGAGAGCCCGTGTCATCGGCGTCTGGCCTAGGGGGACGGGGCACCCTGATGGCCTCTCTGTAAACAATGGGGTACAAGCATTGAGGTTCTGTCCACATGTCCTGGTGCGGGTCTCCTTTCCATCTTTAGCGCCCAGATGGCTTCTGCCCGTTGAGGCTCCAGCCGGGGTTACCGGTTGGCACTTGCCCACAAGGCACTGCAGTTTTGATGTGAGGCTCCCTTCTCTGACGAGTGAGGTTGCTTTGCAGAGCGCACTTTTGGCATTGGGAATTCTTCATCCAGCCCCAGCGAGAGGGTGTGGCTTCTAAAAATATTCACCCAGTCTTTGTCCGGGGTGGCGGGGCTAGTGGCAGAAAGAGCTGGGGCTCAGCGCCTCTCGGGCTGCATTCCGTCCTC
>NW_022103898.1:20492630-20499845 GCF_000313985.2 Echinops telfairi
AGGAACAGGCATCTGTTGGCACAGGAACAGGCAGCGTTTCGTCCATTACACACAGGGGTGCTATTGGTCAGAACCAATTCAATGATACTTAACAGCATGCGCAGGCACACCTACACATACCCACAAAGGGGCTTCCAAAAGATCATTATTGCTCAATCCCACCGTGTGCCAGTTACATCATCTACTGTCAACTTACGGAAGGGGTGGAGTCTAGCCTGTCAATCAGGTCACAGCTTGATGACCTCATCTGGAGGCATGGTTGAGGTAAATCACTCACTGGAGGCCAAACACACACACACTCTCTCTCTCTGCTAAAATAGACCCCTGGCCTAGCATTCATTTACAATGAATAAGAGCGGGCCAGATCCACAGCCCGCTCTCTGGGAGACTAGCACGCCAGCCATTCCCATTGCTGTCAGCAGAGGTCCAGGCCCCAGGGTCAGCTGACCGCCTCAAAGGAGGCTGGGAAGGCAATCAGTTCCCAGAGCTCGGAGGAGAGGGGCGCCAGTCGCCCCTGGTGACAATAGTGACATGACTGTTGTGGATAAGGAGAAGCTTAGCGTGGCCGGGGCTGAGCAGAGAGAGACACATCCGGGGTTCTGCAAGACCAAGTGGGGTGCTCAGCACCTGGGTCTCCGGCTTTGGTCATATGAATGGGAGGACTCCGCATTCATGGGCTACTTCACTTCTTCATTCGTGTCTATACATTCCTATGTCATGGCATTGGGTCCATTCCGAGCCATAGTGGCCCCAGGTGACAGTGTGGAGCTGCCCCACAGGGGCTCCTTGGCTGTCATCTTTATGGGAGCAGATGGCCAGACCTTTCTTTTGTAGAGCTGCTGGGTGGATTCGAACCGCCAACATTCCTGTTAGCAGCCGAGTGCTTTCCTGTTGCACTGCTTACTCACTCATGGCCATCAAGTCGATGTGGACTTGGATGGACTTAAAGCAACCCAGGAGGACAGGGTTGAACGATTCCTGTGGGTTCCTGAGATGGCGACTCTTCACGGAGCAGGAAACCTTGCCTTGCACTGCAGAGGTGCTTTGTTCAGGCACACGAATAAATAAATGCATGCTAGTCTGTGCTAGTCGCAGTGGACACTCATAGCCCATAAGTCCAATACGAGTTTATAAATTCCTCTTCAGACTCACCTCGCACATGCAATGATGCCAAATGCAGGAAGATCACAGGCCAGTGGGCGGAAAGTCTTACGAATCCAGTGACAGTGGCTCGCCACGTGGCTCCTCCAGCTCCAGGGCTCTGGCCCCATCAGGGTAGCGCCATCTGGCTTGTCAACAGGAATGTCTGCACCCCACTTGGTCTTGCAGAACCCCGGATGTGTCTCTCTCTGCTCAGCCCCGGCCATGTTAAGCTTCTCCTTATCCACAACAGTCATGTCACTATTGTCACCAGGGGTGACTGGCGCCCCTCTCCTCCGAGCTCTGGGAACTCATCGCCTTCCCAGCCTCCTTTGAGGCGGTCAGCTGACCCTGGGGCCTGGACCTCTGCTGACAGCAAGGCTGACAGCAATGGGAATGGCTGGCATGCTAGTCTCCCAGAGAGCGGGCTTTGGATCTGGCCCTCTCTTATTCATTGTAAATGAATGCTAGGCCAGGGGTCTATTTTAGCAGAGAGAGAGAGTGTGTGTGTGTTTGGCCTCCAGTGAGTGATTTACCTCAACCATGCCTCCAGATGAGGTCATCAAGCTGTGACCTGATTGACAGGCTAGACTCCACCCCTTCCGTAAGTTGACAGTAGATGATGTAACTGGCACACGGTGGGATTGAGCAATAATGATCTTTTGGAAGCCCCTTTGTGGGTATGTGTAGGTGTGCCTGCGCATGCTGTTAAGTATCATTGAATTGGTTCTGACCAATAGCACCCCTGTGTGTAATGGACGAAACGCTGCCTGTTCCTGTGCCAACAGATGCCTGTTCCTATGCCATCTTCACCATCGCTGTTAGGATTGAGCCCAATGTCCTAACCTCTGCCTCAGTCCAGCTCCTGAGAGGCTCCCCCTTTATGGTGACCATCCCCTTGACCAACCACGCTCCCCTTCTCCGGGGACACCATCCTGGTAACGTGGATGTTACCTTAGAGAAGTCTCACCATCCTTACTTCTAAGGAGCCTTCTGGCTGCGGTTCTCCCAAGAAAGATCGCTTCTTCAGGACGTCCAGGGTAGAGGCCGTCTGCTCGGTCAACACCATCGTTCACATGTCATTTGTTGAACCCCCTGCCAAACCTTATTTCGTCGGTCCCCAGCAGGTCTGGACAGGGGTCCATCGCCCCATTTTACAGCTGGGGAGGCTCCCCTCATTAGTAAGTCACAGGGCTAGGCGCCAGGCTCTTGGGATCAGACATCTGTTGTGCTAGGTATGGTTCTTTGGGGATTTGGAGAAGTGACACCACTGACGCTTGCATGTGCTGTCGATAGAAAGATTTTATATCAAGAAATGGCCCCCACAGTGGTAGGAATAGGTAAGTCCAGTCCGGTTCAAGGCAGGCTTCTCCCGAGTCTCGGCAGCTGAAGAACAGGAAATGGGATGGTGAAAAACGGAGGCAGCGGGGGAGCACAGGCTGGTGGATGCAGAGGTGCAAAGTCGGCTGAAGGAATCCACCACCAGCAGGCCGCTGATGGCAGGCGATGCAACAGGAGACCAAGGAACAAGACGCCAGATCTGGCTCCAGCAGAAGGCAAAGTTGCTAAGGAGAGTTCAACCCTGCTCGGTCCCTCTCTGGGATACACAAAGGCTTAGGACACCATGGAGGTGTCACCAAGCTGCCAGACAGTTAGTTGACAGGTTGACAGTTCCACCCCTGCCCTTACCCAGGAGTGTCTCGTTGACAGAACCCCTCACCATCACACCTGGTAAATTCTCCCCTCCATTGTGGCAGCCTCTGTGTCAGTCCATCTCCTCGAATTGACTCCGACTCACGGCAATCCAAATCCACTGGGAATCGGGATGCCCCACGTGTGTCAGGGTAGAATTCTGCTTGCAGGCTTTCTGTGTTGCATTTTCTCAGTAGTAGATCACCGGCACCTTCTTCCAAGGTGCCTCTATAGACTTAAACCACCAGCCCTCTGGGCCCATTAACCCTGGACATGAACCCTGGACACCACCTAGGGGCTCCCACCTTCTTCTGCTACCATTCACTTTTGCCCCAAGTCCAAGGGAGTGGCACCTGAAAGCCATCTTTGTTTGGGTCCTCACTTTGGCCAGTGCCCGGGGAGAAACTCCACAGATGTTGATGTTGCCGACGGCTGGACTGGTGGCTGAGTCTTGGTGGTGGAGGCAGCGCATTGGGGCGTCGAGGGCCTGTGTGGTGAGCAGGATGGCTGAAAGGCCTGGCTGTGTCTGCTGCCTCCGTCGAGCATTTTCCCAGAGTGTGGTCGCTTCCGGCCAGTCCAGGGACACAGCGTGAGCTCTGATCTTCGAAAGATGGAAGCCGCTCCCTCTCACTTCTGCTCATCCGTCCACTCGCTACTTTCACTTCCGGACACACCAGGCGCCAGGCCATCAGGGGAGAGCCATTGCAATGAACTCCAAGGTCGGAAGGGAGCAATGGAGAGTGTCTTCCTGAACGGAATCGCTCTCTTCCTGAGGAGTGGTGTGGACAGGTCGTATCTGCAGCAGCTGCCAGAGCAATACCTCACCTTTGTGCAGCCAGAGCCGTGCAGCCGAAGCAGCTCTTCCCAGACGTCTTGGGCAGGAGGCTTCACCTTTCTGTGCCTTAGTTTCCTCCCCTGCCAAATGGGGATAACCCCTCCAGGGGCTGCTCTGAGAATTTAATAGGTGGTTTCCTCAGGATGAAGCTGACTGTGGTGATGGTTCGTCTCTCACGTGAAGTGCTGTTGTCCCAGCTCTGTAAGATTCGTGTCCTCACCTTTTTCTGTGGGTGAAGAGGGAACCAGACAGGTTAAAATAGCCACCAGAGCGTGGCCGCCGAGTTCATTTTGACTCAATGGCGGCCGTGCGTATCAGGGTTCGACTGTGCTGCCCAGGGTTTGCACTGGCTGATCTTTTTCAGAACTAGATGTCCTGGCCTTTCTTCCACGCTGCCTCTGGGTAAACTCAAGCAGTCACTGCGTTGCCCTGTGCTGCACCACTCAGGGGCCCCTGACATCTTAACAGACTGTGCCCGGAGGGTCTGCTGTGTGCGAGACAAGGATGCAAGCCCGGCCCAGCAATCAGCTCGTGTGATGTCCTGTCAGGTCCTTAAATCGTTGTTGTCATTAGGTGGCATCGAGGTGGTTTCAGCCCATAGTGGTCCTGTGTGCTACAGAAGGAGATGCCATGTCCCCAATGGTCCTTGTGCTGGAGCCCACGGGGCAGCCACTGTGTCAGCCCATCTTTTCAAAGGACTTCTCCTTGATCTCTGCCCAGCTCCTTAAGCATGATGTCCTTTTCCAGGGACCGGTCTCTCCTGGTAACGTGTCCACAGAACATGAGAGGAAGTCTCGCCGTCCTTGCCTCTCAGGGACATTCTAGCTGCACGTCGTCCAGGACAGTTTATTTGTTCTTTCAGCAGTCGATGGGGCTCTCCAGTTAGGATGCATTCTTATCATCCCCATCGTGTGGAGGAGGAGATCGAGGTGCGGGGGCTTGTGTGCAACCGGATCTCTTGGAATCTGGTTAGAATACAGGTTTTGGCTCGGTGGGCCTGGGAGGGGCCTGAGATCCTACTTTTATCAGGCTCCTTGGTGGTAGTGCTGCTGCTGCGGGTGGTCCCTGAAGTCCATGGAGTAGCAGGGAGGAGGAAGTGAAGCGGTGAGGTCGGGACTTGACCAGAGGTACTCAACCCGCCATCCTTACTTTCCCCATCATCCAGTCCAGCCTCTTGTGCTAGACAGGCTCAGTTTGGACCAACTCCCCCCCAAACAAACTCATTGCCTTTGAGTCTATACTGAGTCACAGTGACCCTGTAGGACAGGGTAGAACTGCTCCTGTGGGTTTCCCTGGCTGCATATCTTTAAAGAAGCAGACGGCCTCATCTTTCCCCCTTGGAGAGGCTGGTGGGTTCAAACCACTAACCTTTCAATTAGCAACTGAACACTTAGCCTGTGCCACCACCAGGGATTCTTGGATGAAAAAGAAACCCTTATATTGTTATCTTCAGTGAAAATTCCAGGTTATTTACCTTGAATGGAAGGTAGGTTAGGAAACATGGGCACTAAGACCATTATTAGATCTAACTGGATGCTGGTTTCTGTTGCCGGATTCAAACCTGCAGCCTTCTCTCTCTCATGCCCGGGCACTGAAGATATATGAGCGCACAACCGAGATCTGCTCCTTGACTCAACCCCAAGGAGGGTAGGAGGCTAGAGAAAGGCATGCATGTCTCAGCTGAGATGCAAACCTAGAGCGACCTCGTATTCCACTGAGAGTCTCTGAAACGGGGTGCACCCACTTTCAAGGCTCAGGAAGTGAATATGGTTAACTGTCAGCCTCTGATGCTGGGAAGAGAATATTTGAGCTCCCAGCGTGATGCCGGCGACCCCTCAGCCTTTGCACATGTCCATGCCTTTTACACATTTTATCGCCACCATGACACTGCGGCAAGAGATCCTGCCCAAACACCCATTTAACAGATGGGGATATTGAGGCCTCCAAAGAGGTTTTCAAACCAGGGCTCCCCGCCCCCCATAATATCGACATTCCACATCCTCCCCATACGGTACCCAGTCCCAGAGCTGAAGCCCAAGTTAGAGTGGTCCAAGGCCTGAGAACTCAGTGTGTGTGCTGATTAATATTGCTTTCCTGTGGACGTGCCAAGAACACGAACTAATCTCGATTTCTATTCGTCATGTGTCAGCGGCAATAACAGTTTTACTGGGCGAGGCTGATAAGCATCAGTCTGCGAGGATGGGAGGGGGCAAAGCCTAAACAGCCCCCTCTAGGACGCTGCAGAGGAAACAAGAGTGCCCAGACGCAGAGCCCACTGGGCCGAGAGCCCCAGTTTTCGCTGTACACCCCCTCCCACCACACACGTGTGGGCAGTTCCTACTGTTTGCTGTCTGTGTTTGAAGGTGGCCGACGTCCCTTGGATGCACGGAGGTGATGCCCGCTCCCCAGGGCCCCCCAGCCTGGGCTGTGTCAGCTCTCCAGGCAGTCCCAGAGGGAACAGAGCCAAGGGGACTTGATGAGGCTCTTGGTTCCCTTCCTCTCTTGATTGACAAGGCACACTCCATCAGATGTCCACCCCACTTCCTGCAAGCCAGTCAGGGGCCTTGATAGGGACATGGCATTCAGGACAATTAAGTGCCACGTGAGCCCCAGGCAGGCGTTTTCTGAGGGCGGCTGTACACAGCTGCCTCCAGCGACATTGCGCACATGCAGGCACTGACGCTGACAGACCAGGCTGGTTCTGAGGGCTGTATCCAAACCGGAGGCTGGGGGCGGGTGGCTGGGCTGCGGGGGCATGTGTGTCTCGGGGCCTATTTATAAGCCTCTGCAGACAATGGGCTTGGGGGATGGTAGCCCCTGCATGGGTTCAGCTCCTGCGGTGCTGGCCTGGATGAGTGCAGGACCTGAGACCTGGGGGTTTACCTTCCCACCCGCTGGTTCCGCTCACCATGCCTCAGTTTCTCCTTCTGTTAGAGTGGCGTTTGGGTGGCATGGTGGCTTATGGGATGGGTTGCTAACAGCCAGGTCAGCAGTTTGAAACCATCAGCAGGCCCTCGGGAGACAGATGGAGGCTCTCTGCTCTCATCAAGAGGGCCAGCCACAGAAACCCCCGGGGCCAGTTCTACCCTGCCCTATAGGGTCACTATGAGTCGGCATTGACTCTTTGGCCATCAGTTCAAGGTCAGATAGGATTTGAAGTGCTCATTAAAGGGTGCTCTAGGTGGTAACTTATGCTTATTATTATTGTGTACTATAGTATTAAAGTATATGAATTAAAATCAACTAATATTATTGATAATATTATGGCACAGAATCCCCTAGCTTGTTTGTTTTTTTTTCAAAATATAATGCCTGTCCCAGTGACAGGTGCTTCTTGGGGACAGCGCTCATACTGTGGCCATCAGTGACACTGGGAGGTAGCACCTGGATGACAAAGATAGGGGCCCTGCCTCAGGGGACCCGCCTTAGGGGACTCACATTCTAGTAGGGAGGGAGATCTCACACACACACACACACACACACACACACACACACACACACACACACACTTACATAGACATACAACAACAAATCAGACACACAACAGC
>NW_022103898.1:20500294-20507180 GCF_000313985.2 Echinops telfairi
AAACAGGGGGCCAGTTCACTGTCCCTCAGACTGTTGGAGGGCCGGACTATAGTTAAAAAAAAAAAACATGAACAAATTCCTATGCACACTGGACGAGTCCGCTGCCACAGGCAGCTGTGGCAAAAACACCCGGCGGGCTGGATAAACGTCCTTGGCAGGCCGCATGTGGCCCGCGGGCCTTAGTTTGAGGACCCCTGCTCTATACAATGAAGTAGCAAGTGGAGTGCTGCCATCAAGCACCATGAAGCCAACTCGTTTCAAGAGACCAGAGGAGGAGAGGAGAAGGACTCCAAGGGGTGGGCAGCTCAGCAGAAAGGAGCCAGGTCACATAAAACAGCCGCTTGCAATGCACGAGGTGGTCACAAAGGCCTTTTTACACACCTGCTGTCACCTTGAGTGAGCAGTCTCTCTGAGCCTCACAGCCATATTGTGAGCGGCAACAAGGCGGGGTCGTAGATTTATAGGAGGTCACAGATGGGTAAACCAAGGCTCTGAGTGGCTAAGTGATGGTTCTGCAGCCAGTGCTCTGAGTCTGCCCCACTCTGGGTGGGTGGGTAAAAAAGAGGTGCCAAAGAGTGACATGCATAACTCAGTGGATACAGGTGGCTCTAGGCAGCACACACGGTCAGGTTTTTAAGTGAATCATTGTCCACTCTCATGTTGGTTAGAGCACCGAGAGCCAGATTTCATGGCTATGGTTTCTCAGGTGAGTCACCATCAAAGTGACGATGGGAAGTCCGGAAGTCCGTTGAAGGAGGAAGGTTCTGTGAGGAAGAGAGCATGCAGGATGCAGCTACCGCAGGGTGGAAGGCCGTGGCCTGCAGCCAATCTCTGTGGAAGAGCCCTTTGTGAGGGCTGAGGACCGGTGTGACCATGCCAGCGAGGGCACAGACCCAGCTGGTGCCCCTTAGCTGCTCTGTGTGTGGGGCGGTGGGCGTTGAGTCACGGCAGACACTGACTTTGGCATTAACAAGCCCCCTGGCCTTATGTCTTGTAGATCGCTGACTTTGGACTCTCCAATCTGTACCAGAAGGACAAGTTCCTGCAGACGTTTTGCGGCAGCCCACTCTACGCATCTCCTGAAATAGTCAACGGGAGGCCGTACCGGGGGCCAGAGGTGAGCAGAACATCTGTGTGTGTGCGTAGGTCCATGCACGTAAGCACAAATGGGTGGACTAGGGGGAGGGAGAGCACCAGGATTGAATCCAGGAAATATTTAAAAAACAAACTCTAAGACTGCTTGCCCAGATCATCCTTAAGCCTTAAGCTCCAAACCAAAACTTTTCCCAGAAGTCAGCTTGAAAACAAATAACACGGTGGCCTACTTTTCAAAGGGTGCTTGCCCAAAGCCCTGAGCGCTCCCTCAAAGAGTGAGCCAGGCGGCACCAATCAGACCGGGGTATCTCGCAAGGTTGGCCAAGGCCCTGAGCCCAAAGCCCTGAGCCCTTCCTCAAAGAGCGAGCTAGGCGGCATCAATCGGACCGGGGTATCTCGCAAGGCTGGCCGAGGCCCTCAGGGGACAGTGACTGTACGTTCATGGTGGTGTCATAGTGCGGGACAGAATGGCTATTTATCCCGCTCGAAGGATGTCAATGGAACGGCAGCTATAGAGTGTGCTGAAAGGGTGTATTCTTTGTCGAGTATAGGTTCTCAAGAAAGAAAAAAAACTAAAAGCAAGCAAGAAAACCCCATTCTTTTTGTGATTATAAAGATCAGATGGTTACCAAAATCAAAATGACTTGCACGCCCCCCAAGAGATGCCACGTTCAAAATTTTCGTGAAGCTTCTTTTAGACTTGTTCTCACTGTAGATCTCCGTTCTTAATACTAAGTGAGCTCATCACACAGGTGCCCACA
This sequence comes from Echinops telfairi, assembly GCF_000313985.2. Lineage (NCBI taxonomy): Eukaryota > Metazoa > Chordata > Mammalia > Afrosoricida > Tenrecidae > Echinops > Echinops telfairi. The sequence goes on from NW_022103898.1 coordinate 20,502,151, forward strand.
TGCACACACCCAAGCACATGCATGCACTTTTCTGTATTCGTTATCCTTGTGTAAAAGCAGCATTTCACATGGTCATATACTATTTTGTTAGGTGCCATCAAGTCAGTTCCAAATCGCGGCAGCCCTGTGCGCGATGAAATGAAACACTGCCGAGCCCGGCACCATCCTTGCCACAGCTGTTCTCTTTGAGCCCTTGCTGCAGCCCCTGTGTCATCCCACCTCATTAAGGGTCTTCTTCTTTGGTGTGGACCCTCTGCTTTATCAGGCATGAGGCCTTTTTGCAGGGACTGAGTCCTCTGGATATCGTGTCCAAAGTAGATAAGACAAAGTCTTATCATCCTCACTGCTAAGGTGCATGCTGGCTGTACATTTTCCAAGACAGACTTGTTTGTGCTTTGGGCAGTCCATGGTCCTTTCATTATTCTTTGCCAGCAACATTTTCCAGCTGCATCAACCCTCCTGCAGTTTCCCTTAATCCGTGTCCAGCTTCCACACGCATACAAAGCTATTGAAAAGGACTGTGGCTTGGGTCAGGAGCACCATAATCCTCAAATAATTTATTTAGCCACCTCCCAAATTTGGACAGTCAAGCTTTTAGTTTTCCCCTACTATATCAAAGCAGTCCACTGGTAGCATAGTGGTTACGTGTTGGACTACGATTTGCAAGGTGGGCAGTTCAAAACCACTAGCAGCTCCTCGGGAGAGAGATGGGCTTGCCATTGCTGTAAACAGTTACAGTCTTGGAAACTCACAGGGGTAGTTCTACCCTGTCCTGTAGGGTCGCTATGAGTCAGTATTGACTTGATGGTAGTGAATGAGATAGCAAAACAAGCAATACAAAACAAAACCACTCGTGAACACACACACACACACACACACACACACACCCTGAAACTTCAGCAAGTAAGTCTTTGAGAGCGTGCCTTGTGGACTAAGGAAATACATTTTCACTGCACTGTCTGTTTCATGAGAAGTCAGCTTTTTTCTCAGCATGCCTGAAGTGCTCAGGGCCACGGCCAGATGCTGCTCTGGGGCAGGACTGTTTTGAGAGCGGGGGAGCTGTGGAGTGATGGTTTTAACAGCACGGATCCCCTTTCCGAGGGGTGCATCCTCTCACGAGCAGCTGCTCAGTGTGTTGAAATGCTTCTTCCAAATATTTATCTGTTTGCAAGCGTCTGGGGGCAGGGCTGGAGGGTATGGAGAAGAAGAATGCCAAGCATCTCCCTCCATCCCAGGGAGAGAAAGTCTTTCTAAAATAATTGCACCAGGCAAGGAGCAAAGAGCTTGATTTACTAAATTGTAGACACTCCACCCGGTAAATTTGTGGGCGAATAGGAGGGCTGCCTTCATCCTTGGTGACCTCTTTTTGAGGTCACAGCCTGGCAGCTTGTGGTCTGGCCCACAAGCTTGTTTTATTTGGCCACACTTGTTTTGGGCTTTTTTCTTTTTCCTTTTAAAGTAGGCAAACATTAAATACCTGGGAGATTTCTTGCAATAGCCTTGCTTTCTGACTTCTCTCGAAAATCCGAGCGCTGGGTCCCCGTGGCTGGTAGCAGCTAGTGAAGAAGTGGCTGCCAGCTTCGGATGGCAGAATGCATTTTCTAGTTTCCGCTTTGTCCCCAGCACTCCATGTGGTGGCCCCGGATTCTGTCTCGCTTTGCTTGTGTCGGTGAGCTGCGCCGCCCTTTTGAGAAATTGAGTTTGCAGCCCCTGGTCCATCTGAAGGTATAGGAAGGAGTTGATTCCACGTGGGAGAGAAAGCTGCCTGCACTAGGCGTGAAGCGCCCCGAGCCCCAGTCTCCATCACTGGGCCAGAACGTCTGGGGAAGTCGTTTAGCGTCCATGAGCCTCAGTATTCTCCTCTGCCACGTGGGGCTAAAAAACCATTGCTGCATGACCTGCTTCACAAAAGGAGAGGGAGGCTTGGACGAGACCACCTGTGCCAGAAAGTTCCGAGACACAGTGGGCCTGGTGGTCTCCGTTCCCAAAAGAAGGGCAGGCAGTGCCGGCCCCCACTGTGCTGCCTGTCAATTATCACTGGCGGTGGGACCTGCCTGCCAGGTGCTTGGTTCAGCTCCTGGGGGGCTGCTCACATTCAAGGTTGTGAATTCAGGCTCCTGGCTTGGCAGGCCTCCTGGGATTTGGTTCCCGAGCTTCTCCATGTCCTGTGTCTCTGCTCCAGGTGGACAGCTGGGCCCTGGGCGTGCTTCTCTACACTCTCGTGTACGGAACAATGCCCTTCGATGGTTTCGATCACAAGAACCTCATTCGCCAGATCAGCAGTGGAGAGTACCGGGAGCCCACACAGCCGTCAGGTGGGTGCCCTGGCGGGCAGGGATTGAGGGAGTGTGGGGAGTGCTCAGCTTACTTACCCTGTTTGTTTGTTTTTTTGAACAGTTTTATTAGCCTATGATTCACATATCATACAATTCTATAGTTCAATCCCACCAAGAAGAGTTGTAGTCATCATGACAGTCAGCGTTAGGATATTTCCTTCCATCTTGTACTCACCGTTATTAGCTCCCCATTTCCCCCCAACCCGCCCTGCCATCCCCTGAAGGAGCCATTAATCCATGATTGTTTGTATAGAATTACCTGTCCTGCATTTCAAATACAGAGGAACATTAAAAACAACAACAAGAAGACTAATAACAGTAACAAAGTAAAACAGATAAAAGACCTCAATCAATCAGAAAGCAGAAAAAAATAAGATTAGAACAAGTTGACAATGTATCTCAAGGGGGCTCACATGACAAGGTGCTAAATGTTAACCTAACTGCGTCTGTTCTCATCCACTTTCTCCTGCATTCTGCATGATAGCAAGGCTGTTGACATCGCTGGTCCATGGTCAGAGGGGATTCACGGGATGCTTAATCCACGTGTATCTCCCCTTGTCTGCTCTGGTGTTAATGCCTCTGCAAAAATGTTCTCCCTCTTACTCTGTCTTTCTCCCCCCAATCTTTGTCTTTTGGTTTACTTTAGACTGCTTTACCCAAACCTTCTCAAGCAAACACTTTACTCGACAGGCTAGGAATCCCCTTTGATGGCCAGGTGAATGTGGGCCAATCCCTTAACCTTTGGGCTTTCTTCTTCCCCATGAATGAAAATCTGAAGAAAGACACTATGTGAAGCCCCTTTAGTTTGCCTGGGGTCCCTGGGTGGTGCAAGCAATGGACGGTGCTGGGCGGCTGACCCTGACATTGGAGAGATGAATCTCTGCAGAGGTCCCTCAGAAGAAAGGCCTGGCAGTCTGCTTGTGAAAACCAGCTAACTTCACTAGTGGCGATATGACTCCTGGCATTCTATAGAGACTCAGGAAATACGTATCGAACAATCGAATCCCCTTTCCACTCAGGGGTGCGGGTCCCCTCAATAGGGCAGTCCCTATTGCCCCGAACTTTGCCAGCTACTCATCAGCCATCATAAGCTGCTGGGGGGTGGTGGTGGTAGGGGAGTTGTGGTTGCATCCAGATAGAATTTAACCCCCGTTGGGTTTGATCTTCAAAGCCAGCTCCCAGGCTGTGGATGTCAGTTGGCTCCTGTGGCCCCCACAGCAGCCTCCGTGGGCCTTTCCTCTAATGCTTGGAGAGCAGATGTTTGCAGGGGGACTTTTCAGTCAGGCTGCAAGCAGACAGCATGGACAGATCATCCCCCTGCTCCGCTGGCCCTGCGGTACGGCGCATGTCAGCCAGGGAAGACCCGAGAGCCTGGTGAAGGCCCGGGGCAGCGTATGGCTTGCTCTCACTGCCCAGGTATGCCAGGGGAGTGATCTATGACCCCAGAACTCCGTTTCATTTTTGGCTCGCTTCCTCTCTCCCTCTCCATCTCTTCTCTGGTGCCTGCACACTTTCCCTGCAGCTGTGGTGTTATGTGTTTGCGCACGCACCTGTCCAGAAGGGGAAAGCTAGCCAAGGTGGTCCGCACTGCTTTCCCTCTTGGAAGAGAGATAATCCGCCCCAGGGTTCTGAGCCTCCCGGGGGGTTGGATCTGGGAGTCTCTTGCTGGCACCCAGCCCTCATTACTCTATAAACCCAGGTTGGTGGGCAGGGCAGTAGTACCCTGATATTCCTTCGTGAATAGGAAAAAACCCACCAAACGTTGCTAGCACTTAGGTATGTGGTTCTGAGCCTTGGTTCCTTGAATGTTCAGTTCAGAAAACTTTTCAACTTCCTGCTCAACCGTGTGGTAGGGCCAGGCAACGCCCAATTATTCTGAGACTGAGTGTGTCTCCATGATCACCCTTACAGAGTGTTTTAGGGGACAGAGGAGTCCCTGAATCTCAAATATAACTTAAGGAGGACATTTACTGAGTCTTAAACAGGACCAGGACAAGGACGAAGACACAGTATCCAGAGGAGGGAGCCCATGAGCATGAGGTCATACATAATCATGTGGGTTTGCAGCGATTCCGAGGCTTACAGAGGACAAGGGGGCATCAAGGGGATTGTCACAAAAGCATGAGTGGTGGCAGAGCAATCCATGGTAGTTGCAGATGGGACTACAGAAACAGGAACAGGACCATGAAGGGGACATGTGTGCGCTGCTAAAAAGAGGAGCTTTAAAGATGCGCCCAGGGCTCTCAGACCAAGGCAGTCAGGGCCCTACTCAAGACCGAGGCCCCAGGATGGGGATGTCAATCAAGGACACATCCAGGCAAGCCCTTAAGGAGACTGCCCCTTCCCTGAGCTAGTCAGGCAGGGGTGGAGATAATGCACTTTCCCATGGATTCTGCCTGAGAGCAAGTCTATTCGCATCCCTGGACATTGGCCAGAAAGAACTCAGTGGAGGCTTAATCGAAATGGGGACTCTGCAAATGGATTTTGGGCTTTCACTGCTATCCATCATGCCCTTCTGCAAGCACACTGCCACTGAGTCATCTCCAACTCATAATGACCCTGTGTTAGTCCGGGTAGACCAGAGAAGCAAATCCAGGGAGAGTCAGATGTGTATAAGAAAGAGCTTTATGTATAAGAGCAGTTGAATATTGAGAAAACAGCTCAGTCCAGATCAAGTTCATAGTCTGATATTAG
>NW_022103898.1:20507560-20514101 GCF_000313985.2 Echinops telfairi
AGGCCATGCCCACACAGAGGCCTCATTGGCTATATCCTGATTGACAGACTAGACTCCACCCCTACACTCGTGGAACATAGTAGAACTGCCTCCCTGGGTTCCTGAGGCTGTATGGGAGTAGGAAGCCTCATCTTTCTCCTGCAGAACGACTGGTGGGTTTGAATGGCTGACCTTCCCGTCAGTAGTCCACTGCACCACCAGGGCTCCTCGGCGAACCTAGTGCTAGGAATGCAGGCTCTGATACAAGGGTCTCCCCTTCCCAAAGCCACGCTGAGAGCCCTCATGGAATGCTTGACCCGTCTTATCCTTTGCCCCCTAGATGCGCGAGGCCTCATCCGGTGGATGCTGATGGTGAACCCCGACCGCCGGGCCACCATCGAGGACATTGCCAACCACTGGTGGGTGAACTGGGGCTACAAGAGCAGTGCCTGTGACTGCGACACCCTCCCCGACTCCGAGTCCCCGCTCTTGGCACGGATCATCGACTGGCACCACCGCTCCACCGGGCTGCAGGCCGAGGCCGAAGCCAAGGTCAAGGGCCCGGTCAAGCCGACCGTGTCTGAGGTCGTGCTGGAGCGACAGCGGTCCCTGAAGAAGTCCAAGAAAGAGAACGACTTTGCCCAGTCTGGCCAGGACATGGTGCCGGAGAGCCCGCCCAAGCTGAGTTCTAAGAGGCCCAAGGGGATCTTGAAGAAGCGAAGCAACAGTGAACATCGGTCCCACAGCACCGGCTTCATTGAAGGCATGGTCAGCCCGGCCTTACCCTCTGCTTTTAAGGCGGAGCAGGACATGTGCCGGACAGGCCTGCCTCTGACTAGCTCCCCGGAGGCCGAGGGGCCCGGCAAACTCAGCCCCAAGCAGGCAGCCACTATGCCCAAGAAAGGGATCTTAAAAAAGACCCAGCAGCGAGAATCAGGTTACTATTCCTCCCCGGAGCGGAGCGAGTCCTCGGAGCTGCTGGACAGTAATGATGGCCTTGGCAGCAGCAGCCCCTCGCCCCGGCCCCCAGAGCCCACCAGGGTGGGTGCCCACAGCCTCTCCTGCCGGAGGAAAGGCATCTTGAAACACAGCAGCAAATACTCAGCAGGCCCCAGGGACCCGGCCCTCATCAGCCCCGAAATGCCCACACTGGAATCCCTGGCCGAGCCGGGCGTCCCGGCCGACGGCCTCTCGCGGAGCTACAGCCGGCCTTCCAGCGTCATCAGCGACGACAGTGTCCTATCCAGCGACTCCTCCGACTTGCTGGACCTGCAGGAGAACCGCCCCGCCCGCCAGCGCCTCCGCAGCTGCGTCTCTGCCGAGAACTTCCTCCAGATCCAGGACTTTGAGAGGCTCCAGAGCCGGCCTCGGCCCCAGTACCTGAAGCGGTACCGGAACCGACTGGGAGACAGCAGCTTCTCCCTCCTCGCGGACATGGATGACGTGACTCAGGTCTACAAGAAGGCGCTGGAGATCTGCAACAAGCTCAACTAGCACGCTGGGAACAGAGCGCGAGGGTGGGGGTGGTGCGGGGTGGGGGTGGGGACGCGGGAGAAAGGCCAGCAATAACTGCTTGAAGGGGGGTGCCCTCGGGGGTGCCCTCGGTGCAGCGGCTCATCAGGAGATGCCAAGAGGACTGGTGGCATCTTGCGGAGCCAAGTGTGTGGCTTTGAACCAGGGCCTCTGAGGGAGAAGCGGGCTCTTGGCCAGCTCCGCCGGGCTCTATGGGTGGAAGCAGCTAGGGCTATGTGCTCCATCTCTTGATGGGAGAGTCCAGTGGTGGGTCCTCATTGACATTTACCTTGTGGCACGCCCTGGAGAGCCAGCTGTCCAGGGTAGCTGGTGCTGGCCTGCGCGTGTACTGGCTTGGGAGGAAGCATATGTAAGCAGTAGCATGGCCCTAGGAGAAGTCCTCCAAATGCTTCTGGAAGGGGTGCAAAGGAGATTGGGGCCATCTGCTCTGGGTGAGCCCAGAACACTTGCTTCTCCACCCTTCACACTAGCAAGTGTGTTCTGACTGCCTGGGGCTGGCCAGGAGATTGCAAAAACCTGAGCTTGAATCAGTGATCCATTCATAGTGGCTGCCGAGCACATTGTGTGGGTGGCTACTGTTCTCATGAGTGCTCTGATGGATTAGTCATGTCTGCCACGGGAATGAGAAGGGAAGCAGAGGCACTTGTGCCATCCGTGGCCTGGTGGAAACTCTAAGAGTTAGGTGAATGCATCCTGTGGGATTTTTTTATGCCACCAGTGTGGCATTGGTCAATTTGGGACTCAATCCTGGATGGAACATAATCCTTGGTCAGAAAGAATGCTTTGACCTCTTCTGAGGAAACGGAATTGGCCCTTGGTGGATTTTCAGCTTCTTGCTGTCTGCCCTATCTCCCGGGGGTGGAGAGGGAACAAGGTGGTAATACCAGAGCTCAAAACTATGGTGTACCGTGGAGCACGGAGACTCCCTGGGGCCTTTGCACAGATGATTGGAAGTTGAACTGCACCTGCAAGGGGCCAATTGGTATCTTTAATGTCTCAGTATTAACTGGAATGCTGCCTCCTGGCTCTCACACGCACGGATGCCCTCAGTGCAACGGAATACTCACTGCTGCGATTCCCAAAGGATTAACTGGCATGACCAATAGCCCCTTTACTAATGGCAAAAATGGTTTCCCTGTCCACGTGGTGTGGACTCCTCAGAGGGAGGCAAGCTGGCTTCTCAGAAGTTAGTGTGGAGGTGGGTATGGATTTGGATGAAGAGAGCAAAGTAAGGCAGAAGATGCTTTTCTCCCAAGTTCAGTGTGCTGTATTAGGGTTTTGAACTTGAATACCAGCTCCTGGACATATGGGGAAAAGAAAGTTCCATCCCTTTAAACACATACGGTTTTGAAAGGGCAAAGTGGGTTGAGAGGAAGCAGAGAGGAGAGGGAGCAGTTCCTTTGAGGTTTGCGAGGTGCTTCTGGGAGAGGGGAAAAAGAGGGGCCCTTTAAGGCAAAGGGCTCCTACCTTAAAAGGTAGCACAGCTACAAGTCTTACCCCTCAGCACTTAGATTACAGATGGCGAGACTCACTCCCACCAGACCACCTCTTTAGGAAGCTGGCTTTGGACTGAAAGATCTCTTGGGGATGACTTCTGGTCCCACTGGCCTGAAACAACGACCACCTTTATTCCAGATGGCTGGTCTCAGAGAGTCCCCCAGATCTACAAAGAAGACTAATTTTGAGGCGCTCTTTGGGAAAAGCAACAAGCAGCCTAGGGAGGCAGGGACAAATTCGCCCTACGGCGGCACTAAGAACATTCATCAGGGGAGCCTGGTTCCATTGCTCCCCTTTCTACCACCTCTGGTGTTCTGACCTGTGCATTTATTATCATTTTTTAATTTTTCAGGTTTAGCCAAGCATGTATGATGGGAAGCTGCTCCATTCCCTTCATTCAATTCTACCTTCTTTCTGAAACTCCAGGCAAGGTCCAAAGGGAAAAACCTCTAGGTAGCACCGTGGGCAGACGGAGGGCATCCTGTAGCCCCTGAGCTCCCACCTCCTTTTATGCAGCCCTTTCTGAGGGCCCAGCCTGGACGGCCCCGCCGCTGGGCCCTCACCACCAGCATGACTTACATATGACACCTACCTACTTGCCGATGTGAATTTTCCCTTTCGCCAAGTGATTCTGATTAGGTAGCAATTCCCCTCTTTCTAGTCTTTAGATAAAAACAGCTCTATTAAACAAAAATCACCCTACCCTCTAAGGCCCCCTCTCCCAGAACACAGGTATGCTATCTTTCATCAATAAACTCAGTAGGTGATGGCAGAGAAAGGCCTCCACTCAGAGACAAAGGCTCTGGGTTGCCTCCCCGTCTGCTGCTAACTAGCTGGTGGCCATAGGCAGCCTGCAGCATCTTTGGGACCAAGCTTTCCCCAAAGGGAAGGTTGGAGGGATGCTTTAGCCAGCCTCTCGGGTCCCGCCTAGCGCTACCATTCTGCTAATATCCTCTGGTTCTGGGCTCCATTCTAACTCTGGCCTTCCTAGGGAAAGCTCAGAGTAGAAGGGGAGACAGGCACCTTGAAATCAGCATCTCTGCATCCCCACTGAGCCTTGTCTTCCTGACCAGGCAGTCCTCCCCCCTCTCCCCACCCCCCCCACCCCCCACCCCCGAAGTCATGGGTGTGTGATCTCAGCGATGCTTTCCTGACCCAGAGGAAGGAGCAAGTCAGAGGAAGGAGCAAGAGAGAGTCAGTGTCCACTCACCTTCCCATGCCTCTGTGGACTCTCAGTGTCTCCGTTTACACATCTGCCAAAGGGGTGGAATTCTATTTCTTTTTACAGCAAAATGTCAAGGCACGATCAGTTTTCAGACAGTGCTTCAAGACCCCGGACGTAATGACAATGCCGAGTCACGTCGGAACTCCCATCCCTGTGCCCGGGGGCGCTTCCTCCGTGGCGGGAGCACGTTTCAGGGTGGGGCCCGGCGTGTTTCGCCCGGCCTGCTGTCTTGAGCACAAATGTGAATGACCAAGTGACTGCTTGTGGCCAAACTGGAAATGCTCTGTAGGGGTTACTGGCACGCTGGCACCCCTAGAAGAGAAGGGGAGAGAGAGAGAGAAACTTGACTGCACATTTTAAAAAAAAATCCATGTTGTGACTTTTATTTAATTTCTATTTTTTGCCTTTGGTAATAAAAAGTTGACTTTTTTATTTGAATTTGTCTTCTTTTTTTTTAATTTATTGGTCTGAAAGGCATTTCAAAGGTATAATAATAATATATTGGTGTAATTTAATTGGTGCAAACGTGCTTTGTGGCTCCAGTCAGAACTGGGGGTCACTTCATTTGATTGGTTTGAGCCCAGAGCCGACTACAGGGAACACACACAGGAAGAGAGAGAAAACCCGGGGAACCACCCAAAGTGTTTGTATTTTCATTGGAAACAGATTTTTTTTTAAAAATAATTTTTTTTTATTTTTGGCATTTACGTTTGGCTTTTGTTTTTATTTTTAAATAAAATAAATGGCAATGAACTGAATTGAACTTCTGGAACCTTGCTTCTTTCTTGGGTATTGTTTTCTCTTAGACAAAGACAGCAGGGCTGCAAGTATGTAATTGAGACCCATCCCACCCCACGGGGGCACCCAAAGGGGGGTGTTATTGGACGCATCTCCAAAGAGGAGACCCAGCTGGAAACAGGAATGGAAACATGGGACCCAAGAGAACGTCTCTGGACTTTCTGTGTCTCTTTGCCCCCCAGCGGCTTTCCTTCTGCTCCATCTTCTACAGCTGGCTCCCCCCCCCCCCCACACACACACACACTGTGGCCCATCTTGTCTCCCACCACTGTTCCCAGCCCCGCCCTCCTTCCCTGCGGCGGACTTTTCAGAAACAGATCACCAGCCTTTCTTGTGAGGGACTTCTGAGTGACCTTGAACACCCAGCCCTTGGATTCACAGCCAAGAGCTTTAGCCATTGGTACCATCCAGGGCCTCCCCAGGGCCAGGCTTCCAGTCGTGGTTTCCAGAGAAGACCACTGACCAACTTCCTCCCTCGGAACTGGACACATCATGGAAGGTACACACGCTACCATGCTCTCTCCCCCCACTCCCACTCCTTCTGCCTGCCCCCTTCTAAGAGCCCCCTCTCTCACTCCTCTCTCTCAATCTGATGGGCCAGCATCCAAGATACGTGTGCCGCCGTCACTAGTGGCACAGCCCTGTCTGTAATGATACTCTCATTCCTTGTCTGAATGGGCTTTTCTGGTGATGGGTTGTAAGGAAAGGTTGAGGCGTGTCTGTATCAGAGCTGGAACATCAAGTACCCTCACAACCCCTCTCTGGTATCAAACAGAGAATCCTTGCTTTGTACCAGACAGAAGTGTTAGGGGTCCATGCAAAGGAACGTTGGAGCAATGATGAATCTCACCCCTTTTCTGGTCCAATAGAGTAGATGATAGAGCATTACCAGATTTAGCAAATGAAATTATATAGTGCACCCAGTTAAATCTGAATTTCAGATAGACAAAATTTCTTTTCTTTTTTTTTTTATAAGTGCGTCTCAATGGTGAGGGCGGTGCAGGGCCCAGTGGAGTTCTATTCTGTGACGCACAGGCACCTAACAGCATGTCCCATGCAATATTTGGATCGCATACTAAAAATGCTTTCCTAAAATTGGCTAACTGTGTTTGATCCAACAATCCTAATCTGATGAGGTTTAACTGCCTAAATTGACAAGGTACCCATTATGGCAGGGGTCTAGGGGGTTCCTTTAATTATGGCCTGCCAAATTAGGACATGTCAGTGCCTCCCAAACTGGATTGAGAAGGAAGGACTTCAATTCCAGTCTAGACTTGCTGATTGTTCTGATTCAGTTTTAATTGCTACCGTACTCAACCCTAACAGGGCCATGAATGTGGACTGAAATGCTGAACTTCCTCAGTGTGTCAGGAAATGCTGTGGGAGCCATGTCTGACCTCCTCCAGCTATGCAAGGGGAAGGAGAATCTAACTTCACATCTGCCCAAGCTTGACTCCTAGGCGGCAGAGGTCAGACATGACTTCACCTTCCATCCTTTATCCTATTATG
>NW_022103898.1:20514522-20523052 GCF_000313985.2 Echinops telfairi
TGAGCACGTTCTGCTGGTGGCTAGTTTTTCAGACCTTTGGACAACTTGTTTCCTTGATTTTATTCACTTGTCTGGTTCCCCATGGGGAGAGACCAATTGCTGCACCTTAGATAGCCACTCAAAAGTTTTTAAAACCCAAGTCACTATTCAACAAAGTAGGATGTAGAGTATTGTTTGTGTGCACATTTTCTCCTGATTCAAGAATCTCCAACTTAGACTATGTTAAATAATAAGTTAGATTCTTCATAACTTATCTTAATAGATAAGTTGACTTCTTCATAACCAGGAAACCCAAGGACTGTTTCACACACAGCTGGACCTGGGGTTCAAGTAGATGTTCTGGACCCCTTTTTCTCTTACTCTTATGGGATGTGGACTTTATCCATCAGGCAGGCTGTGGATGGCATGTGCCATACACATGGCAGTGGAATAAAGCTAACCAAGGAAACAGACCTGTGCAAAGAAAACTACAGAACACTGTTACAAAACAACAACAACAACAGACCTATATAAATGGGAGAGTAATCCATGTTCATGGATAGGCAGATTTCATATAATGAAAATGTTGATACTACACAAAGTAATCAATATCATACAATTCAATCCTGATCCAATTCCCAATTTCATTCTTTAAAGAAATGGAAAAACTAATTACCAATTTCATGTGGAGAGGAAAGAGACCCAGGATAAGCAAAGCACTTCTTAAAAAGAAGAACCAGGTAAGAGGCCTCACACTACCTGATTTCAAAACCTATTACATAGCCACAGTAGTCAAGACAGCAAGTAGTCAACACATGCCAGCATGGTAGCTATCAGTTGCTCACAGTTCTGGGGTTATGAGGTCCTTACAGGGTATGATCTGACAACGTTCCACTGCTTCGTCTCACATGCCATGCACTTGCTATCAGGAGAGACCAGTCCATGGAGAAGGACATCGTGTTTGGTAAAGTGGAGGGGCATCAAAAAAAGAGAAGCCCTCCAGGAGATGGATGGACACAGTGGCTGCAACGATGGGCTCAGGCACAGGGACAGGTGTGAGGATGGGCGGGACCGGGCAGTGCTTCATTTTGTGTTACAGGGCATCACTGTGAGTTGAAATGACCTCAGTGGTACCTAACAGCAACAACATTGGGAGCAATAGTGTTTGATCTAGAACTTTGGTCCAGAGAAAAGACTGTGGCTGGCTTTGCTGGAGTCACGTGTCTTCCCCTGGACCAGCCACAGAGGCTAAATGGGGAGATGCTTTGATTGCCAGCCTGGATCATAGGTCTTCCCTTGGGACACTCTGGAATAGAGGCTCCCCTCAGAATCACACAGAAGCGGAGGGAGGCAGAGCCAACAAAGTGCACTCAATGCCGATGACATCTTTTGGGTCTCTCTTTCCTCATCTATAGAATAACACGGATGCTTTCTAATGCCCAGGGGGTATTGCAAAGATTAAATGAAATACTTAATGCAGTGCGTGGGACAAAGATTTGTAAGGTATCTAGAAAATAGCAATGAAGATAGCAATAGTATGACTACAAAGAGGAGCTATATATGTTAGGAAGTATTCAGCTATATTATCAGACGATGCAATCCAAACTGGCTTCAACACTGAACCCACTGCTGAGGAGTTGACTTTGACTCCTGGAGACCCTCTTGAACAGATTAGAATTGTTCCCAAAGGGTTCTGAGGCTGCACATCTTTACAGGAGCAGTCTGCCTCATCTTTCTCCCACATATCGACTGGTAGGGTCAAGCTGCCAAGCTGTAGGTTTGCAACCCAGTGCTTAGCCCTCGGTGTCACACAGCAAAGGCTTTACTTTCACGGTTGCTTAGGTCTAGTGGAAGAAATGGGCAATACCCAATAAGCAATCCTCCATAAGTATATACGGTAGTAAGTGCTGTGAAGGAACTGAATCATCTTCAGGGACAGGGAATTAAAGGGGAGCATGGCCGGAGTGCTCCCTAGAGGCAAGGATGGCAAGACTCTGTCTTACAAGCTTTGGACATGTCAGAAGAGAGTGACCCCTGGGGAAGGAGATCACGTTTGGTAAAGTGGAGGAGCAATGATAAAGAGGAAGGCCATTGTGTTAGTCTGGGTACTTTAGAGAAACAAATCCACAGAAACTCATGTATAAGAGAGAGTTTTATATAAAGGTTAAGTGCACATCAAGAAAACATCCCAACCCAGTGCTGCCCAAGCCCACAAGTCCAACATTAACCCTTATGTCTGACACCAATCCACAAAGTCCTCCTCCATCTCACGAAACACACACTATGATGCCGACTGCAGGAGGAAAGCTGAGTCAGTGAATGTGTAAGCATCTCAGCGCTGACAGGGGTCTCCACACGGTTGCTCCAGCACCCAGGGCTGCATCGGGGTAGGTCCATGCAGCTTCTCCTCAGGGATGTCTTGCAGGAAGTGAGCCTTGCCAGCTGAAGCAGGGAACTAGCTAAGGCAGCTGCACCCTGGTCTGACCATCAGAAAGCAAGAGACCTGAGAACTAGAAAGGCGAGGCTCACCGAGCCATTTATCCCTCCGCCCTTCAATTAACCCTACATGTGTTTATCGGCCAGGTTGGCACAATAAACTTTAACTATATCAGCCACCAATGAGATGGATTGACTCAGTGGATGCATTCTGGGCTCTGGCATAGGATCCATTGTAAGGATGGTGCAGGACCGTGCAGTGTTTCGTTCTGGGACACACAGGGTCACAATGGGTTGTAATCGACTCGATGGCACCTAACAATAACAAGAAGAACAACAACTCCCTGTGGTAGTCCCTGATGCCCAACCACTAACCGGTTCAATCCAGCCAGCGACACTGCAGAAGGAAGCCTGGCAATCAGCTTACATAAATATTCTCACCCAGGAAACCCTAGGGAGCCAGTTGTCCTCTGCAAGATACGGGGTTGCTATGAGGTGATAGGGCGTGCTCAGGCAGGGTGTCTCTAGAGAAGAGATCTGGGCTACAGATCAGGGGAAGAGTGAGCATCGTAGGCATGGGAACCGTGTATGCCAATGTCTGGGGGTCTTTAACAGCGCTTTCTAGGGTTAATTTTGGGTCTGCTGCCACAGTCTGATGGGCGTGGAGTCCTGTGAGATGTGTGACTGCCTTCTGACAGGCACCGGCTGTGGCCATGGCTTTGTGCCCCCTTCCTTACATATGGCCTCTTTCCTGGCCAGGTGGTCCCCAGACGGGACACATGCCGTGATGGGCAATTTTAAATGCGAATGTGTTTCCCCTACCAACATTGACGGCCAAATGTATTGAAATTTATGCAAAGGATATTTTTAATCCCCAGAGTCTTACAAAGCTGGGGGCCCTGGCCCTGGCGCTGCGACAAGGGGATTTTGAAGACCAGAAAGTGCAGGCCGAGGTTTCTGGATCATCCAAACCACGCTATGATAACTCCACTTGGGAATTGTTTGGGACAATTAGAGATCCATTTTCTTTTTTAAAATGGTGACCGTTCCTTTCCTTCTGGTGAGAAATGTAGACTACCTAGATCTACCTGGCTGGGAAGAGCTGCTGGGTCGTAACCAACTCATTGTCCCGGCCACTTCACCGTTGGTTCTGGTTTGTGGCTGCCTCCAGACCAACTACGCTGTGCTGCAGCCACCATGAAATCCTGTGTGCCCATGGCCCAATATCACCAACATGTATTTCACACTCACAGCAACCAGCTCTCTTGGTCTTGCTGCCTCTAAGTCATGTGGTTCCCCCATCTCGGGCCTGCTCCTTCTACCTGTCCGGGAAGGACAGCGCACACCAGCAAAGACCCTTTAAGGACCACACCTGGCTTTGGCGTGTATCATTTCTGGCCGTGTCCTCCGGGCAGAAATCAGTTCTGACCCCAACTTCACTGCGAAGGAAATCTAGTCTTCCTGTGTACTTAAAAAAAAAAAAAAAAAAGTGAATTGGAAATTAGAAGTAGCGATATCTCTGCCCCAGCTTATTTCCGCTTCCCGTGGGAAGTTCGAACATAAAGAAATACCATTATTATTAAGATTAGCCAAGTGCTTTCTGAGAGCAGGCCTTGTGCCTACTCTTCACGTTCATCATCCCTGTTGATGCTCCCGATGTCCTCCCCGGCCCCAACCTCCCCGCTCCCAATCCCCTGTCCCCGTCTGTACACATGAAGAAACTGTGTTGGAAAAGTGCACTCACTCGCCGAGTTGCTCAACTGTTTTAAATTAGGTGCTGGGTTCAAATATAGGCCTGGCTGACTGGCTTCAGAGCCCAAGCTCTTAATTGCTCTGTTGTACATCTGGGATGATCTGTCTTCAGCTCAGGCTCCTTGATCACAAGCCCCATCCTGTATCCATCCTATTCATGTAAATACCACTTTCCGGCAGGCTCTAAACAGATACCATCAGGAAAGAAGACACTGGCCCAAGTCGAGGCACTCTCCAAGTAAACAGGGCGAGGAGCGCAACTGCTCTCCACTGCCTCTAGTGTCAGGTCCCCGAAGATCGAGTCTCAGCCGAGGGAAGTAACAGCATTCACTCCAGCTCTTCAGTCCATGAAAGGGGAGTGGGGTGAAAGAGTGAGTCTTGCTCACCCCGAGCACATCTGAGCCTCAGAACTCAGTCAAGCGCCTCCAGGGGCTGGGCTCTTCCTGTCCGAAGCTGTGTGTCCACATGCACCCCTAAAGGATGCCACATGCTCTCTCTCCTGCCGGCATGCGGGAGACCCTGCTTCCAGAGGCTGAGAGCGCAAAGCAGACTTCTGGGTGCCACATGGCGATGGGTTGGGCCAGCCCAGGCTCCGTGGACCTGCAGGGGTCAGACACTGTAGCAGCAACTTCCATCCCACGGAGAGAGAAGAGCATCCCAGTGTCTTCAAACCTCAGAGCAGGATGGAGACACGACTCCAGACTGGCCTTCAGGAGCAAGGCCTCACGGTCAGGAGAAAATGTTCAGTTTGGAACCAGCTGGAGAAAAGGGGTTCCAAAAACACAAAAAAAGCAAAAGCCTGAGACAGTTCTGTAAATTGGAATTTGTGAATCACCGAAGCTGAAAACCATCTGATTCAGCCGTGCCTAGGGCGTTCCAGAAGCCTCAGCCACCAGGCACTGAGGCCCAGACAAAAGCATGTGTACCAAGCGGAAACCAGATGTGGGCTTCTCAGACTGTCTTGCTGGTCATCCCCAAAGAGGCCATGGTTGCAGGTTCAATCCCTGTAAAGTACAGAGAGTCCTGGGCAGCATTGTTGCTCTTGGTTACAGTTGAGTCGATTTCAACTCATATCAGTCCCATGTGTTCCACAGTGGAACTGCTCGCCCGGGGTTTCAGGCTGGCCCCTGGGCCTGCCGTCAGAGCGGTCTCTGGGTTGGTTTGGAGCCACAACGTTTGGTTAATAGTCGAGCACGTAACAGCTTATTCTACCCAGGCCTACTGAATGCGGCTTTAGCTGACCACCACAACTTGAACTAAGAAAGTGTGGAGAACCGGAGCCAAGACTACCTTCTCTCTTGGAGAAATGACTACCATCACAGACCCTCATCGAAGTGAAACCCAGCAGGGTTGAGCTGACGTTACCCAGAAGGTAAGGTTAGAATTCCTGCGAGCCTTCCTTTATTCTTGCTGGTTTCTCACCTGCATTGTGAAGCAGTGTCATTGAGAGCATGCACTAAAGACATGCCACCTTGCTGAATTGACGGCCTTTAGGATGAAAGCCCTCCTGCTGTGTGGTAATATTCTTTCTCCTGAAGTCTGATCGCAACAAGGCCCTTCTAACATTTGTTTGACTACTGTTTGCATGGTCAGAGCCTTTTCTGTTCTCTTACTTAAATTCTATCTTTGTGTGAGATTCAAAGTGGGCTTCCCTTACTCACAACATAATGGAGGCTGCTTTGTAATCGAATCAGCACTTTCTATCTTTTACTGGAATACTACAACCATTTACACCTAATGTTATTATTGAGGTCATGAAATTTAAATCCTTTATCTTTCGATTTGTCCCATTTGTTTTTCTGCCCCACCTCTCTCTTTTCTGTCTTCTTTTGTATGCATTGATCTCCCCCCAGAACTCTTCTGTTTGTCTTTTTAACCATTTTATTGGGGGCTCATACAACTCATCACAATCCATACATACATCAATTGTGTAAAGCACATTTTTACATGCATTGCCCTCATCATTCTCGAAATATTTGCTTTCTACTTCAGCCCTTGATATCAGCTTCTCATTTCCCCCCTCCCTTCCCACTCCCCCTCCTTCATGAACCTTTGATAATTTATAAATTATTATTTTGTCATATCTTACACTGTATGACGTCTCCCTTCAACCACTTTTCTGTTGTCCATCCCCCAGGGAGGAGGTTATATGTAGATCCTTGTAGTCGGTTTCCCTTTTCTACCCCACCCTCCTGGTATTGCCACTCTCACCACTGGTCCTGAAGGGATCATCCACCCTGGATTCCCAGTGTTTCCAGTTCCTATCTGTACCAGTGTACATATTCTGGTCTAGCCAGATTTGTAAGGTAAAATTGGGATCATGATAGTGGGTGGGGAGGAAGCATTTAGGAACTAGAGGAAAGTTGTATGTTTCATTGTTGCTACACTGCACCCTGACTGACTTGTCTCCTCCCTGAGACCCTTCCATAAGGGGGTGTCCAGTTGCCTACAGATGGGCTTTGGGTCCCCACTCCACACTCCCCCTCATTCACGATGATATGATTTTTTGTTCTTTGATGCCTGATAACTGATGCCTTTGACACCTCATGGTCTCACAAGCTGGTGTGCTTCTTTCATGTGGGCTTTGTTGCGTCTGAGCTAGATGGCCGTTTTGTTTACCTTAAAGTCTTCAAGACCCCAAGACGCTATATCTTTTGCTAGCTGGGCTCCACCCTATTTGCTTATGCACCTGCTTTGTCTTCAGTGATCATGTCGGGAAGGTGAGCATCATGGAATGCCAGTTTAATAGAACAAAGTGTTGTTGCATTGAGGGAGTACTTGAGTGGAGGCCCAATGTCCATCTGCTACCTTAATACTAAACCTATAAATATATGCACATGGTTCTATTTCCCCATTCTCATATATAAATATATTTACATATGTACATGCCTTTATTTAGACCTCTATAAATGCCCTTTGTCTTCTAGCTCTTTTCTCTATTTCCTTGGACTTTCCTCCTGTCCCACTATCATGCTCAGTCCCCACCTGGGTTTCAGTAATTCCTCTCGGTTACATTACCCTTGATCATGCTCTACCAGGCCTCCCACACCCTCCTCACCACCGATTTGGGTCACTTGTTGTTCCCTTGTCCCTGGGTTTGTTAACACCACTTCCTTTCCTCCCACCTCCCCTCTCCCATGTCCCCCTGGAACTGTCGGTCCGTTGCTTTCTCTCCAGATTGCCCAGAACTCTTCTTTATCTCAACTCTTTTGGGTATTAGCTATTTCTCATTGCTTTACTTACTGACTTTTAATTGGTGATTTTTTTTTTTAATCATTTACAATGTTAAAACCAGGAAATGTCTCTTAGCTTTACCCATAGGTGTCCATTTCCTGTGTTTTCATTCTTTTGTGCTCTAAGTGCGTGTGTAGCACGGCTGTCCTTCTTCACCACGGGCATCTCTCCCAGCTGAGGTGGCTGTTGTCAGGGGCCATCAAGTCTGCTTTGACCCCTAGTAACCCCACCCGCCACGGAACCAAACCCGCCCAGTCCTGCGCCTCCCTCGTGAGCAAGGCGATGCTGGGGCTCCTTGTGGCAGCCATGGTGTCTCTCTAACACCTGGATGATTTCCCCCTTTTACGCCTACCCCTCCTTTACCAGGCCTGCCAACCCTTTCCGGGGACTGATCCCATCTGACCGCATGACCAAAGACACGAGACAAAGTCTCACCGTCCTGTCTTCTAAAGCGCATCTGGTTGTACTCCGGCCAGGACAGATTGGTTCGAAGGTTGGCTGGTGACAAAGTCGCACAGCGTTTCTATGAAAAGGATCTGTTTTTCAACTTTATGTTTTTTTAAATCTTTTTTTTTTCTGGCATAACATTAAAAAAGCCTTTTATTAACATATAATTCATGTGCCCCACAACTCAAAGGTTTGGATATATTTTGAAGAGTTACGTAATCATCACCACAATAAATTTCAGAACATTTTCTTCATTTTTGAATTCATTATTAACTCCCCATCTCATCCCAAGGTCATAACATTTTGGGCTGGCCATTTTCATTTTTCATGCCTTCAAATAGATGATTCTACTCTCTTCTGGCTTACGTGGTTTCTGATGAGAAGTCAAGAATAATTTATATCTTTGTTTACTGTATGTTTCATTAGGTAACATATCTTCTTTTTCTGTACAGTATTTAGCTTTTTCTATTTACCACTTCTACTTTTTAGCATTCTGGATGTGATTTCTTTTTTACTTTTTAAAAATCATTTTATTGGGGGCTTGTACAAGTCTTATCACAATCCATATGCCCATCCATTGTGTCAAGAACATTTGTTGCCATCATCATTCTCAAAACATTTTCTTTCTACTTGAGCCTTTGGTATCAGCTTCTCATTTTATCCCCTGCCTTCCCCACCCTCC
>NW_022103898.1:20523152-20529088 GCF_000313985.2 Echinops telfairi
TTTATTATTTTATTGAGGGCTCGTACATTTCTTATCACAGTGATACATACATTCACTGACTCAAGCACCTATGTACACCCGTTGCCCTCATCAATCTCAAAACATTTGCTCTCCACTTTAGCCCTCAATATCATTTGCTCATTTTCCCCCTCCCACCCTCCTCCCCCCTCCCTCCTGAACCCTTCATAATTTATAAATTATTATTACTTTTTCATGTCTTACACTGACCGATGTCTCCCTTCACCACTTTTCTGTTGTCCATCCCCCTGGGAGAGGGTTATCAGTAGATCATTGTGATTGGTTCCCCCTATATCCCCCCCATCTTCCCCTTCCCCTCCTGGTATCACTACTCTCAATATTAGTCCTGAGGGGTTTATCTGGCCTGGATTCCCTGTGTTTCCAGCTCTGATCTGTACCAGTGTACATGCTCTGGTCTAGCCGGATTTGTGAGGTAGATTTTCTTTGTGTTTACTCTTCTAGAATCTGTCAGCTTATGAAAAACACAAACTCACTGGCATCGATTCCGACTCATGGTGACCCTGTTGGACAGAGCAGAACTGCCCTGTGGGTTTCTATGACTGTAATATTTATGAGAGTATAAATCTTCATCTTTTTCCATAAAAATGTGGACAGTGCTTTGTTCTGTTCTATCTGGGATCACGCTGAGTCAGAACCCACCCGAGAGGACCTAACAGCACACGAAGTCATAGCTTCTTTTGTAAGAGTGCATATGAGCCATCATGAACTGTATAGACACAACTGCTGGATTTTGTTATAACTTTGTAAAAATGCTAGGGTTTGTTTTAGTTGGTGGGTTAGAAACTTGCAGTTTGGCCGCGCTCTTTTGAGGTTCAATGTTAACATTTTTAAATGGACAGCATAGATGTTTTGCCCAAAGGCGAATATGTCTCACACCCAAGGCACACGCCTTCTGCGCTGCTCCTGGCTTGCCCTTGCACTCAGCAGTGACGTTGTACCATGGTCGGTGGGAACTCAGGTACTTCCAGCCCGAGGTGCATGCTGAGAATGATTTAGTCTGAAGCTCTTTAGTGATATTCTCTCTCTCTTTCCCCTCTATTACCTTCCTTGTCCAACCTCATGGAGTCTCACCTTATACGTGTGCAAATTAGTCTTTAAGGGGAAGACTCATGCGTGCCCTGTGAAGATTACTAGTTACTTTCTTGTGGTGTTTCCATCTTTCCAGTACTCTGTCTACACAGTCTCTCTGCTGATCTCCATCTCCTCGCCCTAGAGCAGTCACCCTTGCTCTGCTTGGGTTCCCTCTCCCTGTGATTCAGTCCAGAAATGGACACTAGAGAGAAGCACAGGTGATTAGTAGGCTGTACCTTTTTTCCTCCTCTTTTTGTTCTCTTATTCTACTGGGATCAGGAGAGACCAGTCCCTGGAAAAGGACATCATGCTTGGTAAAGTGGAGGCAGTGAAAGAGAGGAAGACCCTCAACAAGATGGACTGATCTTAAGCGTAACCATTGTGAGATGGCGCCATCGGTGCAGTGTTCTGTTCTGTTGAACACGGGGTTGCTATGAGTTGGAACCAACTCCACAGCACCTAACCACAGCAACAACAACAATTGGGATCATAGGCTGAAAACAGTGGTTTAATACATTCTGCATAACATCCTATTTTGTAGTGTGTATGTGCTGCAGGGAAGAAATCCCATAGGAGTGAACGTTTCATGGGCACAAAGAAAAGTTGAGGCGAAGTCTCTTGGTCAATGACAGCAACAAACAGTTGATGGTAGAAGTGAGTGTAGAAACGAGATACGACAGAATTGAAAAATGTAAGTATCAAAATACCCTTCTCTCCATCTCTGATCATATTCTAGAAAGAAGGCAGGTTTTAAAACAAAATGAAAAGCCAATCAGTGTAAAAGCAAAATGGCTATTTTCCTTGCTGGCACTTCCGGGAAAGAGAACCTGCCAGATATTTCCTGCTGCAGTTGGCTACTTCAGGGAGGTTCCATACCTGAGAGAGTTAAGCTTTATTGTGCCAACCTGGCCAATAAACACATGTGAGATTAATTCCAGGGCAGAGAGATAAATGGCTCAGTGAGCCTTGCCTTTCTGGTTCTCAGGTCTCTTGCTCTCCGATGGTCTGACCAAGGTGCAGCTGCCTTAGCCAGTTCCCTGCTTCAGCTGGCAAGGCTCACTTCCTGCAAGACATCCCTAAGGAGAAGCCACATGGACCTCCCCCAATGCAGCCCTGGGTGCTGGAGCAGCCGTGTGGAGACCCCTGCCAGCACTGAGATGCTTACACGTTCACTGATTCAGCTTTCCTCCTGCAGTTGGCATCATTGCATGTGTTTTGTGAGATGGAGGAGGACTTTGTAGATTGGTGTCAGACATATGGGCTAATGTTGGACTAATGGGCTTGGGCAGCACTGGGTTGGGATGCTTTCTGAATGTACACTTACCCTTTATATAAAACTCTCTTGTATACATATTCTTTTCTGTGGAGTTGTTTTTCCAGTCTACCCAGACTAAGACAGTACCAAAATTGGTGTTCATTAATTTTCTTCTTCATGAGTAGAGAAAGACTGAGACAGCTCTTCATTTATCTTTTTACTCATTTATTTTATCATTGATTCTTTCTGCCGTGTTTACCTATGAGACCCCCATTGTGTTCTAGACCGTGGGTTTTTCTAGGAGGGAGAAGTTGCTCTCATCAGATTTTGCCTTGGCTCCTGAAAGCCTCGTCTTGGTCACTTAACCCGGATCTTCCCCTACATCTCCTGCGATGAGTCCTTCTCATCTGCCATTCAGCCTTTCTTTCATCTCCTTCTTTCACTTTTCTGTCTCTTTTCTCTCCCTCTCTCCTTCCCTCTCCCTCCACCCCCCTCGCTTTCTCTCTCCTCTCCTGTGTTCTCTCTCCTTTCTTCTGTCTTCTCGCTCTCTCTCTCACACATACACACGAGCATGTACACACCAACACAAGGTTTCAGACAGTCCCCGGCACCCTGACAGGGGGATGGCCCTGGGGATCTCTCCCCGGATAACTCAAGGACAGAGCTAAAGCCTCTTATGACATGAGGAAAAAAGAAAGAAAGAAACCAATTAATTGAAGCACAAATCCTAATTGTGGTGACAATGATTGGCGGACAGAAATTACCTCATCCTTCTCACATAGATGGTGGCTTTATAGGATGTCTCCTTGGGCCCGGCCTGCAGCTTCTGAATAGTTAGAGGAGAGGCTAGGGTCTCCTTCTCTCTGAAAATACATGCCACTCTCCCTAGGAGGAACCACACGGTGAGCCACTGTCAGCTAAACTTTGGTCAGCCATGAGTGTTTCGGGAGAGATTTAGTAAGTGTTTATTCAGAGTAGGAATGGAGAATGGCATTCTTGGGTTAGGAAATTAAGAGAAAGCAAGGAGTTTTCACAGGAAATATAGTAAGAATATATTTATTATTATTATTATTATCATCATCATCATCATAAGGTGTCATGGGGTAAGATTCGACCCATAGAGACCCTATGTACAACAGAATGAAAGAGAAGAGACCCTGGGCTTTTCCTTCATGATGAGTTACTTAAATACGTCTTAATCATTTGTCAACCAAGTCCACATTGGAAGAGGCACACCAGCCTGTGGGATTGAAGGATTGTAAATAATAAAATCTAAATCCAAAGGAGAGAATGGTATTAGAGCTTACATTGTGAACTTCAATTTGGCAGAAGACTTTGGAAGACAATGGAAGTGCCAAATCCATTGGCAAGGGTCCCACTTGGATTAAGCCTCCAGGGAACCCTTCTGACCAGAGTCCGGGGATGTGAATAACCTTACTATCACACCAGGACCATTGTAAAGTCCATGATAGCAGATGTCGTTCGGTTAAAATGTAACACCTTACTATTTGACCTCCCTCTTGACCTATTTTAAAGTTGTTTCAGTTTTTAATATTTTCTGCTTTCTTTTTGATTTAGGTTTTTCTATGTTTTGTCTAGTTGTTGTTGCTGCTTGTCTGTTTGTTTCGCTTCTTGTTTATGTTTTGCAGGATTTCCAATATAGGAAATCTAGGATAGGAAATCTATAGAGACAGTAACTGGGTTAATAATTACCCAGGGGCATGGCAGGGGAAGGTGGGGGAAATGGGGAGCTCACAAGAATGAGGATGAAAAGAAACTGTTTTCAAATTGATTGGGGTGATGATTACACAACTCTTCTTAATATGACTGAACAATAAATTTGTATGATATGTGAAGTATATACCAATAAAATTATTTTTAAAAGACGCCCTTTACCTTCTTTGGCATGTGGGTATCATAATAATAAAAAAATTCAGGGGCATTTTATAGTTTGTAGGCCTGTCCACAATCACTAGGAGCCTCAGTGGGGCTGTTGAGTAAACCTAGGCATACTAACCGCAAGGCTGCTGGTTCAGACTCACCAGCCATTCTGTGGAAGAAAGACGAGGCTAATTGTCCCCCTAACTCTTTAAAGCCTGCAAAATTCTATGTAAGGTTTCAGTGAGTTGGAATCAACTTGATGGTAGTGGGACATGTGTGTGGGGTGGGGGGTGGGGGGTGTCAGAGGTCCACATTATTTCCTTATACTCTCAGAAGTAGTCCTGGACAGAAACAGTAATACTGTTGATGAAATGGGAGCTTAGGGAAGGGAAGTCATCCAGCTGCTAAGCGCATGGCCTGCATTTGAACTTAGACATCTAACTTCTGGCCTTGCGATCCTCATTCTGCTGTTCATGTCAACGTGAAACGCTGCTTGCCAGGACGGAGTAGTCTGTCTTTATTACTGGGACCATCAATTAAGCCTTTTGTGTGTACGGCTCCTCCACAGAATGCCTCGTTTTGTGTCACAGTCATCGTATCAGTAGGATGTGCTCGCTGCCAACCTTGGGCATGATTTCTTCACCTTCATGACTGGTTGCATGGGGTGAAAGAGCACGGCAAGTCGAGCCAGGGAAGCAAAGGCAAGAAACTTAAATATGTAGGGACACCACATAGCGTTTGCTGGCCAGACGTTCTAGTGCTGCACCTCTAATATCTGGGTAGTTCAATTGGAAAGAAAGGAGGGAAGCAAGAGTTCAATGATAGTGCATCATTAGGTTTGTTGTTGCTGGAAAGCAAGATGTGCTGGATTTACTGGATGAGGCTGCAAGGCTAGTCCTTGGGGGCATCACTGGAATCAAACCAAGTCTGTTGCTGTTGGGCTCATTCTCACTCTCAACAACCTTATAGGACAGAACTACCCGAGAGGGTTTCCAAAGCCCTATTCTTTATGGAATCAGGGGACCACATCTTTCTCCCATGGAACACCTGGGGAGTTTGAACCATTGACCTTCTTCTCAGCAGGTGAGTGCTTAGCCATTGCCCTAGCACTGCTCCTTAAAGTGGTGTCCACTAGCCTCAAAGGCTAGTCAGGTTAAATGACATAATGCATTTAACTTCTCTAAGACTCTATTTCTCTAAGACTCTAAGATAATATTTCCCCCCATTTCAGCCTCTCCTCTCTCAGCACGGCCCACCTCATCTCAACTTTATTCAGGTCAACATACTAGGTTTTTAATCGAAGTCTTCCTGGAGTTTATGGTCTATTTGAGAATGATGAGGTAAGTACTGCCCACCAATCATGGTCATCCAGCTAGGAAGTTTGTGCTACAGTTAATGTTTTCTCTCTCTCTTTTTCTAATGTAATGGGAGGCTTTCGCTCTGTCCTTGAGTAATCCTGAGAGAGAGCCCCAGGGCCATTTCCCTCTGTCAAGGGGCCAGGGACTCTCTGAAAGCTTGTGCTTGTGCGTATATGTTAACGTGTATGTGCGAGCCAGAGAACTAAAAGACAGAAGAAAGAAGAGATCAGACAGGAAAGGAGAGAGACAGAGAGAGAGAGTGAATGACAGATGAGAATGGCTGATCTCAGAAGAAGAATCTGTTCGATTCCATTCTGGTAGCATTTTTTTTT
>NW_022103898.1:20529853-20565600 GCF_000313985.2 Echinops telfairi
GCCAAACTTCTGGCTAGTAGTCAAGTGTGTTATCCTTTTGCATGATCCAGGGTCTCCGTTGAATACCTACTACACTGAAGACATACTCTATGCTAATTATAGTGCGAATCTGCTCTTTTTGCCCCTTCTGCATCACTTCCTTTGGGGTCCTGCTGTTCCCAATGCAGGGGGTTCCCATGGTCAATCGTTCTGTCACCACTCGGGGTGGTGGTGCTGGTGAGCTCTTCACCCACACTAGCTAGTCGATTTCCCCCTTCTTCCCAAGGCCAACATGGGCTCTCCTCCTCCTCCCTCTCCTCTCTTCTAGTGAACTTGTGTAGCTATAACTAGCACAGCACAAATGGCTGAGGCCTCCCCAGCAGGAGCCAAGGGAACAATGTAGAATTCCTGTGGGAAAGTAAGCAGAATATGCCCCAAAGTGGTCTTGCACGAGCTTGCTCTATGCCTCTTTTCTGGTCTCACCAGCCAGATGAGCACTCCGATTCATGGCAGAGAAGGGCGAGGAAATGGACAGCAGACAACACGTGTTCCTTTATCAGCAATCGCTCCTATCAAGCAGAAGGGGCATCTCCTTTCTTATTCCAAAACAGGAATAAACACCCTCCTATCATTGGTGCAAATGGTTTTCACTCACCTACTAACCTGGTGGTGGCAAGGGCTAAGAGCTTGGCTGCTAACCCCACAGTTGGTAGTTCAAACCCACTGGCCGCTCGGTGAGAGAAAGATGAGGCTTCTGTAAAGATGACAGTGTTTGAAACCCCATGGGCAGTTCTAGTCTGTCCTCTAAGGTCACTTTGAGTCAGAGTTGACTGGGCTGCAGTGGGTTTGCGTGGCAGCTTAAAGGTCGGCCATGTGAACTTGCCTAGTGGAACCACGGGGGAAGAAAAGGGCTGGAAATTGGTGACCACCAAGGGTGTGAGTGGGAAAGAAAGCCCTAGAGAAACACTGGGGTTCACAGTGTCCAATCTGCAACCAACCGTGGGGAAAGCACAGGACCAAATGTCCGTGTGTGCTGTTGTGCTCGGGGCTGCCAGGAGTCCGGCGCTCTCTCTACAGTAGCTACAACACCAACCTATTTAGTGCATCCTATACAATCTATATCTGGAGGGTCTTTAAAAAGTGAATGGAGACTGTAGATTCTGGAAAAAATATGCATGAATTTCCAAAACATTTAAGGATTTGCCTTGTGTCATGGTTGGTTGTGAGTGCTGGCAAATCTCAGATCTGTTGGGCAGGCTGGAAACTCAGGCAGTCTTTCTACGTTCCAATTCTAGGAATTCTGTCTTGGGCAAAATTCCTGCTTCTTTGGGAAATCTCACCTTTTGCTCTGAAGGTTTCCAACAGCTGGACGAGGCCCCCCACAGGAGGGAGGACAACCTTTACTATGAGTCGATGGATGGTGACTGTTCAGCATATTTACAAAAATACCTGGACCATCACATCCAAACTTGTGTTTGACCAGACAACTGGGGACCAACGCCTAGCCAGTGGACACATGAAATGAATCATCACACTGAGAAAGGGCTCCCTGGACCTCATACTTCTTCCTCTGGTCTGCATGTGCCCCTTTAGCTAGCCGAGCTTCCACTGGCTCTGGAGGGTAAGGTGAAGTGTCATTGGTGTAGCCAACAGGACAGCTCCCAAGGGCCCAGAGCCAGGTGGAGAAGGTGGAAAGTGAATTATGCAGGCAAGTGGAATCTCAACAGAGCCACACACTCTTAGTATCATCCCTGATTGATCGGCAAGGAAACAAACCAAGGCTCAGAGTGGCCCCAAGAGGACACGGATAATACATTGCAAAGACAGACCGCAGCTCAGTCCCCCGACTTTAAACTTCTTGCTTGTCACAAACCTTCTGGCCCTGGGGCCTCTGTCGGACGTCCAGGCCTCTGCTGTCTACAGGCCTGGGCACCATGCGAGAAGAGCGGCGATGGCATCACTGTGCCAGGCACATGCCAGGCACTGTTCCACACAGTTTCTTCACCACAGGTGAGGGAGATGTGACAGGTTCCATTCTACAGGTGACCTTTCAGAGCCTCAGGAGGGCTGGGTAACTTGCTGGAAACCACACAGCAGGTTAAGACCAGACCTAAGTTCGTCTGATTCCAGACTCCCCCATCTCCTCTCTGTCCCACAGAAGGGGAAGAAGTGGGAAATGAGAGGGAGAGGAGGAGGAGGAGGCTGTGGGGGGGAATGGGTGGGGGGCTCATTAGAAGGGGATGGAAGACAGGAAGAGAGGAGTGTGCAGATGGCGGTGCTATTCTCCCTCAGGAAGCAGAAGGCTCGTGGGCTGGAATCCCGGGGTGCCATCTGGAGCCCCATAACGTCCCAGGGCAGCTGTTCCTCTGCACAGCCCAGAAAGCAGGCCCGCGTGGGGCTGCAGCTTCACACAAGGCACAGAGGTCTGGACTTTGCAAGCAGAGTGGACCTGTCTGATGAAGCAGCAGGCAGGACGGCAGACTCCCGGGTTCAGTACCGTCCGGGTCTCTGATCCCTGTATCTGCTATTCACACTTGTGAGGTTCCACATTCCACCCCCCGGGCCTGCACTGCCCTCTCCTTTGCTTTCGCTGCTGGTTTGGTTTCCATCTGGCCATTTGCTGTTTTAGTTCTCCCAGGTTTTCTCTGTCTGCGCCCAGGTCCTGGAGACAGCATTCTACTTGAACGGTCTTCCGACCTTTTTCTTCTCGGACAGCCACCCAGAAAGCACATTTCTCCTCATTTTGGGTAGCCGTAGCACGTAGGGGCCCCGGGGGACAAGCTGGGAGAGCCAGCTGTTTTCTGCTTTGCCTTGTCCCCTCATATGCGCCCAGCAGTCCACGCTGTTTCCAATCAGCTTCTCAGTAGCTCTGGACGCCATGGCTGCTTCCCCTGCTCTGATTTCTACCCACACTTTCTCACTGGACTGTGTCCAGTGTGTCCCAAGCTGCTTTCCCCACTGCTTCGTTCTCCTCCACGCTGCCGCTGCCGTCACCTTCCCAAAGCCCAGATGGGGATTGACTTTGAAAAGGGCACATCACGACTTTGAACCGTCTTAGCAAGGAAAGACAGCCTCTTAAGGTGCCCTGGTAGTTCAGTCAGTTCAATGTTGGGCTCCTAACCTCAAGGTCGTGGTTCAAACCCACCAGCCCACTCGTGGGAGAAAGAGGAAGCGATGCTCCTGTAATGATGTGTAAGTCCAAGAAGCCGCACGGAGCAGTTCTCTGTTGTCTAAAGGGTCACGATGAGTCAGAATTGAATCAACAGCAGTGGATACGGTAAGGTAGGGTTACTAATCAGTTGACTTTAAGTTAGGGAGGTTCTCCTGGATTATCAGTGCCATCACACACGTCTTTAATCGCAGTAGAAGAGGCAGGCAGACAGGAAAGTCAGAGAGATTAGAAGCATGGGAAAGATTTCATGTGTCATTACTGGCTTTAAAATATAGGGGACTCCTACAGTGTTGCTGAAGAATATTGAAAATACAACAGACTGCCAAAAAAACCAACAATCTGTCTTGCAAGAAGGACAGGCAGAATGGTCCTTAGAAGCGAGGATGGCCAGACTCTTCTTACGTACATTGGACATGACTCAGGAGAGACCACTCCCTGGAGAAGACATCATGTTTGGTCCAGTGGAGGGGCAGTGAAAAAGAGAAGGCGCTCAACGGGAGTGGGCTCAGGCACAGGAACCGTGGTGAGCATGGTGCTGGACCGGGTGATGCGTCCTTCTGTTGTCCACAGGGTTGCTATGGGCTGGAATGTACTCACCAGCATCTAACTATAACAACAACACGTCAAGGAAATGGAAACAAGTCTGTCAACAGCTCGAAGGAGTCTGGAAGCAAGTTCTTCCCCAAAACTTCCAAGAAGGCACACAAGGCAGCCATCACCTTGACTTCGGCCATGTAAGCCCCTGAGTAGAGAGTTCAATCAGGAGCATCAGAGTCCCACCTACAGAGCTGTGAGCAGCCAAACGATGTTGTTTGGGGAAACTTGTTACACAGCAATAGCACCCAAATACAGAGGGCGGGTGACATTAGCAGCACATTCCTGTTCACCAGCGGTCTTTTCAATCCTCCTGGCTATTGAGGCAGACAGGGCTTGGCACTGGACGTAACAGAAAGGCACTCAGGCTGATGTAAGAACAGGGATTTACTGAGAGGGTATGGGGGCGCTCCCACCCTCTCTAGGAAAACTGGTGAATGAAGTGTCAAGAACCGCTGCAATCAAAGGAGGCCAGGTGGCCAGGACCTCAGAGCCCACCTGTTGAGGAGACCACGGTTGCCAGGTGGACCGTTGGTGTCCTGGCTGTGCTGCTGCTTTGAGCAGCTCTGGCTGGGCCCCAGGGCACTACCCAGAACCTCGCTGCCTTGGGAAATGAGACCGTCTCAGTCAGAATCGCCGAAACGAGTGCTCTACAACCCTGCTTCTTTGGAGCATTGCCTTCAATTTGAAATGCGGGACTGATGGGTCTCATGGCCCTGGGCATGGCCTTTGGCCTAGAAGGTTCAAATGCCCCAACTGACAACCCTTCTCTATCAGCCCACTAGCAACCCAGCAGTGGGCCACTCCCATGCCCACTTCAGAGACGAGAAAAACAGAAGTCTGGAAAGGTCAAGCTACTTGCCTCATGGCCCGAACGTACAACGGGCAGAGCTGAAACTTGAACTCTGGTCATCACCCAAGTCTTTTTTTTTTTTTTAAATCATTTTCTTGGTGGCTTGTCCAACTCTTATCACATCCATCCATTCATCGTTGTGTCAAGCACATTTGTACATATGTTGCCATCATCGTTTTCAAAGCATTTTCTTTCTACTTGAGCCCTTGGTTTCAGCTCCTCATTTTTTCCCTTCCATCCCCCTCCTTCCTTCCCCCCTCCCTCATGAACCCTTGATAATTTATAAATTATTATTATTTTTCCATGTCTTGAACTGTCTGATGTCTCCCTTTACCCACCTTTCTGTTGTCTATCCCTCTGGGAAGGGGTTATAGGTAGGTCATTGTGATTGGTTCCCCCTTTCTCCCCCCACTTTCCCCTTCCCCTCCTGGTATGGCCACTCTCAATATTTGTCCCAAGGAGTTTATCTGTCCTGTATTCCCTGTGTTTCCAGCTCTTATCTGTACCCATGGACATGCTCTGGTCTAGTTGGATTTGTAAGGTAGAATTAGGGTCATGATAGTGCGGGGGTGGGGGGTGGGCGGGGGAGGCAGCATTAAAGAACCAGAGGAAAGCTGTATGTTTCATCAGTGCTATACTGCACCCTGAGTGGCCCATCTTCTCCCCACAACCCTTCTGTAAGGGGATGTCCAATTGCTTACAGATTGGCCTTGGGCTTCCACTCCGCACTCCCCCCTCATTCACATTATGATTTTTTGCTCTGGGTCTTTGATGCCTGATACCTGATCCCATGGACACCTTATGATCACAAAGGTTGGTGTGCTTTTTCCATGTGAGCTTTGTTGCTTCTGAGCTAGATGGCTGCTTGTTTACCTTCAAGCTTTTAGGACCCCAGATGCATATCTTTTGATAGCCGGGCACCATCAGCTTTCTTCACCACATTTGCTTACATCATCCAAGTCTTGAGCCCACCCTGGGGCCTTTCCCCAGGGTGACTTCGGCTCAGATGCTTCCGTGCCAAGAAGAGGCTGAGGAATCCCATTGGCCTTGGCTCTGGTGGGCTGAAGAGGAGCAGGAGCAGGCCAGACTCAGTTCCAACCCATTTGCTTGTGAGGCCTGGACATCAGGTCAGAACTTGATGGCTTTGGGGCTCCGCATTGGTCCCTTTACATTACTCCCCATTGTGTGATGACTTGGTCTACCTGCTGGTGGCTGTGGGCAGTTGAGATGATTCCGAATCATAGTAAAATTATATATATATCAGACTAGGACCAGGTTGGCAGGTTTTCATCCCATGAAGCCAGTGGGTAGGTTTAAACCCCTAACCTTCTGGTTAGCAGCCAAGTCCTGAATCTTTGCGTCACCAGGGCTCCTTGGTCTACCCTATATCAAGTTGCAACCTACACAGTCATGTCTGAGACCCTTCTGGCAAGACCACTGTGGGTCACCTCACCTTTCCCTGTACCTCGCCACCGTGCACACCAGCTCTCCCCATTGCTGCCCCTCTCTTCTCAGCACTGCAAAGGAAACAGGAAGCAAGTAGGGTGACAGGCTCTGTCTTCCATACTCCCTGGGCCCTTCTCTTGTCTCACACTCCATAGGTCAGAGTCAGGTCAACCAAAGCCAGGGCCCCAAAGGTCCATTTGGAGTCTGTTTCCTGCGTGGGACTCTGGAGCAGGCCCAGCCACAGGGTGCTGCTGGAGAGAGGTTTGAATGGCTAGCTGAAGGCTCTCAATGAAATGGATGGACACCGTGACTGCCACGCCGGGCTCAGGCACAGGAACAGTGGTGAGGGTGGCACCGGTTCCTGCGGAGTTTCCCTCTGCTGTGCACAGGGTCGCCAAGGGTCTGGACTGACTCGGTGACACTCAACGTCAACAACCACAATGAGGGCGGGCCAGGCTAAAAGGAAACCAGCCAAGCCCAGACCCCTGGATAAAAACCCAGCCCAAACCCACACCCATTGTTGCCCAGTCAATTCTGACTCAGATGGAACTTCTAGGACAAAGCAGAACTGACCCACGGGGTTTCCAAGGCTGGAAACTGTGGAAGCAGACAGCCAGACCTTTCTCTGGCAGAGCACCTGGCAGATTCAAAATTGCAGATGTTTTTATTAACAGCTGAGACTTTAGCACCATGCAAGGATCCTTAGACCCCGTTGGGAAGGAGTCCCATGTTTAAAAGGGCCTGGGGTGTGGTGACCCGTAAGGAGAGCTCTCTGTGACGGTGACTGGGCAGCATCTTCAAGAATTGGTTAACTGAAGCTTTTATAATAAATGGCTCATGCGGACTCAGAACTCAAGTGGATGACACATTCAATATATTATTGCAATACAGTTAATGTTTACAGCACATTGAAGGCTATGCAGAAGACCTGGGCATGAAGCACACAGACGGTTGAGCACCTGCTATGTGCCGGGCACACAGGACCTCCTGGACTTTTCACCTCACTCCCGAGGGTGGGTGTTATCACTGCCACTTTATAGATGACACCTGGGACTGGGAACCTGAGATCACGTGTGGGAGATTGTCCTCCTACACTGTGAAATGCAGTGATGATCGTGGCCGCTGTTCTGATTAATCACCCTCGTCAACCATAGGAATGGTTGTGAGCTGGCTTTCAGCAGGAACACATGCTCTCTGAGCCACTCGGGCGGGACAACAAGATGATGGGCTGGGTCCTTGGGGCAAAATGGACTCCCTTTATCTAGAGTAAAGTAGAGGGGCAGCGCAAAAGAGGAAGACCCTCCACAGGATGGACGGACTCAGGGCCTGCAGCAGTGGGATCAAGCATAGGAACAATGGTGTGGATGGTGCCCGACGGGGCAGGGGTGCATCCTGTTGTGTGTAGGTGGGGTGGCTGTGGGTTGGAACCAACTCCGTGGCACCTAAGAGCAACATATTGAGACACAGTTTGTTCCAAGTGTTCAGCTCGCATCATTCATATAATCCTCACAATGAGTCTAAGGAAAGACCATTGTGATCCTTATTTTCAAAGGGGAGAATCCAAAGCACTGAAACAGATTAAGCAGTTGGTGGAGTTTTAGATCCCCAACAGGGATTTGGATGCCGACAGTCAGACTCCAAAGCCTGCTAGCTTTATAGCAAGTGACGTAGCTTCCCAGGCGTCCGCTCACCTTTATCACATCCCACTTAGCCATTATCACCGTCCACAGTTAAATTGGATTTAACAGATAGCCGTTTCAATGTAAATTTCAGATCATCAAAGGCTACCACTTCCAGTAAAAGTGTAGTGCAATATGTCTGTCTGATCATATGTGTAGACTCTCTAAGCTCGGAGTGGGTGTTCAAAAAGCCTAGTCTCTTTCTGTGGCAGACATCACTGGCTCTCCTACTCGTACGATCTGTTAATAACAGATCTTATCCTTAGGAATCAACTCCAATGCCCAGCTGGGCACCTCATCTAGAATCAAAGACTATAATCAGCAGTCTCCTTTATAACTAACTATGACAACGTGGCTAAGCTGTCAAGTGCAATGCAGTCACAAGTATTGTTTGGAGCTTCTGGAAGCTTCCTTAGAAGGGAGGAGCATATTATCTGGCCTTTGATCCAGATGAAATGACTGGCATTCCAGCACTCATCATGGCCCATGAGATGACCTGGAAACCAGAAGCCATAGGATGAGGAAATTGGGCAGAAATATGTATCCTTAGTAACATATGCACCTTGGACTTCCTCCCTGTAGGCTTCTTTTATATGTGAGGAAAAATCAGTTGGTGCTATTGGGTAAGCCTTGTACCGCTAACCCTAAGGTTGGTGGTTCAAACCCACCAGCCGCTCCTTGGGAAAAGGTGAGGCTATCTGCTCTCATAAAGATTTGCAGTCTCAGAAATGCTAGATAGGATGACGATGAGTTGGAACAGACTCAATGTTTGTTTGCTTTTATTAACTGGATCTGTGAAAATAGTGGCCAAATACAATTTATAACTAAAACGCAAACATTTAATGGTCACCTGCCATTGGCTAGACATTGTGCTGGTTTCTAGAAATAAAATAATACCTTCATGTCAGCTCAGTGTTTGGTTAGAGGTAGGAGAAACTTCGGCAATACCTCAAGTGAATCCCTTCATCATGAAAGTACCCTATCTGTACTACATTTGCCCCTTTCAGATTCAGGGAGTTTAATACATCATGCTTCTGGGGCTCATCCTTTATTGCCATCACTGGTTCCCACAAAAATACTCTCGGCTGCTATTTGAACTCCCATTTCTATCACCCCATATCCATTCTCTCCAGTAGCAATAGACACTCACACTAACACGAATATGTTCTATGTGTCCTTAAATATGTTTATGTTCTTATAAAATATTGCCTCTGTGTCTTTTTAATGTTCCTAAGTGATATTGTGCTGTAAATCCCATGTTTCTTTTCTTATCACTATACTTAAAAAACAATAATACAAATCCTACTTTTAACAATATAACTACTGAATGAAGCTTCTCAGAATTTTCTTCTTGTGTTGTTGTTGTTAGGTGCTATTGAGTTGATTCTGCCTCATAACAATACCTATGTAAACAGTCTGATATTACCCCAAATGTCTGATACTAGTTCAAAAATTCCTCTTCAGACTCCCATTGTCACTCGCCATGATGTCGAATGTAGGAAAACCACAGGCTGGTGGGTGAACACTCCTGTGGGTCCAATGGCAGTGGAAGCACCATTGGTCTCTGCAGGTCTCTACCACATGGTTCACTCAGGTCTCGGTGTAGCTCCACTTGGCTTGTCCACAGGAAGACAAGGGCAGAGAAAGAGTGTGGCCCGCCTCCAAGCAGAAAGAGAGGAAGTTCCCAGAATCCTCATGATTAGGCCACATCCACAAGGAGGCATGATTGACAGGTTAAACTCCCCACCCCTCTCTATTCTTTTATCAAGTTGACATGAAATTGCATAACGACTGACTTCTTTAACTAAAATCAGTGTCTGCCAGCTTTTTCCATTTTGTAACATCAGTATGTAATTGTTTTTTGGTGGGATAGTTTTCCATTTTATGGATATAACAACGACACCAAAACTAAACCAACAAAATGCCCCTAATCCCAATACTGTGTAGTTGGTTCTGACTCATTCATACCTATGCTGTAAGACAGCAGAACTGCCCCATAGAGTTTCCAAAGCTGTACTCTTGATGAAAGGAGGGGACCCTGTCTTTCTTTGAAGGAGTGGCTGGAAGATTTCACCTAGCAGCCTTTTGGTTAGTAGCAGAGTCCTTTTTCCCTTTGTGTGGATATTTTAATGATTTTCTCTCCTCCACTTGGCTATTGTGACTAATGCTGCTAGATAGATTTTTTTGCACAAGTATTTGTTTAGAGGACCCATTTTCCTTTCTTTTGTGTGTGTACACAGGAGTGCAATTGCTGAGTCATAAAGTAATTTTACATCTAATTAAAAAAAGAAAAGGAATTGTCAAACTATGTCCCATAGCAGGTGCGGCATTTTACTGTTCCATCAGCAATATTCGAAGGTTCTAGATGCTCATTCTGTTATTTTCCATTCTTTTGATAATGGCCATAATGAGCGCTAATGGGTGGGAATTGGTATCTCTGGAGTTTTGATTTACATTTCCTTAAGAACGAATGACATTGAGCCTCTTTTTATGTACTTATTGGACATCTATCTATCTATCTATCTATCTATCTATCTATCTATCTATCTATCTATCTATCATCTATCCATCTATCTATCCTCTACTTCAGGGGAGCCCGTCACTGGTCACCTTATGGACCGCATGGAAGATTGTCAGACATTGAGAGTCTCCTGCCTCACACAGACTATTGTCAGAGACGGTGCTGAGGATGCGCGTCTCCGGTCAGCAGGTACTTGGAATGGGGCTAAGGAAGAGCTGCCTTTTCAGAGCGGAGTTGACCTGACCGACACGAATAGAGCCAAGCCTTTAGGAGCAGAGCCTTCATTTGCTGATGGGGCATAATTTAAAATGAAACACCTGAAAACATGTATTCATTATTGGACGATGGCGTGTACAAAGAACGAATCTAACAAAACGGGAAGTCGTCCACCATGAAAAGGCGAACTAACAGATCGGTGTCTTAGCTGCTCGTGAGCTAATACAGACTTGAATTGGCCATTTTAAGCAGATAATGGTACCGTTTACTCTGCTAGGAAGGACAGATAGAAGAAGAGTGACATCATAGCAATTCCTTTGTCTCTTTAAATGTAGAATGTCTTTTGTTAATGTAAGAATCCTTTACATGTTCTGGACCCTGGACCCTTATTAGCTAAATGTTTTTCAAAATCTTTTCTCTTTACATGGGGTTACCGTTTCAATTTCTAGATACTCTCCTTTGACCTATCCACTTGTTCAGGAAGTCGAGTTTATCTCTATTTGTTCCCTTTGGTTGCCAGGTTAGATCTTTAGTGCTGCTGTAACAGAAACATCACAAGTGATGGTTTAAACAAACAAACAACCCCCCCTCCCACTCCCCCGACACACACACACACTATTTTCTCACAGTGTAGGAAGTGCATACGAGTTGGGTTGCTGCCAGTAAGGTCAGAAGTTTGCAAACACTAGCCACCCCATGGCAGACAATGAGGATTTCCACTCCTGCAAAGATGTACCGCGTTTGAAGCCCACAGGGGCAGTTCCACCCTGTCCTGTAGGGTCACTGTGAGTCAGAGTCGAATCAATGGCAGTTAGGTATTTTGTTGTCGTTTGTTTGTTTGCTGTTGTCTTTTGAGGAGGCTAGAAGTCTCAGTTCAGACCTCTGGCTTAAGAGGAAGGATTCTCTTTTTACCAGCTCTCCAGCCACGGCTCTGGTTTCCCTCAAGAGCTCCATGTGTCTTGTCATCAATCTTACCCCATTTCGCTCTACTTGTTAGTTTGTGCTTAATCTCTTTGTATACCTCCAAAGAGACTGATTTAAGACCTACCCTGCATTAAGCTGGTCTCATTAACATAACAAAGACAACCTATTCCCAAAGGGATTGTAACCACATGCATCGATGTTAGAATTACAAGAGATAGTTTTGGGGATACAATTCAATCCATAACAGTTGCTTAGGCTTTTGGCTTCATATCTAAGAAACTGTTGCCTAATTCAAGATTATAAAGATAAATGCCTTTGTGGGTTTTAGTTCTCCCTCTAATAGTCTTATAGTTTAAGTTCTTACATTTAGTTCTTTGATCTATTTTTTGAGTTATTTTTTTGTATGTTATATGAGGTAGAGGTCCAAATTCATCCTGTTGCATATGGTTATTCAGCCATTCCAGTAACATTTGTTGAACAGACTAGTCTTTATTGGTTAATTGGTCTTGACACCCTTGTTGAAGATCAATCAGCCATATTGTTATTGGGTGCCATTGAATCCGTCCCTACATGCCTGGTGACCTCATGCATGATGAATTAAAAACTGCATGGTCCTTTGTCACTCTTTGAGAAAGACCAGCCTGCTTGCTCCTGTAAAGATTTATAGTCTCAGAAATCCTGTGGGGCAGTAGATTCTGTCCCATGGAGT
The DNA here is from genome assembly GCF_000313985.2 of Echinops telfairi. Classification (NCBI taxonomy): domain Eukaryota; kingdom Metazoa; phylum Chordata; class Mammalia; order Afrosoricida; family Tenrecidae; genus Echinops; species Echinops telfairi. The sequence continues at coordinate 20,541,947 of NW_022103898.1, forward strand.
TACTAAGAGTTGGAAGGGAATCAAAGGCTCAGTAGATCTTGGATTTCTTTCAAAATGATCAGTTCTTGATATGCTAGCTCCTGGACTAGTTGAATATCATCCAATGCGTTTTGGTACAGTGACTCTGTGTACTCCTCATACCATCCTTTTTTGATGCTCCCTGAATCATTCAGGTCCTTTTGCCCATAGAATCCTTCAGTATTGAAATCCTTCAGTATTAAATTTTGTCTTCAGTTATTTCAGTTGGCAGAGACAATGAAAAGATAATGGATTTTTTCCACAAACTTTTGAACTTCCCTAGTATATCTGTGTAAATATTTTGTTTTCTTTCCTCTTTTATCCCATTACTTATAAAATATAAGATGTAAAAGTGATTAGCATGCTTTGGTTCTATGCATGTTCATTGTATCATGTTGTTTTTAGGTCTGTGTTTATAATTATCTTTATTTATAGATAATCTATAGGGAACCCTGATGTTATAGTTGGGCATTGGGCTGCTAACTATAAGATTAGAAGCTCAAAACCACCAATTGCTCCACAGGGGAAAGATGAGGCTTTCTACTCGCATCGAGTTGCAGTCTTGGAAGCCCACAGGGGCAGTTCTACTGTGTTCAATGGGGCTACCATGAGTCAGAATTGGTTTTACGGCACTGGGTTTGGGTTTGGTTTTTATAGATTATTCATGGTCTTAGGAGATGTGACCAGGGGTGGACTATAATGGATACAGTTGAGTTGAGATAGTTAGATTTTGTCAACTTGCACCTGTGGAAGGGTGGAGGCCAAGCTGTCAATCAGGTCACTGCCTGATGTTGCCTGGGAGAAGTGGCCTTTTTATAAGACCAAATTAGGAACTACCTTCTGCTCTCTCAGGCCTTGGCTTTTATCCTTGCTGCTACTCTGTGTCTGCCTCCTGGGGCAGCCCCATATGGGTTGCCAGACCCTAAGAGCTGTCAGCAACCTGCCCTGTTTTCACTCACCTTAGATCCACATGACTGTGCACTCATGGGCCAGTGATATCCCTGCTTCCCACTTCACCTTTAAGCATCATCTGCCTGCAGTTACATGAGTTTGAAGAAGGTTCTGGCTAGCATCATACCTATGGGCTTGAGTTGGACGGGGCTGGGGAGTTTTCTTGATGTGAAGTTACTTCTTGATATAAAGTTCTTTCTTGCACATAGATGAGTGTCATTGGTTGGTTTCTCCAGACATCCCATCCTAACACATGTGTCAACCTGGCTAGGCCATTGTCCTCACTTGGTTATGCAACTATCCTTAATTTTTCAGCCTGTTGACTGACTTGTAGATTTAGGGATTTCCCAACTCCCCCAACGAAACCCCCTGCCTCAAATAGATTCTGACTCACAGAGACCCTGTAGAATTGATTCCTAGGGTTTTTAAGACTATAAATCTTTACTGGAGCAGACAGCTCATCTTTCTCTTACAGAGTGGCTGGTGAGTTTGAAACGCCCACTGGGGCTCCTTAATTGACCATAGTTTGAGCTTATTTATGGATTCTCATTATTTTCTATTCTTTATGCAAGCACCATATTTAATATTTAATAACCCGGGTATAGTTTTGCAATAGGTTTTTATGTTGGGACATTGAATTCCTCCAGCTTTGTTCTATTTCAAGATTGGTGCAGCTATTTGGGGCCATTTTCATTCCCTTTGAAAGTTGTTTAGTATTCCGTTGTGAGAATGTACACTTTTTAAGAATCAACTTCCTATTGATGGGCATTTAAGTGGTTTCAATTCTCTCATTATTATTAGTCATGCTATAGTGAATAACTGTGCACATGTGTTGTGTTTATTTGTAGGGGTGCATTTATAGTACGAATTCTTAGAAATAGACTCACAGGGTCAAAAGGTAGATGCTACAGCACTTCATGAGAGAGTTCCCAATTTCCTGACATGGAGTTGGGTTATTTTGACCTCCTGCAGCCATACCTGAGTCAATTAATCCAAAAGGCATCGAACTAGTATTCAATGGTAACTCAGTATAGATTTCATTTTCATTTTTTCTTATTATGAGTGAAGTTGTACACCTTTTCATGTCTTTCTGTGTCACATCTTTTGCAAGTGTTAACATTCCATGTAAAAATTGATCCCCATTGCTTTATGAATGGATAGAGACAGTTAAAAAAATTCTGCGGCACCCTAGACTTTTAATCAATATTAATCATGGCTGTTGAATGCCTTCTATAAAAATATTTAGTTAATCAACGTGTGCCCTATGGCAAGCAATGCGTTGGGATAGTCTGGTAAACACGGTGATAGCCTTGGCACGGGCACCAGTACACAAGCAAGCAGTGGTGGCTTGAATTTGCATTTCTATCCGCACAGAGGCACGTGTTGCGTGTGGTCTCTGTGAAAGGGCCAAGTCGGGCTTTCCTCTCACTCTTGCCAACTCTGATCAGTACGAAGGGAACTGTCGGCGTTGCTCTTTTTCTTTTCCTAGGTGACCCTGCTGGTCACATGTTCCTTTTATGAGCCTCGCCGGGACCATGTTCCTAAATAGAAAGATTCACCAGCTGGCCTGTAACCTTAAGAAGTTCTTTGGAAAGGTCAATCACAGACGGTGCTGCCGTTGGTAGGTGCTATCAAATCAGTTCCAATTCACAGCAACCCTGTGCACAGCAGAAGGAGACACCGCCGGGTCCTGTGCCCGCCTCATACTCGCTCTTGTGGTGGATTGCTGATTGGTTCCCGTTGTTGCAGCCTCTGTGTCCATCCATCTCACTGCGGGCCATCCTCGTCTTTTGCTGCCCCTCGACGTTTTCAAGCACAATGTGCTTCTCCTGGGACGGGTCTCTCCTGATGTATTAGTCTAGGTACTTTGGAGAAACAAATCCACAGCGACTCATGTAGAAGAGAGAGTTTTATGTAAAGAAAATGTGCATCACGAAAACATCCCAACCCAATGCTGCCCAAGCCCACAAGTCCAACATTAACCCATTAACCCAACACCAGTCCACAAAGTCCTCCACCTCACAAAACAGAGGCAATGATGCCGACTGCAGGAGGAAAGCTGAGTCAGTGAACGAACAAGCATCTCAGCACTAGCAGGGGTCTCCACATGGCTGCTCCAGCACCCAGGGCTGCATCGGGATAGGTCCATGCGGCTTCTCCTTGGGGATGTCTTGTAGGAAGTCAATCTTGCAAGCTGAAGCAGGGAACTGCTAAGGCAGCTGCACCCGGTGCAACCATCACAAAACAAGAGACCCAAGAACTAGAAAGGCGAGACTCACCACCCATTTATCCCTCCGCCTTTCAACCAGCCCCACATGTGATTATTGGCCAGGCTGGCACAATTAGCTAACTCACTTGACAACATATACAAAGTGTTTGGGAGGAAGTCTCTCCATCCCTGCTTCTAAGGAGCCTTCTGGTGGTACTTCTTCTAAGACAGAGTTATTTATTTTTATGGCAGTCCATGGTGCTTTAATATTCTCTGTCAGCGCCACAATTCAAAGGCATCAGTTCTTCCTCAGTCTTCCTTATTCACTGTCCAACTTTCTTACGGCTAGGAGGTGATTGGAAATCGGAAAAATGGAGTGCACGCGTAAGAGACCTCCTATCCTGAGATTGTCCTCAGAATTATATAACTCCTTTCTTGGAGGAGTTTAGGAATTCTGAGTTTTTCCTTTGATAGTTTTATGTGACTTGACTCCCATAACTTCTCACCTGTAGTAGAATTTAATCCATCCTTGAAATTTGACTAGAAAGGATGAAAAAAAAAAAGAGGTGACATCAACTCCACAACATGCCCTTGGAGGGCATGTGTGATGGATGGGACAGGCAGAGGAATGGATGCTTCTCCCACTTCCAGACCAGGAAACAGAGGCGGATTCAGGGCAAGACGTTAAGACGTTCATCGAAATCGCAGCTAGCAGATGAAGTTGATGCAGGGCCACTCAGGTCTCTCCGGCTTCAAGGCTGTTGGTGGTGTGATCTTTCTTCATCCCCTGAGGCTTCTTTTGGTTTCAACCTTACTTTAACCCACAGGATGCTATGTCAATATATATATGCCCAATATTTCGGATGCGGAAACTGCAACTGCCGAACCCCAGAGATCACAGTGGTAGGTGCCTAATAATGGCAACACACACACACACACACACACAGTTTGATTCCTCATAAAACAAAAGGAGCAGCAGGTCACTTAGACGCGCACCAGACTGCAGACCAGAGGATGCCCTAACACTGCATTCCTGAGTAGGATTGTCTTACCCAGCAGGTCTGGGATTCCTGGCTGATACCAAAGAGAAATGTGCTAGAGTGCTCACCTAAAGGTTGAGGGTTCAAATCCACTAAGGATGCATTGGAAGAAAGGCCTGGTGATCTACTTCTGAAGACTCTGCCCTTGAAAATCTTCTGGTGCTCAGTTTTACTCTGATGCATCGGTGGTCACCATGAGCTACCACTGACTCGAAGAAACTGGTTGCCGGGTTTACCCACCATCCACAGGCAACTCTGGACCATCACAGTGAGATCAGAACCTACATTTACGACCCTCAGAACTTGAGGTAGGATAGCAGAGTGCTTGCTCCAAGGGACCGACAGGGGCTCAAGAGGAAGGGAAAGGAAAGGGCAGGGCTTTGCCCCACCATCTCCAGTCAAATCGAGTCCCTTATTCTCCTCTGGGAGAGGGAGAGAGGGAGGTCGAGGTCAGAAGGGTGACTGGTCAGTGCTCTTTGATAGCACAGCAGGGAACACCAGGTCAGGTGGGAGGGCTTTCCTCATGGACGTGAAGTACAGGCTACTTGTTGCTGCATGTTGCTAGGTACCGTTGGGTTGGTGCCAACTCACAGCAGTCTTATCCCCAACAGGACAAAACACCGCCTGGTCCTGGGCCATCCTCACAATTGCTCCTGTGCTCGAGCCCGTTGTCGCAGCCGCGAGCATCCCGGACACAAGATGCTTCTTGCTCTGCCCCTCCATTTTTTCTCACACCTCAGATCGCTGAGGGTGGAGCAGGGGCAATAAGGGATGAGCATCTTGAGGCGTGAAGAGGAAGGAGGAAAACAGCAGCCTTTTGACTTCTCAAAGGCTCGCCTTCCAGCCCAGCGTGGTGCAGCAGTGAGCATGCGGACTGGGAGTCAGAAAGTCAGGGGTCCGAAGCCCGGCTCTGCCGCCAATTGAGGAACAGAAAACCCACCTCGTCCCCTCTCTATGAGGTACTGCCCTCCTCTTGAAAAAGTCAGCCATGATCCAACCTTGCGTGGCTCATGCGAAGCTTTAGAGAGAAGTCGTCATGCCCTGTTCTTGGAACATAAAGAGGCCTACTAAAGAGTGTTATTTAACTGATTCAATAGTTCATTGAAAAGGTGGGGGGCGGGGAAGGGGCAGGAAGGAAATTGGGGAGCAATCAATGAATGCGGGAGGATGGAGGAAGCACTGGAGCTGATTGTGATGATTTATATGCAACTCTTTTAAAAAGCAATTTAACCATGGAACTAGATGATATGTGAATAATATATCTAGAAAAGTATAAAAAACACAACAGAAACAAAAGGGAACCCAGCTCGACCGAGGGTCACCATGCGTGGAGGAGGAAGAGCTTTTGCTGAGGGAGCATTGGGCTTATTTCAATGGTGGGGGAGCAATTTGGAGAGGGATGTCAATCATGGTTGTACAGGACAAAGAGTACAGCAATGACACCGCACGATACATGTAGAAGTTACTGAATTGGAGAATGCTTGGTTGTGTGTCTTTTTGCCAAAATTAAAAAAAATGCATGAATAGCAATGAGTACAAGGAAGAAGAAAATGTTCTAAGATTGATTGTGATAAAGATTGTATAACTCATCTTGATGTAATTGAATTATTGAATTGTGTGATTTGTGGAGGAAGTGCCAATAAAACTGCTTTTAAAAAATGTTATTGCTGCTGTTAGGCACTGGGAGGAGGCCCCTGACTCATGAGGACCCTGTGCACAGTGAACTTGGCCTACTGTGATCTGTATGGTTTCTGGTGGCCTATTTTCGGAAGTAGATTGCCAAGGCTTTCTTCCCAGTCCATCTTAGAATGGAGGCTTTGCTGAAGGCTGGTCAGCATTTTGCTAGGTCAGGTTGACTAGAGAAACAGACCCAAGAACACTCATATATGTGTAAGAGAGCTTTATATCAAGAAGTAATTATGCATCAAAAAACATCCCAGCCCAGTCCAACTCAAGTCCATAAGTTGGATACTAGTCCATAAATCCCTCTTCAGACTCACACAACCACCAGCAATGATGCAAAATGCAGGAAGATCACTGACCGGTGGCTGAAAAGTCTTGTGGACCCTATTGCAGCGGTGGTGACAGCATCACACGGATCTCGCAGGTCTCCACATGGCATCAACAGGAAGGTGAAGACAGAGAGAGTGAGAGAGAGTAAGTTCCCAGGACCCTCCTTATGAGAAGGCCACGCCCACTAGGAGGTACCATCATGCTGTGACCTGGTTGACAGGCTAGCCTCCACCCCTACCCTTTGATATCTTCAAGTTGACATGAAATCATGTCACTATCACAAGCATCATATTAACACATAGGTCTCCCACGACAGATGAATGGTGGTTGTGCCTAGGGTACATTGACTGGGAATCGAACATGGGTCTCTTGCATGGCAGATGAGAATTCTACCACTGAGCCAGTACTACACTCTAATAAATCACAGTTATAAACAGCGTTCAATCTTCCCAGCATGGTCTATAGGCGCTCCGTGACTTGGCCCCTGCTCTCTCCCACTCCATCTCCTGCCCTCTCCCTATTGTTGGTTGCACTGCAAACACACTGATTTTGGAGCCCCTTAAACACATCAGACCCACTCTCACCTCAGAGTCTTACCCGCCTGGTTCCCTCGCTGGCCCACTTCAGGTGTATTTTCAGTGGCTGAAAAGCTGTTGGGGCCCCATGAAACCTGGGTGACGATGGCGATGGTGGCAGTGACGTTGATGGTAATGGGCACTCTTTCACCTCCTGCTCCCACCCTGCCCCTCAGGCTTCAGCCACTCTTCTTCCTGTCCGGCCTGCCTCAGCATCTGGGCTTCTCCCTGCGGGCTGCAGGACTTTTGCAGGTCACAGGCAGTGCAGGGTGCAAAGAACATAACCCACAGGGCAAACTTTTGAGAGCAGGCGGCTCAGCTGTTGGGAGGAAAGGCGGCCCTCTGGGAGGCAATGACGTGAGCCCGCAGAGTTGTCTTGGCCTGAGGCCTGAGACTCTGGAGTGGGTTTATAGGAGGCTCTCCAGTTATGGCTTGTTACGGCACATTTAGGTCTCACTCGGTGTTGGCCAGGATCATTTTACAAGTCCTCCTATCAAATTTTCAAAGAGCTTTACAAGTGTTTTTATGAGCGATTCGTTATGAACCTGGCAGGGGTATGCCTGCCACAAACAAACAAACAAACAAACAGGACCGCTTGTCTTTTGTGGAATTGGAATGCTGTTCATTCCCAGGTGACTGAGTTCATAGACTCAGCTGGCTGTGCAGAGTTCAGAGGAAAAAGAATGTCAAGAAGGACCCTTCCCCTTCCCTTGATTAGAGGGGTAGTGGTTGAGATATGGGCATAAGCTATCTGAATCAAGCACTGCTGATTCTGCAATTGATTCTGCATTTAGCTGATAGAACAAAAATATGCTTGCATGAAAAACAAGAGTCCCTGAGAAGAGATTCTGGGCACAGCTTCTAGGACTTGCTTGATCATTCTGAGGGTCTTCCTGCTCCCATGGTGCCCTGGCTAAAGCTCTCAATATCATCTGCCATTCGGAGCCCTGATGGTATAGTGATGATGAATTGGGCTGTGATCCGCAGGGTCAACAGTTTGAAACCCCCAGCACCTCTGCTGGGGAAAGCCAGGGTTTTCTATTCTCATAAACAGTCACAGTTTCAGAAATCCATAGGGGCAGCTCTACCCTGTCCTATAGAATTGCTATGATTCAGCATCAACTTGATGGCTGTGAGTTTGGTTTGGGTTTAGTTGTGTGTCTTTAGCACTGAATTGTGGACTTTCTGAATGCAGGAAATATCTAAATCATCTTTATATGCTTAACACAGGACCTAGTATGTATTGGATACTTAATACATGCCCGTGGAATAAGTTCAGACCTTTAAAGAGAATAAATAAAGGTCTTCTTAGTGTTGGAACATGCTTTGGTAGTGCAAATGGTTAAGCGCTTGGACACTAATCAACAGGTGGGGGTTCGAATCTACCAAGAAGTGCCTTGAAAGAAAGGCATATCAACCTGTTTCTCAAAGGTCCAGACAATGCTCTGGAACACAGTTCCACTCCGACACTCATGGGGCACACGTGGCCAAGGTGGGCAGCCTTGAATAGGAATCTCCTGGATGACAACTGCTTGTTTGGTCCTTAGCATAGCCAGGTGTGGTTTGGGAAATAATCATCCAATGTCAACCTACCTATCACCTTCCCTTTCAAGAACTCAGGCCTATGGGTTACTCCCCCTATTAAAGTTCTTCCTCCCACATGGAATCCGTGCAAACCTGACCAAGAAGTGGACAGGGAACTCAACTCTGCCAACGGCGATCTCTTTTTCTCTCCTCCTAACCTCAAGACCCAACCAGAGACCATTCGGATGAAAATACTCTTTTGTTACCTGACTTCAAATCAAATTCTTGTATACCCCCATCCTGCCATACATGGGGATTTTAGGAATGTCAAAAGACACAGCAATATTAAAAAAAATAAATAAATAAAATAATAATCCTCTTGTACACTAGTTCATTATTGAGTAAACAAAAAGAAGGATAAAATATTATCTGTAATCCTATCTTCTAGAATGAATCACTATCATCTATTTAGGATTTTAAAATATCTGTAAGCATTAACTAGAGGGCAATCAAAAAGAAGACGACCCTCAACCAGATGGATTGCATACAGTGTCTGAAACAGTGGGCTCCAACATTGATTGTGGGGGTGCAGGACCAGCTTGTTTCTGCTGTACATGGTGACATTACGAGTGGACGCTGACTTCATGGCACCTAGCAATGACATAGGAGCCTGGTGGCACCATGCTGAAGCACTCAGCTGCTAACTGGAAAGTTGGCGGTTCTAATCTACCCTCCACTCTGCAAGAGAAGAGACCTGGCCATTTGCTCCTGTAAAGATTAACCTCTTGCTGTCCAGTGAAATCCAGCTGATAATGACCCCATTGGGCAGAGGATAACTGCCTCATAGGATTTCCAAAGATGTAAACCTTTACAGAAGCAGGCTGCACATCTTTCTTCCTCAGAGAGGTTGGTGGGATTGAATGACTCACCTTCTGGCTAGCAGGCAAGCGTTCAACATAAAGTTTTACCATTATTAGGTACCACTGAGTTAGTTTCAATTCATAGGGACCAATGTATGTGAGAAAAAACACTGCTCATCCGGTACCATCTTCACAATCTTTGCCACGTCTGAACCCATAGTTGCAGCCACTGCATCAATCCATAACATGGAGGGTCATCTTTTTTATAGACTCTACTTTACCAAGCATGGTATATGTGATAGTCAACGTAGGTGGGCCAGGATTTTCAGTGGTGTAAAAGCTTGCTTGTTTTTTGGTTGTGTCTGGATCCTGCATCCGGATGATCATTTGACCTCTCATTCTCTGCGCTTCAGCCAATGGCCTGCCCTGCTGTCTGCTTATATTGGGAATCAGCAGCAGCCTGCCGCCTTACCCAATGCCTTTGGGTTTTCATTCACTTCTGTAGCCCAAAGTCCGCCATCCGCCTGTGGACCTTGAGTTTATCAGCTCTATGAGTCAGGATAAGCCTCTGGCCTAACACCTGACACCTGACCCTGGACTTGGAATTTGTTGGTCTCTACAACTGTTAGAGCCATTTCCTTGATACAAACCTTTCTATGAATATATGCGCGCGTGCGCGCGCGCGCGCGCGCACACACACACACACACACACACACACACACACACACACGAGGGGGTACCCCCTCAAACTAGAATTTTTTTCAAAGCTATGTATTTAAATTTTTTTCACAAGACAAACATATCACCTCCAAAGTACTCCCCATTACACTTAATACATTTGTCAAATCTGTGATTTCATTCTTGAAAACATTTTTCAAACTCATCTATTTGGATGGCTGATAGCACCTCCCTTGTTTTTAAATTCATCTCTTCTATGTCATCAAATCGCTGTCTTTTCATGTCCCTCTTTATTCTCAGAAACAAAAAGAAGTCTCAAGGAGTGAAGTCAGGTGAGTCAGGTGCGTGGGGCTAGAGAGGCATGCTGTTTCTTGCCAAAAATGGGTACATTGAGTTGGCTGCATGAGCAGGTGCATTGTCATGGTGGTAAAACCTGTCCTGTCTGCCACAAATCAGGCCTTTTTGGTCACACACTGTTGTGCAATCTTTACAGAACTCCTATAGAGAAAGCTTGATTAACTCTCTGACCTGGTGGAATGAACTCCCAATGCATTATGAGTCAACATTTTTGTCTACTTGGGAAGTTTACGCATGTTCAGAACAAGGTTTGTCATCAATCGACATTTCACCTTTTTTGAAAAAACAAAATCACATCTACACTTGAGTTTTCCCCATAGCGTTGTCCTTATAAGCTGTGTTCAACAGCACGGCAGTGTCTGCGGCATTTTTCCTGAGCAGAAAACAAAATCTCATTGATGCCATGTGCTTCTCAATACAGCCCAGGTTTGTTACAGATTGAAAAACAATGGCAAAGGATGACAACCTTGGGGACCTTACAAGGGGAGTTCAAGTGTCACGTGGGATTGTTATGCGTTAGAGCTGACTTACTGGCAGATGACAACAATAATATGGCTATATGTAAGTAATTTTTATACACATGGGATTCCTGTTATTTGGCCTGTAATTGGGATTGAAGCTGTGTATTAATTGAAATAGCTAATATTTCTACGGGGACCACTGTGTCCAGGCATTATTCCAAGGTCTGTACATGTCAAATGTTATTTACTCCTCATAATATTCCTATGAGGTAAGTATTTTTATGATCCCCAATTTAGAGATGAGGAAATTGAGTCACGGGGAGGTTAAATAAGACCCAGCAGTAAGTGACAGGGCTAATACTTGAATCTAGGCACCCTGACATCAAACTCTCTTTATTTAGTAAGGCATGGGAACGTCTCACTTTATTAAGGTTTTCTACAATTATGCCTGAAAGTTTCCTCTTGCATTATAATTCATTGAAGTCGAGGTGATAGACCGATTTTAAATTATGGGCCATGTTAAGAAAAGCAGAAACACAACCAGAGGAAAATCAACTCATGATCAATTGTATTCCAAGACTCGAGAATGAGCTAAGATTTTCCTAATGATTACCATCAGGACATTTATCTATGTGCTCTCATTTTTATTTGTCTTAATGAAAGTAGTGATGTTTTGTAATTATAGCCTGTGCTGCAGAAAAACGAAGCAGGAAAAAAAGAAATTTTTTAAGGACTTAGGAAATTAGCCGATATATCAGAAAGACATATGCAGTGGAATTTCTAGGTCAAAGAGTAGGAATATTTTTAAATCCTTTGATATTCATTGCCAAATTCCCTCCGGAGACTGGCGCATAATTCTCTCAGTTAGGGCAGCCGCATTCCCCCAGGGCCAGGATCATGTTCTATTAGTGTTGTCTTACCCGGCTATGCCCAGTGCCTGGTAGATGCCCACTGCACACTTCAATCTAAAACGCTGTTACTCCACGGATCTTCCTTTTCCTTTTCTCTCTTAAGCATAAGAAGGTCTAACGTAGGACATGCTGTTCTTGGTTGCCATGGAGACTGTTTGACTTGTAGTGACACTATAGCTGACAGAGTAGAGCTGTGTTCCAGGATGCTTTCTGACCTGTCATCCGAGTGGAAGCAGATTGCCTGGGCTTTTCTTCCTCAGTTTCACTGACTCAAACCCCCAGCCTTTAGATTAGCAAACTGTTTGCACCACCTAGGAATAATAGTATTTCAACTGGATATTCTTTTTCAAATCTGAAATTTAAAGGTAACTGGGTATTCTTTTATTTTTTAATTTTCTAAACTTGCCAACCCTATCCATTTGTATGGGGTTTCTATGACTTAGAATCAACTTGACAATACCCGACAACAGTAATAACATTCCTGTGTACAACCCAAAGGATAGCAATCCCTCTGTCACAAGGCTGCTATGGTAGTCAACAGCTGGGAGGTAGCAGGATCTTCTGAAATGTTAGTTAAAATGTTAAAATATCAATTTATTCCTGTTTACACTTACTATTGTAGGCAGCTACAATTTATTGAACACTACAAAGTTTTGGTCATCTTAGCAATATTATTTTCAATTTTCTCAGTAAAGTTGATGTAATTTCCTAATGAGGCAACCGAGACTTGAGAGGTATCTCAAGCTGAGTTCTTTAGAGAAGCAACATTAATGAAGCTTATCTATGTATATTTACAGATACTTAGCTCAAGGAAATGGCTTTCATGGTTAAGAAGCTGGCAACTTCCAAGTCCATGGGTCCGATGTCAGGCTGGCGGCCTCTCCTGACTCAGGTAGCTGCAGGGGCTGACAAATCCAAGATCGGTAGGTCAGATGACAGGCTGCTGATTGAGAGACTGTGGAGGCATTTGACTGAAGTCTAGAGGACTGAAGAGCCAGATGCAGGATCCAGATCTAACAAAAAGCAGCAGAGTTTTGCCAGGGTATCGATATGTATTGGCAGCAGGGTTCAGACCAAGGACACTCCTTTTCATTTGATGGAGTGCTCTAGCCTGTCTCATGCAAGCAATTATCCTGTTTCAGGTCTCATCACAGAGAGGAGGAACAGTAAAGGAGCCAATCAATAATATCGTTTTGAATAGTATAAAGTGTTATGTAAAAAAAAAAGCAGTCAAGTAAAGGGGTGATATTATGGGTGAATCGATGTCCCCCTAAAATATATGTTGGATCCCTAACCCTAACCAGTGACCTATGGTTATAATCCTATTTGGAAATCAGATAGTCTGGATCAGGGGTCCTCAAACTACGGCCCTTGAGCCACATGTGGCCCGCCGAGGACATTTAACCGGCCCGCTGGGTGTTTTTGCCCCACTTTGTTTTTTACTTCAAACTAAGACATGTGCACTGTGCATAGGAATTTGTTCATAGTTTTTTAAAACTATTGTCTGGCCCTCCAACAGGTCTGAGGCACAGTGAACTGACCCCCTGTTTAAAAAGTTTGAGGACCCCTGGTCTGGAGAGTCTCTGTTATTTTAATTGGAACACACTTGATGTTAGTATATTCTAAATCGGACTATTTCTGATTTATAAAGAAAGGATCACACCCCCACCCCCACCCCCACCACCCTCATGAAGATAGATACCATGTGAGGATCGTTTCCAAGCCACAAAATCAAGGAACTGGGGACTGCTGACACGACAGGAATCAACCCAATCAAGATCCTGATTTGGACTTTAGCCACTAGGACTGTTCTTAAACAGCACCCACTGTGGCATTTGTGTGACAGCAGTCCCAGAAAACAAAGATTGGAACGGGCAGGATGGCAGAAGCCCGGCCCTCGTTGGGCAGAGGAGGATTTTTGTCAAGCAAAGGTCTGCATAATGTGACGTCAGCCACGGAATAATCTTAGAAGAGCCTGCTAGGTAAGGGGACAACTTGCGAGTGAGGGTACTGAGGTGGGGAAGCTTTGGAATGATGGGCTGGTGGCATTCAAGAAAGAGAAAGGTCAGTGTGGGAGAGGCAATGGTAGGAGAAGAAATTGGAAACGTTAGCAAGTGCCAAATCCTGAGGGATTTATCAGCATGTAGGCCAGGGCCTCTTAGAAGTCCACCAAACTAAGTTCCTTGTCCTCATGGACACCTGGCTTGACTATATTTCCCAGACTCTCTTGCAGTCTGGCATGACCAGGCGCCTGAGTTCTAGTTAGTGGACTCTCCCAAGCACAATTGTACTTGTTTGTCTTCAACATGATAACCTTAGCAGCCATGTATAACAAGATGGCAGAGCCATAGAATGGTAGAAGGCTAGATTTCTGTATCACTCTTTGATCAGGAACACTTGCTTAGACTTTTTATGTGTGAGATGCATCAACAATAGAATTTTGCCACTGCACTTTAGGAAGGTGCTAGATACAACAGCGAGTACGCCCTTAACATGTAAATAAAGAGTTTGGGTTTGTTTGTTTTTTTCTCAGGGTGATGGGAAGTCATTAGAAGAAATCCAAATCGGAAAGAAGGAATGGTATTGGAGCTTCAATTGTGAAAACCTGGTCCTCAAAAGGCTCTGGATGACAGTGGAAGCCCAGAACCCATTTGCAGTGTCCACACCTGGAATCCCCTCTGACCAGACTCAAGGAATGTGAATAGCCTTGTTATCGGACAGAGAGCATTGTACGGTCCATTGTGACAAATGTGGCTAGATTAACATGTACTATCTTATCATCTGATCTCCCTTTTGACCCATTTTAAAGTTGTTTCTGTTTTGATTTTTAAAGCAAAGGGGGAACAACACGTGCATTTAGCTTCCAGTGAATCCCCTTCTGACCGCAGACTAGGGGTGTGACTGTTCCTTCTATCAGGAAAAGAGCAGTGAATTATTATACCTGCAATAGGTTCAATTAGCACCTTATCATCTGATTTCCCTTTGCATCCATCTTAAATTTGTTTTAGTCTTTAATAGTTCTGCTTTCTTTTTGATCGAGGTTTTCTTCTGCTTTACTTTGTTACTGCTGTTTTATTGTTTTTGCATGTTTTTCTGTAAATAAAATCCAGGAGAGACAAACTATAGAGACAATAACTGGATTAACAGTTTCTTGGGGGGATGGCAGGGCAGGTTGGGGGGATGGGGAGCTAATAACAGTGAGTACAAGAGAGAAAAACTGTTCTAAACTTGTTTGTGGTGATGAGTATACAACTCTTTGAAAAATGACTGAACGATTTAATTGTATGATACATAAATTACAGGCTAACAAAACTTTAAAAAAACCTAAAAAGAGATGTTTAAGCAGAAGAGCTGCATACAATTAAGTTGTGATTGATTTCATGTCTCAGATATAATTTGTTAGCTGACTTAAGTGAAGAAATGGGGCTAATGAGGCCAGTGAGAATTGCACCTGCTAGCATTTCCATGAATTCCATTCTGGTTTTGACGCTAGAATGCCAGTTAGTCACTGTCAGAGGAGCCGCGGAACAGATGATGGGTGATGCTGCGCACAGCGCTTTCCTTACCGGGTGGGCAAAGTGTCATTACCTGATGGTCAGTTCCTACTCTCTCCTTTGGACAGAACTTTTGATTCTGTCTCATATCCTCTCAAGCGTAATCCTTACCCTTCTCCCTTCCCCATCTCAGTAACGACACCCTATCTATCCAGTCCTTAAGGCCCCGTGTTAGTCTGGGTGCGTTAGAGAAACAAATCCACAGAAACTCATGTATAAGAGAGAGTTTTACATAAAGGTTAAGTGCACATCAAGAAAGCATCCCAACCCAGTGCTGCCCAAGCCCACAAGTCCAACATTAACCTATATGTCTGACACCAATCCTCAAAGTCCTCCTCCATCTCACAAAGCACACGCAACGATGCCAACTGCAGGAGGAAAGCCGACTCAGTGAATGTGTAAGCATCTCAGTGCAGGCAGGGGTCTCCACATGGCTGCTATAGCACCTAGGGCTGCATTGGGGTAGGTCCATGTGGCTTCTCCTCGGGGATGTCTTGTAGGAAGTGAGCCTTGCCAGCTGAAGCAGAGAACTGGCTAATGCAGCCACACACTGATCGACCATCAGAAACAAGAGACCTGAGAACTTGAAAGGCGAGGCTCAAGGAGCCATTTATCTCTCGGCCCTTCAATTAACCCCACATGTGTTTATTGGCCAGGTTGGCACAATAAACTAACTACCCCAAACCCTCAGAATTATTCAGATGCTTTGCCATAGTCAATAAGGTCCTAGATGACCTGTCACCTTTCTATGGTTGTAACCGCCTCTCCTAGCATTCTTCTCGTGTTCACTTATCTCCTGTTACACTGGTCTCCTTCTTGTTTTTCAGACTAAAAAAGCCAGCTGATCCTGGCTTCAGACTCTTCACACAGTTTTCCTTTTACTGAAAACACCATCATCACAAGCTCTGTTGCCTCTTCTTGTCATTCAGATATTGGTTCAAATAATACTTCCTTGAGAAGATGCTGTGACCATTCAACTCCAGTTACCTTTAGTCACACACCTATCATCTCTGTGTTTTAATGCCATGTTAATGCTCATCACTGTCTAAGGTTGTTGTTGTTAGGTGTGTTTGAGTTGATTCCCATTCTTAGCAACCCTATGTACAAGAGAAGGAAACACTGCCTGCCCCATCCTCACAATTGTCCGTATGGTTGAGCCCATTGTTGCAGCCACTGTGCCAATCCAACTCATTTGGAGCCTTCCTCTTTTCACTGCCCATTACTGTACCAAACATGATGTCCTTCTCCAGTGACTGGTCTCTCCTGATCACATGTCCAAAGTATGTGAGATGAACTTCTTCTGAGACAGATCTGTCTGTTCCTTTGGCAGTCCATAGGACTTTCAATACTTTTTTCCTCCAAAATCATAATTCAAATGCATTGATTTTTCTTCTGTCTTTGTTATTAAATGTCCAACTTTCACCTGGCCATGGTGGAAACTAAGTTGTTGCTGTTAGTCATAGTTGAGCTGACTCTGATTCATGACTATCCGATGATCATGGGTATGTTTGATTCTATCTCAATCTTCCTGCAATCCATCAGATGATATGCTATTGTGATCCATTAGCTTTTTATTCGTTGACTTTCAGAAATAAATGGCCTTTATTTTTAGTCTGTTTTTGCCTGGAAGCTTTACTGAAACCAGTCCACCATGGGTGACCCTACTGGTATTTGAAATACTAATGGCATAGCTTCCAGCATCACAGCAACGTGCAAGCCCCGACTGTCAAACTGAGTCGGGTGATGGTATCATGATGTGGGAGGAAAATTAGGGAACCCATGTCTGTAGATTTTGCCAGACTTTGGGAAAGGAAGGCAGCTCAACATATGGTGGTGAGAGATGTTGGTCCCTCCTTCAGGTTGATTCTTCGGACGTGAGATGCATTGTGAGTGAAGATGTGAGCTGGCCAAGTCTGGGGCCCAATCAGAGGTGAGGGACAGGATGGGATGCACCCGTCTAGCCTTAGACAGCCAGATGGCATTATTAGAGCAGGAACTGAAGAGAGGGGCCAATAGTACCTGGCAGTTGGGAGGGGACATTGATGAGCACTTCTGACATGCATTTCCTCCTGCCAGAACTATTTGGAAGGAATTTGATAGGAGTTGGTGCTTCCAGTGTCTGGGGAATTGAGTAAGTGTAGCTCAGTTTTTTACTGGTACTAGGTAATGAGGAAAATTGTGGCTAACATGAAAATTTCCCTACTTTCTGAAGATGGTGGGGCTGGTGGTAGGATTGGTTGGCTGAGCTATGGCAGCATGTGGTGTAAAGAATGCTGATTTCATACAGTCTTCTACCACCAAGAAAGGTCAGCCCCACAGGACATTTTTGTGGGTCAGTTGTAAAGAGAGCTCTTAGCCAGAAAGGGACCTTTGGCCTTATCAGTCTTCCAGCTGCACCGGTCTGTGGAACATTTGTGGGGAAAGTTAGGTATGTGTTGTGGTATGGGGAGTAAGCATTACTTCAATCAATTATTTCTTGATTTGGTGCTAGAATACCCACTGGGGAAAATTTCTTCCCACCATTCTTATGCCTCTACCACAAAAACATGCCCCACGTTCTAGGAGTCTTTTGAAATAACTCACTTCCAACCTTTTGCTCACGACCCTTCCCCAAGGGATATAGAGAGCCCACCCTAATTGAACAAACCGGGAGATGGGACTGAATAGATGTTTCCTTTCTCCTTTCCTGATGTCCTATCTGCTGGAGTGAGGCATTCTTCCAGACGCCTATGAATAGCTCCTCATGATGGGCACTGCAAAACTCCATGGGGGTGATATCTGCATAGCTTGCGCCAGGCCCATGGTGCTGCTACTGTTGCTCGGTGTGCCAGCCCTGAATTCTTGTCCGACTCCAATCCCCCAGGAAGTTAACATCTCTTGAACAGGGCCCACCGTCAGACTTTGGAGACCCTGCTGGAAGTTCTTTCACTTCTTGCTATCCCCGTATAGGGCTCGGTGGTCGGCAGAATGATGCTTCTCCAAAGATGTCCAAGTCCTACTTTACATGGCAAAGGGACTTTGCAGATGTAAGTTGTGTGAGGCAGGGCTTTCTAGAGAAACAAAACCAGGACACTTATGATTATATCTATCCATAAATAAAAGGTTAGCTTTATATAGTGAGAGGGAATGCGATAACTAATTAGTCCATTTAACAATATAGAGGGTTCAGCCCAACACACTTTCGTGGGAGAATTAATATACTGAAGGTCCTTCCAATTCACAGTGGCCGCTGGTCCCAGGCCAAGGAAGTAGTCAGCGAAGTGGCTGGCAGGAGGTGCAGAGCCTGCCCACAGGAAAGATGAGCAGAGTTGGCGCTCAGGCAGCAGACACGGCAAGGTGGGGCTGCAATAGCAGTAGACCAGATGTCCAGTCATAGAAGTGGCCAGTAGCACAGCGAAGCAAATTCTGATGGAGCCTCAAGGTGTAGCAATGCATGGCACAGTGACACAATCCACCACAATTCACGGGTTGGCTCAGCCCACAGGTAATGCAGCACATTGTTGAGGCAGAGCAGCTAACTCAGGCAGCAGTGCGTTGATCTGATCACCAGGGAGAAAGAAGAAGAGACCAGTGTTGGAGAGCCATTTATCTCCGTCACCCTCCAGTCAAGCTGTGACGTGGTTGACATGCTAAACTCTGCCCACATGTTCCTACGGGAGCCATATTGGCACAAACCCCCTAACGATCATGTAAGTTAAGATCTTGAGATGGGAAGATTATCCTGATTAGCCAGTCTGCCCAATATAATTACAAAGGTCCTTAAAAGTCGGGGTGGAGGCAAGAGATTCTGCTCAGTCAGAGGTGTGAAAATGTTATGCTGCTAGATTTGAAGATGGAGGAAGGAGCCACAAGGCAAGGAACGAAGCTGGAAAAGACAAGGGAGTGAACCCTTCCCCAGAGCCTCCAGTCCTGCTAGCATTTTGTATTTTATCCCAGTGAAAAATCCACCGGGGACTTGTGACCTCCAGGACCATAATTAATTTGTTGCAGCAGCAGTAGGAGATGAATGCAGACTCAATGGGCATAAGTGGTCAATCTTTTTCCTGCAACTCTGGTAGCTAGCTCTTCTTCAAAGGGTGTGCTCCAAGATGTAGACCTGTACTGTATAATATTTAAGTTTAAATAGATTAAAGTTAAATAAAATACTTAACATTCATTTCTTCAATCACATAAGTGACGTTCAACTGCTTCACAGCCACACGTGGCCTGTGACAACCATGTTTGACAACACAGATATAGGTAGACTGTTTCATCGTCACAGAGAGATCTATTGGGCAGTGCTAGTCTGGACTCAGGGAGTGGTAGCATTTAACCCAGGTGTCCCAGCCAAATTCTCTCGTTAGATAATACCAGGAATAAATCTGGCAAGGTTCTCTTCCATTTGCCTTCTATGTTGATAGTTCTGGATCTGTTTTTCACAGGGCACCGCAGAAAAGGGGTGTGATTAAGCCTTTTAAATCTCAGCACAATCATGTAAGTACCAAGCCTAATTGAACTTTGACCTACAGGGGCATAAGGAGGCCAAGGCCCAGCTGCCAAGAGACTAGACTAGAGACTTCAGGTCCAGGTGACCACAAGCAAGCTCTGGAAGTGGAAGTGGTAATTTCCCAGAGAAACATCACCCGGACTCCAACTGGGTCTCTGGAATCTTCTAGATTTAGATAAGATTAGCTTGAACCCTTACTCATTCCCTAAGCAGTCCATCATTCTTGCCTAGGGTTCTGGCTATTCCTGACATCCTCAAGGTCATCTTCAGCTCCATCCTAAACCACATGCATTACATCAGCCCAGACCTGGTGCTCAGCTCCCTCTCTGATTTCAAGACAAGAAACTTCCCCAATGGCAGCCTTTGGAGAGGCATGGTAGGGTGGTGGTGCACAGTATATGCCCTGTGGTCAGACTGCTCTGGGGAAACTTATCTCAGTTTCCTCATCTGGAAAGTTGAGATAAGAGTTATCTCTATCTCATAAACTGTTCCAAGGATAATTTGCGGACATTTCTAGAACAGTTCCTAGTAAGACTAGCAAGTCCTCAAAAGGCGTTAATTACTCTTTAAAAGTATCTTAGACCTTGCTAAATGTTTGGGGTCACAGAGAGGAATCAGATTGTGAGCCCTGCTGTGAGTAATTAAAAATATCCTCTGAGTCATTCCCAATCTTCAGTCTCCATCAGCCCTGTCACCAAGGGTTCTAATTACTCACCCTCCGCTTGTGGCATCTGCTCCCTCGTCTCCTGGTTCCTCTCTTCTTCTCCCGCCTTCTTTGGCTGGGCATCTCCAAGGTGGAGGTCCCAGCTGGCTTTAGTTGGGTATGAGCTTTCAGAACACCCCACCCCCCCACCCCCGACTGCTATTTGACATGGAATTTCTCTCAGTCTGGATTTATTGCTCTTAGGTTTATGCTGTGGCATTTCGGGAGGAAATAGACGGGTGTTATCTGTTTCAGAGGAAATGGGAGCCAGAGAGACAGGAGCGTCCAGACACTGGCTGTGAGCAATGGGCTGCGGCTTTGAGTCAGAGCTTCCTGGTTGGTCTCTTCGGGGTCTGGACTGGCTGCTTTCCTATAGCAGGTCTAAGGCTCCTTAGGAAGGATCACCCAGCCCAGCATGAGCACACACCTCTGAGAGAGAAAGGGAAGAGCCAGGAGTGGGGAACCTGGGAAGAATTGTGGGGGAGAGGGACTAACATCTGCCTTTATTGCTGAAGAGACAGGTTTCATCCTAGCTTTCTAACCTTTGTGACACTGTGTGACCTTGGGCAAGTTACCGAACTTTTCTTTACATGTAAAATATACAAATAATAGTTAACCCACATAACAATTTTAGGCGAGATGGCATATAAATGATGGAGACCAGAGCCTGGTATACAGGAAAGTATACAAACCCACCACCCACTCATAGCACCCTAGAGGACAGAGTAGAACTGCCCTGGAGGGGCTCCAGAGATGTAATCTTCACGGAAGTTATTGCCATAGCTTTGCGCTGAGGAGCAATTGGTTGATTTGAACCATTCACTTTCAGTCAGCAGCTGAGCATGTAGCCACAGAACCACTGCGACTCCTTGGTATGCAGTAAGTGCTCAATAAACAGTTGCTGTGAGTTGGAATTAACTTGATGGCAGTGGTTTCGGTTTATGACTTTATCTTACTTCTCACTGCCATTGAGTCGATGCTGACTCATAGTGACCCTGTAGGACAGGGTAGACTGTTTCTGAGAGTGTAACCATTTATGGGAGTGGAAAGCCTGTCTTTCTCCTGTGGAGAGACTGGTGGTTTAGAACTGCTGAACTTGTGGACTGTAACCCAGTTGGTAACCACTATGCCATCAGGGCTGCTTAGGGGTCTATATTATGAGGTGGGGGTTGATTGCCCACCTTTTGACCAAACACATTACCCAGTTTATGTCACAAAGCGAATAACACCAGTTAGGAATGACAACCCCACTGTCTGATTCCAAATGTTATACTTTTCCCTTGTCTTTCTATAGCTTATACAAGTAATGCACACATATATGCTCTTTGTAAAAGCGATGAACGATTTAAAAACATATAGAATGACAAGTGAAAGACATCCCTCACCAGACAACTGGACTCTCCTTTTGAGGCATGGACACCATTAGTCGTTTACTATGGGTGAATGCCATTCATTTTCTACGACGTTTAATAATTTTCACACATACTTTCAAGACATGAATGGCATCTAGCTATATCTGCCTGCTCACTCACCTATTATCTCTCTCTCTCTCTCTCCTATTTACCAATCGTATGGATTGGATCTGCTCACTCACCTATTCTCTCTCTCTCTCTCTCTCCTATTTACCAATCGTATGGATTGGATTGTGTTCAATATGTGTTAAAGTCCTCATCCCCATGGTATCTATGACCGTCTCTGGAAAGAAGCATTTTCTTTTGTTATGTTAATGAAATCAGAGCTGCATAGGGTCAGTTTTAACCTAATTCCCTCTCCCTTTCCAACAGTTTATTGACATACAATTCACATGTCCCATGATCCAATGGTTGAATCATGTTCAAACGAGTTGTGCCGTCATCACCATTTCCCACTGTTGGAACGTTTTCTTCTTTCTTGTGCTCAGTATTATTAGTTTAGCATTTCCTGGCAGCCTCTCCAACCCTAACCCTAAGAAACGATTGATCCGGTTATTATCTGTGTAGATGTACCTGTCCTGGAGTTCATATACAGAAAAACATACAAGACAAACACAAAAACCAAATCCAATAACAAAATAAAACAGAGAAAAACCTCAATCAAAAAGAAAACAGAAAAGATTAGAAACTTGCACAAATTTGAAGTGAGTCAAAAGGGCGAGCAAATGATTGTTGCCTTCTCAAAAGATTGGAACAGACACACACACACACACACACACACAAAGGGAAATGACCCCATGAGGGAAAGGCTACAAGCCAAGAGGGCCAGCAGACAATAGAAGCTCATAGGCAGAGCAGCCCACAGAAGGAATCGGAACAGCCAAGGCCGTAATGTAGACTTTCCGCCTTTAGAACTGTCAGAAAATAATTCTTGTTCTTTAAAGTCACCTGCATGTGATATTTGTTTTCCTTGTGGCGGCACTGAGGAACTAAGACTCACTCCATGCGCTAGTCCGTGCATCCCCCATCTATCCATTGAGCTCTGCCCTTTATTTTTGACATTTAGCTCTACTTCCCAGGAAATGTTTTACATATAAGGCTACTTCATTTTTTAAAGTACTGCTTAAGATTCCTTAAAGTGGCTGCATGGTAAGTTATTTAGTTAAATTTAGTAATGATTCCTCCGTGGTCAAATGTTTGGACGGTGTGTGGTGCATCATCTTTTAATTGTTCTAGTTGACTTTTCTTTTCTAGAACCTGACATGGTCCTACCAGCCGTCTCTCGCATTACAGCTTCAGAGTTTTCTGTCTTGCTTAGGAAGACCTTTTCACCATCTCAACATCATAAAAACAACACCATCAGTTCCCCCCCAGACCCTAATATACTAACCTTCCACCATTAATGCCAGACACGGGGCCCAAACAACCAAATGAAATGCAGGGGCAGTGTTAGTGAGCTACTAAAGAAGAGAACTGATTGCCTTCCCATCACTGGTCATGTTACATCTGGATTCAAGTTTGTTTGGGTGTTTATGTTGAATGCTCATGCATCTCAGCTTTATTGTCTGGAGTGGTGCGGCATGGGGTCTAATTTTATTTTATCTCCTGTAAAGAAACAGTTGTCTCAGTGTCACTTTGCTTTTTTTTAATCGTCTTATTAGGGTCTCAGACAACTCTTATCACAATCCATACACACATCAATGGTGTAAAGCATATTTGTACTTTCATTGCCCTCATCGTTCACAAAACTTTTTCTCTCCACTTAAGCCCCCGGCATCAGGTCCTCATTTTCCCCTCCCTCCCTGCTCCCCTCTCCCTCATGAGCCCTTGATAATTTATAAATTATTATTTTGTCACATCTTACACTGTCCGATGTCTCCACCCACTTTTCTGTTGTCTGTC
>NW_022103898.1:20566476-20574225 GCF_000313985.2 Echinops telfairi
ACTTGAGTGGAGGCCCAATGTCCTTCTGCTACCTTAATACTAAACCTATAAATGTAGGCTCATAGATCTATTTCCCCATCCTCATATATAAATATAATTGCATATGTACATGTCTTTATCTAGACCTCTATAAAATCCCTTTGCCTCCAAGCTCTTTCCTCTATTTCCCTTGACTTTCCTCCAGTCCCACTATCAAGCTCAGTCCCCACCAGGGTTTTAGCAATTCCTCTTTATTACATTACCCTTGATCATGCCCTACCAGGCCTCCCACACCCACCTCACCACCAATTTGGATCACACTTTGCTTTTTTCCATCTCCTTCTCACTTAAAGATTCACCTTTATCATGAAGTGATGTCCCTTTGTATTGGTCTGTTGAATATATTTGTAGGCTTTCTAATTTTCTACTGTGTCCCATTATTCTGAACCTCTACTGGCTAAGAGTAGATGCTTAGTAGACACAATACATATTTGTGAATGCAGTAACAGAGTAATGCTTACTTCATGGTTTTTGTTTTTTATTTTACTGCTAAATTGGATTTAAAGAGCCCAGGTAGAGCGGTTAAGTGCTTGTCTGCTGACTGAGAGGTTTGTGGTTCAAACCTTCCTTGCTTGTGCTCTCTGGGACAAAGATGTGGCCATTGGCATCCACAGAGACTACAGCCTTGGGAATCCTATGGGACATTCTACTCCTGTCCTATAAGGTCACTGTGAATCAGAATTGACTTGATGGCAATGCCTGGATGGCAATGTTTCCCAGCTTGATTTGCTAATACTTATTTGGGATCTTGCATCTCGTTTGACAAAGGTGGGTGCTTGCACTCTCCTTGTCTAACTCTCATGTACTTGACTGACCAAGTCCTGTGGCCCTTCTACTGGAGCACACTCCCCCTCCATTGCAGAGGGACTCATGCTAGTAACAGATTGTAGCCTGACTGTCACGACAGCACGCAGCCCACGTTCTAAGGAGGCGGCCAAGTCACCAGGCTTCACTCTCTCTGAATGGGTGTATGTCTTTATGTTATGTCTCTGGGTGAGTGTGTGCATACATCTATATGCATGAATGCAAAGTAACATACACATATACATGAGCATGTGGGTATGTGCTTGTGTGTATGTGTATGTATGTACAGAATGGTGTGCATGGTGGTATGTGTATGTGTATGCTCAAGAATTTTCTGCCTCAGTACAAGGTTTATTCAGGATATTGTGGGGATTGCTTTAGCCTTCAGGGTGTTGGGAAATTAGATAGTCAGTTTATTGTGCCAACCTGGTTGATAAACACATGTGGGGTTAATTGAAGGGCAGAGAGATAAATGGCTCGGTGAGCCTTGCCTTTCGAGTTCTTGGGTCTCTTCCTCTCTGATGGTCGAACCAGGGTGCAGCTGCTTTAGCCAGTTCCCTGCTTCAACTGGCAAGGCTCACTTCCTGCAAGACATCCCTGAGGAGAAGCCACATGGACCTACCCCGATGCAGCTCCACACAGCTAGAGTGGCTGTGTGGAGACCCCAGCAAATGCTGAGATGCTTACGCATTCACTGATTCGGCTTTCCACCCGCAGTCAGCATCATTGTGTGTGTTTTGTGAGATGGAGGAGGACTTTGTGGATTGGTGTCAGACATAAGGATTAATGTTGGACTTGTGGGCTTGGGCAGCACTGGGTTGGGCTGTTTTCTTGATGTGCACTTACCCTTTATATAAAGAGCTCTCTTACACATATGAGTTTCTGTGGATTTGTTTCTCTAATACACTCAGACTAACACATTAAACATGAGATCTGGCATTGACTGTGTGATTCAGAGAAAGTTATTTAACCTCGTTCTCCCCATGTGAAACATGAAGGAGACTCACCCCTGCTGTGCCCCTGCTTCCTAGGCTTGGTGTGAGACTCAAATGAGATGACCTCTGGGGAAGCCTCATATAGGTCAAAACAGGAGGAAATGTCATCAATCCCTGGCCTATTGTTTTCCAGATGTGCAGGCAGGGTGGGGACACAGAGCTCTTTAGGGTCTTTGTTTTCTTTGCACAAACAAACATATGGCAATATGCTCCATGCTCACCACCCCCAAGTCTGTTCTTCAAAGCACAGATTCTACCTCTCTGTGTCCTGGGGCTCTAGGTCCTGGCTTGTTCTGCATCATCTTTTCTGCAACACATGTGCTGGCCAAGATCAGAGGCATTGCATCTCTTTCCAGAGCAACCACTAGAAGCAGAGTACCTTCCTTGGAAGCTGCAAATGCGACAGGACCACTTCAACCACCCCATCTTACTGAGCCTACTTCTCTCAGAGAACTGTATTAGCTGATGGAAGGTGCCTGGGATAGATTCGTCACAAGACAGCGCCAAGCATGAAGCCCTCAGCTAATAACCCAAAGGTTAGAAATAGCAGGGACACAGCTTCCAGGATCACAGCAACACTCAAGCTACCACTGGTGGCTGGTTTAACCACAGCTGCTGAAATCCACTCCACAGTGCTTTGTGGGATACTAAGGCTATTCACATTTCTAGACTATGGTCAGTGGGGGATTCACCTGAGACTTCGAACTTCCATTACAAATCTACGGCTTTATGACACCTTGTAAGTGGAGCCCTGGTGGGGTAGTGGTACCATGTGGGGCTGGGATCTGAATTGTTGGCACCCCACGGGAGAAAGACAAGGCTTTCTACCCCGTAAATAGCTACAGTCCCCCAAACCTGCAGGTGGGTTGCTATGAGTCAGCATGGACTCTGTAACAGTGAGTTTGGATTTGCTTTTCAAGTGGATATGAAATCTCACCATGGAGGTTTATCACGTTGACCCATGAGACAGACTTGTTTCAAGGTCACTGAATCAATATTTCGGATACTTTTAGAAAGGATCTAAATTGAAATGAGTTTTTCTCTGTAGAAAGAGATCAATGAGCAAAGAAATGTTACCATATAGTGGGAGGATTAATATCTTGGAAGAAAAAAAAAGTTTAAAACACAGTTCATGCATTTTCTGGCTTAAGAGTAATTTGTTGACTGTAAGTTGGAATTGACTCAAAGGTGCCTAGCAACGAGAAGACAGAGCTAGTAAGTGGCAGGGCCAGAATTTGAGCTCAGATATTTTATTTGAAAACCAAATGCCCTTAACCATGGTCTTATCCTGCATTCTAGATGTTGACAGCCAGCTCAATGGACATCTTGACCACAGCTGTCTTTGAGAGTCAATGCTTCTTAGGAGAATGCGGGTCCCTGTATCCTGCTAATTCATGAAACACCCCATTTTTAACTACATACTTTCTGATGGATATCACAAGAGAGTAACATCAAGGAGAATATGAAGGCGATTGGTGTTTGGGCTTCGAAAACTGTTGGGTGTGCTCTTGGGTACCTATCCCCTGATAGACTCTGCCCTTCTCACTATATCCTGGTCAGTGGCAGCTTTGATCTACAGTTAGGAAATACCAAGGCTCACAGCCTGATAGGATGACAGCTCGAAGTAAAATGTGGAACATGCAGGAGCTCATGATCTGAGATCTTCATGAGGGGGTAAAGGGTAGCATTACCATGAAGGCATCATGACTTAGACTTGGGGTCCCTAATAGCATAGCAGAGGGCCTAGAGGTTTCGTCACCTAAGCATTTGTTGTCATAGAGATACTACCTAAAGCTTCAGTCACATGGTCATATGTTGTCATATGATTTGTTAATGGTGATGACTGAGTCTTGTCTCTTTCCTTTCCATGAGCTGCCCTCACACTTCTCTTGGGGTTAGGTGGCTTTGCAGTGACCACTCTTTTATGTCATGGGATAAAGATTGGCTGAACCTTTTTATGATGCACACCTTTTCCTTATTTTTCTCAAAGAGATTAAAAATGATGCAGACTTTAGAGATAGGTTGGTAGGTAGGCAGGTGAGTGAGTGGGTACACAGACAGCAAATTGTTCGGTCGGCTTCAATTCATGGCAACAGTGTGTACAACAGAGTAAAATGTAACCCAAGCCTGTATCATCCTCATCATTGTTGGCCTGTCTGAGCCCATCCTTTTGGCGATTGTGCCCGTTCATCTCACTGAGGGTCTCCCTTGTCACCCTTATTCCTCCTGGTGATGTGTCCAAAGTAAGTGAGTGCTGCAGTATCATGTGGGGATCCATAAGGGTTTCTGTGGCTAATTTTCCCAAGTAGATCACCAGGCTTTTCTGCTTGGTCTCCATTTGTAGTCTGGAGGCTCCGTGAAACCTATTCATCAGAACACCAGTGGCATCCATAGCTTCCAGCATCACAGCAACACACATACCACCACGGTAAGACAAATGGACAGATGCACTCCCTCCTTGCCAGGGGGTCCAGTCTGCCTCATTGCAATCCCCAGAGAGAGGTTTCCCAGGCTGTAAATCTTCACAGGAGCAGAGAGCCTCATCAGAGAGCCGGTGGGCTCGAAACGCTACTGCTGCAGATCAACAGATAGGTGAAATCACTAATCCAATTCACGGCCATTGAGTTGATACCAATGCATAGTGGCTCTATTGGAGAGGATAGAACTGGCCCCGTGGGTTTCTGAGACTGTAACTCTACAGGAATAGAAGGATTCGGCATTCTTAGGATCCCCTAAACTGGGTCTGCCCCTCATTCCTTTTTCATTATCGGTTCTCTGACTCGGGGTCTTCTTTCCAGGTGCTTGGGAAGCAGTCAGTAGGACGGATTTCAGTGGCTTATGACTTCATGGTACCCTTGGGATCCCTTTCAGGCCCCATGAGAGTCCCTGGCCTAGGGACCTCTCAGGAACCTGCCTATTATTCATTCACCAGCCTGCTTATTCTATGGGACCAACTAACAAGGGAGTCATGGAAGGGGAATTCCAACATTGTGTCAGGCTGCATCTCCCCCTCCTCATCTCTCCTTTCTCCTCTCTGGAGTTGGGTCTCTGCCATGATTTAAATGTAAGCCATTTTGAGATTCCAGCATCTGAAGTTTGATTATTTATTGCCTGGCTCTTGGCCAAACCATTGGAGGGAGGGGGGTGTCACCAGCTAGGGATTAAGTCTGGACCATGATTAGCATGGTTTTATTTCTGTTGGGCCCCCGTTTATGAGCCCACTGGTATTAAGTACAGTGTTATTGTAATGAGGTATTAGTCTCATAGAAATAATCATGTGGAACAAGAGGCTGCAACTCGCGGGCTGAGGAATACCAGACAAATGGAGTCGATTATTACTTGGCCAACACGTCTTTCCTTGATCTTTCATGCTGTTGTGAAAGCGAGAGTGCCTGGGGAGAGATGAGCGGAAACCGGCCCTTATTGGGCACCTCCTGTGTGTCAGGCATGGCTAGGACACATTTTTGAAATCAAATAGCAAGGTAGCATTACTTTAAACCACAAAGCCATTCCTCTTGAATAGACTTGAGAGCCCCGGTGGCATCGTGGGTGATGTGTGGGACTGTGAACCGCAAGGTGAGCAGTTTGAAATGCCCAGCTGTTCCAAAAGAGAACGATGAAGATTTCTAATCCCATACAGAGTGACAAGGATTGCAGCCTTTGGTGTGGATTACAACTCCATGTAAAGAAGATCAACATCCTTTCAACTGGACCAGTAGGTAACATATTGGCAAATGGAGAAAAGATCGAAGTTGTCAAGGATTTTGTTTGGCTTGAATCCACAATCATTGCTCATGGAAGCTGCAGTCAAGAGATCAAAAGACACATTGCACTGGGGGAATCTGCTGCACAAGACCTCTTTAGAGTGTTGAAAAGCAAAGATAGTTACTTTGAGGACTAAGATGTGCTTGACCCAAGCCATGGTATTTTCCCTGGCCTCATAGGCCTATGAAAGTTGGACATTGAATAAAGAAAACTGAGGACGTATCTCTGCCTTCGAACTGTGGTGCTAGAGGAGAATATTGAAAGTACCATAGGCTGTCAAAAGGACAAACAAATCTGTCTTGGAAGTACAGCTAGTGTGCTCTTTCGTGGCAAAGATGGTGAGACTTCATCTCATAGACTTTGGACATGTTGTCAGGAGAAATCAGTCCCCGGAGAAAAACAGTATGCCCAGTAAAGTAGAGCGGCAGAGAAAAAGAGGAAAGTCCTCAGCCAGGTGGATTGATACAGTGCCTACAAGAAGGGATTCAAGCACAGGAACGGTGGTGAGGATGGCGAAGGGCTGGGCAGTGTTGTGGGTGCTATGGGTCAGACCAGGCTCAACAGTCCGTAACAACAGTAACAACAAAGTTACAGGGACAGGTCTACTCTGTCCTATAGGGGTCTTGTGAGTTGGAATTGACTCAATGGCAATGACTTTGATTTTTTGTTTTAACTGGCAGTTGAGTCAATCAGACTCATGATGCCTCCATGTGTGTCTGAGTAAACTGTGCTTCACAGGGTTTTCAATGACTCATTCTTCTGACTTAGATGATGGAGCCTTTCTCCCGAGGCTCCCCTTGGTGGCCTTGAACCTGCCGTCTTTTGTGCAGTGGCCACGTGAGTTCACCTGGGACTTGCAGCATAGGATTAGCCTATCTACTGTGTCCTAGAGCTCGTCATGAGTCAGAACGGACTCAGGGGCAGGGAGTTTGGCTTTTATGGTTTACATTTTCAGGGACACACAGAGGAGTTAAGAACATTGCCCTTGATCACACAGCTAGCAACTGGAAGAACGGTATGCTGAACTGGGTGAGTTTCATGTGACATGCCCTGGTTCTTTTAATCATTGAGTGGATTCAGACTCATAGTGACTCTATAGAACAGAGTAGAACTGCTTCATAGGGTACCAAGGGGGCCATTTTACAGAAACAGACTGCCTCATCTTTATCCCATGGAGCAATGAACTGGAAGGATTGACATTTCAGTGAGCATCTGAGTGCTTAACCACTGCACCACCAGGGGTCCTTGTTATTCCAGGCCCTAAGCCTCACTGCCATCTGGTCCATCCCAACTCATAGCCACTGTTTGCAGGGTTTCCCAAGGCTGTAAATCTTTATGGGACTAGGCAGTCTCATATTTCGCCCTGGTAGTGGCTGATGGGTTTCGAACCGCAACCTTGCAACTAGCAGTCCAGGGCTACCCTGAGAGCATCACTAGGGATCTCGAGCTATTCTTGGAGAAGAGACTCCTTCCAGCTTTGCTGCTAACTCCGCAGGCCCTCAGATACGCCTCCGCCTCAGCCACTCCAGTATCCTCACTGAACACTTCCTATTTTGCGCACAGAACACAAGTGGTTTACTTGGTGGATGATGCCAGGAATCAATGATAAGGGAGCAGAACATGAGCTGAGGAGAGGAAGAAAGATAATAGAAGGCACGTGACCACCTATCAGCCCTTTTGGACAACCAGAGCTTAATCCTGCTGGGACACGCCCGGAGCCCAGGCGGCCGCACATCTCATCATTGTCCCAAAGCCAGAACCGCCTTCTGAGACTCTGGAGAGAGAAAATCCTCACCAAGTTGGAAGTTCTGACAGTTGGAAGAGTGGCCGGTGTGTGCACAAGGGTCAGGGCCATGCCAACCTGGTTCCCAACCGCCTTGTGAGGCACTGAGGAAAATAAACCAAGAGTTGTGTGCCTTAGGGGTGCCTGAGGTGGGCGCTTGCACAAGGACACACTGGCGCTCCCTCCATCCAGGGAATGCACATGTTCGTCGGCAGGTTTGCTCCACCCCTGTGGCCTCTCTCTATCCTGACTCTGCAGCCCAGTTTCTGTGGGCTCTGTGGCACCCACCAATCAAACACAGCTCCCCGACTGCTCTTTGAACCTCGTCTATCCCACTCCAGACAAGCACAAACCCGATGATTT
>NW_022103898.1:20574601-20579971 GCF_000313985.2 Echinops telfairi
TCATGATCAGATGGCTGGAGGTAAAGCAGTGAGGGGTTGGAGCAGCTGGTGTGTGTGTGTGTGTGTGTGTGTGTGTGTGTGTGTGTGTGTGTGTGTGTTGTGAGTTTCTGGCATCTGTCTCTTCATGGAGTGCCAGGGCCATTCCAGGCAATTTCTCTGTGAGATAGTTAAAGTTTATTGTGCCAACCTGGCCAATAAACACATGTGGGGTTAATTGAAGGACAGAGGGATAAATGGCTCAGTAAGCCTTGCCTTTCTAGTTCTCAGGTCTCTTGCTTTGTGATGGTTGCACCAGGGTGCAGCTGCCTTAGCCAGTTCCCTGCTTCAGCTGGCAAGGCTCACTTCCTGCAAGACATCCCCGAGGAGAAGCCACATGGACCTACTCCGATGCAGCCCTGGGTGCTGGAGCAACCATGTGGAGACCCCTGCCAGCACTGAGATGCTTACATATTCACTGACTCAGATTTCCTCCTGCAGTCGGCATCATTGCATGTGTTTTGTAAGATGGAGCAGGATTTTGTGGATTGGTGTTGGACATATGGGCTAATGTTGGACTTGTGGGTTTGGGCAGCACTGGGTTGGGCTGTTTTCTTGATGTGCACTTACCCTTTATCTAAAACTCTCTCTTACACACGAGTTTCTGTGGATTTGTTTCTCTAATGTCCCCAGACTAACACATTCTGAGTGGGCTAGTTGGGGCTTCCTCTCTTGAAGGTCACCTGAGGATGGTTGGACTGGACATGGACATTAGGGGCTTCATAAGTGCCCCAGTGGGCAAAGGCTCCTTTTAGGAACTTTATTTCTAGAGAACAAACGATGTGCTGCCTTGGGTAAATCTGCTGCACAAGGTCCTGAGAGCGCGTTAAAAAGCATGGAGGTTACTTTATGGACTAAGGTGCACGTGGCCCAACCCATGGTATTTTCAATGGCCTCCCTCAGATGCATGTGAAATTTGGACATTGAAGAAGGAAGACCAGTCAAGAAGTGATGCATTTCAATTGTGTTACTGGGTGAAGAATATTGGAAGTACCGTGGACAGACAGATGTGCCTTGGAAGTATTGCCAGAATGCTCCTTAGCGGTGAGGATGAGGAGTCTTGATCTCACGTACTTTGGACATGCTACCAGAAGAGGCCAGTCCCTGGAGAAAGACATCATGTGTGGTTAAGTGGAGGGGCACCAAAAGCCCCCGACAAGATGGACTGACACAGTGGCTACAACATTGGTTTTCAAAGGTAGGAACAAGGGTGAGGATGGGGCAGGGTCAGGGGTGTTTCCTTCCGGTGTACACAGAGCCACCATGAGTTGGGACGGACTCAGTGGCACCTAACAATAACAACAGCAGCTGTATTTCTGGATACTCTGCTCACGGAAATTGTCACAAAAGCATACCAATAGCCAATGGCAGGGCAATGAGACTGTAACTTCCTGACAGGGCAGTGGCAAGTCTCTTGAAGAGCCCGTGGCTTGGGAGATGGTATTGGGACCCAGTGTTGGAAACATCAAATTTGCTCCCCTTGGGGGCAACTAGATGAGGCAGGGGGCAAAGACTGGAAGTGCTGTAAGTAAGCTGGTCTGGGATTTGGTTTAACTCTTCACTGTCAAGTTGATTCTGATTTACGGTGGCCTCATGCGTTACAGAGTTAAACCGCCCACCCCATAGGGTTTTCTTAACTGTAATCCTTTTTTTTAAATAAATCATTTTATTGGGGGCTCTTATAGCTCTTACAACAACCCATACATCAATTGTATCAAGCACATTTGTACATATGCTGCCATCATTATTTTCTAAACATTTACTTCATCTTTAAGCCCTTGGTATCAGCCGCTCTTTTTACCCATCCTCCCCCTCCCACACTTGTGACCCCTTTATAATAACTATACATTATTATTATTTTCACATCTTACACTCACTGCTGCGTCCCTTCCCCCGCAGTTTCTTCCCCTCTCCTCTCCTCACCTTCCCCCTACCCTCCTGTTATTGCTGTTCCCATTTCTGTTCCTGAAGGGTTTATCTCACCCAGATTCCATGTGTCGTGAGCTCTTATCTGAACCTGTGTACATGCTCCAGCCTAACCTGCAGTGAAAGGCAGGACTGGGGTCATGATGGTGGGCGGTTGAGGAAGCCTCAAAGAACCAGAGGAATACTGTGTGTTTCATTGGTGCTATACTGCACCCCGGTTGACTCATCCCTTTCTTGTGACCCTTCTGTGAGAGGATGTCCCATTGTCTAAAGGTGGATTTTGGGTCTCTGTTCCGACCCCCCTTGTTCTCAACAATATGTTTTTTGTTTGTTTGTTTTGGATCTTCCGTTTTGGGCCTGTTACCTGATCCCGTTGACACCTCATGATCACACAAACTGGTGTGCTTTTTTGGTGTGGGCTTGCTGCTACTCTGCTAGATGGCTGCTTATTTAACATCAAGCCTTGAAGACTTCAAGCCTTGAAGACTCCAGTCTTTCTTCTGCATTGCTGCTGCATGGCTTCAAACCGCCCATCTTCACGTTAGTAGACAAGCAGAGATTGTGTTACTCTGGGATGGGTGGGGGTTCACTTAGAGAAGGGACTAATTTGGATTATTGAAGAAGCAGACAGCTCTGGGAGATGGTGATCAGAAAGGAAGAGCTAAGGAGGACATGGAGCAAGGATGCGCCCAAGACTTCTGATTCAGCTCACTGAGTGGATGGTGGGTCATGAAGGCTTGAGTCAGAGAAGCCGGGAAGACGAGCAGGGATTGGGAGGGGGGACAGTTGATGAATTTGGCTTTGGATGTGGCAAGTTGGATTCATGTTCCTTGACTCATGACAGTGCTTTGAGACTGAGGGGCAGTGTGGAGATAGGGGAAGGCTCCATCCAAAATCACTGTATGACAGTGTGTGGGATTCCTAGACAAAGAAACTGGGCAAGAAAAGGGCCACCAGCTCCCGGGGGGGTTGGGGGGGGTTGGGGGTGCACATGGTTAATGTGCTAGTTTGCCAAACAGAAGTGTAGCAGATGGGAGTCCACCACAGTGACCTTGGGAGACAGACCTGGTGACCTACCTCTGAACACACAGCCATAGAAAACTCCATGGAGCCCTGTTCCGCTGGGATACGCACGGGGCCACCATGGGTTGGAATTGACCTCAAGGTAACTGGTTTGGGCTCCGGCACGTTGCCCCATCTGAATCAGGGGGCTGGTAAGTGTAGTGCTTGTCAAAGTTGCCCAGGTGTAAGAATTTTACCTGGGGGCTTGTGAAAATAAAAGTTCTCAGGCTCCACCCCAGGTATCCTGAATCAGAGGAATCCCGAGAATCCCTATTTTTAATAAGTGCCACAGGTGAGTTTGATGATTGGGCAAGCTTGGCAAACCCAGGGGAGTGGCTTACAGAGCTCTGCATTGTGCCATGGCAGACACATTGTGATGCGGTGAGTTATTTAATGTGGTTCTTCCAGTCTTAGCCTTTGGTCCTTGCACCAAACAAGCTTCATGTTCCTGAAAGGTCTGGCTAAGAAGGGAGGGGCGGGTATGGGCCAGATTATGATTCAGCTGTGAGTGATTGTTGGCAGAGTGAACTGTGGTTGCCATCCTGCTGGGTATAAAATGAGCCATCTCTGAATGGGGTGGAGGGGAGTGTGTACTACCATTAAGAGAGGAGGGCTAGGTCCAGGTACTATGGCAGGGGCAAAACCCAATCCAGGGATATATACAGCAGCCAACTAAATAGGAAGGGGAAAGAAAGAGAGAAAAAAGACATGGGTAGGGTGTGGAGCAGGGCACTAGCCCACCCGAGGGGGTGGTGGTTTTGTTTATATGTCCACAGGAGAGGGAGAAAGAGACCAGGATTCAACTCGGTGTGCTAAGAGCAGAATACAACATACTGGCATGTACCAGGGAACCAATAAACAGGTCTGTGGGGCCGGTCCCAATCCAAACTATGTGAATCTCCACCACCCCCACCCCGCTGAAGAATGCACCTTAGAAGACAGCACTGAAACTATACCTTGGGGAGAGGGCTACGTTTGATTAGAGCGCACAGGAGAACTGAAGAGGGAGGGGAACACATCCTAGCCCATCAAGCCCCAGCAATGATATTCCTGCTCAGAGCAGACAATGCACCCAGAGGACCATAGGGCCAGCCCCACCACAAGACACACGTCCCTCATTGAACTGTAGTGCTATGGGGGACAACACTGGAGAGACAGTGCAGGAACTGTGCCTGATTTGACCCCATCACACTGGGGTCAAAACACTAAGGGCATCCAACAGAGCAGCAAGGGGAACAAAGTGATGAAATCCCCAGGAAATACCAAAAATAGGCTTTGGGGACAGAGGGTGGCACCTTTCAGATTTGACTGAAAAACACTCCTAAAGGTCAAAAAACAGACCTGGAACTATTTATAGGCTTTTCATTTTTTGTCATTGGCTTTTTTGTTGTTGTTGCTATTTTGCTTTTTTGTTGGTTTTGTCTTCCTTTGTTGTTTTGTTTGGCTTTGCCTGGTTTTGCACTTATCAATATCTCTGCATGTCTATCTAAGATAAGATAGGCAGTATAAACAATTTGGAGATGAAAGCAATGAGACTGATGGTTCCAGGGGGACACGGGAAAGGGGGAAGTGGCAGAAAGTAAGGGGTGTGTGTCAACCAACCCAGGGACAGGGAACAAGTGAACTAAAATCAATGGAGAGAGGGGCATAGGATGCCTAGTGGGGCTTAATCAAGAGCAATGTAACAGCAAGGAATTACTAAACCCAAATGAAGGCCGAACATGATAATGGGACAAGAGAAAAGAAAAAGGAAATAGAGGAAAGAACAAGGAGGCAAAGGACATTTATAGAGGTCTAAAAACAGGCATGTACACATGTAAATATATTTATATATAATGATAGGGAAATAGATCTATGTACTTATATCTATATATTAAGAATCAAGGTAGCAGATGGACATTGTGCCTTGACTCAAGTACTCCCTCAAGGCAAGAACACTTTGTTCTACTAATTCAGTGTTCTGGGATGCTCACCTTCTTCAAACTGTGACTGAAGACAAAGCGGGTGCATAAGCAAATGTGGTGAAGAAAGCTGATGGTGCCTGGCTATCAAAAGATATAGCATCTGGGGTCTTAAAGGCTTAAAGATAATCAAGCAGCCATCTAGCTGAGAAGCAACAAAGCCCACATGGAAGAAGCACACCAGCCTGTGTGATCATGAGGTGTCAAGGGGATCAGGTACCAGGCATCTAAGGCCCAGAACAACAAAATCATACCAATGTGAATCTGGTGGGGAGGAGAGGGAGCGGGGGAAGTGGAGACCCAAAGCCCATCTGTAGACAATTGGGCATCCCCTTACAGAAGGGTCACAAGGTAGAGATGAGCCAGTCAGGGTGCAGTATAGCAC
>NW_022103898.1:20580348-20588283 GCF_000313985.2 Echinops telfairi
GAGCTGATATCAAGGGCTCAAGTAGAAAGAAAATGTTTTGAAAATGATGATGGCAACATATGTACAAATGTGCTTAACACAATGGATGAATGTGATAAGATGTAAGAGCCCCAATAAAAGTATTTAATAAAAAATATAAATATATATATATATCAGAACACACACATAGAGAGAGAGAGACAGACAGACAGACAGACAGAGACAGAGACAGAGACAGAGAGAGCTAGGAATGGAACATGGACTTTAGATGCTGAGATTCTCATACACAGAATCTCCTTGAGCCAGGAGACACTTTTGATCCAAAGGAGCAACAGCAATAGCAGCAGAACCAGAGCTTGAGACAGCGTGGTGGCCTTCCCAGCCCACTGTGCCAGGAAAGCTGAGTGCCTTGGGAGGCAGTCGTATGGAGTGGAGTGCCTTTGGGCGCTTAATTGGGGAAGCAGGGTTTGCTGACCACGGGCCTGGAGTTTAGTGCCCCCCAGCTGGAGTGTACAGTGGAGTAACATACCCTTTGGGGCACTCATTGGTAGCTCTGATAAAGTTTTGTCTCATTGCCCAAGCAGGGCAGTGGCCATGCCAAGAGGCTGAGGGGCAGAGTGAGGTCTGCCTGTGGGCCCTGCAGAGAAGACACTGCCCTGACTGAACAACTGTATCCTGAGCATTTCTCACCTGAATTGTAACCTGTTTACTTCCCTAATAGACTCCACAATTGTGAGCATCATCTGTGAGTTCTGTGTGGCCTTGACCATGAATTGTAGAACCCAGCTGAAAAGTACATGAGTGCGGTGGGAGATCGAGCAATAAAAAGTCGAGAGGGCTGAGGGAGACAGCGTACACATGGTATGGGGGGGGGGTATATGCACCAGGATCTGCCTCTTTTGTCCCACCACCACACCAAGCATGAATGGTGCTCCTCCCTGGAGCTGTGCTAAGCTCAGCTCAGTCTTCCATGAGGAGTTTAAACTCCGAAGTTAAGCAGACCCATAGACAAAGTTGGGCTGTTCTGCTTCCTATTTTGTCATCTTGGGCTGTGTGACCATCCTCAGTCTCAATTTTCTCTTCTGTAGAATGGAGATAATGATCTTGACATGGTTCATATGAGCTGCTAGTGGAGATAGTACAGTGACTGGTAAGGGATCAATACCTAGGTGTGGTCGTTACATAATTTCATGTCAACTTGATAAATAGAGTGAAGGGGTAGAGCTTAGACTGTCATTCATGTCGCAGCCTGATGACGCCTCCTGGTTGGCATGACCTTCTCATGAGGATACTGGAAACTTCCGCTCTTTCTCCCTGGAGGAGGACCACTCTCTTGTTCTGCTACACTTTCCTGTTGACAAGCCACATGGAGCCAAACTAAAAGCAGTCAAAGCCCCAAAGATACATCCATGGCCATTGGATCCACAGGACTTTCGACCCACCGGCCTGTGATCATCCTGCATTCTGCAGCATTGCATGTGTTGTTTGAGTCTGAAGAGGAATTCATGGGCTAATGTGGGACCTATGGGCTAATATCGAACTTGTGGACTTGATCTGGACTGGGCTGGGATGTTTTATTGATGCTTCATTACTTCTTGATATAAAACTCTCTTACACATCTATAAGTGTCTCTGAATTCGTTTGTCTAGTCAACTATGCTAACGCACTAGGGAATGTTTTAATGATAATTAGCAGCAGCCATAGTGGTACAAACCCACTGCCATATAGTGGATTTCAACTCATAGTGACCCTATCTATAGAGGGTACCTGAGGCTATAAATCTTTTTAAAAAAATAAATTTACTCTCAATTGAGTAGGCTGTAAGTCTGAACTCAGAACAGTGGCTCCAGGGGAAGATATTCACTGTCATATTGGAGGAATACCCTTGTCTCCGTTCAATGCATGTATGCCAGGCATGTCTTGGAAACCTCCATGTCTGCGGGCATCAGTCTCCCTCTAAGTAGGAGGTTCTCAGCACAGGGACCCGGGTCCAAAGTATATGCTCCACTTGCAGCTCTTCTGTCTTGGTGGTAGTAGGTCCCTCCTTCCCTGCTTATTACCCTCTCCTTTTGTAAAATAGAGGATGCTGCAAGTCACATTCCAGGGAAGTGCCTTTTATTTTTAATATTTTATTGGCATATAACTCACATAACATACAATCCAGTCGTTCAACCGTATTAAGAGGGTGCAATCATCACCACAATCAATTTCAGAACATTTTCTTCTCATCATCATTGTTATTAGCTCCCCATTTCCACATGACCTCCATTGCCATTGCTTCTAGGTAATTATGAATATGATTACTTTCTCTATAGATTTACTATCCTGGATTTCATATACAGAAAATCGGATAAAATACCAACAGGAGGCAAGCAAAATTAATGACGAAACAAAACAAAAACTTCAAAAAGAAAGCAGAAAATGTTAAAAACAGAAACAACTTTAATATTGGTCCAAAAGGAGATCAAATACTATAAGGTGTTACATTTTACCCTAACTATGTCTGCCCTAATGGACTGTACAATGCTTTCTGTCTAACAGTAGGGCTACTCACAGCCCTCAGGTGTGGTCAGAGGGAAATCAGTGAGGGCTTAATCTGCGTGGGGAACCTGCAAATGGATTTTGGGCTTCTACTGTCATCCATAGCCTTCTACAAACTTGGTGTTCAGAATTTAAGCTCTGATATTGTTCCCTCCTCCAAATTAGGGTTTTGTTATTTACAATCCTTAGATCACACAGGCTGGTGTGTTTCTCCCATGTGGACATAGTTGATGCTGCGGCTGTAAATGTTTAAGGAAGCAGATCATTTCACCCGTTTCCTGTGAAGTCGTTGGTGGGATTGAACTTCTGATGTTATTGTTAATGAGGCAACGCTTACCTGCCAGCTACCAGGGTTCCTTAGTAACAGAAAGAAGTTGTCCGATCTACAGCATACTTGGGGCCTTGATTTGGAGATTCATGCATTTAATACAACTGAAACTGGGACACCACTAGATGTGTGTGACCTACAGCATCCCAGGACTTCAAATTGGAAGTGCTAGTATGCCTTCAACTCGGGGTCATGATTGGTACTAGACCTGGTGTACTCTCACCTTTGTGTGTGTACAAAGGTCTCCTGTTGGGGCTTGTTAAAATTATAGACTATGGCCCCCAACCAAATCTTCTGGTAGTAGGTCTGGGGTGGGGACAGGGCTCCTGTACAAGTTCAAGTAAGTTCCCCAGGTAACATGGATGCACATTTAGCTTGGAGCACCACTACCTTGGAGGGGTCTATGTGAGCATCCTGTTAGAGCAGGAAGAAGATCCAGAGAGCAGGGAGAATCGAGAACCAGGAATATAAGGGGCACTCTTGGTTCCCTACTCAACAGTTACCTTTCCTCCTCCCTCCTTGCTAATGGGGCACCAATTTAGTTGGGATCACGGGTGTCTGTGATGGTGTGCTCTAGCCCAGCCTTGGGAGTGAATCACAATTGGCCAACGCCGATCAAGCGTCTCCTTCCCTCTCCCCCAGCTGGTTGGGGTAAGAGTCTGTGATGAATGGTGACAAAGAGGAGGGAGATGCTGGCTGGGGGTTTCTGCGAATGGGTTATTTCCAATGATCAGCTTAAAAGGTAAGGGAGAATCCCTTCCTTCAGCCTGTGAGATGTGGCAATGGAGCTGCTATCTTGGAACGGTGATGGAGCCAGTCTTGGAAGACAGGCCAGCTCACCGAAGATGATCCTCTGACAGAGGCCGAAATAATGTGCCCCTGAAGGAAGGGATGGCTGTCCTTCAGGGTTTCTGAATACAAATAATAAAGGATGGGTAAAAGAGACTCTTTCCATTCTGATTTAGGACCTGACTTGGAATAGTCATCCCCTCCAACATCTGTCACCACTCATGCATCACATAAAGGGGATGATAAACTAGGGTTTCTTTCTCCACCTCCGCGCTGTTGCCAATCTGGACTGGATGCTTCTTTAGGTGGCACTGGCCTGTGCATTACAGAATGTTTAAGGTTACCCTTGCCTCTACCCAGTGGAGGCCAAATAGCACTGTGTGATAGTTAAGGTTTATTGTGCCAATGTCGCCAATGAACACATGTGGGATTAATTGAAGGGCGAAGAGATAAATGGCTGGGTGAGCCTCCCCTTTCTTGTCTCTTGTTCTTTGATGGTCTGCTTATATGCTCACTGATTTGGCTTCCCTCCTGCAGTCGGCATCCTTGCATGTGTTTTGTGAGACTGAGGAGGACTTTGTAGATCAGTGTCAGACACATGGGTTAATGTTGGACTTATGGGCTTGGACATCACTGGGTTGGGATGCTTTCTGAATGTACACACCCTTTATATAGAATTCTCTCTTATAAAATATGAGTGTCTATGAATTTTGTTTCTTTAGTCGATCCAGACTAACTCATACTGTCTCCCCAGAAAACAATCCAAAATGTTTCTAGCCATTGCCAAATAGCCCCTGACTGAGAACCACTGTGCTATGTCCACCCATATAGAACCTGTAAGGGGCAGCCACAGCCCAGTGCTGCAACTATCACTGCATTCGGCCCATGTTTAAGGACAGATGAGGCAGGCCCAGCAAGGAGGAGGAAGGAGGCTTTCTGTGAAGAAAGTTATGAGAATACTGGGTGTTTTCCTCATGATCCGAGTCCAGTGGTGCTGCAAGAGAACTCTTCACAGAGGAAGATCCACCAGGAGGGGAGAAGGTGGTATTGATGTATTATCATTAATGAAAAGTTATCTATGTGGATGGTTATATCACAGTGGTTCTCAATCAGGAGCCATTGACTGTGGTTGGAGATCTTTTGGGTTGCATTCTGGGGAGAGAATTATTTCCCTAACACTTCACACTAGCTATAAACTCTGTAAGCTCATTGCCTCCTGGAAGTTGGGAGAACTTTGGCAAGCCCAATTGTTATTTAAACTTTGGCCTAAAGAAGCTGAAAATGGTTGGAGTGGCATGGGACATGCAAACATGGGGGTGGGCGTTGCTGTGGCAGGGACTGGAGGGAAGCCAGGGGCTGTCCTGGAAGGATTCAGCCTTCCTCGGGGAATGCAGGGCAAGGGGAGTGGTTATGTGAGGCATATTGGGGCACAAAACCAAGTTTCTATTGAGTTGTTCCTGACTCCACGGGTAATTCATGTGTGTCAGAGTAGAATTGTGCTCCATGAAGTTTTCAATGACCTATTTTTGGAAATAGGTTGTGTGGTAGTTACATAATCTAGTGTCAATTG
Organism: Echinops telfairi; assembly: GCF_000313985.2. Classification (NCBI taxonomy): domain Eukaryota; kingdom Metazoa; phylum Chordata; class Mammalia; order Afrosoricida; family Tenrecidae; genus Echinops; species Echinops telfairi. The sequence goes on from NW_022103898.1 coordinate 20,585,556, forward strand.
GGGACTTGAGAGGATTAACAGTGAAGGGGTGGAGTGTAGTCTGTCAATTGGATAATAGCCAATGAAGTCTCTGTGTGGGCGTGGCCTTCTTCTGAGAATTCTGGGAACTCTTGTATTTCCTCCTTGGAGGAGAGAGATACACACACTCTTTCTCTACAGTGTAGAGAATATAGCGTTTACACTGACTCCCTGAGAGATGCTCTACTGACAAGACACATGGCACTATGCCCTGGGAGCTGGAGAAGCCACATAGAGACCCCTCCCAGCACTGGAATGCTTACAATGCCACTGGATCCACAAGACTTCCAACCTACTCACCTGTGATCCTCCTGCATTTGGCATCATTGCATGTATTTTGTGAATCTTAAGAGCGTTTTATAGATTGGTATCAGACACATGGGCTAACATTGGACTTATGGGCTTGATCTGGACTGGGCTGGGACGTCTTCTCAATATTCAATTGCTCTTGGATATAAAGCTCTTTCCTATACACATATGGGTTTTCCTGGATTAGTTTCTCCAGTCTTCCCAGGCTAACACAGGTTGCCTGGTCTTTCTTCCAAGACCCCTCTGGGTGGATAGGGCAGGTTGTTATACTCATGTCATCAAGACTTCTGACTCGGTCGTGTTGAACCTCCAACTTTGTTTCCCAGCAGAGTGAGTTCAGGGTTGGCACCACCCAGAGACTGTGTTTGGGGAAGGCAGTGGCCATCAGTTGGCCACAGAGTGGATTGTCCTTATGAGGAATGGAGCAGTGGGAAATACCCACGGTGGGGTTCTCCAACAACCACAAAAGTATCTCCATCTTCCATATGGATGACCACAATACCAGGCTACAGCAGAATCAACCCAATAAGGTCTTCTCATTCCTGCTGTACCCTGGAGGCATCTGACACAACATTTGCCAATGAAGTAGGAGGGAGGCATTGAAACAGAAACCCACTTTCTCTCTTCACTCCAGGCCTACAAGTAATTTGAACTGAGAGGTTGGGAAGGGAAAAGCTATGGGGAAGAAGCTTTGACTTGGGTGATAAATTGAGATTTTGATATTGGACTGGGTTGGACATTTTATTACTAGAAAAATTGGACTATTAATACTTGATGGATATCAGAAAAGCTAAAAGCCTCCTTAAGATATCTATGAGAGAATCAATAAGCTTTTGTTTTTAAAGAGATAGTAAACATTTTAGGATTTGGAGGTCATTGAGTCTTTGTTGTGACTACTCAACTCAGCAGTTGTAGCAGAACAGCCAAACACTATGGACATGAGAAGTATAGTTCTCTTCCAATAAAACTTTATTTACAAAAGTAGTCCATCGGATTGGCCAGATGGATCATTGTTTGCTCACTCTTGACTGAGGGCTTCATAGGTTGGGAGTAGAAGGTGGGGGCAGCAGGCTGGTAGTGCACTTTGAAAGACTAAAGGTGTCCCCTGCCATGCAGGTACTGTATCTAGCATATTTAATGAACCAGGTATACAAATCTATCTTAACTCTGATTTGCTTAAGCAACTTTCAATGAATTCTGTTACTTGTGGTGGAAGACTTTCTAACTCATAAACTGGGCAGCAGACAGCATCGAACATAAAGCATACCAAAAGACTCTGTTGCCAATGAGTCACTTCTGACTCATCCTTGACCTTTCAAAGACAGTGTGGTAGAATTGCCTTCCCGCATAGGATTTCCGCAGCAGCACATTTACAGAAGCAGACGGCCAGAACTTTCTCCCCAGGTACGGCCACAGCTGAGTGCGCTACCGCTGTGTGGCCGGCACGCCACAAAGCCTATAAGCATGCCTACTTGCTTAGCCTTCAACATCTCTGTCATGTCTCTGAAGGTTTGGTTGAATTTTTTAGGAAACCAGTGATTGGTGTTTTTTCCAGAAAAGGTGCATATGATGAGTTGAAAGCTTGATTTTTACTCCTGTGCCCTACCCTTTGGGTTTACAGGTTCAAATCTTTATTGCATTAAAATTCTACTTGTCTATTACAATATTTTATTCTTTAAATGACCTCTGTATGGTTCATATAGCATGAAAACTTTTACTTTTTCTCAAACTCAACCATGAATTATGATCCCATCAATAGGATTATTCTCAACAGAGTAATAAGGATGTAGGGAGGTGTGTTAGGCCAGGTTGACTAGAGACACAAATCCAGAGGCACTCATATATGTATAAGACAGAACTTTACACAGAGCCCTTGAGGAGCCCCAAGAATGGATTTTGGGTTAGGAGGGGCAGCCCCTGGATCTCCCTCAGGACCAGGGGGGTGGTTCTCATGGGGGCCAGCAAACAGACCCAGACCTATGTAGGCTTTTTTTTCCCTCTCATCTTTTTCTATTTCCTTTTCTTTCTTCAACTGTATAGTTTCTTATTTTTCAGACTAGGACGTTGATGGTTTGCCTAATTATATGGGTTGGACCATGGAAGGGAAGCTCAGGGAGACAGCGATGAGGCCAATAATTCTGGAAGGCAGAGGGGGAAGAAGGAGGTGGGGAGAATGGTGACATGAGCGGACGGTGTCATGGACAGGGGAACAACTAGGGAATTGGAACCAGCATCTAGGAGAGGGTAGAGATCCTGTGAGTAGTAGAGCAACACCAAGCCGGTGCAGAGGAAGCACTAAGAGGTGGACGAAGGGGGAAAGTGATGGTGGGCAGGAGGAGGCAAAAGGAAACAGAGGCAAGCTCTAGGAAGCAAAGGCATAGATAGGGAGATTAACAGAGGT
>NW_022103898.1:20588416-20591697 GCF_000313985.2 Echinops telfairi
CTTAGATCTCGGTTCATACCTTCCCTCAATACAAGAACACTTTGTTCTAACACATTGGCATTCTGTGATGCTCACTCCACCCACCCACCCCCTACATGATCACTGAAGACAAATGGGTGCATAAGCAGATGTGGTGAAGACAGATGATGGTGCCCAGCTATTAAAAGATATAGTGTCTTGGGTCTTAAAGGCTTGAAGTTAAACAAGCGGCCATCTAACAGCGAAGCAATAAGCCCACATGGAAGAAGCACACCATCCGATGTTATTGTAAGGTGTCATCAAGACCGGGCAATAGGCATCAGAAGATTCACGACAAACTGTAAACAAACAAACAAAAATGCATTGGTGAGAATGGAAGGGCGTTGGAGCAGAGAACCAAAGCCCATTTATGGACAATGGAACATCCCCACACAGAGGGGTCGCAAGGAGGGGATGAGTCACTCAGGGTGCAGTAGAGCACTGATGGGTCACTCAATATACCTCTGATCTCTTGAGGCCTCCTCACTCCCCCACTATCATGACCCCAATGCCACTTCCCCACCTAGACTAGACGGGAGCATGTACATAGGTACAAGCAAGAGATAAAACTCACAACACATGGCACCCAGGAACAGGAATGGGACTAGAGATACCAAAAGGGTAGTGGGAAGTGGGGAGAGGTAGGTAGGTAGGGAGGCACCAATCGCAATGAATGGCACATAACCACACACCCTCATCCAGGGGGAAGAACAACAGAAACCAGAGGGGAAGGAGGGCAGCGGTCGGTGTGAGATTTGAAAATAGTTAACAATCTACAATCTATCAAGGGGCCATCAGGGTTGGTGAGAGCAGAGGAGGGAGGAGCTGATCCCAAGGGCTCAATGCAAAGTAAATGTCTAGAAAAGAATGATGGAATATATGTACTACTATGTCAGATACAATTGATGTATGGATTGTGACAGTTGTAAGAGCCCCCAATAAAATGATTTTTTTAAAAGAGCTTTGTATCAAGAAATAATTGTGCATCAATGAAACATCCCAGCCCAGTCCAACTCAAGTCCATAAGTCCTATACTAGTCCCTAAGTCCGTCTTCAGACTCACACAGCCACCTGCAATGATGCAGAAGGCAGGAAGGTCACAGGCCAGTGGGTGCAGAGTTGTGTGGCTCCGATGGCCGTGGCCCCATCATGGGGCTCGTGCAAGTCTCAGTGTGGCTGCCAACAGGAAGGTGAAGGCAGAGAGAGAGAGAGAGAGAGAGAGAGAGAGAAAAGGTCAGTCACCAGTTTGGCCACAAAAGATGTCATCAAGCTGCAACCTGATTGACAGTTTAAACCCCACCCATATTTTCTTATAGGTGCTATGTTGGCACAGACAACCCTACCTATCACCGGAGGGTTTGAGCGCTTCATCTGACACAATCGATGGCCCAGACGCTTCCCTTTAGAACCCAGATGACCAGTCCCTGAAAGTGCTTCTCAAGATCGCTGATAAACTTACAGCTGATCTTTAAAAAATCAGCCAATCCAATTAGAGTTGGTTCCCTGGCCCTCTTGAAACAATGAAGGGCATTTGAAAGAAAATAAATGAAGGAATTTGCTTTAATAATCTACAGAGGCAAACCCTGCCTGATGATTATCTGCATGCAGTAATACACTTTCTAAATAGTTTTGAAGAATTTATACATTTTATAAAGAATGTGGTAAAGAGGCCAAATATCTGATACTGGTTTCCCAAAAGCTCCAGCGCTAGTGGTGTTAAGGAACATTTAACACCTCTGTTCAAGCTAATATATGTTTCACAGGCAATTCACAGGACTAATGGTAAGCCACAATGCACAGGGTATGTATGCTCTGTGATGTTCCCTAATTCTCATCTTTCAGGTCTGGGCGTAAAAGCCGCATTTTCTTTGACCTCAGAGTCTTTTGACCTCAGAGTCTTTCTGGGCGTAAAAGCCGCATTTTCTTTGACCTCAGAGTCTTTCTTTGACCTCAGCATGCACCCGTTGGAGCCCTAGAAAGGTGCTCTCAGTGGTTAACTGAAAAGTGAGAGGTTTGAATCCACCCAGCGGCATCACGAAAGAAATGCCTGCCATCTACTTCTGAACCATGAGCCACCAGCCACCCTATGGAGCACGGTTCTTCTCTGACATACGGGCGATTGTCATGAGTGGGAATCCACTCGACGCCACACAGCCATGCAGCACCCCTTCTGGGACATGGGGCATCCTTGTGATGAGCAGCTCCCCCCCATCTTCTCCAGCGGAAGCCCTGTGAGGGTGGATCTTGGCTGACTTGCTTCTCTCAGAGTCTGTTGCCCAGTTGGTGGCCCCAAACCATGGCCATGCATTGAGAGCATGCCGACTTCATGAATGATAGCCCTCTCTTTGGCCCTGGCCATTCCTCAGCTCCCTCTTCAGCCCTGTTTTGAAGTGGCCTATTGGAGAAAAGGGCATGGATGATGGAAGTGCAGATGGAAAAAGAGATGGAGGAATTTTGTGCTAATGGACCACATTCAGGGACAGCAAATTCACCGCATTCTTGGGAAGTCTGGCAGACACAAAAGGGTCTTGTGAGTGGGGTGTCTCAAGATGAGTGGAACCATGTACATAGTCTATGAGTGGGGGAGGGGTGGGGGAGAATGGCTGCTTCACAAGAGAAAGCTGTGTCTTCCTCATGGTGAAGGCCTCTGGTACATCAAGGACTCAATTGATACTTTAGAAGCCTTCTCCCTCTTGGAAAAGCCAATCCTGTTGTGTTAACACCAGCAAGGATGGCTTCGCCAGCCTGAAGCGCTAGACTGTAGATGGTATCATGAAGCAATTCTGCTCAGGGGGAGTCACAGGCGGCGATGGTGGAAGGAGGGAGTTTTTGTGGATCTTTATTCAAAACCTGTTTTAGGGGGAAGGGATTCCAGATCTATAGAATAAGATGCATGGATAATACAGTTCTGAGATATTCTTCACCCAGATTTCCCAAATGTTAACATCTTGTCACGTTTAGTTTTACATTCTTTCGAGCTATCTGCATGCTATCATTCTTTTTGTGACTTGTTTGAGAGGAAGTTGTCCACACAGTGCCTCTTTGTCTCTAAATGCGTCAGTGAGTATTTCTCCAAGAAGCAAGCATATTCTCTTAGAATGTTCAAAATGTGGAAATTCAGGTTGTTGCAATGGCTTCATCTAACCCAGAGGCCTTATTCAGATGCAGAAATTGCAGCCCGGGGAGGCTCATCTGAGTTGCCCAACGTTACAGTTGATGCATGGCGGAGTGGGCAGAGTCAACTCAAGTTCAGGATCAGTCTG
>NW_022103898.1:20591939-20613789 GCF_000313985.2 Echinops telfairi
AGCACGGGTTCCAGCATGAGCACAACTGTGGGGATGCACAGGCCTGGGAAGCATTTTGATCTGTTGCATGTGGGGTCTCTATGAATAGGAACCAACTCAAAGGCACCTAACAACAACAACAACAACAACAACAACGTTTCTTCCTTGTTAGGTTCAGATTTTGCATTTTTGCAGATATATCATTCTGCAAAATCATTTTTGGAGAAATGTCCTAAAGACTGGTGCCCGTGTGTATAAGGGTGGTAAATACATACACAGCAAATTATCTGCCATTTCAAGAACTTAACCTGTATAATTCAGTGACATTAATTACATTCATCAAGGTGGTCAATCACCACCACTGTCTGGTTCCAAATTTCTTCCCCACCCTTCACCAAAACTCCTTTTACCTGAAGCAATGAGTCTTCTTTTCCCTCGCCCTCCCACTTGCTCTTGGTAATCGCTAATGAACTTGGGTCTCCATGTGTTAGGTGCTGTCTAGTTGGCTCCAACCCTAAGTGACCCCGTGTACAACAGAAGGACACATTGCCCAGTCCTGTGCCATCCTCACAGTTGCCCTTATGTCTGAGCCCGTTGTTGCAGCCTCTGTAGCAATCCATCCTGTTGAAGGTCTTCCTTTTTCCCCTGTGCCGCCGCTTCTTTCCCAAGCATGATGTCTTTCTCCAGGGCCTGATGTCTTTCTCCAGGTCATGTTTCTCCTGACAACATGTCCGAAATACTTGAGACAGCATCTTCCCTTCCTCGTCTCTAAGGAACATCCTGCTTTCTTCCAAAACAGATTTGTTTGCTCTTTTGGCAGTCCAGGCTACTTTCAGTGTCTTCTATCAGCACCATGGTTCAAATGCATGGATTCTTCTTCAGCCTTCCTTATCCAGTGTCCAACTTTCACAAGCATATGAAGCAATTGAAAAGATCATGGCTTGGGTTAGGCGCACCCTAGTCCTCAAAATGACGTACGTACTTTTCAACACTTTAAAGAGGTTTTGAGCAGCAGATGTGCCCAGTGCAATGCGAAGCTTGATCTCTTGACTACTGCTTCCTTGAGCATTGATTGTGTATCCAAGCAAGACGAAAGCCTTCACAACTTCAATCTTTTCTGCTTCTCAGGATGTTATCCATTGGTCTAGTTTTGAGGAGTTTGGCTTTCTTTGCATTGAATTGTAATTCATACTGAAGAGCTGCGGCCCTTGATCTTCATCAGCAAGTACTTCCAATCCTTCTCACTTCCAGCAAGCAAGGTTGTGTCAACTGTTTATCAAAGGTTGCTAATAAGTCTGCCTCTAACTCTGATACTGCATTCTTCTGCATATAGTCCAGCTTTTCTGATCTGCTCAGCATACAGATTGTATAAGTATGATGAGACAATACACCCGCCGTTCCTGCTTTTAAACCGTGCAGTATGTCATTCTTCTGTTTGAAGAACTGTCTCTTGAACCGTGTGCGGGTTCTGCATGAGCACAACTAGAGCCTTCTGGAAAAGGCACAAGAGAAAGAAAAGATCAAAGAGAATTTCAGAAGAGACTCTGAAATTTGCTCTTAATCATAGAGCAGCTAGAACACATGGAAGAAATGATGAAGTTGTCAAGGATTTAATCTTACGTGGGTCTACAACCAGTGCCCCTGGGAGCAGCAGTAAAGAAATCAAACAACATATTGCATTGGAAAATGTGCTGCAAAAAATATCTTTAATGTGTTGAAAATACATAAATAAAAAGAAACTCCCTTGGGGATTAAGGTGCACCTGACCCAATTCATCTATTTTTAATGGCCTCATAGACATGGAAATTTGCACATTGAAAAGGGGAGACCAAAGGAGAATTGATGCCTTTGTATGACATTGTTGGCAAAGCACGGTGAACATACTACGGACTTCTGGAATAAATAGCAAATCTGTCTTGGGGAGAAGTACAGCCAGAATACTCCTTAGAAGTAAGGCTGCAAGACTTCCTCTCATGTACATTGGGCATGTAATCTGCAGGGACCAGTCCCTGGAAAAGGACATCGTGGTATGTTCAATTCAAGGTCAGAGAAAAGGTAGATTGACACAGTAACTGCACCAATGGGCTCAGGCAGGGCGCCATTGACCCGGACGGTGCAGGACCAGGCAGTGTTTCATTCTGTCACACGTAGGGTCTCTGTGAGTCAGAATCAACTCAATGGTATCTAAGACCAACAGTAGCAGCAACAATAGCATTACTATTATCTACCACAGATAAAGAAACTGAGGCACAGCGAGGTTGAGCAAATCTCCAGTGTCACAGCTAATCCATGGTGGAGAACGGCTTTCACCCCAGCTACTTGGTTTCTGGAGGCTGCTTGTTTAATCCCCACACCATACTTACTCAGAGGGACCCTGGTAGCATCGTGGTTACGAGTTGGGCTGCTAACTACAAGGTCAGCAGTTCAAAATCACCAGCGGCTCTGCGGGAGAAAGACAGGGCTTTTTCTGCTTGGAAAGAGTTACAGGGCAGTTCCACCTTGTCCTAGAGGGTCCCTGTGAGCCAACATCGACTCAAAGGCAGTGAGTTGAGGGCAAGAATAAGTTGTTAATGTCTTCCTTTACTCCATTTTGGGTTCCATTTTATAAGTACCGTTCTTTAAGGGATGCTTCTTCTTAATGATCCCTGGCGACGTAATGGGTTATGCATTGCACACAGCTAATGGCGAGTGCAGCATTTAAAAACCAGCAACTGCTCTGAGACTTGCTACTCCTGTAAATATTTGCAATCTCAGACCCCCACAGCGATAATGATGGCAGTGACTGAACCAGTGATGTCAACCTACGATAGGAGTCAGAGGAGGGTAACTCAGCTGCTGTACTTGGCCGGGTGGCTGCCGGGCAGCTGCATGTGTTCCATACCTGATGGAGACTGGGCCTGTGGCGTGAGGTTGGTGAGGAGACACCATCGCTATTACACTGGATTTTGGAAGGTGTCTTAGTTACTTAATTCTGTTATAATATAATCGTGAATTCTATGTACTGGCATGTTGGGTAGTTCCTGGGTTGCATGAATCCGGAAAGCCCAGCACCCTTTTTGTAATTTGCATAAAGGCCCCTTTTGTGCCAGCAAAGTTTTGTACCTTTGTGTGGGGTGGATGGATCAGTGTATGTCTTTTAGGATGGGCAGCACTTGGTCCTACCACCAACTCTACATTGCCCAAAGGGAATCACAGGCACCTCACTTATGCCCCAGCACCCTTGTGGAATAAAACCAGTCTGCCTGGAGGTGATTCTGGCACTAGGCAATCTTGTGTGCATCAGAGTAGAACGGTGCTTCATAATTTCAAGGACGATTTCCCCCACTCCACCCCCTGGAAATGGACCACCAAGGTTTTCTCCCAAGGCACCTGTGGGTAGACTTGAACCGTCAATCTTTCAGCTGGCAGCTGAGCACATTAACTGAGACACCCCGAGTGAAATATAAGAACCAAGACACTAGGCAAAGCCCAGGCAGAATTGTGAGAGGGGAGTACTCAGGGTCTCCAGGCCACTTTTTCCTGTATCATTGCTATTATTATTATTATTAATTATTTGTATTTAGGTGACAGAACATTGGACTTGAATTCAGAAAGGCTAATACGTGGGCCTCAGTTTTCTGGACCTCTGTGTTTCAGTGGGTCGTGGTGAGGATAAAGCAGACAAAATACGTGATAAACGCCATGCAGCACAGACTCCGAGGGCAGTTAGGGAGTGAGAGTTATTGCTCTCAGTCTTCGAGTGCTTCAGTGAAGCTCAAGAGTACTTGCCAGGAATATCCGGGAATGTGGATGCAGAAGATAACACGGTAGCACGCCCCCCCCCCCCGGAATATACAGAAAGCCACCTCACTGAATTATTCATTTCCATACTTATCAAAGTAGGATAGCCCTTGAGTGGCTGCATGTCTACTTCTGCACTCATGTTTATTTATTCTGTTGCTTTAGCAACCAATCCAGGGATGCTTTCAAAGAGAGGCCACTTGACAAAACAGGTCTGCTCGTTAACGACACAGTGCCCCAGTACATACTTTTTCTAGCTTAATGTATTTCAGTGGAGCAGGGCCATGTTTATAAGACTTGCTTATTTTACAGTGATGAGTGGAATCCTGAAAGGTTTTATAGAAATGGAAGAGACAAGCAGGGCAACCCCTAATAGGAGCAAAAGGAGGTAGCGGGAAGAGACATCAACACTAATATTTAGTATTTTCTCTCTGAGCATCCTGATGGTAGTTCCCAAGAATCCTGTCATACAAGTCATAAAGAATAGAAGAGACATGTAGTCCCACCTCAAAGACAAAAGCAAAGTCAAAGCAGGGGCATCGAGGGTTGAACTGGAAGGACATACCAGGCAGGTAAAGGATGACGATCAAGAACGGCAGCTTCAGGATGGATCACAACTCAATGCAAAGAAAACCAGAATCCTCACAACTGGTCCAGTCAGTAACGTCATGGTAAGCAGATTGAAGTTGTCCAGGATTTCATCTTGCTTGGATCCACAATCAATACTCAGGGAAGCAGCAGTCATGAGATCAAAAGATGTGTTGCATTTTGGGTAAATCTGTTGCACTTGACCTTTTTAAAGTGTTGGAGCACAAGGATGTGACTTTGAGGACTAAGGTGTGCCTGACCCAAGCCAAGGTCGCTTCAATCTCCTCATACGCATGTGAAAGTTGGACACTGAATAAGGAAACAGAGTCAATGCATTTGAATCATGGTGCCGGTGAAGAATACTGAAAGTACCATGGACTGCCAGAAGAACAAGTCTGTCTTAGTAGAAATACAGCCAGGATGCTCTTTAGAGGCAAGGATGGCAAGACTTTATCTCAAGGACTTTGCACATGTTGTCAAGAGAAAGCAGTCCTTAGAGAAGGACATCATGTTTGGTAAAATAGTAGGGCAGCAAAAAAAGTGAAGACCTTTGACCAGATGGATTGACACAGTGACTGTGACAATGGGCTCAAACATAGGAACCATTGCCAGGATGGCACAGGACCAGGTGGTGTTTTGTTCAGTTGTCCATTGGATTGCTACGCATTGGAATGGATTCAATGGTACCTGACCACAAAGCAAAAAGGGACTGGAGGGTGGTTGGAATTCGGAAGGCCTGTGTTCAGATCCAAAGGAGTCCTAGTGGCACCGGGCAGCTAATCACAAGGTCAGAAGTTCAAACCCATCAGTCACTCCTAGGGAGAAAGATGAGACTGTTTACTTGGGCAAACATTTACATAGGGTCACTGTGAGTTGGAATCAGCTTCATGGTTGTGGGCTTGGGGGACAGTAAAATGCTAGTTCCACCACTTCTTTCTGTTCGCCTCAGTTTTCTTATGAGTAAAAAAAAATGTGGCCAATGGTATTTAATTCATAGCAGTGACTCACAAACCGGACAGACTGCCCTTGAGTTGATCTCCACCCATTGAACTGCCCTAAGGGGTTTCCAAAGCTGGAACCGTTTGGGAAGCAGACTGCCACTCTTTCTCCTCCGAGCAGCTGGTGGGTTCGCACAGCCAACCTTTGGTTAGCAGCCAAACCCTTCAACCATGTGTCGCCAGAGCTTGCATCCTTAGAACCCTGCATTGCAAAGAGTAAGCACGCACTGAATTCTTGCCATGGTTATAATAATGCTGCCAATAATAATGACTTTTTCCTTCCCTGCCAGCAAACAGACTCCGGCTCATCACGACACGATAGGCCCTTACTAATGCCTTAAGTAGAAGCCCTTGGGTGGTGCAAACGGTTAAGTGCTCAACTCCTAGGCAAAAGTTGGCATCTCGGTAGACAGACCTGGCAGTTTGCTTCTCAAAGACTCAAACCAATACCAATCAACCGCCATCACATCCATCCTGACTCATAGCGGCTCTATAGGACAGAGTAGAGCTGTTCCCGTTGAGTGTTGGAGACACTAAGTGTTTTAGGAGCAGCCAGCCTCATCTTTTTATCCCCTTGGAGCAGCTGGTGGTTTGAGCGACTGGCCTGGTGGCTAGCCGCCCACTAATGCCACCAACCTTGGAGTGCGTTCAGTGGCAGTAACAACTGCACAACGACGTCTTACTTGGTACATGACACCATCCCAGTGATTAAGAGCTTGGCTCTGAAGCCAGGTGGCCTGCTACGTACCAGCTGTGTGAACTTGGACGAGTAACTCCACTCACCGAAGCCTCAGCTTTTCCCTCCGACTTTACTGACGGTAAAATCAGTGTCGACTTCATATGTTATCAAGTGGCCTCCACTCGATAATGCTGTTGTTATTGTTGTTGGGGCTGGCTGGTCAGCTCCAGTTCACAGAGAGCTTATGAGCAGCAGAAAGGAAACCCTGCCTAGCCCCGAGTCCTCCTCACAAGGGTTAGGGTGGCGCCCCCTGTGGCAGCCTCTGTGTCAATTCTTCTGGTTGAGGGTCTTCCTCTGTTTCACTGCCCACCCCCAACTTTACCAAGCGCGATGGTCTTTTCCAGGGACTGGCCTCTCCTGATATCATGTCCAAAAGTGAGATGTGTTATTCTTCTGGCAGCCCACGGTAGTTTCAATAGTCCTTGCCAACCCCCATAATTCAAATGCATCCATTCTTCTCTGGTCTTCCTTATTCAATGTCCAATTTCCGCACACATACAAGACAATAAAAAAATACCTTGGATTAGGTCAGGCACACCTTAGTCCTCAAAATGACATCCTTGCTCTCTAATAAACTCTAAAGAGGTCCTTGTGCATCAGATTTACCCCATTCAATACATCACAGACACAGAATGTAAAAAGCTTGCACAATAGATATCCCATATAGAACAAGAGACCTCAATTCTTCTTCTTCTTCTTCTTTTGCCACTACCCGACCCTCACTGTCCTTCTGGAAGGGACAGTAGGACACCTCAGGGAGTCCATCTGTGGGCAACTGGGGAAGGCAGAAGACAAATCGTCACCTTAAGGTCCTGCCATGCACCTGAAGTTCTTTACAGTTACCTGGCTCCAGGAGCCAAAGAATTTCACAGAGCCAGTCCTGTTGTCCAGACATACAGTCTTTGCCAGAGGAACTGGTAAGGTAGAACCCAAACATTCTGCTACCGCATTGCAGTTCAATTCCTACTTCTATCTCCTGTAGCTGTAGGACTTTGGGCAAATTATTTACCACTTCTGAACCATCTATAGCATGCAGATAATAATGCCAACTGCATCATAAAGTTGATATGAAGACTCAATAAAATAATATATGAAAATATTTAGTATCTGGCTAGATAAATGAAAGCTGTATTAATTATAATATTAAGAAAGAGTCAATGTGACTGAAGGGAAAGCTTAAGCTACACAGAAAGAACTGGCCAACATAAGATTCAGGAATTGATGGAATACCAATTGAAATGTTTCAACCAGCTGATGAAGCACAGGAAACATCACTCATTGATGCCAGGACATTTGGAAGACAGCTACTTGGCCAGCTGACTGGAAGAGATCCAGATTTGTACTCACTGTAAGGAAAGGTGAACTAAGAGAATGCTCAAATTAGAAAACAGCATCATTAGTATCACATACAAGTGACATTTTCATGGAAGATCATCTAACAAAAGTTGCAGCAGTACATTGATGGAGCTGTGAGAGGTTTAAGCTGGATTCAGAAGAGGACATGGAACAAGGGGTATCATTGCTGATGTCAAATGGATCTTGGCTCAAAGCAGAGAATACCAGAAAGATGTTTACTTGTGCATTATTGACTATGATAAGGCATTCGACTGTGTGGTCCATAATAAACTGGATAACCTTGAGAAGAATGGGAATCTGGAATGCTACATTGTGCTCATTTGGAATTTGTACATGGATCAAGAAGCAGTTGTGGGAACAGAACAAGAGAATATTGAATGGTTTAAAATCAGAAAAGGTGTGAATCAAGGTTGTATCCTCTCACCATACTTATTCAAACTGTATGCTGAGCAAATCATCAGAGAAGCTGGAGTAGATGAAGGAGGATGTGCTGTCTGGATTAGAAGAAGACTTAATTCACAATCTTCTGTATGTGGATGACACTTTGCAAGGTAAACTTTGCTTACTGAAAGTCAGGAGGACTCGAAGCACTTGTTGATGAAGATCAAGGATTGCAGTATGGATTACATCTCAATATAAAGAAGACCCTAATCCTCACAACTGGACCAATAGGTAACACAAATGGAGAAAATGTTGAAGTTGTCAAGGATTTTGTTTTGCTTGGATCCTCCATCAATGCTCACGGACGCAGCAGGCAAGAGGTCAAAAGATGGGTTGCATTGGGTCAATCTACTTAAGACCTCTTTGGAGTGTTGAGAAATAAGGATGGTTACTTTGAGGACTTAGCTGAGCTTGAACCAAGCCAGGGCATTTTTCCATTGCCTCATATGCAGGAAAGTTGACACTGAATAAAGAAGACTGAAGAAGAATCGAGGCCTTTGAATTATGGTCCTGGCTAAGAATATGAAAAGTACCAGACTCTGACAAAAGAACAAATAAATATGTCTTGGAAGAAGTACAGCCAGAAGGCTCTATAGAGACCATAATGGTGAGACTTCACCTCTTGTACTTTGGACATGTTACCAGGAGAAGCCAGTCCCTGGAGAAGGACATCATGCTGGTACAGTGGAGGGGCAGAGACAAGGAGGAAGACTTTCGACCAGGTGGATTGATGCCATGGGGGCAGCAATAGACTCAAACTGAAGACCAATTGGGAGGGTGGTACAGAAGAGGGCATTGTTTCCTTTGGCCGTACAGGGGGTCACTCTGAGTTAGAACCAACCCAATGGCATCTAACAACAACAACAACAACAACAACATGTTAACAACATGTTCTCAAACCCTATACCACACAATAGTTGCCAATGTAATGCTTTTCACATGGGCAACTTAGTAATGTCAATGCCAATAACAATATTGGTATCTTTTTTAAAAAAGAAGGAGCTACCGTATATCCTCATGTATAGGCGAAGTTTCTTGAGCATATTTTTAGTGCAGTTTTTGTGTTAAAATTAGGTGCCTCGGCTGATATTTGGGTCAACTTATACTCTAGTATGTACATTACTTTTTCTGGACCAACAAAGATAACTTAATGCAGCAATTCAAAAGACATTTACTGAGTCCCCTCTCCATGGTAGATGCTGTACTGTGACTGTGATACCATTACTGATCTATTTAATACATTGCTTTATTTTTTAGTGTTTCCTATATGCCAGGCATTATACTAATACTTATCCACCCACCAACAGAGTCTGAAATCTGCAGCAAAACCCCAGGTATAAAGTGGGTTTTTTAATTCACGCAAGAAGCATTTCTTGATCATGTCCTGGTGCCCATCACTTTTTTGGATGGTTGAAAACATTCAAAGACTAAACCTTGACCTGACTGTGGAGAGGTTTCTGGCCATGAAAAGGCAGTTTGACACTACTTGTCATTTTTTCCAAATGCCATTAAGGGTTGTGTTCTCTTTTGTTGTATACTCTAAGCTTGTAACAACAACAATTTAAAAAATTGCCCTTGAATGGATTCTGACTCATATCACTTGTACAGGGGATAAGGCTGTAATCTTTACAGAAGCAGATTGGCATACTCCACCCCTCTCCCATTAGTGATTGGTTTGAACCATCGATCTCTCAGTTAGTAGCTGAGCACTTAACCACTGTGCCACCAGAGATCACTCGATGATTATACCCTAGAACCAAACACACTGCCATCAAATCGATTCCAACTCATCGTGACTCCAATATAGGATTTTCAAGGCTGTAAATATTTACGGGGCAGACGGCCTCATTTTTCTTCCACAGAGTAGTCATTGGGTTCAAACCACTGACCTTGCAATGAGGTGCTTAATACTTACCCCACAGTACCAGTCGGGTTCCTTCTGTGGTGGTAGTGTTAGTGAGTTGGCTCCTATATCTTATGCATCTGGTCAAAGATGCTCTGATGGCACTGTGCTGGACTGCAGCCAGAAAGATTCACAGTCTCGGAATCCCCACACAGCGTCACCGGGCACGGGAATCAGCTCAGTGGCAGTGGGTTTGGCTTTGGGTTTGCTGTACTGGTCACAATAGTAAGTTCTGCATGGAATCACCGCATTCTAATTTACTGATGGAGATAGAACACCCTTGCGAAGTTAGGGACCCATATACTAATGTTTTGCTGAAATAGAGAATGCCCTGACTTGGAGGAGCATCATGGTTAAAAACGTGGCTCTGTGGGCAGATGGATCTGACTGAAGTCCTGGGTGTGCCCTTGACGAACTCTGACCCTTGCCAAATCTGTCTCTCTGAGTAAAAGTTCAGTCATCTTTAAAATGCAAATAAGCCCTTGTGAGTCTTGAGGGAGACAATGCTCCCACATGATTCCCGCAGTCCCTGGCAGCCTCGAGTGGCATGACTTTTAGCTATTGTGATCAGATAATGTTATCATTGCCATATCCAGGCATAAGCCCTCATTGTTCCCTCTGTGTGTATACGGGCCTGTGTCTGTCATATCTGTGTGGTTAGACAGTTTCCCCATCATGGCGTGATTCAATCTGAGCCAAGAGATTCCTTCAGTCCCTCACTCATTGATCAAATATTCAAGTAGAAGAACAGACTGGTGGTATGTTAAAAAAAAAATCAGCCATTGTAAACCTATGGATCAGACCCTACTTTGACACACATGGGGTTGCCATGATTTGGTGTTAACGGCAATTGGTTGTTACTAGCAGGGGCTCTGGTGGTGTCATGGGTTGGGCTGCTAACAGCAAGGCCAGCCGTTTGGACCGACCAGCAGATGACACTGCGTGCGTTTGTGCAGACTTCCAGTCTTGGAAACCCAAGGGGCAATTCTATTGTTGTCTTGTAAAGTCCGTATGAGGTGGAATTGAGTCCAGCAGTGGGTTTGGGGATTGTACTATGGAGTCAGTTGTCTCTGCTCCAGATACGTGGATACATGAGTGAAAAATTGATCCCAGACGTCAGGTGTCTGACCTCATGAAACTTACCATCTAGTGAGTGGCAGAAGATAAACCTAAAAGTCACGCCATAGTGTCAGGCGATGGTAAGGTAAATGTTATGAAGACGAATAGAACAGGGCCTTGGGTTTGAACACTCTTTCCTTGTGCCATCACTCAGTATGTATTTGATTTCTTGGTTCATCCCCTCTCTGGGGGGTATGTGTGTCATCACTTACTTCATATACCCTCATATCCATCAACCAAGACATTACACCTACCAGCAAGAGTGTCCCGGATTCTCCCGTGCACTACCTAGGCAGAAGTGACTAGGGCACTAGAGGCGGGGAGATAAGAAACAAACCCTGAGTGAGTAGACAGACTTGACAATGCCATTAGAAGAAAATCATGCCGGATGCGTGGCTTGGCCTGGCTCTTGGTCAACATGCGTGGCTTGAGTTTCTAGTAGCTAGGAGGGAACAGCTGCTTTGACGGAGGTTGGTCCCTTCATTCAGAATGGGAGGACATCCAATTAGCCTGATTTATTGAACTAGGGAACATCACGAGATAGTCTTATTTTACCATGATTTACGACTTGCTGAATCCTGGCAGTAAGCTCCTCAGGAAACAGGGCACAGGCGGAAGGCGAAGCCTGGGGTGGAAGTGGGTCCAAGGTAAGGAGGGGAAACAGCTGCTGCAGCTCTGCCTGGACAGCAGGGCTGAGAAGGCGGAGACATCGCCAAGGTGCAAGTAGCTGTCCCCTCAGTCCCTAGGTTCCTGTCACATCTCTGCCTCTCTCTCTCTCTTGGCTTCCTGTTCCCTCCTTCTCTGCAGGGACAGTCTTCCCCTGGCAGGCAGACCTTCCTGGCATCAGACAAACCACACTCTACACCCCGATCCCTCGCCCTGATCCCTGGGATTTGGTTTGTAAACCCTGGCTCCACGTTTTATTTTGATGAGCGTGGGGTGGAAGGAGAGGTTGGAGCGGAGAGGTGTGAGGAGGAAGGAGAGAGGGCACGCCAAGGTCTTGGTGTGCCCTGGGAGAGGAGCCGCTGCTGCTCACACTAGGTTTTCCTCTCACAGAGTGAGTGAGGTGTGGGAAGATCATCCCTCGCTGCCTCCAGGGTTCAAGGTGGAGGGTCTGACCAGAAGCCGGAGGGGGCCAGCGGGTCTCTCGTCTCAGCTTTAGTCATGCAGGGGCCTGGGCACGCACTGTTGACATTCATTCCCTTTCAGGGATTCACTGGGGAAGAAGTGCGCTGGTTGCCAAACTGCCTCGTGTTGGCTTCAGGAGTCTCTGACTGGATGGTCAACCAATTGACCCCATTCTGTTCTAGGGCTGCTCCTGGCACGCCCATTCAGGGCCGCCATTTACACATGTCTGCTGTCACCCATTCTCCCTTCGTGCCGCATCCTCCGCTCAGCTTCCCTGGGTCCAATTGCCCTTTGAATGTGACTCTTTACCCGACAGATTCCTTTACAGCAGTGTTGGGAGCTGAGCTAGACCCTCCCAGTCTTCGTATCCCCATGAAATGCCACAGACTAAACAGTGAGTCACCACTCACTCGTTGCTCTCCCTGAAGCTCTGGTTTCAAAGGGAGACCTGAGGGCTTTACTGAGAGAAATTGCTTCCCCTTCTCTTGCTGGGTGGTTTGAAGGTGGGGCCGCAGCAAGATGAGTGGAAAAGTTGTGGGTGGGCCAATAGCCATGCATGCAATGAAAGTATCCCGGGGTCAGCATTTTAGTTGGAGCATCAACCCTGGCCCCACCTTCCCTCCAACCTCCCAGACCGTCCATCCTAGTCCCACCCGAAACAGTAGCTCAGGACATGACCGCCCCTCACTTTCAGGACAGGGAGGTGACAACCACACCATTGCAGCCTCTCCCCAGCCCCGTGAGGATGGTAAGGAAGGGTTCCTCCCATTCCGCCGACGAGGAAATGGAGCTCTGAGAAGGCCGAAGACAGAGCCGTGGCTAGAGAAGGATAGATAGTTCTCTTGAAGCCAGGCCTCCCAGCCGACTGCTGCAGGAAACAGCTGGGTTATATAATGAGGAAAGAGGGACTGCGAAATTGCATGTTGGAGTCTTAGGAAAAGGCAGGGGGGAAAAGAAACTGACCTCCCACAGTCAAAAGACCAAGGCGTGGCTCACAGATCCACTGAGTATTTGTTCAGTGGCCTAGGCAGTGACCCAAACTGTACACGTTTTCATGGGTGGGGAAGAGGGCAGGGGCTCTTAGGATCTTGACCTACAATGGAACCCTGGGAATTTCCTTTGCAGGCAATCCTTCAGCCACCTGGTGAGGCATGTTCAGCCTGGCTGCCCGAAGATTCCCCTCCTTTGAGTCGATCCATTCGTGCACAGTCAGACTGGGGCTTGGCCGGTCTTTGTTAGGACATTTTCTTTCTTTTCAAAGTGGTCTGAGACGAAAGTTGGATACTAGGCTATTTTATTTACTTATTCATCTTTTTCATTAAAAATCTTTCTAGTCTTTTCTCTCCTCCAAGTGAAGGCCTTCTGGGGCACTAGGAGATCAAGGCTGGGTTCTGCACAGTTTGGGTCAACAAAGAACAACTTTCTCCCTAGGAGAAAGCTAAGGCTGTTTGCTTCTATAAAGATGTATAGTTTCAGAAATCCTATATAGTAAACAGCTGGATGACAGTGGTTTTTATGTTGTTGTTGTTGTTTAACCCAAGTTGATATGCATCTACCCTAAATATGATAAACTAACATCCTTTATTGGCTTTATATTAGTAACCTCATGCAGTTTTTGTCCTTTGTGATGGCTTTATTTCATTCAACAAAATATCCTTAGGGTTCATTCATGTCATGAAGTGTGTCTCATATTGATTCTTATGCTTTAATACTGTGTAATATTTCATTCATGTAAAGAACACAAAAACTTTCACAACTGGACCGGTGGGTCACATGACAAAAAATGGAGAAAAGATTGAAGTTGTCAAGGATTCCCATTTTGATTGCTTCCACAATCAATGCTCCTAGAAGCAGCAAGTAAGAAATCAAAGGATATATTGAATTAGGTAAATCTGCTCCACAAGAACTCTTTAAAGTGTTGAAAAGCAAGGATGTTACTGTAAGGACTGAGGTGTGCTTGCCCCGAGCCATGGTATTTTCAATGGCCTCATATGCACATGTAAGTTGGGTATTGAAGAAGGAAGACCAAAGAAAAGTCGATGCACTTGAACCACAGTGCTGGTGAAGAATATTAAAAGTGCTGTGGACTGCCAAAAGAAGAGACAGATGTGTCTTGGAAGAAGAACAGCTAGAATGTTCCTTAGAGGCAAGGATGGGCAGGATTTATCCCACGTACTTTGGGCATGTTGTCGGGAGAGAAAAGTCCCTGGAGAAGGACATGGGTGGTAGAGCAGATGGGTATAGAAAAAGAGGAAGGCCCTTGGTGAGATGAATGGACACAGTGGTTGCAATCATGGGCTCTAAAATGAGAACAAGTCTGAGGAGGGCGCAGGACCCAGAAGTGTTTCATTTGCTGGTAAACAAGGTCTCTTTGCCTCGGAACTGACTCCATGGCACCTAACAACAACAGCAACAATAACAACACTCCATTGTGTGCGTGTACCATTGTTTGATTATCCACTCTTTCATTGATGGACACTAAGAGGGTTAGGGCAGGCTCAAGAGAAACTCATCTGAAGAAGCCATGTTGAAGTTGGCAACCAGCAAAATTTTGTATCCTTTATGTTATACCTTGCCCTTTGATCTCCTTCTTGAACCAATGTATAATTGCTGGAAACAACAACAACAACAACAAAACCCCCAAACTCACTGCCATCGAGTCAATGCCGACCCATAGCCACCCAATAGGGGGAAGGTCTATCAGTTGCTGAGACTGTAATGGTTTATGGGAGTAGGAAACCTCATCTTTCTCCTCTGGGGCTGCTGGGGGTTTTGAAACCTTCTCAAATTGCAGCCCAATGTGTAACCGCTACACCACCAGGTATTTTTCTCCGCTTTGTTTTTGATTGAGGTTTTTCTCTGTTTCTTCCTGTCTTTGTTATTGGTCTGTTTGTGATTTGTTTTGATTCTGTTGGTTTTTCTGCATGAGAAACCTAGGCTAGGTAAACCTATCGAGACAACCTCTGGATGAATAGTTTCAGAGGGACCTGGCAGGGCAGGTTAGTGGGAATGGAAGTACAAGGAAGCAGAAATATGCAGGAATTGATAGTGGTGATGGTTACACAACTCTTCTGGATGTGATTGAGCTATTGAATTATACGATATTGGAATTGAATATTGGTGAAACTGTTAAAAGTAATTAATTCTAAGAAGAGAGAGATCCCTGGGGGTAGTGGACAGAGACGGAATCAGTGGACGCAAGATTCCACAGCAGTCTTCTTAAGAACTGAGAAAATATTTGTGTTATTTTGATACAATAATAGCCCCAAAGGAAGCTCTCTTCCTGGTTTCCATGCCCTTGGGTGATCCACATCACATGGATGCTCTACTGCCCATGTGACTTGCCTTATCATGATAGGTGCTTGTTAGTGGTGCTTGCTCTCATAAAACATAGGGAGAAAGAGGGCCAGGCTTCCCAACTGTCCCAGCTGAGCTCAATCCATTGCCACATGAAAATAGAGCTGTCTGAATGAGCCCAGGTCAAAGCAGTAGAAAAACCAATTGGTCAACCTGTGGAATTGTGGGAAATAAAATGGTCATTTTAAACTATTATCTGGCCTCATACATAACCAATACACTACAGTGCATGGCACATAAACAGCCCTCGGCAGATTGTTATTGACACACTCTGTCCC
Organism: Echinops telfairi; assembly: GCF_000313985.2. Taxonomy (NCBI): domain Eukaryota; kingdom Metazoa; phylum Chordata; class Mammalia; order Afrosoricida; family Tenrecidae; genus Echinops; species Echinops telfairi. Next base: position 20,607,606 of record NW_022103898.1, read on the forward strand.
ACAAGCACACCGTGGGCATTCTTATAAAAAATGCAACCAGTTCAGAAAAGTTGTACTCCTCATTTTGGGGGACCATCGGATCATCCACACTCTTGTGTAGGATCTAATCAAGGTCCAGAGAGATGCAGCAATTACATAATGGTGCCTTCCAGACTTGGATCACCCAGGCCCTTCCTCTTACTGAAAAATAAGAGCAATAATTGCTACACTTTGAGTGCTTGCCGCTTGCCATTCCAAAGTGATTTGCGCATCAATCACTTTGTTAGGATCCTTGGGGATGCTGTGGTTAATTGCTTGGCCACTTAAAAAAAGGCTGGTGGCTTGACATTTCTAACAAGATCACACCCTTAGGAGCTCTCCGGGGGCAGTTCTACCCAGTCCTATAGGCTCCCTGTGAGTCAGAATTGACTCGTTGTTGTTGTTGTTGTTAGGTGCCATTGAGTCGGTTCCGACATAAAGCGGCATTATGTAAAACAGAAGGAAACATTGCTAGACCCTGCGCCATCCTCACAATTGTTACGTTCAAGCCCATTGTTGCAGTTACTGTGCTGATCCCTCTCAACCAGAGTGGTCCTCTTTGCGCTGCTGTCTCAAGATACCATCTGTCTAAAGTACCTGAGACAACGTCTTCCTATCCTTGAGTCTAAGCAGCATTCTGGCTGTACTTCCTCCAAGTCAGGTCTGTTTGTTCTTTTGGCAGTCACTGGTGCTTGCAATATTCCTTACCAGAGCCACCGTGCACATACGTCAGTTCTTTCTGATCTTCTTTATTCAGTGTCCAACTCACACGTGCATAGGAGGCCATTGAAAATCCCATAGTGGAAATACCTCCAAATGTCCAGCGAGTTGTTGGAGACCTTCTTTGCATGGTAGCTCAATTCATCCCAATCTCGAAGTCTTCCCTCTCTTCCACAGGCATTGATCCCAAGGACCCTCCCTGATAAATGTCCTGTAGCCTCTTCTCCATCTCAGATACTGCTTGCTGGGATTGGATCCAATCTCTCAGCCCCTTCCGAGGTGACTTTAAAGCCATGTTAAGCACATATGGTGGTATGCAGACTAGCAATTTCCAGTTTCCTGCACAGTCTGGCTCTCTACAGCTTACATATACCCCCCTGGGACTTCTCTAGGATGTTTACTCCTGGGTCAGCATTCGAAGATGCATCTCTTCCATTAATATTGGCCATTTCTGAGGTCCCTTGGCCTGTCCATGTTTTTAAAAATGGGAAAAGCTTGGAAGTGATTATGACGTAATGCATACTGGCTTCCCAGCACCTCTTGGTCCAGTGCAGGGAGCGATCTATTCGACCACACTGGAGATGGGTTGTAATATACCACTTCCTTCCCTTCCGGAATACTCTGGGTCCCTTGATCACTTCTTAGAGGACAGCCACCAGAATTGGTTTCTGGATGCTTCATGTTGGCAAGCAGTGAGGCTTTATTGTGTTAAACCAGTGATATTTTAGTATTGTTTATTACAGCAATTAGTTCTACTTACTCTGACCACTATGCATACTTAACAAGGCAATGCAATGAGAGGCCCCTTAGAACTGAGAAATACGATGGGAACTGCGATTCATATTTCCCATCTCATACTGACTGCCAAGTATCTAGTCAGTGAGTAGGACTCTGGGTCAAGTCACTCACATACTGCCCTGGTCAATGTCAACTTGGCTAGACCATGATTTTTTTAAAAAATTAAATCATTTTTTTGAGGGCTCGCACAATTCTCATCACAATCCATACATACATCCATTGTGTCAATCAAATTTGTACATTTGTTGCCATCATCGTTCTCAAAACATTTGCTTTCTACTTGAGCCCTTGGTATCAGCTTCTAATTTCCCTTTCATCTCCTTCCCCTCCCCCTTCCCTCATGAACCCTTGATAATTTATAAACTATTATTATTTTGTCATTTCTTACACTGTCTGACATCTCCCTTCACCCACTTTTCTGCTGTCCATCCCCAGGGAGGAGGTTATGAGGACGAACTAAACACTAGTCTAATTGCTGTAACGTAATATAACCAATAAAATAAAAAGAGAGGAGCTTCCATAGCATGCCCCCAGACAATAAATAGATCTTTTGGCAGAACTCTCTTGCTCTCCACTCTTAACTCTTTCTGTCACCTGGCCCATGGACTTGGGACATAAGCCAGCAGAAATCTCCAGTCTGCCACCTGACCCATGGATTTTGAACTTGCCAGCTCCCAGGATGATGGAAGTCAATATTTTAAAGTAAATCTATTTATATTTCTGTATCTGTATCAATCACTGGTTCTGTGTCTCCAGTGAACCCCACAACACATCTACTATATTGACCGCCTCTTTCTGTTTCACCTTGCGTACATAGCAGGGATTTCCTAACCAGGGATCCACTATCAAATCATTTCTGAGTAGCTTGCTTTCTGCAACAGGTGAGGAATGCAACATGAGAACAGCTGAGAGGTGGGGGAGTCAGGGAATCAAATTAAGCCCAGAGGTCAGTCTTCCCTACCCATGGCCTTGGTCGGGCCTTAGAGGTCAGCTGAGGAAGAGCCTCCATGGGGTTCCCAAGAGTTCAGAATAAACATCCCTCTGCTGCCTGCACACCAGGCCCGAGTGCTCTTGCATCCGCTCTACCCAAAGAGTGACTGCTGAGGCAGCTGTACCCGATATGTTCTTTGTCTCCATTCTCTCTGAAGTCATCCTAGGACACAGGTGTGCATCCCTCAAAGGCAGCTAGCCGAGAAGATGAATCAGCTTCCCTGACAGACATGCCCCAGGCAGTCTGCCGCTGAAATTCGTCTAGAGCAGCACAGCTCCCCTCCTGACCACAGCTAAGGAAAACGTGTGGCTTGCCCGGAGAAGAGTCTGTGTTATTCTTTAAATGAGCAATGCTAAGCCCAGATGTGCAGTGTCCGGCATGCACTAGGAGTTTTCCTGAGTGAGGAGAACAGCACCCGGACCAATGTGGGCAGGAGAAGTCTTCGGGCACGGCTGGGCAGCTTTCTTCCTTCACCTCTGCATTTTGGTTCTCGAAGTCCAAGTGCTTATCACCTGGTATTTTCATGACATAGCCCCTCTTCATTGATCTTTGGAGTTTCTGTGTTCAGCTGCTAACTGACAGGTTGGAGATTAGTGTCCACCCGGAAACACTCAGAAGAAAGGCCTGGTGATCTGCTTCCAGGAATTCGGCTATTCAAAATTGTGTGGAGTACAGGTCTACTCTGACCCACAGTGGGTTATCATGTGTCAGGCTGATTCAACGGCAGCTATTTTTTTTTTCTCATATACCTTCTGTATCTCTTATTGAACCCCATTGAGACATCCAATGACCTACATCTCTATTTCTAGATCTTTGCTCATGCAATTATTCATTTAATTCATTAGAACCCTTTCCATTGTAACTAAGAGAAGTCCAACTCCAGCTTGCTTTAAGGAAACAAAACAAAACAAAAAAACTGCATTTATTGAATCATGCAATTTAAAATTCAAGATCCCTTGACTTCGAAGTTAGGGGGAGTTAGATCCAGGAGTTCATTTTTTTCCAGGACTTAATCTCAGTTTATGCCTTTTTGAATTTCAGACTATGTTTCTTTCTACATTGGCCCCAGTTTCTGGCAGCACTGGAATGAATGACCCTGGCAGCTCTATGCTTATATCCTACCAGGTTTGCAGAAAGAGATTGCCTCTTTAGCAGTACTCCCGGAGATGGTCTTCATTCCACCACCTTGGAGTATATAACCGGTTTATCAATGAAAATCACTGTAGTCCAGGGCGATTCTCCAAAGGAAACTAGGATCTGGTTATGAGAATAAGGTCGAAATGATTGGGGATCGTAATATCAACAACAAAGGCACACAATCTAGAGCCTGCTTCTCAAGCTTAAATTCAATTTTGAATCTTTCTCCAACCCCTACCTTCCCATGGAGCCTCTATGGTGACCCCGGTTCACATAAGTCTTCCCTATCACTGTAATGCTTACAGTTAACTGTGGAATTGGAATGGTATGACATATGTTCCTCTACTGTTGCCATTGTGGCCAGAAGATCATTCTGGGTAGTATAGGGCAGGGGGTGAGATGGGTAAGAGGTGTGTGTGGGGGGGTATCAATCACATTATATTTCTCATTTCACATTATATTTTCTCATTTGAATCCCAGTGAAATAAGATGGAAACAAGACCAGTTTTTATGAAAAGATCATTTTATTGGGGTCTCTTACAATTCTTATAACAATCCACACATCAATTGTATCAAGTATATTTGTACATATGTTTCCATAATTCTTTTCTAGACATTTACTTTCTATTGAGCTATAAGACCAGTTTTGAATGAGGAGAGGCTATGCTGTGTGTCACAAAAGTTATCAGGAAGTTTGGGGGCCAAGAAGAAACAGGCTTTGGTAGAAAAGGTTAGGGGCCAAATCTATGTGTGTATGAACACCCCTCCATTTCATATCCCCCAGTAGTAGTTTCCAAGCTTAGGGAAGATGCCAAGAAGGGGGCCACTGGAGCATTTGCCAGGTTTATGTGAATGCTTGAGTTCTTGGTGGCCTGTGACCTATGCCCTCTGTTTCTCTTAGAGCACCCTAATGCCTTTGCCCAGTACCTAATGATGAGTCAACATTTTAACATTGCTTTTAGGCTAAACTGTGATGTAGATTCCAACACTCAGGCCTGGCAGTCAAGAGGTCTGGATTATAATCAAGCCTCTTGACCTACGTAACCATACCAAGAGAGCACCGAGCAAGATAACAGCTATTTTTGTTGAGTGCCTTGAATTCACAGTCCTTGTATGCACACTTTACTCACAATGACCCTGTGAAATAATGTAAATGTTATTGGGTAAGCTTAGCGAATGCCTAGGGAAAGCAGAAGGCAAAAATTGGGTAGAGTCATAACTTCCCTGGAAACTCCTACAAATAATCCTAAAAGTTTAAAAGTTTTGTGATTATAATCAATTATAATACTATTTATGAATTACAGGTGACAAACATCACAATGGATCACGTATGACTTAGTAGGAATACAATAGCAAAGCACAGACATTTGTGGTCTCAGAACAGCCAGATGCCCACAAACAGGAGGGGAGAAAAGAATAATTCCATGTCTTCGATCTTAAGCTCATTCTGGGGCACACATGCACTAAGCAAATTATCGAGCAAAATTTTTGCCACATTAAAATTTCCTTATTTTCCCTTCTTTCTTTTTCACGGAGTAAAAATGGTTGGATTCATGTAAATTAACTGTGTGATACATTCTCCCTGTATGGTTTAGTAAGAAGTACTCATTATAGATTCAGATCTATCCCCGGCATTGGGTTGAGTGCAGGAGAAGCAAGAGGGAGCCAGATGGGCATGGCTCCTGTTGTGACAGGTTTAGTGTCGACTTGGCTGGGCTAGTCTTCTCAGTTTGGCAGTAACCCTCCACAATGCGATCTAACACAACATAAGCAACTCCGTGATGGGATCTTCTCTGAGCAGCCGAGCGGTTACGGAGAGACTGGGGAGAAGTGCCATGCCTTTTACTCAGGCCACAACCCTGATGCAATGGGAAGGAAGTTTGCTCAGGGGTGTGGCCTACTTCCTACATAAGTTGATACTGTGGGGGAGACAGCTCGATTCTTACTGGATCTGGCATCTGACTCATCAACTTCTGATTCTTTGGACTGGAGCCAATGATCATATTACATGCCATATTGGTCATATAGTTGTTTTTAGGTGCCATTGCGTTGGCTCCAAACCATAGTGACCTTTTGCACAACAGAACGAAACACTGCACAGAACTGTGCCATCCTCACAATTGTTCCTATGTCTGAGCCCATTGATGCAGCCACTGTGTCCATCCATCTTCTTGAGGACCTTCCTCTTTTTCCGCTACCCTTCCACTTTACCAAACATGCTGACCTACTCCAGGGACTGGTCTCCCTTGCCAACATGTTCAAAATATGTAAGACAAAGTCTTGTCATCCTTGACTACTGGTGCATTCTGGCCTACTTTATCCAATACAGATAGATTTGTCCTTTTAACAGTCTATGTGACTTGTAATATTCTTTGCCAGCACCACAATTCAAATGCATCAGTTCTTCTTCGGTCTTCCTTATTCAATGTCCAACTTTCACATGTAAATGATGCAATGGAGAGTACCACAGTTTGGGTCAGGCACACCTTAATCTTCAAAGTAACACCCTTGTTCTTCAAT
>NW_022103898.1:20614343-20616046 GCF_000313985.2 Echinops telfairi
GTGACTGGTTTTACTTCATTAGAGAACCCAGTCTAATACACTTGGTCTAATGCAATTTATAGTCTTTGCAGATTGTTGTGTCAGTTTTACAGATGACCAAACCAAAGTTCAAAGAGGCAACTGCCAAAGGTTGCACAGGTGGTAAGGATCAAGGCTAGACTTGAACCCAGGTCTTCTGACTTTAACCTTAAGCTTTCCCCTGCCACTCCTACTGTCTTCCATGGTAACTAACCATTTGTCAGTTTGTCATATTGTGGTGAATTTCATGTTGCTATCATGACAGAAGCTGTGCCTGGTATTTGAAATACCACGAGGGTCACCCATGTTGGACAGGTTTCAGCAGAACCAAGATAGACTAGGAAGAAAGGTCTGATGATCTAATTACAAAAATTGGTCAATGAAAATTTTGTGAATAACAACAGAATAATGTCTAATATAGTGCCGGAAGATGAGCCACTCAGGTCAGAAGACTAGACAAAGTTTCCTTCTCAATGTAGAGTTGGTCTTACTGACGAGGAGGAACTAAAGCCTTCAGAACCTTTATCTGCTGAGGTAGGACAACTCCGAATGAGAAGTATCAGCTGCGATAATCTATTGGCAATTGGAACATAGAATTACAAAGTATGGAACAAAGAAAATTGGGAGTTATCAAAAATGAAATGGAAAGTTTGAAGACGGATGTAAACCCAAACCAAACTCACTGCCTGAGCTGATTTCAACTCAAAGTGATCCTACAGGACAGAGTAGAACTTGGGGTTTCTGAAGATGTAAATCTTTATGGGAACAGAAAGCCTCCTCTTTCTCTCAAGAAGCACCTAGTGGTTTTGAACTGCTGATCTTATGGTTAGCAGCCCAATATGTAACCCACTACACCACGAGCTCCTTTGAAAATCAATCTACATGGTGTTAATGAGCGGAAATGAGCTGCTATTGGCCATTTTGAATATAATAATCATAAGGTCAACTATGCCAGGTGTGTTAGGCTAGGTTCTCTAGAGAAGCAAAACCAGTGATCTACATCTATATTTATATTTATCTCTATCTCTAGCTACAGCTACATCTATATCGATATCTACCTGTGTATATAGAAATTCAGATCATGGAAATGACCAGCCCAGCTGTAGAAGTTGGTATCGCCAGTCCAGTTCAAGCCCACAGGTCTAATGGAAGCTGGAGGCTTCTCCTGACTGTTGTGGCTGTGGGGACTGATAAACGAGGAAGCACCAATCAGGAAGCAGGAAGACCACAGGCTAGTATATGCAGAGTGAATGAGTCCAAGGTCAGCATGACATGCTACTTATGACTCCCAGGGTCATCAGGCAATATGATGGGCCAGTGACTCAAGTCCAAAGAATTGGAAGTTGATGAGCAAGATGCAGGATCCAGACCAGTAAGAAGCCAGCAAGTGTTCCACAGAGTCTATTGTAAAGGAATTAGGCCACACTCCTGCGGAAATTTCCTTCTAGAAGACATCAGAGCTCTGACCTGAATAAGGGGTTTGCATTTCCCCCTAACCTTACAACTTAATGGACGCTCACAGCGGATCCCATTATGGAGTCGGTTACATTGTGTTATGTAACATCATGGAGGATTACAAGGCTTTACCTGCCAAAGTACTGAGAATCCTGATCAAGTCAAGTTGACACAAAACCTATCAAATGAATGAAGAATGGCATTGTATTCACTGTCAAAGTGAACATTTC
>NW_022103898.1:20617378-20619700 GCF_000313985.2 Echinops telfairi
ATATTGGTGTGCTGCTTCCATGTGGGCTTTGTTGCTTCTGGGCTAGATGGCCGCTTGTTTACTTTCAAGCCTTTAAGTCCCCAGATGCTATAGGTCTCGATAGCCGGACACCATCAGCCTTCTTCACCACACTTACTTATGCACACATTCGTCTTCAGTGTTTATGTGTGGAAGGTGGTCACACCATGATGGTTTTTGTTCTTTGGTGTCTGCTGCCTGTTCCCTTCAACACTTCGTGTTCTCACTTTCTTAATGAGTTGCCAAGGGCTGAAATTGATTGATGACAACTACTGTTATGTCCAAATCCAAAATTCAGAGTCCCAGAATTTATTCCAGAAAAAAAAGAGACCATTGTAAATGGCCATTTGCCTTGGCTTTGGGGACCTGGGATTGAGTTCATATATGGCGCTGAATTGTTCCCTCCAGAAATGGGATGGGTTGGAATGGAATGGTAATAAGTGCTCTGTTTCCTCCAGAGGGCCCACTCCCAGTCCTGCCCACAGCCATAATGGTTGACCACTCTCCTTAAGCCCCCTATTGATTACAAGGAGTTGATTTCTTCGGATGCAAGTGGCTGAGCCAAGGGCAGTTAGAACTGAGCCAGGGGGCTCCAAATTACTGCCTTCGAGAGTAAGTATGTTGGGCAGCTTTCCCGGAGGTCTTTCTCAAGGACAAAGAGGCTAGTTTTGAACGTGTATCTGTTTAGTATATGATATGTGAATGTTCCTTCCCCATTGTGTGCTCCAAATGACCTGAGAATAGGGGTCACCCTTGCCCCAGAATTCAGGCTCAGTATGAGCCTCTCAGGCTCCATCCTTGGAGTATTCTAGAAGAGCCCTCCAGAGATGCTGCCATCTGAAGGCAGTGGTTTGCTTTGGCATTCAATATGCTGACCCAGCCCACCACAGGGGTGGTGGCGCCAGACCCGGGGCTCCTTCTAAACTGGGCAGGACCATTTGGGTGAGTGGAAGAACAATCTTCGCATTGAAAAGAGTTGCGGCTCCCCTCCCATCACCTGAACCAGGGAAGATACTGCTTCGCTTGTTCAAGAACATCAAGGGGACATCAGCAGGGACTGGATTAGAATTGGATTCCATTTTGGTTCTCCTGCCAGAAAGATAAAAATAAAGCATTTAGCCCAAGGAAAGTTGGCTTCTCACAACAGACTTGTACATGGACTCTGGAGAAATGTCAGTAATGGTGTTTTAATAACACTTGATGTACTTAGCGACCAAAACTAAGAAGGACTTCGTATTGACTAAAGCAACTGCTAGCCCCTTAATGACGGGCTAAGTATCAGCTACTGGCAGGATATGTAGTGGCTAAGTGCTGGGTACTTACCAAGCAAATTTATCATTATTTCTGTTTTATAAACCAGAATATATGTTAAATAATACTTTGGGGCCACGGAAGGTAATTATGGAACCCCATCTTGGTAACAGCGTGCAATTATCCTACGTTTGCCTTGTGTTTACTAAGCAAGTCTGTGCAATTATTATCGAAAACCCAAATCCTACCCACCAAGCCACAAAAGTGCACCCGAGGGCAGGTCTGTGCCTCGAGTAGATGTAGCACTTGTATGGGGTCATGAAAGATGGGGGCCCCCACTTCCTAACTTCCAGCTCTGCTCTCAACCCTGGCCTCTGAGAAGCCACAAGCTAGGCTTTCGGAAATAATGTACTTGTGTCTTTGCTTCTCCCCACCCAAACCCACACCAGCCTTCCTTCTGCCTGCCTTGCCTTGCGTACTCCAGTAGGGCAGAGGCTGTCCGGACTTGCCAATCGCTCATACAAAGCACGCTGGGACCTCAACAGCGGCCTGCCGAGGGTTCAGTACAGCAGTTTAAGGCAGCCTTTTCGATGTTCATCCTGTGCTAGGAATTGTGCTGAACAGGGAAGACACAACGACAAAGAAGGGTTTTGCTTTTGAGGGTCTAAAGTGGGAGGGACAGACAGGTCAAAGACGGCCTGCACTCCTTTGTTGAGATCATGGGAAACATGGAAGAATGCATGTCCAAATTGTCAGATGATCAAACGCCACCAGGAATCAAGCCCTTCTGCTCTTGCTCCAGAGAAGCAGTCTCTTTCCTCCTCCGTGCTCAGCCAGCTCTGTGACTGGGCCTTTCTTCCAGCAGTGAGAGCTGCCTACAGGCGTGGTGTTAACTGGCCTCCGTCTCTGACTTCTCACTGGGCTTGTTGAGTTCTGGGTTTCATTCACTTCTGTGTCCCTATCATGAAGCACAAGGCCAGTAGCTCCATAGGCACTCATTCCATGTTTACTGAATGAATAGCAGTCACTCAATAAACAAACAAACAACAAAAA
>NW_022103898.1:20620463-20652952 GCF_000313985.2 Echinops telfairi
TGACAGGACTTTTCCCCCCAAGCTCTATTGTTTTATTCCCATCAAACCACAGAGAACACATTTGAGAGCCAAGGTCATTCACATGTAGAGTTCAGTGAGATCAGTTGCATCCGTCCTGTGCATCCATCCCCAGTGTCTCTCCCCTACATTGTCCAGCCCTAGAAATAAGAACTCCAGGACTCCTAAGCAATGCTGTCCCTGTTATTTGTCCTGGAGCTCGTGTTGACTCCTGGGGACCCAGAGGGGAACTGCTCCATCGCTTTCTAAGGCTGAGACTTTTCAGAAGCAGAATGCCAGGTCTGTCTTCCTAAGTGCTCCGGGGAGAGTTTGAACAGCCAACCTTCTGGTTAGTAGTTGAATGCTTAACCTATCGCACTCCTCTTGGCTTTCTAAACAATTCCCCCCATTCCTTCTTCCTTCTACCCACAATAGCCTCTGTTAAATTCTGATCTCTCTATATTTTGGGCAAGGTATATATATATATATATATATAGTTAAGTGCTGTCAAGTGGGTTCCGACCCATATAGATATAAAGGTATACATTCAAAGACTTATAAACAAAAAAACTAATTAATGAAAAACAAAGACATCAAGCCCCTAAGTATGAGGCTCCTTTCTGTTCACTTGATATCGATGGATTGACATTTGACTGAAGCAGGTACAGTATTTATAAAACATCAATATGTATATGTTTTTTTTCTTTTTTAATTTTTAAAAACTTTTATTGTGATTTTGGTGAATGCTTACCAAGCAGATTATGAGTTTTCCATTCAATAATTTGTTCACTTTTTGTTTGAACTCATCCATTTCAAGCTCCACAATGTCCCCTTACTTACTCCGCTTCCAGTGTTTCCGGTTTCCGTTCGGCATTTACGAACCCTCTGTCCTTGAAGAAGTGCTGCCTTTGGGTCTTGAACGGCGGAGTATTCTGATTCAGGCTCGAGTTTCGTTCCAGACCTCAAGGGAAACTAAGGTTTCCTACTCTTGGGGAGGGAGTTCCCCACCAGTCTCAATCCAACTAATAAGCTTAGTTTCTTTGACGACTTTGGGTTCTGATCCATGTTTTTCCCCACACGGCCCAGGACCTTCTCATGATCCTGTTCAGAGCAGTTGGTCGTCATTTCCAGACAGAGATGCAGTGTGTGCAGTAGTGCTGGTGGCTAACTGAAAAGTTGGTTCAAATCCACCCAGCAGCTCTGTAGGAGAAAGTTTTGGCAATTTGCTTTTGTAAAGAGTATAGCCTAGAGAATTTATAGGGAAGTTCTGCTGTGTTACATAGCGGTGCTTTGAGTTGGGAAAATTATTTACTAGGACCTACGACCACCACCACAGCCATCATATATATACTTTTTTTTTTCCTTATGGGCTCTGCCCCCCCCTTTCCAATTTAAATTAATTAATTAATTTTTTAATTAAAAGATCATTTTATTGGAGGCTCTTATAACTTTTGTTACAATCCAAACATCAATTGTATCAGGCATGTTTGTACATATGTTGCCATCATTCTTTTCTAGACATTTACTTTCAGTTGAGCCCTGGTTGTCAGCTCTACTCTGCCCGCCCCCCTTGTGACTGCTTGATAGATTATAAATGATTATTATTTTCATATCTCACACCGACCACTGTCTCCCTACCCCTAGGGGTTCTGTTATTCTTCCCCCCAGAAGGGGGTGTGTGGTTATGTGTTGACCACTGCAATCAGTTTCCTCTTCCACCCCTACTCTCCCCACCATTCCACCTACCTTTCGGTATTGCTAGTTCCATTCCTAGTCCTGGATTCCACATGCTGTGAGCTCTTATCTCTTATCTATACCTGTGTACATGCTCCAGTCTAGTCCGAAGTGAGAGACAGCACTGGGGTCATGATACTGGAGGGTGAGGAAGCCTCAAGGAACCAGAGGCATAGTGTTTGTTTCATTGGTGCTTTACTACGCCCTGGTTGACTCGTCCTTTCCCTGTGACCCCTCTGTGAGGGGATGTCCCATTGTGTACAGGTGAGCTTTGGGTCTCTGCTCTGACCACCCCCCTCATTCTCACCAATATGCTTTTGTTTGTTTGTTTGTTCATTATGGGTCTTCTGATGCCTGTTACCTGGTCCCAGTGACAGCTCATAATCACACCGCTGGTGTACGTCTTTCATGTGGGCTTGTTGCTTCTCTGCTAGATGACCAGCTGTTGAACTTTGTGTTAGTCTGGGTAAACTAGGGAAACAAATCCACAGAAACTCTTAGATGTATAAGATAAGAGTTTTATATAAAGGATCAGTGTACATTCAGAAAGCATCCCAACTCCGTCCAGTCCAAGCCCATAAGTCTGACTATCCCATATTTCCGACACAAATCTACAAAGTCCTCCTCAAACTCACAAAACACACACAATGATTCCAAATGTAGGAGGATCACAGACCAGTGGGTAGAAAGTCTTTGAATAAAGTGGCAGTGTAAGCATCTTAGTGCTGGCAGGGGTCTCCATGTGGCTTCTCCAGCACCCAGGGCTGCATTAGGGTAAGTCCATGTGGCTGCTCCTCAGGGACGTCTTGCTTGAAGTGAGCCTTGCCAGCTGCAGCAGGGAATTGGCTCAGGCAACTGCACCCTAGTCCGACCCTCAGAGAGCAAAAGACTGGAGAACAAGAAAGGCTCGCAGAGCCATTTATCTCTCCACCCTTCAATTAATTCCACATGTGTTTATCAGCCAGGTTGGCACAACAAACCTTAACTATCTCAAATTTCAAGCCTTTAAGACCCCAGACGCTATATTTTTTAATAGCTGGGTACCATCCGCTTTTTTCACCACATTTGTTTATGCACACATTTTTTATACTTGAAAAACTGAAGATTCAGAGATACTAATTGATCTGCCCATTGGGGAAAGATTTCTCAGAGAAATACTTTTAGTTCACATTCTTTCTGATACATCACACTGCCTATATAACTCTCCGAAATACAATGAAACCTGGATAATATTTAATCAGCTTATGGTGTGTCAGATGAAATGTTGCTATAGTTATAAGGTCCTAATAATATTTATTGCCACTGAATTTTAGAACTTTCTGAACGATTCAGTCTGCTCATTCCTTGGGTTTGACAACAGGATAGTTGAAAATAAACTGGAGGCCAAGAGTGAGCATATTGATATGAAAGCTAAATGTCTATAAAGCGTTTTACCTCATTCCTGTCCATACTATTCAAAGGAGCCTCCATGTTCAGAATGTGCTCAGCTAAGCAGCTTGGGTTGAAGAAAGAGAAAGACCAATGACCATGATCCTTGTGCTCTGAACAGAGTTTCAGTCTCATTGGGGAAGCAGGATGGACAATACATGGCAGAAAGAATCAGACCTCAACGAGTGCTCTAGAAAATGGTGCTAAGGCACTTAGAAAGACATGAGGTTTGCAGCAGGCCCCAAAGGATGCTCATCGTTGGCACACAGGACAGCACTGCAGTTTGGGGAATGAGCAAGAGACTCAAGAAACTGATAGCATCCCTTGCTTATGTAGACTGTGGTGGAATAAGAGGAGACTTGTTGGCACAGTGGTTGAATTACTTGGCTGCTCGTGGCCTGCTAACTGAAAAGTCACCAGTTGAAACCAACCAGCTGCTCTGTGGGGAGAAAAGAAGAGGCAGCCAGCTTCTTTAAAGAATCCCCGCCATGGAATTACTATGCGGAAATTCTACTCTGTTCTGTAGCGTCACTGTGACTTGGAAGTCACTTGACAGCAATGGCTTTTGTTGGGGGTGGGTGGGGGTATGGTCAAGGAAAATAAGAATGACAACCATATTTTCAACTTTCAACTCGTAGTGGCTGCATACAACAAAAGAAAACACTCCCTGTTCCTGCCTCATCCCCACAATTGTTGCTATGGTTGAGTCCATTGTTGAGCCATGGTGTCCATCCATCTTATTAAGGGTCTTCCTCCTTTTTTTGTTGACCCTCTGTTGCACCAAGCATGATGTCACTTTCCAATGAATGAGCTCTGTTGACATCATGTTCAAAATCTGTGAGACACAATTTCGCCATCCTGGCATCTAAGGGGCGTTCTGGCTGTACTTCCTCCAAGACAGACTTGTTCTTCTGGAAGTCCATGGTCCTTTCAATGGTCTTCACCAGCACCATAATTCACATTCATCAATTCTTCCTGGGTCATCCTTAGTCACTGTCCAACTCTACTTGCACACGAATCTACTGAAACTATCAAGGCTCGGGTCCGGCACACCTTAGTCCTCAAAATGATATGTTTGCTCTTCAACACTTATGAGGCCTTGGGCAGTGGATTTACTAAATGCAATGCATCCTTTGATCCATTGACTGCTGCTTCCATGAGCATTGATTATTGTTCCAAGAAAAATGAAACCTTAGACAACTTCAATATTTTCTTCATTTATCATGATGTTCTATTGAGTCAGTTGTGAGGATTTTTGTTTTCTTTATATTGAGTTGTAATACATACCATAACAGTGTATTTCTTCCATCTTATTTTCATGCTTCCTGCATGGTTCAATATTTTGCCTATAGATTCCTAAAACACTGCATCTAAAAACTTGACTTTTCTTCAGTTCTTCCCACTTGAGATATGCTGATCCAGGTTCTTTCATTTTGGTTTTCTAATACCAGATCTTTGCACAGTTGCTAGAAGGAGAATCAGATAAACAAGGCACCATGACTGGCTGGAAAAATTTCCTTATGTAGCTTGAGGAGCAAACAAAGGAATTGGTGGTCACAGCACTGAGAATCCAGGGCTAAAACAATGGTAAGCTCAGGTTGTTAAAGGACTTGAGGTTGGATATGCTTAACAGTAGGAGAGATCAGAGAGGCTCCCAGAGGAAATGAGCTTGGGCTCAGCCCTTGATTTATCACAAAGGGTTAGAAATATCATCCTAGGTCACGCATATCCTGGGTTTCAATAAAATGAGGAAGTTTAATAAGTTGGTCTCTAAGGCCTTTTCCCATACATGCTGGACTGTTAGCTCACCAACCACATAGTGAGGACAGGGGTCATGTCTGGTCAGGCGTTATCAATCCCCAGAGATTGATCGGACATGACCCCTACCCTCAAGGGGTCACAGTCAGATGGAGAAATTGGGAAACAAACACACTGTGACTAAGCCACAGCAGAAAACATTATGTGCCCAACAGTGTCACAAAACCCAGTAAGTGCTTACTTACTAATTGTTAGTGAATAATTGTACTTTCTTTTTTAGCCCCATTGAAGATTCCACTTTGAAAGGTGACTGCCTTCTCCTTCTTCCAGCTCTACACCGTGCCAACAAGGCTCCTCTTGCTCCACCACCGTCCGCATCAGCACAGAGCCCTATCCATGTCTTGACTCTCTTGCTCATTCACCAAACCACAGTGCTGTCCTCTGTGCCAACACGGAGCAGCCTTTGGGGTCTGCTGCAAACCTCATCTCCTCCTAAGTGCCTTAGCACTGTTTTCTAGAGCACTCACTGGGGTCTGATTCTTTTTGTCATAAATTGTCCATCCTGCTTCCCTAATGAGACTGAGCACAAGAATCATGGTCTTTGTTCCTTCTCATTCCTCAACCCCAAGCAGCTCAGCAGAGCACATTCTTAGAGTGGCTTCTGTGCTAATCTGGGTAGACTAGAGAAACAAGTTCATAGAAGCTCATATGTGTATAAGAGAGAGTTTTATACAAAGGGTAATTGTACATAAAGAAAGCATCCCAACCCAGTTCAGTCCAAGTCCATAAGTTCAATATTAGCCCACATGTCCAATACCAATCTGTAAAGTCCTCTACTGACTCGCGAAACACATGCAATGACGCCAAATGCAGGAAGATCACAGACCAGTGGGATAGAAGTCTTTTGGACCAGTGGTGTTGCAAGCATCACAGCACTGGCAGGGGTCTCCATGTGGCTTCTCCAGCACCCAGGGCTGCCGCAGGGTAGGTGCATGTGGCTTCTCTAGCTCAGGGCACTAGATAGTTCCATGTGTCTTGTCAGCTGCAATGTCTCCTAGGGAGTGAACAGAGAGAGACAATGTCTCCCTTATCCAAGGAGGAAAATACTGAGAATTCCCGGAATTCTCAGGAGAATTCCCAGAATTCTCAGGAATACACAGAGGCCTCATTGGCTATGATCCAATTGGCAGACTAGACTCTACCCCTTCACTCTTAATCCTCTCAAGTCCCAAATTGACACCAGATTATGTAACTTCCACACCTTCCTATGAAATTGGAGTCACTCTTCAAATTAACACTTCCTGACAGGATGGGGTACACAGTAAGCAAGGTAAGCAGAAGTTCTTACTTTGGCCATTCAGCATCTTACCTACCTTTTCTAAGAGATATTGTGACTGTTTCAGTTGAGTTCCTGGGATAAGTATGCCAGTCAGGATAACCAGCCAGGGTAAGAACATACCAAAAGGAAGTAAATAAATGTCAAACCTGGATCAAGAGAAACTAGAAAGTTTAAAAGACCTAACTCTAAAGCTTAGGGGAAAGAAAGAAAAGGACAAGAGACACATCCTTTTGATTTTGGCAGCACAGCAGTCACCATCCAATCGCTCCTGACTAATGGTGACCTCATGTGTAGCAAAGTAGAACAATGTTCCATGGCTAATTTTTTCAGAAGTAGATCACCAGACCTTTCTTCTAAAGTGCTTCCAAGTGGACCCGCATCTTTTGTTTATCACCGAACATGTGAACCACTTGCACCCAAGACTAGCACAGGATAGGGCAAAGAACTAGGAGCACGTTTTGAAGAAAGTAAAGGGGCATGAGGATGGGCTTGGTGACAGTTTTGGAATTTGGAAGATCATGCAAGCGATGCTGTTGTCAGGTGCTGTCAACCCTTCCCAACTCATAGTGACCCTATTTATAACAGCATGAAGTACCACTCGGTCCTGTGTCCTCCTCACAAGTGTTCTTCTGTTTGGGCCCATTTTTGCAACTATTGTGTCAATCCATCTGTCAAGGGTCTTTCTCTTTTTTGTTGCCCATCTACTTTGCCAGACATGATGTCCTTTTCCAGGGACTGGTCTCTCCCGATAATGTCCAAAGGTTATGAGATGATGAGTTTCCATCTGTGCCTTTAAGGAGCATTCTGGCTGTACTTCTTCCAAGACAGGTTTGTTTGTCCTTATGACAGTCCATGGTACTTTCAACATTCTTCGCCAGAGCCATAATTCAAATGCAAGCGATAGACATGGTAAAGGAGGTGCTAAGACATGTTGCTGAAATCTATGTATTGGATACTATAATATTCTTCAAGAGATGCCAGTACAGATCAAAATTGTTTTTAAGCAACTTTGGTTGTGAAAAAGAGGAAGACAGTTGACAAGATGGATGGACACAGTGGCTGGAACAATGAACACAATCCGAACAATTGTGAGGATGGTGCAAGATCAGGCAGTGTCTCCTTCGGTTGTGAAGAAGAAAGCTATGAATCAGAACCGACACAACGACACCTAGCAACCACTCCTCTAGCAACAAGGAGAAGTGAGTGCTCATGAATGCTGGTTGGAAGAATGAATTCAAAATAACTGTAAGGCATCCTTCTTTCTGGGTTCCCCCTTTCCTACCTCACAGACTATAAATGGCAGAGATAAGGGAGGAGGACAAGAGTTGGGGTGTATATGTGTGTACCTTTGAGGGAGTGTGTGTATGTATGTGTGTGCATGTGTGCAATTAAACACAGCCTACTACCACAAAGGTAGCCAAAGACATCTTGAAGCACTGAGTGGCCTTTCCACTCCTCCCTGCTCTGTCTTCCTCCTGATCATGGACTGTGCACACTACTGTCAGCACATGACACACACACTAGCTCCTATTTCTATTTGCTTATTAAACCTCATTTGGAAGAGGAGATGGCACAATGGATTTAAACAATAAGTATTTTAAACAGTGTCCAACACAAGTTTCCTGGCTCCTACCTCTCACTCATACTTAATCTTTCTGGACCTCCTAAATGCACTTGTTGGAACAAGTTTAAAGTTTGCCTTTAGCTTCAATTTCAGCTTTGAGTTCTGACTGCTCCAGCTCTCCCACACAGCACTGAATCCCCCATAAGAAATGCAAATATTCATTCAATCAGAAAAACATCTATCTAGCTAGCTATGATTTTTACTTTATACGTTGGATCAGCCTGGTAGGATGAATTCTGACTTAGGCAGCAAACCTCCATTAACATTGGTTCTAGGGAAGGATGAGACAGAGGGGCGTATTTTTTTGGCAGGGAACTCAATCTGGAGCCACATGATTGCAGGGTCTTCTAAGGGACACGTATATGTGCTTGGGCTCACACAGTGCTCCAGGGGTCCCTGTGGAGCACCGTGGCAAGGTCCGAGAGAACTTCTGGCCTCTGCCACATGGTCTTCGGGATCAAGCCCTTTCCTGTGAGTTCTTGGGTCAGGGACTGGGTCACCAGTAACTTTACTTAATAATAAGTCAATTTTCTTTAAACACAACAAAAAGGAATGATTTTTATATTTTATGAAATAGCAGAAGGAGCGGAAATTGGTGTGGCTTACATCCAAATTAAGTTTGACAAAATGAAGTGATAGAAGGACATTCTTATCCACGGAGTCCAAGAAATCTGAGCCCAAATCAGCCTGTTCTTGCTCTGGCAGGAGTTCCAGCAGCTTTAGGTTGGGTCCTTTCTTTTAGAAATTTTAATACAAGAATGATCCCAATGAGATAGAGGTTGAAGATGTCCCAAGTATCTGGCTTTTCCCCAATGCTCTACTACACCATTATCTCCGATATCAACCAATTCTCAAATTCCCCTCCCTAGTGTATTTCCTCATGTCCCAGGATTCCACAATTTGGTGCAACATCTGACAGCGCTCATGGAGGCCATGGCTGACAAGGTTGTGAAGTTCAGCTGTCCGCCCAGAGGATCCTCCTTATTCTCAAGGCTGCAGAAGCTGGTGAGTCAGACGAGGTGATAGGCTTCAACTCAAAACTCAAGCATCAGTGGCCAGGCAGAGGGAAGCCAGATGCAAGATTCAGATAAAGAGCAAAGAGTACAGGTTTCACTTGCTTAGCCAGGGAAAAGAGCATGCTAGGAATTGCATCAAGATGACTATCTGAATTCTGGGCCAGTCTTTTTGGGTGGTACCTGGTGTCTGTTGATGTTCATCACTGGTACCTCAACATTAGTCTTCTACAATTGCTCATTTGGGAAGTGGGTTTGAGGGGAGTCACAATGGTATTGGGGCTTCATTGGAGGTGTGGTTTTGCCTTCTGATATATGGGTACGCCTACATATCACACCCCAAGGAAACTAAGGGTGGTGACTTGAGGCACACCCTCAAGTCAAATAGGGCCTCAAAATATATCCCACCCCGGTGGTGTAGTGGTTATGCGCTGGGCTGCGATTTGCCTGATCAGCAGTTCAAAACCACCAGCAGCTCTGGGGGAGTAAGACTGGGCTTTCTCAACAGTTAGAATCCTCACTTTAAAATAAAAAGAAAAGAAAAGAAAGGACATTCCTTTGAAATTTGTTACCTTGCCCCCAGCGGCCCTCATCTGTGTTTCTTTGCAGGATGTAAGGGATGAGGATTAGCCCCATGACACCACCTTCTCTAATTTGACCATTCATCTCTTCTGCACTGACTCCCTCATCTCTCTCAAAAACAGGTTCCAATTCCTCCCACTCTCAAAGCGGACTTTGCTTCTCCCTCTAATCACTTGCCGCATGTTTCTCCTTCCCCGTGGAACGTCTGAAAGCTTCTGGTTGCACTCCTGACTTGACTTCTCAAGTGCTAATCACTCTTCACCTGAGTCTCTTATCGGTCTTCAACCTGCACTTTATGAAATGCCCTCAAAGGTTATCCGTGCCCTCTGACTCGCTATAGTCTATGGTTTTTTCTCAGTCTTTAACCTATGCAAAACATTGCCACTGAGTCAATTTTGACTCATAGCAATCCTAAAGTATAGTAAAGAACTGTCCTACAGGCTTCTAAGACCATAATATTTTACAGAAGCCATATCTTTTCCCCATGGAGTGGCTGGTGCATTTGAACTTCTGACCTGCTTAGCACGTATGTTATCCCAGGTAGATGAGAGAAACAAATCGAGGGAGACTCATATATGTGTGAGAGAGAAGTTTATATCAAAGAGCAATTGCAAATTAAGAAAACATCCCAGCCCAGTTCAGATCAAGTCGATAAGACCAATATTACCCCATATGTCTGATACTAGTCCATAAACTCCTCTTTAGACTCAGGCAGCCATGCAATGATGCTGAATGCAGGAGGATCACAGGCCAGTGGGTGAAAAGTCTTATGGATCCAGTAGTGGTGGAAGCAACTCAGCGCTGGTGTGGGTTTCCATGTGGCTCCTCCAGCTCGAGGGCTCTGGCTCTATCAGTGTAGCTCCATGTGGCTTGTCATCAGGAACACAAAGCGCAGAGAGTGTGTCTGGCCTCCCGTGAGGAAGACAGGAGTTCCCAGAATCCTCAGGAGAAGGCCATGCCCACACAGACGCCTCATTGGCTATGACCTGATTGACAGGCTAGAGTCCGCCCTTTCGCAAGTTGACAGGAGACGATGTAATGGCCACAGCAAGGGAGGGCTTAGCCACTGAGTCCCCCGGGCTCCTTCATCTTCACTCAACTCTTTGCTGATTCAAAGTGTCATCCAAGAACTCACATTAAAAACATCAACTGGAAATGTGTTATAAATGCAGAATCTTAGACACCACCCAAGACTAACTGAATCAAAATCTGCATTTTAACAAGATTCTCAAGTGATTCATTAGACTATTGATGCCTCTTCTCTGAAGCAGGTAACACAGACCTTGGGACACCTCTCTGCTTCTTTTTCCTCTGATTCCTTGGCCAAGTCTTTCTCTTTGCCTTTCTCCTCTTTTTCTAGCAACCCTGTACAGGCAAACCTTTCCTAAATACCAACTCCCAGTTACACAAATTGCTCTCCTAGCAATTTGTGTATTCTCTGGGAAGTCTTTTCTCCTAGAGCTTCAACGACCAGTAAATACCGATGACTCACACATTTCTATCTCTCTGTTCAGAGATTAAGACTTCTATTTTTCTACTGCTTTCCAATCTTGTGTCTGTTCTGCGATGTCTCAAGTTGAACACATTTCAAACAGAGCCCATTAACTTCCCCACTCCCCACCCTTATTTCTCCTGGGTTTCCTCTCTTGATTCATGACACCATTATCCATCCGCCTCGCTCACAAAAGCTAAAGACTGTAAGGTTTTCAATGATGCTGCTCTACTCTCTTATCTCCCAGTCCAATTACTTACCAAATGTTGCCTAGTCATCCCTGGACATATCCATCTAGGACCAGTCCTCTTTTTCATTCCCTCTCCCTTGCCAGGATTTAGGTCCTTGTCATCAATTCACTGGAGTATAAAGCAGCCTCCTAAGTACCCTTCTACGCTCATCTCAAATTTCTACCTTCTAGTCCAGCCTCCACCCCGAAAGCTGTACAAACTGCCAAAAATATGCTCCCAAATGGTTATGCTCACTACTTTCAGAACTCTCTAGTGGTTCTTCCTAACCCACATGATCAAGTCCAATCTCATTATCAAGGTCCCCCATAATCTGGGTCCTGCCTCTTTTCCTGGCAAAGACTCTGTTTGCATTCTACATTCCAGAAATACTCAGTTTCTCACAGGTCTCTGGACTCACAGATTCCATAATACATGAGGCCTTCAAAACACTTCATGTAAAAAGGGAATAAAAAGATAATAGAATTTTCCCATGAACTTTTTGGGGCATCTTGCACTTATTTTAAAAACTTGTGTCTACACTTTTGGTTTTTAAAATATTCCCCTCTTCAGAACGTCTTTTCCTGTATTTCTGCCTCTTCTCATCCTTCAAGGCTAAATTCCATTTTTTCTGTCTCTGTGAGGCATTCTCTGAGTTCTGAATGCAAGGAATAGGACGGGCCTTTGTGTGCCAATTGGCACTCTGTTCTTATTGCATACATCACATTTGGACATGGTGTTTCAGTTCGTTCTAAAGTTCACGGTTGACTTGTACTGCCACAAAAGATATGTTTAAGCAAATGTGAATGTCACCTTGCTTGAAAAATGTTATTAGTTCCCATGAGGTCTTGCTGCAGTAGACAAGAGACCACGCTGGTTGGTAGGAAGTTGATGCAGACTCGTGTTAATCTCAGTTGTGTCAGAGTAGAACGTTGCTCCATGCGTGTGAGTTAGTCCGAGGAGACCAGAGAAATAAGTTCATTGGCACTCATATATGTGTAAGAGGGAACTTTATATCAAGGAGCAATTATATATTAAGAAACATTCCAGCCCAGTCCAGATAAAGTCCATAAGTCTTATAGTATCCAATATGTCCGATACTAGTTCATAAATTCCTCTTTAGACTCATGTAGTCATGCAATGATGCCGGATGCCGGAAGATCACAGGATAGTGGGTGGATAGTCTTGTAGATTCAGTGACAGTGGAAGCATCTCAGCAATGGTGTGGTCTCCATGTGGTTCCTCCAGCTCCAGGGCTCTGGTTGACATCAGCATCGCTCCATGTGGCTTGTGAAGCAGAGAGTGTGTGTCCCTCCTGCAGGGAGGAAGAAAGGAGCTCCCAGAATCTTCAGGAGAAGGCCATGCCCACACAGAGGCCTCGTTGGCAATGACCTGATTGACAAGCTAGCCCCTACCCCTTCGCTCAAGTTGACAGGAGATTATGTAACTGCCACAACTCGGCTTCCAATAACTGACTTTTCAGAAGGAGATACATCTTTCTTCGAGGAAATCTTCCAATCTTTGGGTTAGCAGCCAAACATGCTAGCCATTTATACCACTCAGGCACTCACTACTGGAGGAGGGTAGACCTTAGTCCAGAACAACTGATGTTCTTATCAAAAGAGGATAAAAACACCAAGAAAATAGGCATGGAGGGAAGATAATCTTGTGAAGACATAGGCAGAGATGGGGGTTCTCCTGCAGAAGCCAAGGAACACCTGGAGTACCAGAAGCTGAGAGAACCAAGATAGGAAGTTTCCACAGAGTCCCAGAGAGAGCCTGGCCCTGCCAACACCCTGAATGTGGACTCCCAGTCTCCACAACAGTAAGTCACTACATTTCTGATGTGGTAAGCCACCTGATTTGGGGTATTTTTTTCTTGAAGCCCCAGGAAACTAGCACAATGCCCTTATCCTCTGCATACCTCTTTGAGGGTATCAACTGTGCCTCATTCATTTCTGTGTTTCAGTCTCTAGTGCTGCGCCTGATGCGTAACCCACCACCCCAAAATATGAAATTGTATTGATGCCTCTGCTCCTGCTTTTGTTGTGGCTACTGTGCTTGAATTTGCAATGGTTGCTTGTTTGTTTCATTTTCTTTTTTTTTAATTAAAAGATCATTTTATTGGGGGCTCTTACAGCTCTTATAACAATCCATACATCAATTGTTTCTAGCCTATTTATGCATATGTTGCCATCATTATTTTCTAGACATTTATTTTCTATTGAGCCTTTGGTATCAGATTGCCCCCCCTCCCCAATTTGTGACCCTTTGATAAATTATAAATTATTATTATTTTCATCTCTTACACCAACTGCTGAACTGCTGTCTCCCTTCCCCCATGGTTTCTGCTGTTCATCCCCCTGGTGAGTGTGTGTGTGTGTGTGTGTGTGTGTTGTGTGTCAATGATTGCAATCAATTCCCTATTCTACCTTCCCCTTCCCTCCTGGTATCAATACTCCCATTCCTGTTCCTGGATTCTGTGAGTCATGAGCTCTTATCTCTTATCTGTACCTGGGCACATGCTCAGGGGTAGCCCTCAGTGAAAGGCAGGACTGCGGTCATGATAGTGGGGGGTGAGGAAGCCTCAAGGAATCAGAGGAATATTGTGTGTTTCGTTGGTGCTCTACTGCGCCTTGGTTGACCCATCCCTTCCTTATGTGAGGGGATGTCCCATTGTCTACAGATGGGTTTTGAATCTCTGCTCCAACCCCCCCTCATTCTCAACAAAATATTTTTGTTTGTTTGTTTTGGGTCTTCTGATGCCTGTTACCCAATCCTGTCAACACCTCATAATCACACCGAATGGTGTGCTTCTTCCTTGTGGGCTTGTTGCTTCTCTGCTAGATGGTCACTTGTTTAACTCCAAGCCTTTATGACCCCAGATGCCATATCTTTCGATAGCCTGGCACCATCCACTTTCTTCACTACATTTACTTATGCCTCCATTTTGTCTTCAGTGATTGTGCCATGAGGGTGAACATCACAGAATGTCAGGTTGTTAGAACAAAGTGTTCTTGCATTGAGGGAGGGTTTGAGCAGAGGCCCGAAGTCTGTCCACTACCTCAGTGTATTGCCATATAATTATCTGTACATAGGCCAAGGGCAAGCATGATGGTGGGGAAGGAGGAAGGTAAAAGGAAACAGAGGAAAGATCTAGGAAGCAAACCTATGGATACAGGTATAAGCATAGGTGTGAACATATGCTTGTTTGTTTCTCTCTTTGGTCTATCAGATTCCTCAGTTGAAGTCTCCATATCATTCCAAGTGGGCTGTGGAGGTATTCAATGAGCTCATTGGAAACATAGTCCATCTTTAACGTATCACTATGTGATTCTATTCATCTTGGTGAGCACATTTGGGGAATTTCTCTTTTGCCATCTGCC
Source organism: Echinops telfairi (assembly GCF_000313985.2). NCBI lineage: Eukaryota > Metazoa > Chordata > Mammalia > Afrosoricida > Tenrecidae > Echinops > Echinops telfairi. The sequence continues at coordinate 20,635,044 of NW_022103898.1, forward strand.
TTTGCACCTGGGCACTTAACCCACATTAAACTATCTTACATCTATCAAGGTAACCCTGGCCACAATCTCACTCCTATTTCTGGTAGTCCTGCTACCTGCTATGAACACCTCTGTGGTAGTTTGCTATTACGTCAACTAGACACTGCTGGCTAGGGGTGGAGTTGAACCTGCCAATCAAGTGGTAACTTGACGGCACCTCCTTGAGGGTGTGGTCTTTTGTACAAGATCCAACAGAGCCCAGCTCTCTGTCACTTCTCCTCCCTTCTTGCCGGGACTTGGAGGAGGCTCTGTATCTGCTTCCAAGAGCAGCCCCCTGCTAGCACCCTGCTAGACTTCTAGTGACCTTACATCCACGTGGCTACACACTCACCAGCCTGGAACTCTCTGCTTCCGCTTCACTTTTCTGCCACATCAGCTACATGGGTCTCGAGGCCCTGGCTAGCATGGGACTTGTGGAGTCAAGTTGGATTGGGCTGAGGCACCTCATGATGTGAAGTTGCTTCTTGATAGAAAGTTCTTTCTCATACATAGTTGAGGGTCACTGGTTTGTTTCTCTAGACCCCCCAGCCTCACACAACTGCGTATGTGATCAAATGAAGACTGTGATACAGAACTTAAAGTTTGGGGTCAAGAAGACTTGGGTTCAAATGACTCGTTTGCTAATTCCTTACTGTTTTTCCTTGATCAAATTATTTGGGCACTCTGCATCTCACTTTGCTCATTTTGCAAAATGGAAATTCATGGCAGTACTGACATCTGAGGCTTGTTGTGTGTGATGTTTACATAACCTGGGATCAAATTGAGAGGACTATGTATGAAGGGGTGGAGTCAATCAAGATATAACCAATGAGGCCTCTGTGTAGGCATGGCCTTCTCCGGAGAATTCTGGGAACTCCTGTTTTTCCTCCTTGGAGGTGGGAGACACTTCTCTCACTCACCTCACTCCTTTGGAGACTGTACTGATAAGGTTGACTCCTTTGAGACATCCCTGAGGAGAAGCCACATAGACCTACCCTGATTCAGCCCTGGGTGCTGGAGAAGCCACATGGAGACCCCAGTCAGTGACGAGAGGCTGACAACGCCACTGGATCTATAGGACTTCCCACCCAATGGCCTGTGATCTTCCTGCATTCGGTGTCATTGCATGTGTTTCATGAGTCAGAAGAGGACTTTGTAGATTGGTATGGGACATATGGACTAATATCGGATCTATGGACTTTATCTGGACTGGGCTGGGATGTTTCCTCAATATTCAATTGCTCTTATATATAAACCTCTTTCTTAGACACATATGCGTGTTTCTGAATTTGTTTCTCTAGTCTACCCAGACTAACACATAAGGTGACTGGTTGAGACCAGCCACTTCCAGTGACTGGTGAATCCAGAGTGTCAGTAAATGATGACATGGGTAGTCGTAGTTGATGTTTTGCTATTAGCCTCCACTGCATCAGCTCACAACTCATGGTGATCCCAAACACCAGGAAGCAACATCCTGCACCAAGCCAATGATGCATTGCCGATTGGACTATGGTGATCCATAGGCTTTCCATGGGTAGCAGAGGACATTGCTATTGAAACTGTGTCCTTGAGTTGGACTTAGTGGTTCCACAGGTTCTGGTGAATTCTGGCTGGCAGGCTGAGCCCCCATTTACTGGTGAGACTTAATTGCTGAGGCCGAAGAACCCCTACCTCCCACTATCACTGCCTGACTTTTCAAGAATGAGGAATCAAACAGAGATGAACTAACCACTCACTTAAGTGTATTTTTCCTTAATGACAAACACAAACAAGAAGAAACCCTTCTATCTCTCAGCCGCATGTGTCACGAAGAGCTCTCACTCTCAAAAACAATACGAATGCTGTTTTTTCAGACATCTTTCTGTTAGGAAGAAAACTCCAACCCAGAGTGTTAGCCATCATGGGGGTCTTGTGCAGGGCTATTTGGTTAGTAGTATCTCCTTTCCTTGCTTGAGCCACTTATGTGACTCTCTTTAGCCCTCATGGGATCTCTAGTGGGGCAAATAATGAAGCCCCTCCACGGCTAACTGAAAGATTAGATTTCATCCAGAGGGGCCTTAGATCCACTACAAAGGGAGCCATTGAAAACCCTATGGGATCCAGTTCTACTGTGACACACATAGGGTCGCCATGAGTTGGGGTCAACTCATTGACAATGGATTTTTCTGAATTGCCCTTGTGGTAGAATCCAGATGTCCTGCCTGTGCATTAAGGCCCTTTGTGAGTTGGCTCCCATGTGTGCCTCTCCGGTCCGGCTGCTCTCCATTGCTCCCTTGACTTCCAGCCAGTTGGACTGTCTCCAGGCCTTCAAACCTGATGATGGTGAGGCTACGGAGAGGAGAGGTCAGCTGGGAAATGTAGTTCTGAGCTTGGTACTTCCATGCTCACAATAGTAGCAAGCTTCAAAAAGTTTATGGAAAAATGGAATTTTTCCATGATGTATTTGAAGCACCCTTGTGTGCATACATGGGTATAACTTATCTTCTTGTCTGGGAAATCATACAGGTGCATTTGCTATCTTAGTAGTTAATCAAGAGTTGGTATGGTACGTTATAAGATATGAAAATAATTGATAAATTATCAAGGGTTCGTGAGGGAAGGGCGGGGGAGGGAGGAAAACAATGAGGAGCTGATACCAAGGGCTCAAGTTGAAAGAAAATGTTTTGAAAAGAATGATGGCAACATATGTACAAATGTGCTTGACACAGTGGATGCTTGGATTGTTATAAGAGGTGTAAGAGGCCTTAATAAAATGATTTAAATAAAAATAAAATAAAATAAAATAAACACCTCTAAAATAAAGAGTTGGTATGAAAATGAAATATCTACCTCAACAATGGAGTCTACCAATAAATTCATGGATACACCCATTTTCTGACATTTTACTCATTAAGAACTTTATATAACTAGCAAATGGTCCCACTATAGCTTTCTTACTTATACACTTATACAGACTCATCTGAAGCCTAAACTTTTCTCAGTCCATGACAGCCTCCAGTGAGCTACTTATCTCTGTTGCGCCTCCAAATGAGGTCATCACACTGCAACCTGATTGATGGGCTACACTCCACCCCTTCCCTCTTACTAGTCTTCAGTTGGCACCAGATTATGTAACTCCCACACGCCTGGAAGCGGATATAGCTGGAGATGTTGGCCAGCCTGCATAAGGAAGGTCAAATAGTGGATGGTTAGGTAGCAGGCTCTTGAGCCAGATTTTTGTTGTTACAAGCCCAGTTACACCATTCCTGGATATGCGATCTTGGGTGACACGTTATTTGCCCTGTGTCTTGTTTTCCTTTTCTATAAAATGTAGAAAGTGCTACCCACCTGCTAAAGTCCTTGCTTGAAGTGAAGCACTCAGAATATTGCCTGGAAAGAAGATGGAAGCAACCTAAGTGCCGACCAGTGGAGGGATAGATAGATAAACTTAGGTGCATGCATACGATGGAGTACTGCCTATTGCTGAAGAACTATGATACTGTCAAGTGCACCCTCATGATATGGATGCATTTGGAGTAACTTCACGCTGAGTGAAGTTACTCGACTGCAAACAGACAAATATTGTATGAGACCACTGTTATAAAAGAAAAAAAGATTCAAGGTTTTCATACCAAAAGAAACAGACTTTGATGGGTGAGGGCCAGGGGAAGAAAAGGGAAGTAATAAAAATAAAATAAACAAGAATAAGATATCACTATGATTTGGGGGGAAAGATGCTTCCCCCACCCCCATCCCTTAGGAAGTATTACAAGTTTATGTCTCTCCCACCCCCACCTTCCTTCTTAATTCTTTATCATCAACTGGGTGAAGATTTAAAGATCAAATCAGGTTCTCCTTCTGCAATTCTTAAAAAACAATAGTGCCTGGGGCACAATAAGCCCTCAGAAAATGATATTATTCGTTTAAGCACATAAAAGATTATTGTTATTATTTATAGATACTCCTGAGTTGATTTTGACTGTGGGAAAACCCATGTGATATGTAGTAGAACTGCCTTATAGGTTTCCTAGGCTATACTTTTAGTTGCCAGGTCTTTCTCCTATGGAGCAGCTGGGTGGGTTTGAACTTCCAGCCTTTAGGTTAGCAGCCAAGTCTTAATTGTGGTGCCACAGGGCTGCTTGCCGGCAAGGATAACCAGAAATAAGAGATAACATCAACTTTTCTTCAACTGTAATGTCCATATGGTTTTTTGTTTTGTCTTTTGGGGTTAGGTATAAATTTACCTTCGTTAAGATATTGTAAATAATAATAGTTTCAATAATCGTTACTATAATTACTATTATAATAATACTGAGTTCATCTACTCAGTTCATCTCCTGCGGTACGTAACTCACATGAGTTGATTATTTAATTTACAAGAACCTCTGGCTGTTATAAATTATATAATAAATTATTATTATTAAATAATACAGTTCTATTACTAAACAATAGTGCTTTCAGTTCCGTGTAACCTGCATTAGGTTAGATTAGTCTTAAATGGCGGAGTTGGGACATCAGCTCAGGTCTGTCTGATGCTGAAACGTGTGCTTTTACTGCACTTTAGTGGTCCTCACTCCCTCATGGATAACACAAGTGCCCCAGGTACGAAGTAGGTGTTCAGAAGAAGTTAATCCCGGATGTAAAAGATCAACATGTAGCAAAGGGGCACACAGAAGTGAAAGAACCATCTCGATTTCTGTGTGTTCAGACTTGTCACCCTGAAGTCTGAGTCATGACAACTGGCTTCACTCAAGTTTACAATTCGCACAAGGGTCTAGTGTTTGGAAGGCTCTTTTAAGACGTGCTCTGAAACTTCTACTGCATTACCCAACAGTCCTTCCACCATGGCCTGAAGGGTTGCCTTCTCATGTGCGCGGTTCACTTGCAGTGAACTGGACACATTCTGTAGATTCTCTGGGATATTATCAATGTTGTTTTTCAGCTTCAGATATACAAATACTGCAAGCATCTCATGAGTTTGGTATTTCACTGATAAACCTTCCAATTCTCACGTAGAGGCATCATCTACCTGCAGGGAAAGTGAGTCTCTTCCCCTCTCTGGTCCTCTCTTGCTTCATCTGCAAGCTGTTGTAGTTGGTCGAAATCGGTGGGCCCACTCCATGTTTGGGGAGGCCCTAGAGCTTCCATGGAGGTGCCTCAGTAATTCTTACAGGGGGTAGGCAAAGAGGAGGCTGAGCTGGTCAGCTCCATGCCCACAGCCTTCCTCTTTTTTCTGATGTAAATATTGAGCTATGTATGTTAAATATAAAATATTTTATAATAAATAAAAAGTTATATAACAAAACAATGTTCTTCTTAATTGGCATCCAGTCAATTCTGACTCATGGCATCCACATATGTCACAGAGTATATAGGGTTTTCTTGGCTGTAAACTTAACAGAAACAACACAGTTCTCTAGGACTTTCTTCTATGGTACATCTGAGTGGGTTTGCACCCCAAACATTGCAATGCTCACTCTCAGTCTTGGGGAAGCCTTTACCTCAGGACTATGAGAATGGGCGATTCTTGGCTCAGAAAATGATGCCATTGGTTTCAGAGTTAATAGCTGACCATTCTCTAAGTAATTGGGCCACGAGCCTTGCTTCATCCTTGCTCCTGCCCGCAGTCAGCCCCTGAGCACACCTGAATGTGCCTCCTGTGAGGCAAGCTGAGTTAAAACTGTTCATTAGTCACATATACATTCATCCAACGAACACTGAGCTCCGACACTTTAATAGATGCCCGGAGTGTATCAGAGGGAATAATACAAGACCCTTCCTCTCAAGGAGCTCGCTGTCTATTGGGAGAGACCTACCATGAATGAATGAGCTTATTGCAGGAGCTATGAGAAGGGTAGGTTCTAGGCATTTGGAGGCACAAAAAAAGCATGACCCACACAAGTTGAGGGCTTCGATTCTGGTGTCAGACTGTCTTCATTCAGGGTGAAATGTTGAGCAAGTAGTAAATGAAGCAGTTAATAGTCTGGTTTCCTCATTTATAACAAGGAGCTAATATTGGTATCTATTACTTGTATGTAAGCTTCATCTTACATACCTTGCCCATGTGATGAGGAGAGACTAGTCCCTGAGAAGGACATAGTGTTTGGTTAGAGTAGAGGTCAGTGAAGGAAAGGAAGGTCTTTAAGGACATGAACTGATATGGAGGCTGCGATAATGGGCTCAAGTACAGGAACGGTTGTGAAGATGATGCAGGACCAGGCAGTGTTTCGTTCATTTGTGCATATGGGTCAGAACCACCTAGATGGCACTTAACAACAACAACAATAGCAACAGCAACATAGCTCATGATAGCGATGGAAAGTCATCAGTTGCCATTGAGTTGATGCCTACGTATGGTGACCCGTGGGTGTCAGAGTAGAGCTGTGCTCCACAGGGCTTTCAAGGGCTGAAGTTTCAGAAGCAGACTTTTCTTATGGGTAGATTTGAACCTGCCACCTTTCTTTTAGCAACCTAGTGTACAGCGCATGCTCGTTGTTGCCCTTATTATCACTACTCAGTGGTGGAGGCTGGGGAGCAGTTCTGAGAAGAAGTCATGCTTGAGCAGAGTCACCAAGGCTGACCAGGAGTTGGTTTGCAGATAAGGGAGGCAAAACAGGGTTGTCACATTGCACAACTGCAAAGGCACTGCTCACAGTATAGTCTGTGCATGGCAAGCCCTGGCACTCTACAATGCATAGACTAGGTGGCCTCCTTGCAGTGCGGATGTTCCATCAGCAAGTAGGAGATGCTTGGCCCCAGTTAGACTTGTCTTCTCAGGGATGACTGCTAGTGTTCCATGTGCTCAGGTGCGAGTATGGGGAGTGGAGATGCTTCGGCTACTAGAGAGATGGGGTTGCAGGAGCCATCGCAAACAGATCGAGAATGCCTTTGAGTAGTGCAATTGAACATTGCAATGAACTGTGAAAATAAAGAGTAACTATCTTGTCTTCATGAGTCAGCTTCGTCTTGTGTTCCACACCAAACCAAAGTCACTGCCACTGAGTCAGTTCTGACTCATAGCAGCCCTATAGAACAGAGTCGAACTGATCCTGTAGGTTTCTGAGACTGTAACTGTTTACAGGAGTAGAAAGCCCCATCCTTTTCCTGCAGAGTGGCTGGTCATTTAGAACGGCAGGCCAATATGTAACCACTATGCCACCAGGGTCTCGCTACCTTATTTTTATGCTATTTGTATGAAGCTTAATTCAGGAAGTGCATGTGGAATTCCACTCAAGAACTTTACTTCCAGAATATTCAAGAGACCTTTTGGGTCACATATGAGAATACTGGTCTCTGTCTCATCAGAGGTGGCTCCAGGTTCTGAACTCTGCCATCCCTCTGGCGATGGGGTTGCTGTGAACAGTAAGATACTTCTACTCTAGATGTCAGATTGCCTAAATAAATCTTTGCAGTGTTGGATGCAAATCGGAGAACAATGCAAATTGTAGCCAACATGTCTACCTGTCTTGGTTCCCTCTGATGCCTTTCAGAAGGTGCCTCTGGGTGGACTTGAACTGCCAACCTCTCAGTGAGTAGCTGACCACTTACTCATTTGCACTACCCATACATTTTATAAGGCACATGCATTAAAAAAAATTCTTGGCACAAGTGAGAGACGGTTCTATCAGTAGGTGCTAAGCTCCTTCCACCTGCCCCATTGTGCTGAGCTGCACCTATGGTGGGGTCTAAAGACCTTTGGAACAAGTCTTCAGCTTTCATTAATTTCCTTTAGAACTTGATTTCTCTTACAGTTCTTGGGGGATTCAGGAACAAAGAAATTGGTCCTAAAGGTTGAAATCAATTTGTCTTTGCTTTTGCCTTCTGCTCTAGATATAGATATGAACCCAGAAGATATAGACTCCAGTCTTTGCTTTGCCTTTTATCCTCTTTGAAAGGATGTTTATATTCATGCCAGTTTCTAGCTCTTTAGAACATTAGTCATTCATTTTTCCTGGTTCCTGTTGGTGCTTCTAAGGGGGAGATGATGAGTTAGGTTGCTAGGAAATCTATCTCTGAGGCAGATAGAAAATCATCCAGGAGACCCCTCAGACAGAGCATCCCTCATCTGACAGTGACGGTCACTCCTGGGGCCCCTTCCGACTTTCAGAGAGAAGGCCAGTAAGTCTGGAAGGAGGCCCTGACTACTCCTTTTGGTTAAATTTTAAAATTTTCATTTTCTTTAATAACATTGTCTCTGTAGGACGATAAATAACAATGATGAAAAGAAGTTACACAAAACATAAAAAGGCAGAGAAGAAAATTAAAACTAAAGGCATTCTCCAACCACCTTTGATATTTATGATGATATCATATCCTCTGTATATATATTGAAAAGAGTAGATAGAAAATTTGGAATATTCCATGTAAAATCTCACAGAAGTAAGGGAAGATGAAGGAGTTGCTAAAACCTCAAAGAAATATTTATTTCCCCTAAAGAAAAGCTCCTGAATGATTCTATTAGAGACAAACTTAAAGGAGTATTAAAAAATTCACAGGTTGAAGTCATTGTATATTTTCAAAATGTGTTTTAAATGACTGTAGACATATCTATAAACTTTCTAATGTGTCATGATATATAATTTTTACTATATTGTCATTTTCCATAGTATTTTGAAATTGATATTTTTGTAGTTAAATAGCTTTTGTTTTATATTGTGATATATTAATATCCACCAAATATTCTTTTATTTTATTTTAACCATGGTTTCTCATTTGTTATGTTCTTTATTTAGACTCAGTTTTAGCTGGTTGAATTTTTATTCAAGGATACATGTATACATTATGTATGCATATACATACAGAGCATTTTATTTAACATTAATATAAGTATTAATATATTAATATTTATAGATAGTAGAAATATATATGGCATTAATAAATACCTATATGCTCTGACTTTCAAATTTTTGAATATTTTGGGTTGGTTGCTGTCTTTGAATTTGAAGAACAGCTTCCTTGCACATCAAAGTTTGGGACATCATCTCTTTCCTCAAGATTTGTGATTCCCCTATCTTAGGTTATTGAGAGGTTGGTTTGATGTTAACCCATGCTTTACCTTTGTAGGTAACTTTTTTTTCTCTCAGGTGTCCATGGGGTTGAGTGGTAGTGGAAGCATGTATGGGGTGGTAGAGGGAGAGAAGCCCTGGTAGGAGTGGATGTGGGAACTAGGGGTGAGATGATAGAGGTAAGGTAGTGCCGTAGAGATAGGGGTGGTGGTGATTGGCATTATGGGTTGAGTGTTGAGGAAAGGTTTCATTTCTAAAGAAAATATTGCATAGAATCAAGCATGGTGAGACTGCAACTAGATTACTTTGGATACACTAGCAGGCAAGACACATCACTAAAAAAATGACATAATGCTTGGTAAAATAGACTGTCAGAAAGTAGGACAGAAAGCCTCAGCAAGATGGGTTGACCTAGTGGGGTCAACAATGGACATAGATAAGCCAACTGATATGAAGACCGTACAGGACAGAGCAACATTCCACACTGATGGTGACTGTGAGCTGGAGGCAACTTGATGGCAACTAACAACAACAACATGGAGGGATGGAGAGGGGTAATGGCAGGACAAAGAAAAAGAAGCCAGAAGGGAGCAGATTTAACCTACGGACCAGATGAGTTGTGGGATGACATCAGGATTTTCATGGATGAAGAAAGCAATAGGTCATTAAAAAGACAGGAAAAGAGAAAAGGTTGAAGCAGATGTCAGAAGAACACTGAAACATGCTCTTTGACATATAGTAGCTAAAGCAAAGGGAAGAGATGATGAAGTCAAAGAGCCAGATAGAAAGTTGCAAAGGGCAGCTTGAGAAGTGTGGCAGTTATATAATCTCCTGTCAACTTGAGTGGAGGGGTGGGGTCTAGCCTGTCAATCAGGCTGTGTGGGCATGGCTTTCTCCTGAGGATTCTGGGAACTCCTGTCTTCCTCCCTGAAGGCAGGACACAAACTTTCTCTCTGCTTCCTCTGCCTGCTGACAAGGCACATAGAGCTATGCTGATGGAGCCAGAGCACTGGTGCTGGAGGAGCCAGGAGAAAACCCAAGTCAGTCCTGAGATGCTTCCACTGCCACTGGATCCACAAGACTTTGTACCTACTGGCCCATGACCTTCCTGTATTTGGTGTCATTGCATATGTTGTGTGAATCTGAAGAGGAATTTATAGACTGGTATCAGACATATGGGCTAATATCACACTTATGACCTTGATCTGGACTGGACTGGGATGTTTTATCAATGTACATTTGCTCTTTTATATAAAGCTCTTTCTCACACACATATGAGTATCTCTGGATTTGTTTCTCTAGTCCAGTGGTTCTCAACCTGTGGGTTGCAACCCTTTTGGGGGGGTGAAAAGATGCTTTCACAGTGGTCACCAAATTTGTAACAGCAAAATTACAGTGATGAAGTAGCAATGAAAATAATTTCATGGTTGGGTGTCACCACAACACGAGGAACTATATTAAAGGGTCATGGCATTGGGAAGGTTGAATACCACTGCTCTAGTCAATGCAGACTAACACAAGAAGACAAAGTAAATTATTATAATAAAATAAGAAAACATCTGGAATTAGAAAACCAAAGGGGAGAATATTCTCAGTATATCTCAAGCTGAAAGAACCAAAGAAAAAATTCAAGCCTTGAGCTGAATCATTGAAGGATTTGATCTGCAAATGATTAAGCTCTATGGAAAGTATCCAAAGAAAATGGAAGCAGTTAATTTTGAACGTGTCCATCTCCAGCATCTCAATGCATGAGCTGCCCGGTTCAGGAAAGAGCTGTGAGCTGATGGCAAAGAGTAAGTGGATCATGGGAGGCCAGCATGAGTTTCTCATTGAAGATGAGGCAGGACCTGCTGAAGGAGAGAACACTGGGTAATGAGCAAGGTTGTCCAAGTACTCCAGCACTTTCTGGAGGTGGCAGAAAAAGCTGGGACTGTTGGACCCCTGCTATAGGCTGAACCTTGACCAAGCCCCCAGATTCTGAGAGTCTTCTGGTCTCACGTCGATGGAGCTACCTGTCAGTCTTGTTCATCACATGGAAATGGGTGGACATTGAGCCTCATGACACACTGATCCCTGTGCTCTCTCCTGTCCTGTTGATATCGCAGTCCCACTTCCCAAGTCTGTACAGATTTCTTTATGGAGGAAGTAGGCCCATGCATGCTGTAATAAATGTTCTTTTGACCTCAAAAAGTAAACACAAGAAAATGGGAGGAATATGTAGAATCAATGTACCAAAAGGAATTGGTTGACATTCAATCATTTCAAGAGGTAGCGTATGATCCATTACTAATGGTATTGGAGGAAGAAGTTCCCTGCTCTGAAGACACTGGTGACAGTTGAGGAACAGGGAACTGACAGGATACTAACTGAAATGTGTCAACCAACTGATGCAGCACTGAAAGTGCTCCCTATTGTATGCCAAGACATTTCTACCACAGCTAGCAAACTGGAAGGCATTAATGTCCATTCCGAAGAAAGAGACCCAACAAGTGCAGAAATTATCAAACAACATGATTAATGTCATATGCAAGTAACATTTTGCTGAAGATAATTAAAAAAGGACTGCAGTGGTCTGTTGGCAGGGTACTGCCAGATAAGCTAGATTTAAAAGAGGAGGTAGAATGCGGAAGATTATCACTGACATCCCATGGATCTTTACTGAAAGTAGAGAACACCAGAAAGATTTTCATTTGTGTCTTATTGGCTACACAAAAGTATTTGACTGTGTGGATTGTAACAAACTGTGGATAACATTGTGAGAAAAAGGAATTCCAGGACACTTAGCAGTGGACTTGCAGAACCTGGACATGAACCAAGGGATAGTCATTCAAGCAGAACAAAGAAATAGCGAGTGGTAGAAAATCAGGAAAAATGTTGGACAGAGTTGTACCCTTTTACCATACTTATTCAATCTGTATGCTGAGCAAATAACCTGAGAAGTTGAACTATTTGAAGAAGAACACAGTATTAGGAGTGGAAGAAAGCTCATTAGCAACCTACGATATGCGGTGACATGACCTTGCGTGCTGAAAACGAGGATAACTTAAAGCACTTGGTGAAGATCAAGGACTCCAGTCTTCAGTACGTATTGCAAGTCGATGTAAAGAAAACAAATGGACTGTGTTAGCCCAGGTAGACTAAGAAACAAATCCAGGGAGACACATATGTATATAAGAGTTTTGTATACAAGAGCAATTGAATATTGAGAAAACACCCCAGCCCAGTCCAGATCAAGTCCATAAGTCCAATATTTGTCCATATGTCCAATACCAATCTATAAAGTCCTCTTCAGACTCACGAAACACATGCAATGATGCTGAATGCAGGAAGATCACAGGCCAATGGGTGGGAAATCTTATGGGTCCAGTGGCAGTGGAAACATCTCAATGCTGGCAGGGGTTTTCATGTGGCTCATTTAGCTCCCGGGCTCTAGTGTAGCTCCATGTGTCTTCTCACCTGGGATGTCTCCCAGGGAGTGAGCATATGTCTGCCTCCAACGAACTGTTTGTCACCTTAGTGCCTCCAAATGAGGTCATCAAGCTGAGACCTAATTTACAGGCTAAACTCCGCCCCTTCACTCTTAAGTTTCAAATTGACAACAGATTATGTAACTAACACATGGACCTATAAACATCATTATAAACATAGAAAAGATTGAAAATCATCCAGGATTTCATTTTACTTGTGTCCACAACCAATGCTCATAGAAGCAGCATTAAAAAGTCAAGTGGTATATTGCATTTGGCATCCCTGCTGCACAAGATCTCTTTAAAGTGCTAAAGAACAGTGAGGTCACTTTGAGGACTAAGGTGTGTCTGACTCAAGCCATGGTACTTTCAATTGCCTCATATGCATACAAAAACTTACCAACGAATATGTACGATTGCAGAATTGATGCCTTTGATTTATGGTGTTGGGAAAGAATCTTGAAATCCCTTTGGACTGTCTGAAGAAGAAACAAATTTGTGTTGGTTGAAGTTCAGCAGCACACTCTTTAGAAGGGAGGCTAGTGAGACTTCAGCTCACGTACATTCGACATGTTGTCAGGAGGGCTCCGCTCCTGTCAAAGGACATCATGTGTGGTAAAATTAAGTATTAGCTAAAAAAAGATGGGTCGACAGAGTGGCTACAACGGGCTCAAGCACAACAACGATTGGGAGGGCCCAGGGCAAGGGCAGGGATTTGCTCTGAGGTACAGGGTGGCTGAGTTGTAATCTCCTCAACGGCATCTAACAACAAACAGGACAGAGTGATGAAACACTTTCTCTATCATGGCTCAGTTCCAATGGGAAGAAACAGAACTATTTTCTGAAGAATCCATTCCATGGGGAATGAGAATTTTCATGAAAAGTAAGAATACTGTAGTTTTGTTTTGTTTTTTAACTAGGAAAAGAAGGCTTTCTTTCCAAGTACATTTTTTTGGAAGAAAATCTGAGGAGAAATGAAACATTTCTACCAGTGTTTTTACTTAGGGGAAACTCGCTGCAATGCATGAGTGGGCACCCTACCGCCTGTCTGTTTATAAAGTTTCCTGCCCTTGTTAGTAGAGCGACTTCGCCAGTTCAGATACCTTCCAATTTACTTCTGTTTGGTTTTGCAGGCCATTAAGCAATGGATTTGGCCACCGGCTCACCCTTCCTAATGATGTTTTTCTTGGGTTGATATGAAAACCGGTTGGCAGTTCCTGAGTAACCACAGGATGACAGCTTCAAGCAAGGACACAAAGGGTCCAGGTGCATGACAAATGACAGAAAGAAAAGTCAACATAATTTAGCAACACTAAACCCACCAAGTGGACAAAGGAAGCCTAACGAGATATCTGTAAATGACTTTGTTTGAGGGTTGGAGGCACCGTGACTCTGGAAGACACACGGAAAATGTGAGCCCTGCAGTTGAAGGTTCTACACTCCATGAGTGCTTAATTGGGTGTCCTGGCACAGAGGACGTTTATGATGTCATTGAGCCAAATTTTTTGATGATGGAACAGTGGAAAAGAAAACATTGTCAGCCTCTGTGCCCCCAAAGCCACCCTGAAAAGTGGGGGTGAGGGTGGCATGTGAAATCCTGTTCTAATTTTTCCATCTTGAAAAGAGGACATTTTGAAGCAATTTCCAATCTACGTGGACCAACTAAGATCTGATAATAATAACGACAACAATAAACCCTCAACACTCACTGCCATGAAGTCCATTGTGATTCAGAGACACCCCCCACCCCCCACCAATAGGACAGAATGGAATGGCCCCTGTGGGTTTCTGAGACTGTGGCTCTTTGGGGAGTGGAAAGGCTCATCTTTGGCTTGTTTCACATATACGTATACACGATCTTACTAGGCCTTAACAACTGTAAGAGAGAAGAACTATCAAGATCTGTGTACCCCAGACATTGGTCCCTGGGTAGTGCAAATAGTTAATGTGCCTGGATGTCAACTGAAAGGTTGGAAGTTCAAGTCCACCCAGAGACACTGCAGAATCTTCTAGTGATCTGCTTCTGAAAGATCAGTCATTGAAAACCCTAGGGGCACAGTTCTACTCTGATATTCATTGAATCTCCATGGATCAGTGATCTGGTGTCCTGAACGCCAGTCACCTTATCTCTAGCCTGTAGAAGTATCTCTACCTCTAAGACGGAAAAGACCACCAAGGCAATGGGTCTCAACAGGTGTTTGCTATACAGGGCTTCCCCTCCCTGCACTCATGCTGTCTCAGGTACTTGCTCATGGTTGGAGAGCTGGTGGTCTAGTCTCCTGCTGTTTCCAAGGGCAACCACACACCCTGAATCTAATTAGGCTCATCCTTTTCCTCTAATACACAATGAAGTCATAGGCGCATTGATGGGAATTCACACGTGGCATCTGGAAATCACTGCTCAAGTCTCTGAACTATCTCCATCCTCACCCACGTGCAAATATCCCTTATGATATGGCTCTTCCTTTGGAGGATAGCTCCTGATCAGTTCCTGTATTGCCACTCCCTTAGCAACTTGTGGCTTTGGAAATGTCTGGCCTTTGAGTGAGGCATGGATCCTTGTCTGCCTATTCCCATGACCACATAGGGGTCCTGATGGGGAGCCCCATCTTGCCTTGGGAGGGAGCACGCTCCATTTGCCCTTTCTGGTTCCACTGCTGGACTATGGCGGCAGTGGAGGTAAAGCACAGTCCTGTACACTCGCATGTGACAGATGAGGACACTGAGGCTTAGAGAGCTTCAGAAACGTGCCCAGTGGAGCACTAAAAAAGTGGCAGTTGGGGGAACTTGTTCTCAGATCGGCAAGATGGCAAACCCAAGCTCTTCACCAATGTGGGAGAAAGAAATGGGAGCAGATCTGAGAAGCTGCTACTGCTGCCAGTAGCCATTTCCTTCAGGTCTGTCCAAGCTCAACTGGCGGCACAGACAAGCCCAGGCTTCTGTTCTCCCTCTCACACCTTCTGCCAAACGCAGGTCCGAGTTCTCCAGGCCCGGCCCAGCCTATGGTCTTCCCTGTGCAGAGCCCCTATTTGTTTAATCCCTTGAAACGCTCTCCTCTCCGTTCCTCCTCCCCATCAGCATTATCTCTTTGGGAAGCAGAGCTCCCTTTGAAGTCCACCAGGAGATTTCTTTTTTGGGGGGTGGGTAGGGGTGAGGGGTGGGGGGAGTCTGGAGAGGGAGGCAGAGAGAAAAGGATGAGGAAGGGGCCTGGTGTCCTTCATCTTTGCCTTTTAGCTCTGAAGGCTGATCAAAGCTCCGGTTGGACAGCAGTATTAAAAAAATCTGGTTGTAAAGACGGGGCGAGTGTCAGTTCCTAGGATGGTATGAAATGTTTGGAACGGGATAAGAAATCAATTCATCAAGGGGATTAAGGGGAAAAAAAAATGAGTGAAACACAGAGAAGGAGGGGAGTGGTGGTGGTGGTGGGGGAAAAAAAGCCCTACCAGTTCCCCAGTTTCCAAGGAGCTCTTTGATAATGCAGTGACTTGAGGCCATACACATTGGCCACATTATTTATCACTGGAGCATGAACATCCCAACCACATCCAAGAGCTTTCGCTGGGCTTCTTAAATCATCCAGGACCAAAATGAAATGCAAATAGCCCAGGGAGAACTGGGAACAAAGGCGAGGCCGTCCTGGCCCCCAGCCACAGCCCTCCGCTTGGGAGACAGCCCCAGGGTCCCAGTAGGGATGCTCTCCTTTGCTCCCCCTGCCCTGCCTCTTGTGGTGCTTGGGCCAGGCTGACTTCGCTGGTCTCTGGATGGGGTTCTGACTTTTTTCCCCCATTCTTGAAAGTCTTCGAGCCTGCTCGCAAGGAGGGACGGAGGCCACTGGTATGTAATGTACTCAGAGAGTAGAAGGTTTCTGGGTTTTGGTTTTCTTTGTTTTCCTGGGCTTTGAATTGGTTCATTGAGGTTCAGCCCTCTGTGAGAATATATACATTTCCACCCTAGACACACTGTGTCAGAACCCACATTTTAGCAAAAATCATTGGTGATTCTTAGGTATACTTTTAAAATAGATTCCCCAGGTATATGTAAGCATCACCTTAAATGTAGATTCTGAATCAGTATATCCTGTTAAAATGTAGATTCTGATTTGGTATGTCTGGGTGAAAATGCAAATTCTCAGCAGGTGGTTGAGCCAGAATAAACCAGTGCGAAACCAGCCCCACCATACACCAACCATCCTACCATTACCACCCCCATACATATCATTTCTTACCCCCTTCCTTGTAACTGCAACATCAGCAGTTTGAAACCACCAGCCGCTCCACAGCAAAAAGATGAGGCTTTTTACTCCCTCAAATAGTTCCAATCTCAAAAGCCCACAGGGGCAGTCCTACCCTGTCCCATAGGGTCGCTAGAGGGTCGCTATGCATCAGCATCGACTCGCTGGCAGTGCGTTTGGTTTTGAGTTGTAAGTGTAGAAGTAACAAAGGCAGGATGGCATTGGCATTTAGTTGGGAGTGAGTTGAATGCAGAGAGGGAAAATCGCTGGTTGTAGATTTAAGATCTAGTTTCTCTCTCACTGAGCGCCCTGTGATTCTGAGTGACTAATGTAACCTTTCTGGTTGTCTGTTTCGTCCTGTGTAAAATGAGGGATGTAATCGCTACTCTGGATGACAACCCACCACCATCCCCCTTCCCCCACATCAGATGCCCCACCTTTCTCAGCTGTGTGGTCCGGGTGAGAATGACATGCTCCCTAGCACCAAAGACTCCAAGGATGAGCCCTGGACCAATGATCAATTTTCATTTTCTATTACCATCATGTCAGGTTCAGGAAAGTCAGTTTAGCCTTCAGGTAAAGCTTGATCCTGCCTTCCCAATGTGAGATAAGGACTTGGTTTTCTTCTCCCCGTTCCTTAAAGTTTGTTATTCGTCCAATTTCTCCAGTGTTGCCAACCATTCTCAGTTCAGCTCTTCCTTGGAACGCTGGGATTCCTTAGCACAGCTAGAGGAAATAGGATTTGTGTGCCCCACTATTTACCTGAAGGCTAGATATTCCATGAGGAGTGCTGGTGGTGTAGTGGTTACGTGCTGGGCTGTGATCCCCAAGGTCAACAAATCAAAACCACCAGCCCCTCCCATGGAGAAAGACAGGGTTTTCTCCTCCCATAAACAATTAGTCTTGGAAACCCACAGGAGCAGTTCTATAAGGACCTGTCCTACAAGACCGCTGTGACTTGGCATCAACTCGATGGCAGTGAGTTTGGGTGTGTTTTTAAACATTCAGTTACATGAGTTATGACATTCCTTTATTGTTGGAATTCTGTTTCCTAGATGGTAATAATAGAGCAGCCTGATGGGAACAGACTTTTTGACCATTGGATTTTCTTCCAGAGAAGAAGGAAGAGAATGAAAAGAAGTAAGTAAAACCAGGCTCCTAGGTTATTGTAAGAACAGTGGTTCTAGAATCCAACTGTTGAAATCCTTT
>NW_022103898.1:20658072-20681243 GCF_000313985.2 Echinops telfairi
CACTGGGTTGGGATGTTTTCTTGATGTGCACTTAACCTTTATATAAACCTCTCTCTTATACATGAGTTTCTGTGGATTTGTTTCTCTAAAGTACCCAGACTAACACAATCTTTTCCTGTTACCCTTTAGTAATCAGCCCCCTCATTTACTCCCTGTTCCCCATCTTCCCAGCCCTGTTGCTGAGGGCCTTCGAGTCAATTCCACCTCATGATGAGTTTGTATGACCAAAACCGACGATCCCACGAGTTTCCTAGGGTGAAATCTTCATGGGAACATATTGCCAGGTCTTCCTCTTATAGAGATGGTGGGTGGGTTTGAACTGCTCACCTTTAGGTTAGCAGCTGATCGAAAACAACTTGTACCACCCAAGTTCCTGTGCTTGTCCATAGGGGTGGGCATATGATCTAGGCTTGACCAAATAAACTTTATCTCCCCCTGTAACAGGAATCAGGAGCTCTGGTGATGCAAACGTCTGCCGTCCCACCAGCTGCTTGATGGGAGAAAGATAGCCTATTTCTATAAAGATTATAGCCATGGCCACCCTATGGCCCAGTCCTACCCTGTCACTATGAGTTGGGATTGACCTCACAGCAGGCAGTTAGTTTGGGGTCATAGGGATTAACTCAGGGATGAGTGGGTTACACTGTGAAAGTGATCAGAGGCCTCACCAGGGCATTGACTCCAGAGCTATTGAGTTAAAAAGTCTCTTCTTCTCCCTGTTTCTGCTATACAGAGCTGTAACTTTGAAGCCAACGGTCCTGGCTGTCATTGACCCATTTTGCCATTACAAGAGAGGAGCCTGTCTGGGAATGAAGCTGGTACAAAGATAAGCAGCACTGGGGCAGGGGAGCGGGAGTTTCCTGAATCTCACTCTGCCTTGTATATTTTGGTTATGTGAGTTACCTGAACACACTTAATGTTCTAACACACCTAAGACCTTCTAGTGCAGCGGTTCTCAAACAGTGGGTCACCCGAATCATAACAGTAGCAAAATGACAGTTATGAAGCAGCAATGAAAATAATTTTATGGTTGGTGGGGTCACCACCACATGAGGGACTGTATTAAAGGGTCGCGCCATTAGGAAGGTTGAGGACCACTGTTCTAGTGACTCCAAGAAATGGTGAGGAACTTCACAAGGAGAGCAGAATTTTAGCAATTTCATTAGTAGGATGAAACATGGAAGTGATTTCTCCTCTTCTTATCTGTATCATTAATTCCTATAGCTCTCATTCACTGTACCTGCCCTCTGCCCAACTGCTCAGCCCCTCCAGTGGGCCCTCCTGGGTCCCAAAACCCTGAGAAGCTTCCTCATTGTGGGCATGCTGGAGTTGCATTAACCTCCAGGACAGGCTTGGATTTTAATGGTAGGTGGTATTACCAGAATCTTTTCAGTCAAGACAACCTTGGATATCATTAGCTTCCTCACCATTCTTGCCTGGCATGAAACCACCTTTTGTCTTATTCTTAGATCTTCAGAGTGATATGTCAAATGCCTCTACATGCCCAGTTTGGAAACTCAGGATATTTATTGCCAACCAGGAAACCAAATTCCTTTGGAACACATACATAGGTTATGGCTTTGTCCTCAGGCAACAGTATGTGATTAAGTAGATACCTGCCTACGAAACAGAGATGAAACTTCAATCTTTGGAATCTTGATTCCCGAAACCAACCTGTTATCCTGAGAAAACGTTGGTGCCTGCCTCTGAGATCATGAACTGCAGCTTAGAGACCAGCCCCTCTGAAACGGTCATAAATTAAGCTCAGGGGCAAGCTCAAGCTCATGTGGAAACTCTGGACTTTGGTGACATGAGTCTATGCTAACTATTTGGGCAGATCTGTGGGGTCCCTCCCCCCACCCCTTAGTATGGGACTGCATGGCTTGACAAGCCCCTCCGCTGAGTAATAGGACAGATATCGAATCTGGAATGCTCTAAAAACACCAGCAAGTCTGATTGCTATAACCAAGCCCATTACTGTTGAGTTGATTTGGACTCACGACAACCCATCCCATTACAGAGTAGAACTGCACCCATTGGGTGTTCAGGGCTGTGTGTGGATCACCAGGCCTTTCTCACTTTCTTTTTTTCACATATTTCTATTTTCAGTGTTCCAGCACCAAATGAAGCACACATTTCAAATACCACCAAAGCAGAATTTAGAAGAAAGCAAGAAGCAATTATTTGAAGCAAATATATACATATATACATATATATATATATTTATATATATATTATTTTTTTTATGGCATCTTTCCAAATTCCTTGCCACATCAAGTGTGTGAGGTACTTGTCATGACCCAGTGTCTGTGCCCTGAGCGGGTTGATATTTTTACCCAGCATTGAATGTATGTATACCTGATGTGGTCAAAGGATAATTTTTTACAAAGACGTTTTCTATCCAAAGTTATAGTTTTTGACATTTTGTAAGAGAGGCCACAATTAAGCAACATGCAGACATTCTCAGCATGCCCACGGAGACAGTCATTACAATGCATTGATGCCCCCTTACTGCCTTTATTCCACCCTGCACTAGTCTCCTCACTGGCCTGTGCAGAAGCACGCTCTTCTCCCAGGATCTGCTCAGCATGGAGTTGGACAATGGGAAGAATCCAAAGATCCTTAGCGAAGGCAATCTGGGAGCATGACATTTTCCATCAAGTCCAAGTGAGCAGTTTCCCTCAGCCATACCCCGGGGATGCCTGCTGGATAACACAGGCCATGGGTACGTAGTAGCGTCTAGGAGGTGTTATGACAATGACAGTCTTGGACTTCTATGATATGGAAAGACCACAGCTGGGAGATGCATTGAGGGGTTTATCCTCCCCCAACCCCCCACCAAAGGCAAGCTTCCAGCTTGCAAAGATGGCCAGTCAGTCTTATACCACTCAATTAGAAATGCCCGAGAGAAATAATTATTCCTTGTTCCATCTCACTTGGCGGACAAGGGTGGGTTGAAAAATGATAAGCCCCTCCTATTCCTTGTCAGAGTCTGATTATTTCAAGACTTCTTCAAAGTTAGCAGTTTTACGTGGTACTTTGTAGATAACAAAACATCAGTACATGTGAGTGCACGTTGTCAGTCTTATAGACCATAGAGGTTAAGGTTCCAGTAGAGAAAACATGAGCCATGGGTGTCTGGAATCTGGGTGTGAATTTGGGGCCCACCACTTCTTGCTGTGTGATCTTGGTCAGGATACTTAACCATTCCGAGCCTTGGATTCTCATTTTGCATCGTGACCATAATTCTAATCTAACGGAGTACAACCTTCTCTAGACATGCTGGTCACTTTGCTCTACTGTGGTGCTTTGCATGTTGATGAGACTCTGGAAGCTTTGCCACAGGTATTTCAAACATCCGGAAGAAGACTGGAGAAAAAGGGATGCATTTGAATTGTGGTATTGGCAAAGAATATCGAAATTACCATGAGAAACTTTCATGGGCAAAGAAAGTAAATTGTCAAGGATTTCCTCCCACCTTGGATCAGCAACCAACGCCCATAGAAGCAACAACTGAGAAATCAAACAATATCTTACACCGGAAGATCTCCTACAAAAGACCTCTTTCTCGACCTCTCTTTGAAAAGCAAAGATATCATTGGATGACTAAAGGTCACCTGACCTGAGCCATGGTATTTTCAATCGCCTCTTATGCCTGGGAAACCCAGACAGTGACAATGGAAGGCCAAAGAACGGACACAGGTGACTTGAGGTGCTGAAGAAGGAGACTGGCCATGCCGCAGCCCACCAGAAGAACGAACCAATCAGGTGTGGAGGAGACACAGCGAGGACGCTCTGTAGAAGCAAGAATCGGGAGACTTCGGCTCGCTTGCTTTGGACATGGAGGGAGCAGCTGCCGGAGGAAATCACGCTTGGCAAAGCCGCTGGTGTGCCAAACACTGGGACACCGGTGATTGGCACCGTGGCTGCAACTAAGGACTCGGCCACGCTAAAGATTGTGAGGGTGGTGCCGGACCAGGCGCTGCTTTGTTCTATCAGACACATGGGTTGGCGCCGGCTCAGTGACGGCTAGCAACAATGGGGCGATCCTCACTCCTCATCCACCACAAGCCATAGTGACCTCGGGTCCTCGCCGAGGCGTCAATCATAGCCAAGGGAACCCTCCCACTCCAGCTGGCTCTCCCTCCCATCTGAATGATCGCAGGGCTTATGGGCGCCTGCTGCTCACACGAACATTTCTCTATCGACCTTATGTGGGGTTTCGAATAAGTCTAGGAGTTTACCTGTGCGCTGCCTTTCCCATTAGATTGAAAGCCCTTTGAAACTCGGGACTGCTTTGAGTAGTTGTAAACATTTAGAAAAAAAACCAAAGGCAGTGCTCAGTAGAGAGTTGGCATGGACAAAATTTGGACCTAAAAAATGTATCTATCTTCCTCTCCCTAAAGCAATACCGCACCTATTGATGTAAGCACTACTAGAATATATTTATATATATATGCAACAATTAAATACATAAATATTTATATGCACAATCCAATATCTTTTCCAGAGCACGCAGCAGATTTTCACTGGCTGTTCAGAAGGTTTTTCTGCTTTAATGATACATATGCTTGTTGCTGTTCGCTGATGCTGAGGTGGTCTGGACTGATCGCAACCCCATAGACCCCAGAACAACACACTGCCCATGCCACCCCCACAAGCATTGCTACGTCCCCTTGTTGCAGCCACTGCTGAGTTCCCTCCCTTACCCATGACTTGTCCAAGCACAATGTCCTTCTCCCGGAACGGGACCCATCGGATAACACGCCCGAAGTCCGTGAGATGAAGTCTTGCTATCCTCGCTTCATAGTACTTACCATTGAGCCCAGTAAGGTGGTCATAGCTCCGCTCTACCGAGCAACACTACTTTCCAAAGACTGTAATAATAGCCTTATTAAATTAGCCCATAAATACTCACAAGAACCATGTTGTGGTGATTGTGCGACGGTGAGTGGATGCTAACTCTTAGCAACCCAGCAGGGAAAGAGTAGACCCACCCGCTCCAGAGGCTGTAATCTCCAGGTCTTTTCTCCTGCCGAGCTCCTGGGGGCTCCCACCCTGACTTTCAGTTGAGCACCATTGCACCACCAGGGATCCTGAAAACAACAGTGAATACTTTTATTTTTTCACGTTACAGATGAGAAAGTAGTGTCCCAGAGAAAGTAAGTAATGTGCTTAAAGCCACACAATTAATTATCCCAAGAGCTGGCATTCAAACAAACAAAGCCCCGAGTCCAAAGATTGTGCTTATGCAGCACTTTCCTGCTCCGTGCTTTCCCACACTAAATCTCTTGAGTGGCCCAGGGCATCCCGGGGGAGGGGATGGTGGTGTTTGCCAGCCTGTTTCACCAAGGCAGACACCTAGCCCTACCTGCATTCTATGCCCTGGGAGCCCATCTCACCTGGTCAAAGCTGTAACTGACTCTCTTTAGACTCTGAGTGCTTGCGTGTGTGCCAAGACAGATGTGAAACCTTCAGTTTGTCAGATTAGTATCTCAGACTCAAATCCACCCCCGCATACCGCCTCAGTCATGTCCAAATCCCAGCTGCTCCTGTGGAGCTGCGATGGAGCAGGCAGAGCGCCAGACAGGAGCGCAGTGTTCTCCACCCATGGGCATTGTCTGACACCTGCGGAGGAGGCTGGGTGAGCCTCCAGCCTCTGGGACACTCCCATAGAGAGAAAGGACATAAAATTTGATGCGTTATCTGTGTGTCCAGGGAGGAAGAGATGCCGCATAAGGCTTTCTGAGATCTGTTGGGATCGGTGCTCTAAAGGTAGCGACGACTGGAGGCAGTGATAAGTGGAGATGAGTTCTTCAGAGCTGGGGACCACACAGGCTGTACCAACTGCAAGCCTCATGCTCTGAAAGCCCTCCATTCTGAAAGCCCGGCTCCCTTCTTGTCCTAGATTCTCTCCAGTGTTGTGTAAAATGATGATGACAATCATGCTAGTGATTGACATGTGTTGAGCCTTCACTAGCACACTGCTAAATGCTTGATGTACATGTCACATTCAATACATAGGACGAGCCTATGTTGTCGTTAGTAGTTGCCATGGAGTTGACACTGACTCAGAGTGACCTTCTGTGTAACAGAAGGAAGCAGGGCCCAGTCTTGCACCGTCTTGATGATGGTTGCCAGGTTGGAGTCTGTTGAGAGCCTGTGTTATCCTTTCTATAAATGGGGAAGAATCGCTTGTGTTCCCATAGCTCTCTGTAACCCTCTACTAGCCTTAGTCCAAGGGCCCAGTGGGGGACTAATTGTGACAGGCACCTTGGTCTAAGAGGAGCAGCACAGGATTGAACACCAACCAGATCTAGCCTCCCGACTTACTATCTGTGACTCTGGGACAAGTTAGCTTAGACTCCTGGAGCCTCAGTTCCTGACCTGTGAAATGGGAATAACAACATCCAGCTCCAAAAAGATAGGAAGGTTATTGAGAGAACTGACTTCTTAGCAAGTGAGTGAGAATTAGGATGCCCCGCCAACCCTCCTGGAAAATTGTTCTCTATAATCTAGTGTTTTCATTTTCTGTTGTTAGAATACTCATCACTCATTGATTCATTCATCAAACGTTTACTGAGCATCTAGTACATACTTAGGGTCATGTTTTTGAAAATTCATGTTTAAATTGAGGATGCCCTGGTGAAGAGAATGTGTCCGGTGCATTGACCACGTCTCACCGTTGTCATGAGGGGCTGTCAAGTCAGTGCGAACTCCTCGTGACCAATGTACAACAGAATGAAACACTTCCCAGTCATCTTGCACCATCCTCACAATTGTTACAAAGCTTAAACCAGTTTTTGCAATTAGTGTGGTTATCCATCTGATTGAGAGTTTTCCTTTTTCCCCTCTGGCCCTCTTCTTTGCCAAGAGTGATACTTTTCTCCAGGGACTGCTCTTGATAGCATATCCAAAGTATGTGAGAGGAAGTCTTACCATCCTGGCTTCTAAGCATTCTGCCTGCACTTCTTCCAAGACAGATCCTTTGGTCTGGCAGTCCCCAGTGTATTCAGTGGTCAGCACTGACTAGATGGCAGTGAGGTAGGTCTTTGGTTTGGAGGAGATTGAAAATATCATAGTTGGGTCAGGCACACCCCAGTCCTCAGAGTGATCTCTCTGCTCTTTGATACTTTAAAGAGGTCTTTGGAAGCCTATTTGCTCACTGTGGCTGTTGTTTCCTTGAAGGTTGATTTTGGCTCCAAGCAAAATAAAATCCCTGACATCTTCCATCTTCTCTCTGGTTATCATGATGTTATTTATGGGTTTAGTTATGAGGATTTTTTGTTTCCTCAATATTGAGTCACACTCCCTCCATCATCCTGCGTAAGTCCTATAAGTCTTCCCTTTCATCAAGCAAAGTTGTACCATCTGCATTTTGTAGGTTTTTAGTGAGTCTTCCTCCAGTCATGACACAATGTTCTTCTTCATATTGTCAAGCGTCTTGAATTGTCTGCTCAGCCTACAGATTGACTAAGTATGGTGAAAGGATACAACCTTGATGCAGTCCCTACTTGAATTTAAACCATTCTACTGCCTCTTAATCTATGTAGTTTCCACATGAGCACAATTAAGTTTTTGGCATCACCATTTTCCAAATGTTTTCCATAATTTTTTGATGATCCACAGAGTAGTTCAATGCCTTTGCACAGTCAATAAAACACCAGTGAGCATCTTTCTGGTATTCTCTGCTTTCAGCCCAGTTCCAACTGAAGTCAGCAATGATCTTCCCCTTCCATGTCCTCTTCTGAACCAGGCTTGAATCTCTGGCAGTTCACTGTTGATATAGTGCTGCAGCCATTTTTGAATTATTTTTAGCAAATATTTATTTCAGGTGGTATTAATGATATCAATAATATCTTAATTCTATTGGGTCACCTTTCTTTGGAATGGACAAAAAATGGATTTTGGTTAGTCTGGTAGCCAGGTATCGGTCTTCCAAATTTCTTGGCACAGACAACTGAGGGCCTCTAGCACTGTCTCCTTGTGTTGAAACATTCCAGTTGGTAATCTGTCAATTCCCCGAGCCTTGTTTTTCACTAATGCCAAAAGCAACTAGAACGTCTTCCTTCAATATCATTGATTCTTGATCATGTGCTACTGCTTCTTGAACTGTTGACTGCCAACTAATTCTTTTTGGTACAGTGACTCTTTGTATTCTTTTCATCATACCTTGATGCTCTCTCTGTTGTGCAATATTTTGCTCATAAAATCCTTCAATAGTGGGATTTGGGGCTAGAATTTTTCGTCAATCAATTCTTTCAGCTTGAGAAATGTTGCAAGTGTTCTTCCCTTTTTGGTGTTCTGAGTCTGCACATTTCATTATAAAACTTTACTTTGATTTCTTGAGCTGCCTTTTGGGACTTTTTGTTAAGCTTTTTTACTTCACCATTTCTTCCATCTGCTTTAGTGGTTCTATATTCAAGAACAAGTTTCAGAATCTCTTTGACATGCATTTTGATCTTTTCTTTTTTCTTGTCCTTTAATGACATTTTGCTTTTTTCATGTCTGATGTTCTTGATGTCATTCCACACTTCATCAGGTCTTCTGTTATTATTAGTCTTCAATAAGTCAAGTCTCGTCTTCAAATGATTTCAAAGACTGATGAGTTATACTCAAGGGAATATGTTGGCTTTCATGGACTTGTTTTAATATTCTTCAGCTTCAACCTGAACTTGAAAATGAGAAATCCATTATCTGTTCCATATTTAGCACTGACCTTGATTTGACTAATACTATTGAGATTTTCCTTTGAATCTTTCACAGATATAGTCGATTTGATTTCTATTTGGCTTTATCCACTTGTATAGCCACCATTTATAATGTTCAAAAAAAAGTATTTGCTATAAACAAGTCATTGGAATTGCAAAAAAAATATCATGCAATCTCCATCTTCATTTTTATCACCAAGGTTATACTTTTCCAAATACTGCTCCATTCTCTTTGTTTCCAATTCTCACAGTTACTGGTTATTATTAATTGCGAATTATCAATACATCTTGAATGCTTTTTCAATCCATTTCAAGACAGCAGAGTTGGTAGAAAAATACAATTTATTTATTATTGGCCTTAACGGTTGGTGTGTAACTTTGAAATAATCATCACATTAACTGCTCTTCCTTATAGACATATAGTACTGTCCTATCACAGTACTTAACACCAAGTTTGATCTTGCAATGTTGCTTTTGATGATGAATGAAGCCCCATTCCTCTTCAATTTGTCATTCCTGGGGTGTTAGTCCAAGTATAATAGAGAAACAAATCCAGGGAGACTCGTATGTGTCTTGTCCACAGGAATGTCTCGTAGGGAGTGAGCATGTGTGTCCCACCTCCAGCGAGCTATTTATCTCCTTAGTGCCTCCAAATGAGGTTATCAAGCTGCGACCTGATTGACAGGCTAAACTCTATCCCTTTACACTTAAATCTCAAATTGACAACAGATTATGTAACTACCACAGACCATCCCATGTCAATTTGACATTTTCATATAACTCTTTAGCCATATATAATTTTCAAACAAACTAATAAAATCATATTTGTACCTAACAGGATAAAACTAAAAAGTATACAATTCAATATGTGCCACCCTCATTTAAACATAACATTCTATAAGTGAACAAAACAAAAATATCCTATGCTTCTGTGAACACCTACACCTATAATCCTATGAATATATTCCTATGAATATACTCCCCCATCTTTGAAGGTTTGTAAGCCAGCATCTTCATGCCTTTATCCACCCAATTTTACATATCCAGTTTCTAAACTGCTCATTTACACCAACCCAGTGCTCTGAGGAGACAATCATGTTCTTTGATGTGAACAATATTCATTCCGGTTGGGACCTTGTGAAATCCACATCCATAAGCAAAGTCAAATCAGGATAGGCTGTCCATAAAGTCTATAACAATATGCACTAGTTCACTGGATAAAAAATCTTCTCTTCATCTGGTTGGGTTCTGGTCAATTCAATGTGGCCTGCCTCACTTAACAGGCTGCCTCACCAGGATGTTCATTGATCACCTTGCCTTTAGACCACGGTCCCATCACAAACTCTAGCTCCCTTGGGCTAGGTCATGAACTTCAGAGCAGTCAATCTGCTCTCATCTTCTCCTCTAGTTCCTGTAAATTAAGTCCAGTAGCCAGGCTCAACCCATCTCTTTATTGCTGCATCCTGTCTACTTCCACTGAACAAATGGATCCAGGTGGTCACCTAGCAAGCATTTCAGCCTGCCCACAGGCTTCCTTTAACATCCAGTCTTAAAGAGGAGTTTTCATCATGATTCCAGAATTTTTCCAGCCTCAAGCACAAACCATTAGTTCAAAATTCAAAAATCCAAAGAGTTCCCTTTTCCTTCTTCAATCTGTCAACAACCCCACAGGCAATTCTCTTGGAATGCAAATGTCTTGAGTGCTCCAAAGCATTGGGTGGGGTTTATCTCTTCAGAGCCTTCTTTGCAGTCCTATCCTAACCCATCTAAAATTAAAATTTTAATGGCTGAAGGCAAGGCTTGCAAACTCTCTATTTTCATACTTCCCCCAAATTTTTTCTATCAAACATTATACTAACAATAATATGCAGAAGAAATCAGTATAAACAAAGTAGAATCATATACTAATCTCAATTCTTTAACAGTCAAGTTTGATCCTTATTTAGTGTATGTGTTATCCAGGGAGACTCAGATGTGTATAAGAAAGAGTTTTATATACAAGAGCAGTTGAATATTGAGTAAATATCCTAGCCTAGGCCAGATCAAGTCCATAAATTCGATATTAGCCCATATGTCCAATGCCAATCTATAAAGTCCTCATCAGACTCATAAAACACGTGCAATGATGCCAAATCACAGACCAGTGGGTGGGAAGTCTGTGGATCCAGTGGAGTTGTAAGCATCTCAGTGCTGGCAGGGGTCTCCACGTGGCTCCTCCAGCTCAGGGCATTAGTGTAGCTCCATGTGTCCTGTCAGCTGTAATGTCTCCCTGGGAGTGAGCACATGCCCCACCTCCAGCAAGCTGTTCATCTCCTAGCGCCTTGGAATGAGGTCATCAAGCTGCAACCTGATTGACAGGCAAAACTCCACCCCTTCACTCTTAATCCTCTCAAATTGACAACAGATTATATAACTACCACAATTTATCTTAGAACCAGTTTATTGATAAAAATATGGGATTATGCCTTTCTCAGCATCAAGCCAGAGCCAGGCTTTCTGTCAGCCATTTTCCCTAAGCAGCATGGTTTCTAAGAAATTCAAGGGGCAATTTCTACCCCTGAGCTCAAAATATACATCAACAATATTCATTTTCATCATCTCAAACAGGAATAGCCAAAGACAACAACCAAACAAAGTAATCAAAACTTTAACTTCCCATATTCTTTCAAGAAAACAGCACAGTAAACTGCATGGACTTATCTGAGTCTTGGCTAGCCAAAGAAGAAAAGCTACCATGAAGTGAAGGTCAGACAAGCATCCACTCTCCATCTTTATGATTTGTTTCTCTAGTAGCCCACTCCCAAGATACCATAATGTGTTAGTCTGAGTAGACTAGAGAAACAACTCCAGGGAGACTCGTATGTGTCTTGTCTGCAGGAATGTCTCACAGGGAGTGAGCGTGTGTCCCGCCTTTAGTGAGCTATTTATCTCCGTATTGCCTCCAAATAAGGTCATCAAGCTGTGACCTGATTGACAGACTAAACTCTACCCCTTCACTATTAAGTCTCAAATTGACAACAGATTATGTAACTACCACACCTGGTATAGTAAGACATATGATTGTTCAATTGAAAATGGCCAGTTGATGATTCATTTCAGCTCATTAATGTCCAGGTTATTGATCATTGATTGTTCCATTTCCTAGATTCATGCTTCATACGTCCTTTGTTCGGATGATCAATGCTATTTGCTGCTCCTTTTCTCTTTTGGAGCCGTGCCTCATCAGCAAATGAATGTCTTGAAAGTTTTGCTCCATTCATGACATTAAGATTCACTCAACTTTGAGGAGGCAGCTGTTCCTCAGTGGTATTTTGAATGCCTCCCATCTGAGGGGCTCATCTCCTGGCATTATTAGCAGAAAATGATCTGCTGCTATTCATAAAGTTTAAATGGCTAATTTTCTGGAAGTGATCTCCCTATTCCTTTTTCCTAGTCTGCTTTAGTTTAGTAGCTCTACTAAAACTTGTGAAACCTGGGTGATCTTGCCGGTATTTGAATATCAGTGAAATAGTTTCCCAACATGGCAGCAACATCCAAGCCATCACAGCACTAGTGGCTAAGGTCTCCCAGGTAGGATTACAGAGTCTAAATGCATTAGAAATGCAAATACAATTGTCGAGAGGGCTCTTTTTTCTTATGTATTCACATTTGGAGCCTGGGAGTGTGGATGCAGAATGTAGAGACTCTGTGATTTCATCAGTACATCAAGTAACCTTTTACCCTTCTATTCCAACTGCTTTCACTCTCATGGTCCCTTGAGGTTGTGAGCTGTATCCATGTTCTTAGGCAGAAAGAAGTAGGAGAAAGCAAGCAAGAAGAAATAAACACAAACAAAGTCAAACCAGTTGTCAGCGAGAGGCTTCCAAACCATGGTCACCTTATGCATTTCAGAGGAGAATGGCGCGTCATACTGTTTTCAATGCTGTGGCCTTTTGGAAGTAGATCTCCAGGTGTTTCTTCCAAGGTGCCTCTGAGTAGGTTAAAATGATCAGCCTTTCAGTTAGTAGCTGAGCTCAAAGGAGGCACTGTCTATCATAGGGGAGAGAGATGGAACTGTCTCCACCAGGAAAGATTTACAGCCTAGAACCCTAGGGACAAGCTCCACTCTGCCCTAGAGGGTCACTGTGAATCAGGACAGACTCGATGACAGTTATTTGTTGTTTGTTTTTATATCAGATAAAACTTTCCCAACAGATTTCTGTTTATGTGTCATTAACCAGAATTGTGTCCCATGGCTCCCTCTCACTTCCACCCTAAGTAAAATCAGGGATTTGTTAATAAGAAAAAAGGAGACACTGGTTGTTGGAGGCAAGTAGCTACAACACCAGCTCTGATTTTGTTGAGTAATACGCGTATTTTAAAAACAAGCTTAGGCAGATTGCCAAACACTGTGTCGGCTACTTTCACTTCAGTTACTAAACTTAATCTCCCTAAATTCTCACAACAACTATGTGAAGCAGGTAGGCACACCCTCCTCCCACTCCCTGTTTTCTATTCCTACTGTCAGCGAGAACTCTGGGAAAGCCAGTGCTTTGGCCTGGGCCAGATGTTCATTTCAGAACAGACAAGTGGGCTAGCCCAGTCAGCTTCCCTCATTACCCCTCCTCGGTTCTGGTCTTGCTCAAAGAAGGACATGGTGTCTGGTTAAGAGAGGAGGTGGACAAACACAGTGTGCTGTGTGGTCAGAGGACGGCATGGAGGTCTTGGTGGACAATAAGATCATGTGCTTTGACACTTGGTGGCCCAACTTTGAATCCCACCTCTTACACTAGCTGTGCAACCTGGCAAGCATGTGTCATCTATAGTAAGTTTATTAATAGTTGGGATTTGGACAAATTAACAACACATCTTGGTATACAACTAGCTCATGATGATTAACATTTACTATGTCAAAGGATCTATGAGTAAACACACAATCAACACCCAAGGAAGCATAGTCAAGAAATCAAAGGGTGTGTTGCGTGGGATCTGCGCAAGATCTCTTTAAAATGGCTTTTGAACGTGAAGATGTTACTTTGCAGACTAAGCTGTGCCTGATCCAGGCCATGGTCATTTTAATTGCACTGTAGCCATGTGCATGCTGGGAAACCTATAAGAAAGACCAAAGCCTCGTTGACACATTTGAATTATGGTGTGGGGGAAGGTTACGGAATACACCAGGGTCTGCACAAGAATGAACAAATCGATCTTGGAAGATGTAGAGCCAGAGGGATTCTTAGAAGCGAGGATGGTGAGACTTCATCTCACATACTTTGGAGGGTTGTCAGGAGTGACAGATCCCTGGAGAAGGGCATCATGCTTGGGAAAGTAAAGGGTCAATAAAAAAGAGGAAGACCCTCGATGATATGCGTTGACACAGGGACCAGCCCTAGCAATGATTGTGGGCATGGTCCGGGGCTGGGTAGCATTTCATTCTGTTGTGTAGAGGGCTCCTAAGGGTTGGCATTGATGGACTATCAACAGTATATCGAGGACCTGGGATCATATCCTACAATTAATGTTGTAGTGCCAGGTTTGGCAAACTCTGGCCGGTGGGTCAAACCTGATCTGCCACTTGCTTAGGTAAGTAAAGTTTATTGGAACATAGCTATATCTATTAGTTTATATATTATGTGTTACTGCTTGCTCACCGCGTGGCAGGGCTGAGCAGTATTAGGACTGACATAATACAGTTCACAAAACTTAAAATACTTTCTATCTGATCTTTTACAGAGAAAACAAACAAACTGCTGAACCTGACTAACTTTGGGCACCAAGAGACTCAAACCTCAAATTTATTTTTTCTGCTTATTACCCATGTGAACTTGGCAAGTGGCTTTTTGAAAAACACGTTTTCTCCAAGTGAGCAATGAGGAATGATAATTAATACCTTCTTTCAAAGGGTGTTGAAAGATGAGATACCATGAAGGCGGGGTATCTGGCTCTCATTAGGTGCTCAGTAAAATCTATTATGTTTTTTACAGGGGCAGTCGGGGGTGGGGTCAGTGGTAGACTTCTTGCCATCCATGTGGGAGGCCTGGGTTTTTATTCTTGGCCAGTGTACATCATGTATAACCTCTACCTATGTGTCAGAGGAGGAGTGTGTGTGACCAGGATGCTGGATCGGTTTCAGCAGAGCTTCTAGAGTAAGATGTACTAGAATAAAGGTGGAAAACCAATGAATGAAAGTTCTCTGGCCACAATGGGCCAATCTACAACAAATTACGGGAATTGAGAACTGAGCACAATTTCCTTGCACCGTGCGTGGAGTCGCCATGACTTAGAACTGACCCGTTGGCAGTGAAGAGCACATGGCTTTCATTCTCATGGGGATTTCAAGCAGAGCCTTGTGTGACCCGAGTGTATCTTAGAAGGAAACGTTGGAGCTGCTTAGGCAGGCTGTGCTGGCATGTGCAGTACTGGTGGTGGGACAGTCCATAAAGAGGAGGGTTGGATGATCAAGTAAGTCAGAGGCCATTGGAGGAGAAGGGAGTATGACTGGAAAGACGTCAGGAATTGGGATCGACATTGAACTTGACGACTGCGCGTGGAGAAAGGGAAGAGGAAGACTTGACAATGACGCGCCATTGAAGCTTGCCCTTGGCTGATATGGAGGAGGAGGGTGAAGTCACGATTGACATTGGAAGAAGGCACTGGTTTGGAAGGGGAGAAGAACGATGAATTGCGTAAATTAGAGAATGTCTGTAGTGAGAGTGAGGGGGGATTCAAGGGAACAGGAGAGTGAGCAAAAGGAAAGAATGTACTGAGCAGATAGGATGCAGGGGCTTTTACATATGGCAATTTCTCGGAAAGCAATTTAATGAGTAGTTCTTAACAATGAGTTCTTAATGGAGAGACAAAATAACTCAGAGCCAGAATGGACAGCATTTAGGAATGGCTGCATGTCAGGAGGCTGGTTGGCTGTCTCTGACATCATGTTTCTGACCTTCTCTTTAATCACCATATTTAGGCATTGACCCTACTTCTCTGTCAACACATGTCACTCTGCACTTGTCAGAAACTGCATTCAGCCTTGCTCCAACACTTCCTGTTCTGCCAGGTGATCACACCTGCTGGACGCGGGCCAGCCTCGTGTGGTGAGTGGTTCCTGCCCAGGCAGAAAACATCAGAAGCTTCCCTGCTAGGGAATACTTTTGTCCTTACATAAAAACCCCGCCTTGTATTTTTCAGCATCCCCATCTGTAAATTCCGGATGAAAACTTTCCATCTCACATCATAATACTAGGATTAAATGAAACAAAGCAGGTAGAGCCTTAGCATAGTCCGGGGTTCATTAAATATGTAGCAAACATTTGTTGCTTGTCTTGTGGTCGTTCTCAGTGTTGTTCGTTTGGCGGCCTCACGTCTGTCCTTTTGGCTCTGGGCATGGCCTCCACACTCATATCAGAATGATCTTGCTTAAAACACAAATCTGACCTTGAGGGTGACGAGGATGTCATGGAACTGGATAGAAGTGATGGGAGCACAATGACCTGAAGATGATGGTTCACCTTCAAATGGCTCATTTTATAAGGAGTGAATGTCACCTCCATTTTAAGACACGGGACAAATGGATTTTTCTGCCCCCTCTCCTGTTTGCTCCCCACTGCGGAAAGCATACAACCCAGTGGATGCTGCTGAAATCTCGCTCGCTCTCTAGCTTCATCTCCCACCGTGCATCTTCCTCCACCTTCTACTCAGCCTCCACAGGAGAGTTAGCACGCCTTGGGATGCAGCAGGGACCATGCCCTCCCGGGTCCTCTCCCACTCTCTCCCCTCTCTTTCCCTGACCTGGTAAACGCACGCTGCTATTAGTTACCATGGAGACTCTTCTCTCTCCTGGCAACCTTGGGTATCATAGAATGAAAGGTTGCCCGGCCCAGGCCAGCTTCATGGTTGTTGGTGTGTTTGAGTCCATTGTTGTAGCCTCGGTGTCACTCCATCTCTTAGTCATCCTTTAAGACTCTGGCCAGCCATGACGCTTCAACCCTCAAGGTCACCTTCAGCTGCTGTCAGGCGGAGTGATTTTCTACACCTGCTGTGGTCCCCTGAGTCTCAGTTCTCAGTTTTGAAATCATTGCAGGCACCGCGATCAGCAGCTCACCCGTCTGTAACCAGCAACTCAAAGGCAGGAAGGAAGCCATTTGGACTTGGGCATCCTTGGAGATGCTTTGTGATTGATGCCAATGGAAGGGACTGCTCTTTCTGTTGTGCTGGGTGCTGTCTCCTTTGGTCTTTCTGTCACCTCTGGGTTCATGGATTCTGAACACCATTAGTGAGCAAAATGGACCTGTCCTTATGAAACCAACAAGCCATTTTCTTATCCATCTCTCACCTGGCACAATAGCAAAAAAAAAAAAAAAAAGGAGGGGGGGAGTTTTCCAGTTTTACATCCAGCGGTGTGCTAAAAACCATGGTTCTTGCTTTTTCCTTTTTCCTTTCTGTTTCCAAGCATGAGAGCACCTTTTAATATTGGATTGTATTTTCCCAAACAATGGAAGTCACCCCCAGGCTACAGTCTTTCTCTGTCTGTGGTGATGCTTTGGCCTAATATGTTTAAAAACTTAATAGATGTTCAAGTGCCCTCCCCAACATTTAAAAATCATATTTTAAAAAAGTATTTATATACTGCTATTCTGGACTTCTCAGTGTGAGGCAGTCTTAACTTCCCACTGGCGAGAAATGAAGTATTAGCTCTTTTACGCAGCCTGTGTACGCATTTGCCCTGGCTTCTTCCTCTCAATGCTGCTCTTGCTGTTAGCAGCCAGAGAGTTGGCCCTCAACTCATCGTGAGTCCATGCCCAATGACATCAACCTTTCTCTGGGCTTGCATTATTTCCAAGATCAGTTGTAGAACAGTCATGATCCATCCCGTTTTAGTTACAGGACCGAGTGTGCTAGCGAAGTGCGCATTGTTTACATTTGTGTCCGATGCTAAGCTCAACTCCAAACCTACCTTCTTGCAACTCTGTGATGCAAGTGTTGAGACATTGCAAACTAGATTTTGTCTGATTCCAATGGGCGTTCCTATACCAGCTGGTTTCCCAGTGGGAAGGTAGAACATGGAAGGAAGGAGAGAAGGTAGATGGGTGGGTAGAAGGAATTAAGTGGGACTTATTTCTTCCCATTTCCTTCAGACTCACCCCAGCACTTGGTGACCTCCTGGTTTCTTTTGGCACCACTAGAAGTTCTACCTTGTGCTATGGGGCCACTAGGAGTCGGAACCCATTTGACATCACATGACAGTAGAAACAGTGCAGCCTCATGGACCCTCTCTAAGATATCAGCACCTGTCAGCAGCAAATCTCTCTTCCAGGGTCTTCTCCCCAATTCTGCGAGACTGTCTTGCTTCTGAAAGTCCCGTCTCTTGATATGTAGTTGTCCTGATATTGTTTTTCTAAAAGTTCATGTCCACCCCAGTGGTTCGAGATGCCACCTTTTTCCTGTAAACCCAAGTTCCACAAGCACATGAGTCTGTTTCTGAGCCTTCAGTTCTATTTTGCTTCTGTATGGGAATCCATCTATTCTTGTGTCAGCCCTGCACTGTTCTAATTATAGAAGGCTTTATAGGATGTTTCAATGTCTGGTAGGGTTAGTTTGCTCCCCTTGAAGTTTTCCTTTTTGAGCATTTTCCTGGCTGTTATTGCATGTTTGTGTTTCCATACGAGCTTTCCAAGTCTATGTGTAGGAACAGTGCTGATAAGGGTAATGATGAAGACTTACAATCTCCTGAGTCATTTCACTGCATGACTGCAACCACTGGCCCACACAAAAGATCCCTCTTTGCAGCTTGCCATCGTGGGTTTGACCTTGGCTGAGAATCTCAGCTGTCCTAGTCCAGCGTGCAGCCTGTGTGACAAACAACTCACACCTGCAGCAATAGCTTCAGCAAAATGTCGTTTTAAGATACAAAGGGCCCTTGTTTGCCAAAGGAAAGCACTTATTGATTTTCAAGGCTATTGGACAATCCCGAGGGAACAGTGAGTGAAGCCTTGTGTTGTTAATCTAGTGGTTCGAACCCACCAACAGCTCCGTGGGAGAAAGACGAGGCAGTCTGCTTCCATACAGACTTACAGTCTTGGAAACCCTGCGGGGCAGTTCTACTCTGTCTTCAAGGGTCACTGTGACGCAGAGGTGCTAGGAATGAAAGGTGTGTTGGAAGCTCAAAAATTACAGTAGCCATTTTCCTAAAAGGCCACACACAAGCTCAGGGAGGAAGTTGTGTAGACGAACTTATTCTCCCCTAAGCAACATGTCACACAACTAGTGAGACTGACAAAGCTGATAAAATCCAAGTGAGTGAAACGGAAGGACAAGATATAGCAAGAGAAATGAAAAGATCTCATTTTCAAACAGCTTTCAAGAATGTCTTTCAACTGCCTGAACCAAAGCAGAACAACAACGGAAAAACTACCCGAAACAAGCCGATGCCACCCATCACGAAGTCTATCTGGAAACATCGGAGTGAGTGGTGCAAACCATTGATGTACTCGGCCGCTAACCAAAAAGTCGGAGATTTGAATTTACTTAGAGGTGCCTCGGAAGAAAGGACTGGGAATCTACTTCCCCCAATTCAGCCCTTGGAAACCCTGCTGTGGCACACAGGTGTCACCGCGAATCAGAATGAACACCGAGACAACGGGCAGCTGCTAAAGAAACAAAAAGTCCTATGGAGGAGAGCCTGTGCCAGGGGGCTGTACTGATGATGCCCCACGCCATGCGAGGTCCAGCCTGTCTTAGGAAAGGAAAGGAGGGACAGAGAAAAGGAAAATCCTGACCTTTTGTCGAAGAAGGCCTGCAGTCCGAAACCCAGTGACAGCACACATCCAAAACATGAAACAAAAAGTGGCTCGCTTAATTAAAAAGAAAGATGAATTTACTACCTTGTTGCAAATATATCCACGAATGTGGGGTTGGCATACGGGGACAAATTTAGGAAAACTTCTCAGATAGAAGCAAAAACCTAGAGGGAGTGAGTCACTGGGCCTGAGGGCTCAAGACCAGCCCCTCGGAGGACACCTAAGTCAATTGCTGTGACATGGGCCACAAAGACAATGTTCTACAGAGGGATCGATGGAATCCGAAAGCTCATGAACAGCCAGCTAGGTGCAATGACTGGCTTCTCCTGGTCCAGAGGAAGGAAGAGGGGTGAACATCAGAGCACCTGGAAAAAGTTTGTTCAATGGACTATGTGAGCATCACTCTCCCCAACTTTGAAATCAGAAGAATTAGATGGTACCCCGCTGCTACTCCCAACTATTTTAAAGGGGATCACTTCAGAAAGTTCTGGATACAATAGGGAAACATGTGGAATGATCCTCAAAACCTAAAAAGGTGAGGCTTATTGGTCAGCTAGAGACTGCTGGAAGCCTGAGAGACTATGGTCCTTGGTCCTTGGTCACCCGTCAAGTCTGGAACTAAACTCACCCCGTGGCTCATGTTTCAGCCGATCCCTCGGCAGAGGAATAATAACACCAGTGAGATATACACACCAGTGAGAATGATCAACCAACTGAAATCAAGGAGGCAGCGTTTGCCTAAGCACAAAGGTCAGACGGGTTAGGAGAGAAATACGAGGAGAGGTGGGAAACACGGGGAGGGGTTGGTTAAGTGGTCCTGCTCCAAATAGACCTTCAAGTCGGTGAGTTGAAGGAAAGTGTGTATGAATTGTGGACCGTACCACAGACGATCCGCCCTGCAAACCCTCCCTCAGTTCAGGATAAAAAGCTTAACCTCTTTTTTGGTGGTTGTTTTTATGACCACGCACATGAAGCTCGCTTAAAATCTCCTGCGACCTCTGAAAATCTGGTGGCTTCATCCATGAGAATTCCCAACAGGGCCCTTGAGCTCAAAGATGAACTGTTTTCATGAAAACAGCCTACTAGATTTGCTGAGAACGTTGAAGATGAGAAATGGCTACAGATATTAGCCTACCTAGAAAACAGTCTTCATCAGATGGACCAAAAGCACAAGTCTCTGCAAAAAAAAAAAGAAAACAAAAGAAAAGAAATAGGTTTTGGCTTCAAGTGATGATAAGATTCAGTGGAAAGCAGGCGTTGTGAGAATGATGAAGTCAACATATGTACTAATGTGCTGGACACAAAGGATGTATGTACGGATTGTGATGAGTTGCATGAGCCCCTAATAAAATCTTTCTTTTAAAAATATATATATCATGGTGCAAAGTCACACAACATTGTTCTGTTTTAGCTTGGGCTTGGAAGGGAGGAAAGAGCTTGATAAGCCCCAGGCCTTGTTAAAAGCCACCTGTAAGAAGCACAGGTCCAAGTCGAACAGTATTTGCCTCCCAGTCAGCTCGTGTACAGGATGGGGTGACGGGCCCTTTCTCTGCATCTTTGCCTGAGCCTGCGGAGCTGGCACTGACAGACAGGGAAGAACTCTCGGAGTTGCGGGGAGATGGTACCTTCAATTCTAATTTCTCTGAAGGGTTTCCTGCCTTGAATGGAAAGTCATGTCCTTTAGCGGCAGGTTTCTACTTCCTCCACATGTAAGTAAGCCTTCTCTTGTTTAACACACATCAAGGACATGGACATAGATTTTCTCCGAAGTGGGAAATCAAATCTGTGTATGCTTACCCAAGTTACACCCAGGTCTCAGCATTGATGCAGGGAAAGAAAAAGAAAGCAAGAAAAAGAACAGGCCCTCACATTAAAGAGGTAAATTGTATCTCAAAAATAACATTTTCTTAAGCATCCCCAGGCCTGTGAGAGATCAAGAACCCGACACGTGTGTATAATTATCTTGGAGCAGCTCAGCCTGAGGATGGTAGTTTTTCCAAGCCTTATATAAAATTGTGTTGTAGGGTATATTATTATTATTCATATTGCTCTTGTTTTCGAGGTTAGTGGTAACTTGACTTCCAATAAATCTATACATGTTCCATTGTACATAGCATTTGATACAATCCACCTGCAACCTTTATTTACAGCAACTATATCAAGCCTACTTACACAAAAGTAGGTTCTATTATTGCATAAATCAACTACTTAATAGAAATGCATTATATTCTCCTAATGGGTTTTCAAAAAGTCATTTATCTGATTTTGCTATTGGTGTTGTTCCTGATGAATTTTTAAGAGGACATTCTTGAAAGGAAAGAAAGGTGAATTTTAAGAAAGGTGAAAAACAAACCAACCACATGCATGGCTATTAAGTCAATTCTAACTCCTCGGTGACCCTACAGGTCAGGGTAGAACTGCTCCTGTGGGTTCCCAAGACTAATGCTTGGCAGGAAAAAATACCCCATTCACTGCCGTTGAACTCCTACCCACCCTCAAGGACAGGATAGACCTTGTCCAGTGGGGTTCCAAGACTATCATTCTTTTGGGGAGTAGAAAGCCCCTGTCTTTCTCCTTCGGAGCTGGCTGCTGCTTTTGAACTGCTCACCTTGCAGTTAGCAGCCCGATGAGTAAGCACTAGGGCTCTTTAATAGGGAAAATAGCATCATAGTAAATGTCATTCACTATCGACAAGAAATCTCACTGTCACCAATGGATTCCGACTTGAGTGGCCCTGTTGGCACAGTGGGTGGCATGTTGGGCTGATAGCCGCAAGGTCAGCAGTTTGAAACCACCAGCCTTTCCACAGGAGGAAGTTAACACTTTCTACTCCTGTAAAATTTCACTGTCTCAGAAATCCCTACGTGGCAGTTCTACTGTCTCACAGGGTTGTTGTGAGTCGGAATGAACTCAGTGACAGTGAGTTTGTTTGGAGTTGTTTATTGAAAAGAGTGTTGACCAATAATTATTGGATGTGGTAGTGACAACTCACGGATTATGCTAACCTATCCTGAGCTGTCGATATAACAATTTTCATATAGGGGAGGGTGTCCCTGGAAGCCTGAAAAGTATTTCAAGAGTTGAAGAAAAGCTGTTATCCAAGCCCTGACACATTTTCAGTGAATGAAGTACGCTGGCTCCTATAACATGAATATTCAGTTAGCCTTCTGTTTTCTCTCTGGCTTTGAACTGGTTCATTCTGGTTTAGCCACCTGCTGAGAATCTGCATTTCCACCCCATGAACATACAGAATCAGGATCTTAACAGGTTTTTAATCAGAATTTCAACAAGATCCTCAAGTGACACTGCAGAATTACCTGGGGATTGCTAAGCATCATCTGCGGATCTTATTAAAGTGTAGCTTCTGATACAAACACAAATTCTCAGCAGGGGGTTGAGCCCCGAAGCCTTATTTTACTCACTGCTCACATCGGCTCCTCCTCCTCCTGAGACTCCTCATGCTGTCAGTCATTGGCCACTCCCTCTGTGGAGGCTGGGCGCTGGATAATTGAGTGTAGGAGTGAGTCCTTGGTAGAGAACCTCTGAGCCGGGTGATGCCCCATCGCTCAGCTAGCCCTCATTTTAAGCTAGTGCTGTCCTGAACCCAGTCCTCCAACACTCTTTCTACGAACTCTTCTGAGACTTGCTGGGTTCATGCCATTCCTTCCCTTCCCCGCATCCC
>NW_022103898.1:20682275-20684062 GCF_000313985.2 Echinops telfairi
AGTTTCTGAACATCGCTGGTGATTTCTGTTTCTAAATGGGCTCGGTGGCATCATCCCTTTAGAGATGCAGCCTATTAGCTCAGTGGTGGATGGGAGGCGGTTTTGCTCATCTTTGCCAAGACGTGTCCCTGTTTTCCCAGGAAGCAAGAGCTGCTGGTGTTTGTACTCTGCACGGACCTAATTAGAAGCTTTAATCAATCGGTACACCGAGTGCTTTCCCTCTGCGCTCTCGAGATCCAAACATATTTGCCGTGCAATTCCTTGTGACGCTTGGCGGTAGCTGCCCACCAAGATGGATTCAAGCTGGAGTTCTTCATCGGCTCACATGCCCAGCTGCTGTGGCCCAGGGGTCTGGCTGTGATGTTTGTGTTCCTTAGAGAGGCCTTGGCATCCTCCTTGTTATCCTCTGGGTCTCGTGAGTCCAGAGAGCTTGTTTCAGATAACTTGTTCTGTTTGCAAAGGGCGGGGAAAGAATGACCATTTAATTGGACAGAGTCCTCAGGCCAAGCATTGTACTAGCAATTATGATCACATTACAAATACAATACAAATACAATAACTTACCTATCACATCTCATTGATGCCTGCTAGTATTCCAGAGTACTAAAGGCATCTATTCCTTCATCAGTGCCGATCATTGAAAGTACAGATGTTCCAGATCGGTGCGAGGTTGCCAGATGCTATAGTTGTGAAGTGCTGCCTAGTTGATTTTGACTCCTAGTGGCGCCCTTTGATAGAGTAGAACTGCTCCCTAGCATTCTGTAGACTACGATGGCTGAGGGCCACGTCAACCTTGTGGCTATCAGCCGAGCACTCTGCCAGGGTTTCTACAAATGCTGTACTTAAGAAAACAGAAACTGAGAAAGAATCTGTGTTTGGCCTCATGGCCCGTTCAGGCGAAGCTGCACGTGTTAAAACCAATGATCACAAGTACAATGGGTTTGAGAGGCTAACGGCTTAAGTAGTGCTATCCCCAAAGTGAATACAGGTTCTACTATTAGACCCTCCCTCTACAGCTCAGGCACTTTGAGCCTCCAATGACCTGCATCTCCCAATTACTCCTCACAACAGCCTTAGCAGGTTTGCCAGGGCTTCAGCTCTATTTTCTTTTAAGGAAACGGAAGCTTAGAGCATTCAAGAACTGGTCCGCATTCCTAGTCGCAGGGTTGTGTTGAGGATTAAAGATAAAAATTATGCATAAATATGGTGAAGCAATGAAATGTAGTACAAGTGATGAGCCGGGAGGAGGCAGACTGCCTCGGTTTAAATTCAACCTGGGCTGTTTTATTAGTTGCTTCCTTTGGCTATGACCACTTCGTCTCGTTGTGCCTCACCTTGCCTCAACTGTAGAATGGGGCTGGTCACTGCTGCTGTCCGTGGTCAGGATTCCTGTGCTACAGATGAGGAAATTGAAGCAGAGGTATTCAATCATTAGCCCAAGGTCCGAGGTTCTATCTAATCCAAACATTAGTGCTCTTATGGTTTGAGAAAACAGGGTCCCCGACAATGTCAGATATTTTCTGGACCATTCAGACTATCAAGTTGAATCCTGGACCCCCTTATGGTAAGAGAGCACTTTGCGCCCCCACCATGTCATATCTGAGTCTGGGCACATTGGTGGAGCATAATCTAGAGGCACGGTTTTTGGAAATAGTTCATTCAGGAGGAATGTGCCTAAATATAGACCCTTGTGTATAAATATGAATTGGCAAGTGGATGACACAATTACAAGAAGCAATTACAATGGGAGAGTCGGTCATCCAATGCAGAAATGTCCCCCCACCCCC
>NW_022103898.1:20684445-20709353 GCF_000313985.2 Echinops telfairi
TCATCTATCTTTTGACTGTGGTGAGGCTCCTTGGCTGCCAGCACTGTCCTGCCTTTGCTCCAGCCACAGCTGAGAGCACCCATTCATATCTTGCTGCAGAGGCTGGCCAGCTCACAAAGCAGCCCTTACTTTAGGGCTGATTGCCCAACGCCCGACGCACCAAATACCTGTTTTCTTTACCTCAGCCATGCACCTTCTTGTCTGGCCTCTGGCTTTCCTGTGCACATTCATGAGGATTCAAGGAAACCTCCCGATCTTTACCTGATCCTTTGAAAAGACTTCATTCTTAGAACTTTCTAATGGTGTATATTCTAGCTCCCCACATCCCTCTGTGTCACGGACATGTGCACACACATTGCATTTTGAAAGCCATTGTACATGTCTCTTTTAATCAGTCCACCAGTGTTGGTTTTTCTTCTTCTTACATCTCTCTCTCCACTTCCTTTTACCTAGACCACCACCATGACCTGGAAGCAAGCCACTGTTGTGCTTTGCCTGGACGTCTTCCATAATTTCCCAAGTCTGCTCCCTATCTTCCTACCTACCTTCTTCCCTGCTTGTATCC
Source organism: Echinops telfairi (assembly GCF_000313985.2). Lineage (NCBI taxonomy): Eukaryota > Metazoa > Chordata > Mammalia > Afrosoricida > Tenrecidae > Echinops > Echinops telfairi. Next base: position 20,685,011 of record NW_022103898.1, read on the forward strand.
CTCCCCAGACGAAGGTTTCCAACATACAGATGCGATCCTGCAGTTAGCTGGCTTTAAATCTTTGAAATGCACACTCCCATCACCGGGACCTTGGATTGGAGTCTTCTTCATGGTGAACCTCAGTCGAAATTTCTGGAGTTGAATCTTTATAGTAAACCAGTGCAATATCCTTCCTGGGAATGCTTTGGAAAATGAGCCTGGTCTTCTGAAAGTGATTTCTTTTCCACACCTCACCTGGAGAGTAGCCTGAGACCCTACCTTTTGTTTTGGAGGAAACTTTTTTTAATGGAAAAAAACAACCAAACAAATGAAAATAAGGCATCTCATGTTCTAATAAGAATGGGACATCTGACTCCCTCCCCAGAAGATTGCACTGCAGAGGACAGCATTGAAGATAGAGCCCAGGGAGAGTGGTGCCGCTGCCCAGACCACACAGGAGCAAACGAAGAGGGTGGGGGGTGGGCGGCAGAGAGGGAACTGCATCCTGACCCTGAAGACGACACTCCTGCTCTGAGCAGCCAAGGCACAGAGAGGACAGTAAGGATGGCCCACCACAAGACATGACATCCCCTCACTGGCCTGAAGCATTGCAGGGGACAGCACTGGAGACACAGTGCAGGAGTTGTGCCCAGTCTGATCCCCACACCAGGGCAAAACACGAAGGGAGAACTTCAGAGCAGCAAGGGGAGCAAAGCGACAAAGTCCCTGAGAAATCTCAAAAATACATTTTCAGAATCAGAGGGCCAGGCCTGGCACCTTATCAGAATCGATTGGAAAACATACCTAAGGGTCAGCAGATAGACCTGGAACTATTTATAGGCCCTTTCTTCTTCTTCTTCTTTTTCATGCCTATATAAGATAAGAGGAGATCACAATGGGACCGACAATTCCAGGGGGACAGAGGAGAGAGGAAGTTGGGGGAAAGGGAGGGGGAAGCCCACAAACCCAGGGACAAGAGACCTAAAATCAATGGTAAGGAGGGTATAGAATGCCTGGTGGCATTTGGTCAAGTGTAACACAGCTGAAAGGAATTACTGAGAGCCGAATAAAGGTCAAACATGATAAAGGGAGAAAAGTAAAAGGAAATAGAGGAAAGAACTAGGAGGCAAAGATGCATGAATATAAGCATGTGTATATGTAAATATATTAATATATAATGATAGGGATATAGGTCTATGTACATATATTCATAGGTTAAGTATCAAGGTAGCAGACAGACGTGAGGCTCTACTCAAGTCCTCCCTCAATGCAAGAATATGTTGTTCTAACAACCTGGCATTCTGTGGTGCTCACCTACCCAACACGATTGCTGAAGTCAATATGGGTGCATAAACAAATGTGGTGAAGAAAGCTGATGGTGCCTGGGTATTAGAAGACACAGCATCTGGGGTCTTAAAGGCTTGAAGTTAAACAAGCAACCATCTCGCAGATCCATATGGAAGCAGCCCACCAGCCTGTGTGTGATCATGAAGTGTTAATGGGAGGAGGTATCAAGGTATCAGAAGACCCCAAATAAAGAATCACATCGATGCAAACAAGGGGATCAGAGTTGGTACCCATAGCCCATCTGTAGACAATTGGACACCCCTTCACAGAAGGGTCACAAGGAAGGGATGAGCCAGCCAGGGTGCATTATAGCACCGATGAAACACATAATATTCCTCTAGTTCTTTAATGCTTCCTTCCCTCCCCTATCATGAGCCTAGTTCTGGAACCTTACAAATCTGGCTAGACCATAGCATATACATTGATACAGATAAGAGCTCTCAACACACAGAACCCAGGACAGATAAACCCCTCAGGAGCAATAATGAGAGTAGTGATACCATGAGGGTAGGGGGAGGGTGGGGGGAGAAGTGGAAAAAAGGGGGAACTGAGCACAATGATTGACATATTACTCCCCCACACACACACCCACTGAGGGGGATGAACAACATAAACGTGGATGAAGGGAGACAGCGGACGGTGTGAGATATGAAAATAATAATTTATAATGTATCAGGGGGTCATGAGGATGGGAGAGGGGGGAATAGAAGAGTTGATACCAAGGACTCAAGTAGAAAGAAAATGTTTTGAAAATGAGGATGGCAACATATGTATAAATGTGCTTGATACAATGCATGGATGGATTGTTATAAGAATTGTAAGAATCCCCCCTATAAAATGATTTATTTAAAAATATAACAAAAAGATAACAAAGCATGAATAAAATGAGAAGTGAAATAATAAAGAAATTAAATTAAAAAGAAAGAAAGAAATGGAACATCAGATCCCAAAGGACCTTTGAAACCATGCTTTTAGCTTCAAAATGTATTGAAGCAGGTTTTTGTAGATGTGTGTGGGTGAGGGGTGGGAGTGGTTCTTTGACTAATAAATATAGATTTAAAAGGCGCCAAGTACTACACTGGCTAGCTTCCACCAACATGCAAGCCAATCCTCAAAAGAGGGCATATGGGTAAAAAAAAAGAACAATTTTGATTTCACTTCTTGAGACGGCTTCCTCATTAAGGATTTTGGAGGTCAGCTAGGATGGCACGTACAACATACGGAAATAGTCTTAGGGAAAGTACTTGAATGACTCAAGGTCACAAAGAAAGTGACAACACCTTCATGTCGTGATTCACAAAACACCAACCCTCAGTCACTGCCTGCCAGGCAGTGCTGACTTGTAGCACCCCCTGGGGGTTTCTGAGGCTGGAACTGCTTACAAAAGTAGAAAACCCAGCCTTTCTCCCACGGAGTTGCTGGCAGTTTCAAACTGTTGACCATGCAGATCACAGCCCAAATCTTTACCACTATGCCACCAGTCTTGATTTGGGCTGGAAGATAGTCTTTACCTAAAGTCAAATACCATTGATCACATCAGTGTAACCAGAAAAGTTAAGAATTTTCCAATTTTTCTACAAGATTTATCTCATGATGTGTGAGTCTCTGGTGGTTAGGTGTTGGGTTACAGACCATAAGATGGGCAGTTCAAACCCACCAGCCACTCCACAGGAGAAGTTGTCTGTCAAAACACCTCATTCATAGTACTTTTGCTATGAAAAGATACAGAGCGCTTACCAGGTTTCCTCCTCATGTGGATTTCACCCTTACGTCTGGAGGAGGAAGGGGCAGTGAGCCATTGCTCAAAGGGAAATCCTATCAAGAGAAGGGGACGCAAGAAAAGGAAATACAGATGTGAGCCCTATCTAGGCACTGACCTCAGGGGGCCTGCTTTCGTCTGTCAGTCAGGACTGGTAAATGGTTCCAGCTGATACAAGAACCCAAGAACAATGTGTTCACTTGCACAATCTGATCTAGCCCTGAGTAGGTAGGATGAGAAAGAGAGTATGTGTGTCAGAATTAATGGAGCAGTAGATATGATTAATATCCACCCTCTGGGAATCAGCTTCATGCGGATTCTCCTTTCCAATTTTCAACAAAACATTACAAGGCACACAGAAAAGGCAGAAGCAGACTCTGAGGAAAGAGGGTAAGTGTCAGACGCAGGCTCAGGTCTGGCGGCGGTTTTGCAACGATTGGACCAGGCGCTGAACTGTGATTACAATGCTAAGGGATGTGATAGAAACAATCGACAACATGCAGCGGCTGCAGAGAGATGAAAAGTCCAAAAAACAATAAAAAGAAAAGGTTAGAAATAAAAAGCACAGTAAGAGAAATAAAGATTGCCTTTGATGAGCTGATCTGCATAAAAAGGGGGAACAACTGCCTTTTATATTAACTAACGCACTGCCTCCCAGTCGATTCTGACTCATTGCCACCCTTTGATAGACTGTTTATTCTATTCGAGACGTGGGGCCAGACACTCTACTTACATTAGCTCCTAGAATACAACATCAAGGCCATTCCCAATTTTCAGAGGAGGCAGTTAAGGCCTAAGGAGATGAAATCACTTTTCAAAGTAGACCCAGCTAGCAAATGGCATCCTAAGATAACAAAACAGCGTCTCTCTGTCTCCAAAGTCTCTGTGTCCACTACATCGTGCTGCCTTCTCTTACATCGAACTTCGACAATTGGCTAAGCAGTTGGGGCTTTAAATAGTAGACAGGCGATATTGCTAGTCCTTTTTTGAACAGCAAAGGAAAGGTGACGTGGAAAGAAGAGGTCAGAATGCCAGAAGAATTAGGTGGCATGACTAATTAAAAGTCTAATGCTGCAGTCTGAGCAGGAGATAAACAGTCCCCATTTGGGTCAGAGTGAGACTGAAGAGGAAGTCCTTGGAAACCGGTTTATGCCCGGATGAGTCAGGTCGCCCTGCAAGCAAGGTTCGAAAGCACAGTGAAAGAGCTGCCTTCCAAAGGAACAGAGAAGAGATTGTCCTGGAAGAGTTTGAACAACACAAGTCTAAGGTAGAACACATTAGCTAGTGAAAAATGGATGGCTTTCATCTGGAACTGGCTAATGCTGGACCCTTTCCCTCTTTTAATTTGCTTACTGAGTGGAGGAAAGTTACCGATTGAGATTTTGAAGGTTGGCGCCTTTCTGTTGCTCTGATGGTAGCATCATGAGAGATGGAAGGATAAAACGTTTTGCACTCTATTGTATTGAACACAGCCTTGCATCTCTGAGGTATATAACTCTGGCTAGCATACAATGCACTTGAGACATTTGTTTATTGTTCTTGACCTTCTGGAATGCGAAGTAAGTCACAGGGACTTCTTTGCAGGGTGGACTTTAACTTAGCATCAGTTTTTCAGTTTGCAATTTGGGCCTAGGCTGTTGGAATTGGACCAAATTCACTATTGACTTGCTTCCTTTCTCTATCCATTGTGCCATTAGCTTCCCCAAAGTCGTTTTTCTTGATGTCTTGGCTCTGTGAGGTCTATTGTGGTGGGGTGAGGGGGAGTCAGTTGCTGATCTATCAAGTGTTGAACACTCTTGTGCTGTTTGAGTTTGGGGTTTGGCCAGGACCTTAGCAAATTTGTTCTTTCATCATAGATCTATAGTTTCCTCCATCCCAGTCATGCTTTGGGCCTCTGAATATGACCCGTGGTTAGAAGAAGTCATACTAAGGGACCATTCATTCCTTTAAATAGGCATGTGCTGCATACGTGTCTTGAACAAATGACTGTGCAGCATTACTATGCTCTCGAATACCATGTCTATGAGAGACGCTCCCAGGACACTTTCCACCCTGACAAAGGGGAAAAGACAGGATTCAATGGTCAAGAAGTACGGGATACTCCTTGTTATAGAAGATCACAAGACAAGTCTTCCTTTTATAGGATGTGAAAAATCTTATAGCAATGAAATAATTTTAACTTTCTTTAAACCCTTCTCAAATATCTGTGACACTGTGTACTAGCCAGGTTTTCCTGTAGTAACAAAATAACTTTCCAAAAATCTCAGAGCTTTAGAATAATAAATATTCTGTTCCCACTCATATTTGTTTGTGAACTGTGGATTGCCTGCCACTCTCTCTGGTTTGGCTGCACTTGACTGTGCTCCGCGTGTTTACTCATTCTGAGACCAGGCTGGAGAACGTGCATTGATGTTGGTGGAGGCTAGAAACAAGAGGGCCTGAGAGAAAACCCACTCACACTGAAAGCTTTTGCTCCATGTAGCCAGTGACACCTCTGTTCTAGCCATTGGCCATAGCGCATTGTCTGTGCAATGGATTGTTAGTAAGGTGGGGATGCATACTACTTCCAAATTAAAACAGCCAAGTCATTTGAAAATGTGACTTTTATACCCAACTTAACTGGCATAGTTCATTCGGTGACAACACGTAGCAAACCTGTGTACAGCGGAATGAAACACTGTTTGGTCCTGCACCATCCTCACTGTCATTATATTTGAGTCGATTGTCGCAGCCACAGCATCAATACATCTGGCTGAGGGTCTCCCCTTTCTTCTTGTTGAAGGTCTTCCTCTTTTTCACCGACTCCTTACTTTACCAGCCATGCTGTCTTTCTCCAGGGACTGCTCCTGATTACCTGTCCAAAGCAGATGAGATGAAGTCTTGCCTTTTTCATTTCTAAACAGAATTCTGGCTGCATTTCCTCCAGCACACATTTGTTTTTTCTTCTGGCAGCCCATGATATGTTCAATAGCTTCACCAACACCAGCATTCAAATAACGGGGAGCACAATTTAATCTCCCATGCTGTGGAATTTTTCCTTCGATAGTCTTCCTTCAGATTTCCTAGAAGCAGAAACTAAGAGAGAGATTCTTAGGAACATGAGTTATCTAAATAGAGTACTTGGAAGACACCTATAAAGGAAAAAAGGAAGTAGGATAAAAAATGAATACAAAGATGTGGTTTCAAATGATGTCTAGAATCAGCCTGATGCCGTAGAAAATAATAGAGTAAAAAAGGTACCACAATGTTGTTCTAATTTGAGGCAAGGTACTTGGAATTTTATATGCACATACCAACCAGTCATTGGCTCCACACCACCTCCCAGAAGTGGGGTGGGGATGGAGAAAATGCATAACTGGCTGGTGGTTTCAAACTGCTGACCTTGTGGTTAGCAGCCCAATGCATAACCACTATGCATTGACAGCATCATTGATTTGACAATGATATCGAATTCAGAACACTGTTGAGAAAAGGAAATTACATGAGTATAAACCAGCTATCTACTGCAATACATGACTGACTACCATTTCAAAGCCATTACTATCATCTGTCACAGCAGCTGGGATACAGATTGCCAGCCCAATAGAAGAGACCATGGTGAGCCACATAACAGCATGTAGCATAGCAATGGCCATAAGGGGCCATGTTTCCCTGAGGCATGTTATTGGAACTCATGTGGTGAATGAGGCACTGCAGTAGGACTGAACACATGAACAGATATGATTGCAACACAATAAGATGTAATCAATATTTATTTATTATAATCCTGATGCTGTGCTAGGTGCAAGGTAAAATTATCTTGGATTGCCCCGAACCAAGGGGTTTCCCTGAATGTATGACTCAGGTTTAAAATCAAGATATCTTCAGAAAACCAAGATGAACTGACTGTTCTAGATAGGTGCTGGGAATGTAGAGTCTCTGACAGGCACAAATGGTTAAGCACGTGTGCAAACATGCTGTAGGGACCCATTTGACCTCCTATGGCTCCTAAAGCTGATTGCCACAAGGCAGAGGCCAGAGTTACCTCCACCCTCTGTCCATTTTCACTTTTTCGAATGTCAATAGTCCCACCCATACACTTTCTTCTGTGGCTAGGTTTCATCATTCCCTGCCTCACGGAATTCAAACGATGCTCACAATTATGGGGTTTATTAGGGAAATTAACACGTTACAGTTCAGGTGAGACATGCTCAGGATAGAGTTGTTCAGTAAGGACAGTTTCTTCTCTGCCACGCTTACAGGCAGGCCTCTTTCTGGCCCTCAGCCCCTTCCACTGACCCTTATCTTGCTTGGGCAGTGTTACAAAGCTCTTTAGGGATTCCCCCCAAATGCCCGAAGGGCCAATAACCCTCAGCTCGAAGGCCTTCAACTCCAGCTCTATAGGTCACCAAAACCCAGCTCCTCCAATGAGGTGTCCAGAAGCACTCCACAACCATCTGCTGACCATCTACTGTATCCAGAAGGATGCCCTTCTCCAGGGACTGGTCCTTACTGATAACATGCCCAAGCATGCGAGATGAAATCTCATCATTCATAATTCTAAGGAGCATTAATTACTTCTTCCAAGACTGATTTGTTCATTATTCTGGCACCCCGCCATATGTTCAATATTGTTCGTCAACCCCATAATTCATAAGCATCAATTCTTCTTCCATCTTGCGTATTTCTTGCCTAGTTTCCACATGCATGGGATGACTAAAAATACCATGGCTTGGGTAAGGCCCACCTTAGTCTTTAAATGGTCATATTTGCTTTTTAACACTTTAAGGAGACATTGTTGCAGCATTTTTGCCCATTGCAATAATACTAAGGGGCTTCAAAAAGCCCACAGAGAAGTGCAATCGAAAGACAATGAAATTTTCTCACAAACCTTGTGAAGGCACCTGGTATGTCTTCTAGTTTCTTAATGGTTGCTTTTGTGAGAGTTCATTGTGGACCCAGTTCTGGGCAAGCCAAGATAAAATGAAATCCTTAACCTTTTCCACTTCTCTCCATTTCTTGTGATGTTGCTAGTAGGCCCACTTGCAAGGACTGTTGTGTTCTTTATGCTGAGATGTAACCCACACTGAAGGCTGTCGTTCCTGGTCTTCATCAGTCCTCTTTGCTTTGTGCAAGCAGTGTTGGGTCATCTGCACACTGAAGGTCATGAAGGCGTCTTCCTCCAGTCTCTGGGCTGGGCGCCTCTTCCCATCACCCAGCCTTTCAGACTTTCCTCAGACTGGATGAGTATGGTGAGAAGACACAACCGGACAGGTCCTCCGGTATGTTTTCCCACAGAAAGAGTCAATTGGATCCCTGTGTGCTCAGGTTGGTCGGGTCCACATGCATCGTCATGGGCTTTGGAAAAAGATATTTGTAATACGTAAGTCACGGGCTTTGTAAATTAACCTGTGATTTCACACATCATTTCTATTACCAAGACCCTATTTTCCAAATACAGATCCTCAGTTTTGTCTCCAGCATTCACATTCGAAACCCCAGTAATTATCGATGCATTTTGACTGCATGTATGATCAATTTCAGTCAGAATTTGGTAAAAATCTTCCATCTCTTTTCATCTTTGGTTGTGCATTTGAATAATAGTCATATTAATGGTCATATTCCTTATAGGCATATGGATATTACCACTGATAGCATTGCGCTTCAGAATAGATCTAAAAATATATGTGTATGTGGTGACGACAGTGACATCACTTCTCTTCAACTTGTCATTCCTGGCGGAGTAGACCATAATTCAAGTCTAATTCAAAATGGCTAATATTTCAGCTCATTGAAGCCTAAGGTATTGATCTTTATACATCCCAGGTGTATTTAGAGGACTTCTATTTTCCTAGATTCATACTTGGTACATTCCCTGTTCTGATTATTGATGAATGTTACATCAGATCCTTCTCATTTTGAGTTATTCCATATCAGCAAATGAAAGTTCCCAGTACTTGACTCTTTATACATTATTAAGGTCAGCTCCACTTAAAGGACACAGGTCTTCCTCAGTCAAATTTGAATGCATTTCAATCTGAGAGGCTCATCCTCCGGCACTCTATCTGCCATTCATAAGGTTTTCACTACCCTGATTTTTTAAAGAAGTAAATAGCCAGAACCTCTTCCTCACTGCCATTGAGTTGATGCCAATTCATAGTGACCCCATAGGACAGGGTAGAACTGCCCCTGTGGGTTTCCAAGAACGTAACACTTTCTGGGACTAGAAAGCCTCCTCTTTGTTCTTCAGAGTGGCTGTCGCTTTAGACCAGCTCATCTGGTGGTCATCAGCCCAACATGTGATTCTGACACCACCAAGGCTCCTTAGGTAATCAGAAGGATGCTGCCTATTAAGGATAAGGGGAAGGCTGTAGGAGGGGAAGGTTTAAGAGAAAAGATAAAAAATTCATTTCATGGACATCTACTATGGACTGAGTTGTTTTCCCCCAAATACCTTGTAGATCCTAACCCCTACATCTGTGGTTATCATCCAATTTGGGAGTGAATTTTCTTTGTTATATTAACAAAGCAGTATTAACGTTAGATATTCTTGAGTCAAGGAGTCCTGCTGTCATAATGGTTTCTCGTTGGGCTGCTAATCACAAGGTCAGCAGTTCCAAACCAGGAGTAGAAAGATAGGGCTTTCAACTCCAGTAAACAATTACAATCTCAGAACCTCACAGGGCCAGTTCTATTCTGTCCTAGAGGGTCACTATAAGTCAGCATCCACTCGAGGAAGGGAGTTTGGTTTTGAGTTTGGTATGTCTTCAGTCCATCTCTTTTTAGATAGAAAAGAGATTAAACAAGCAAGCAAGCAAGTAGAACGGGGAAGAGAAATGTGAAGCCACATGAAGATGGTCCAGTAGCAGAAGTTCAAAAGTCATGGAATTTCCTCCAGACCTGACACAGAGAAAGCCAGCACCCAGAACAACACCCTAATTCAGACTTCCCGTCTCCCAAACTGGGAGAAAATACATATCTGTTAAAGTGACCCATTGTTTTAATTGCACCAGGTAACTAAGAGAGCATCCTAGTGCAGAAGTTGAATAGGCAATTGTATATATGAATCTGGAGTTCAGGAGAAATCTGAGCAGGAGCTGTAATTTTCAGTCTTTTGTTTAAAGAAGGAGCCCTGGTGGTGGCTCAGGGGTTACACATTGGACTACTAACTGTAAGGTCAGCAGTTCAAAACCACCAGTCACTCCAAGGGAGAAAGGAGAGGCTTTCTACTACACAGGGAGTTACAGTCTTGGAAACCAACAGAAGTGGTTATTTTTTCTGTTCAGTAGGATCTTTAGATGAGTCAGCATGCACTCAATGGCAATGAGTTGTATTTATTTTATGTGTGTGTGTGTGTGTTCTGTTTGTATGTTTGTTTATAGATGGCATTGAAAGCTGCAACTCTGTTGAACCCATGGAGGGAGAAGGCACACATATAGAAGGGATCTAATGACTGAACCCTGGATATGGGCAGCATTAAAAGGATGTAGACAAGGTTAAAAGGAACACAGAATGACAAAGAACTAGTATGAGTCTAAGAAGCAACAACAAGTCAGGTTTGGGCCAACCAGGACAATGTCTTGTCCTGAAAGCTATGTGAAGACAATGTTTCAGGGATGAGATCATGATCAGGTATAAAATAATGATCAAGATGTAACAACCGGATTTAGCAACATGGAGGTGATTGATAGCCTTGACTAATCTGAGTCTAAACCATGACATGGAAATGGATTGAAGATTATTTTATCCTCTGGGAAATATCTCGACTTGCCTTTGGAAACTGACCCAAAGTTTCCAAAGGAGTGGAAAACTTTGCTTTTTAATTCTCATCCAGACAGTGGTAATCTTAAAGGGCAGGAATTGTACCTCATTTATCTCTATCACAATGTTTGATACATGGTAGATATCCAGAAAATAATTGATTTATAAATCAATAGGTAGGTATGCTTCTATATGTAAGTCTCCTCCTCCTCCTATTTCTTTTTCTCATTCTTCTCCTCCTGTATTTTTCATTGGTTGCCAATTTTTTCTTCAAAAATGAAAACTTGCCTTTTAATTGGATTCTTATTTTTGATAAAAATAAATCATTGAAAGACAATAAAATCCCAGCATGCACACACACACACACACAAATAGGAAAAGCGATCAGTCCCTGAGGATTTCTTATATGCTTGGCATTAGCACAGATATTTCACAAATATACTCTTATTAGCCCTAAAATAACACTGTGAGATAAACAGTGTTGTGGCCGTTTTACCATATTATGGGTTAAACTTTGAGATAAAAGGAAATATTCCCAGGTCCTTGTGGTGGTGATTGATAAAACGTCTTGTCTTTTTCATCTGGGCACTCAGTGAGATGCATTTTCTAGTCTCTCGCAGTTTGGTGTAGCTGAGGCTGAGTTCTGATTGGTTGTACAATGCAATGCGAACACAATGAAAGGTGCCGTGTGCAGAGTGGCCCATAAGAACCGCACATGCATCATCTCTGTCCCGCGTGTGAGGTAATTGGATTGATCCCTGAGTCATAGTGGAGCTACAGGTAGAAGGATACTAAGCTCCTGAGTGGCTCCGTGGGAGGCTATGTGCCATGGGGGAACATCTACACTGGGCCATTTATAAATGAGAAACGAACTGGCTTACTTTGTCAAACTATTGCCATTTGGGGATTTCTTTATCACTATAGCTACTTTGACTTTCCCTCTATGGTTACACAGAGCCATGTTACTGTGGTGGTTAAGTGTTTGGCTGGTAACCAAAAGGTCAGCACTTCAAACCCACCAGCCACTCTGGGAGAAAGATGTGGTAGACCGCTCCCATGAAGATTGTAGTCCTGGAAACCCGATGGAGAGGGTCTACTCGGTTGTATATGATCACTTTGCATCAGAACTCACTCTAGGGCAACAGACTCAGATATGATTACACAACTAGACGATCTAGTTCATGGTGGAGCAAACCTGGGAGGGACTGCACTGAGGGGCACCAGGTATAATGAAGGGTAGAGTTGTTGCTATAGCTATCTGACCCTGGAGATGCCAGGACCCTTGTGATCCATAGGGTTATCATCGGTTGATTTTGGGGAATACCTTCTAAGACCTTTCTTTCCCATCTTAGCCTAGAAGCTCTGCTGAATCTTGTCCAGCAGCATAGCAACATGCAAGCTTCCCCCCACAGACAGATGGCGGCTGTGCATGAACCAAAAGTGAGTCTCCCTTCTAGAAGGCCAGAATTCTACCAATGAGCTACCATTGCTTCTCTTGGGATGTAGAAACCAAGCACAGACAAGCGAAAAAGTGACTGCATGTATAATGAATGCTAAATTCTGAGAGCCTCAGCTCTCTGCCTCATTTTGACCACAAAACACTGGCAAGACCTCTATCCTTCGGGCCAGAGATGAGAAGAGTCTTCCCGGGGGAATCACACTAACCACCAGCCAAGAAGAAAGACAAAACAATGCTAACAATGGGGATTTCCTAACAAATGGTCTACTGAAATGTCAAATACACTTTTATGCCTCTTCACTTTTAATTATAATAAGCAATAAAGAGGAAAGGCTCATGAAGCACAGAGGACCAATGAACCAAACAGACACTACTTGGAGGAAACATGGAGATGAGGGTCTGATTAAAATGCCCAAACATCTTTCATTAATATTCTTAAGACAGATAAGATGCTGCCTGCATTCAATGAGTAAAGAATGTTCTAAAATGAAGAAACAGATGAAAAAGAAGCTGTAGTAATTAAAAACACGAGGACAAATAAAAACCTCAGTAGAAGAGTTGGAAGAGAAATTAGAAGAAATATCACACAAAAGTACAGCAAAAAAAAAAAAACAGAGAAAAGCTTCAAAGGAAATAAATTAGAACAATACTAAAAGTCCTGTTCAAAAGGAATTTCAGGAAAAAAGACCAGAGAAAGCAAAGGAGAGGCAGATAAAACCATCCATGAAATTCTTTAAGAAAATTTCCCAAGAGTGAAGGATAGGAGTTGGCTGTTCAAAAGAGTTGCCTCCAAGTACGTAGTGGACCATAAATAATCATACATACATACATAGAAAGGATTGATATCATAAACATCTGATTATTGGGAATAGGAAAAAGTCTGAGTTTCTGGAGAGATGAGACCGGTTACATACATACTAAGGTTTCAGAATACTTTGATGTATTATAGCTTTGGATGTCTCACCAGCGCCATCTTCAATAGCTCTAGGGGAAAATAATATCCAACCAATCATGATATGATGAGTCAAATTATTAATGATATTTGAGGGTAAAAATAGTTTTAGGGGAAAATAATATCCAACCAATCAAGATATGATGAGTCAAATTATTAACCATATTGAGCCACATAAGGTCTCATACATTGGTCCCCAAATATATCAGAGGATAGTCTTCAACATAAGGAGTGAATCTGTCACAAATAAGGAAAATTCGGGAATAACATAGAGATAACATAGGAGAGCGGTAATGAGACTTTCCAAGACGATGGTGAAATGGCATCCTCAAATAGCAGCTATGTTCATGCACAGGTGGGCTACCCATCCTGGTAGGAGCAGAGAGAGACCCATTGAGGACTGCCAACACCAGGTTCCCAGCTAACCTGAGGTCAGGGTGAGGTAGAGAGTTGGGTCTGGATCTGAGTGGTACCAGGTTTGTCTTGATCATGGATTAAAGAAGCTCCTGTTCTCCCCTCTATGTCCTGTTTCCTGGATCAGTTGAGGACACCCATTTCATCTTCAGAAATGCTACGCCTCTCTGTACTCGGAAGAGCTGGACATCCTGGATATAAACTCAAAGCAGTCCATTCCCCCTGCCCATATTTCTTCCATATGTGGAGTTCTTGGCCCACACTACAGCCCGGCCAGAGTAGCTGTCATGTGTCCAAGGTGTGCTCTTTTCTGGGGGACTCACTGGGGAACTTGTCCAATGACTTCCCAAGAAGGGCTTTTATGAACCTTTAGGGAAGCCGAAGCCAGACCATGCCTTAGAGATTCAGTTCAGCTTGTCTTCCACTATAGATTCCAAGCATTACCATTCATATGGTTGTGCCGCTCCCCCACTTTCCAGAACTAAAAACACGGTGTCGGTACTGATGCAAAGAAGGGGGAGCCCTAAAGAGGGCAGATACACTAAGCTAACACAGATAGTGGGGTGGGGCTTACATCTGGGTAAAGAGAGACAAGGGAGTGAAGGGAGAGGCATATGGTTGAGAGGTAACACCAGTATTTAAAGCCCTGGTGATGTCCTAGTTATTTATCTGATGAGTGATGTGTGAGAAAGAGGAGGCTTTCTACGCCCCTAGAATTACAGTCTCAGAAACCCACACTGGCAGTTCTACCCTGTCCTATAGTCATGAGTCAGAACTGACTTCCTGGCAATAGTAAGTGAGTGAGTGGTGTGTGAGTCGTTTAGGATTATTATTGAAACTGTCTTATATGCTTCACTCATTTAATAATTCAGAAAAAAACCGTGAATCCAGGTAGTTCTAGTCCAGGTTCTTTCAAGAATGATGATGTTGTGAGTAGAATGGGAAGGACAGAATGGATCTGATGGCACAATGAACTGCCATCGGAGATGGCCTAGGGTAGAAAGGTCCAGATACTCTTTGGTCTCAATGTGCGTGCATCCTAGATACCAAGTGTGATGCAGTAGTGAAGCATCACTACCACCAGCTGCTGTCGAGCCATGAGGACCCCAAGAGGGTCAACGTAGATGGTGCTCAGTAGGGTTTTTCCATGTCTGATCATTTGGAAACAGTTGGTCATTCTTCTCTGGAGCCCTCCTGGGGAGGGACTCAAACATCCAACCTTTCAGTTAGCAGCAGAGTGGACTAAACCATTAGTTACACCAGAGACACCAGAGGGAGAACAGGGGCCTTAGAGTAGCCTATGGGATGAGTTGATCATAGGCTTGCAGAGTGAAGTGTCCCCTGGTGGCACAATGGTTAAGCGCTTGACTGTTAAGCAAAATGCCAGAGGTGTGAGCCCAACAGCTGCCCGACTGGAAGAGGAGGTGCCTTCTGCTCGCATAAAGACAATGGTCTTGAAAACCCGAAGGTCCAGTTAGCTCTACTCTGTCCTCCAGGCGTGCTGTACGTCTGAGTCCACTGAGTGGCCATGTGTGCATTTTTTGTTTGCTTGAAATGGTCATTTAGTCTGGTATTTCCAGAGTAAAGGGATAGCGCTCCCCAAATACTCATATTATTGCCCTTTTGCTAGTTTTAACGATTGCGCTTCTAAAGTATCCGGAATCCGATCACTTTATCAGGTCTCTTGTTATAGTCTATTCATCTAGAGTATGACGATAACGTCCTAACGGATGCCCTTCCTTTCCTCCTCGCATTGCCCTCCCCCCACCTGGTGTGCTCTCAATAGAATGATCTGTAAAGTTCTTTAATACCTTAAGTCCAGATTGTGTCTCTGCTCTGCTCAAAAGTCTCCAAAGAGTTCTCCATCGTACGGAGTGGAAGACAAAAGAAAGTCCTCTGTTCTCCGATCCACTGACGTCTCCAAGGAGCTTCTCCTTCATCCACTCAGCTGAAGCAATCCTGCTCGGCTGTTTTCACACAAAGAAGCCCGATTTGCCTCTGCCCCAGGGCCTTTGCATTTGCCAATTCCTTCTGTGCAGTGAACACCCCTCACAGATCATGTCAGGAGCTTGTGTCCGCATGTCTTTCAAGTGTCGGCTCACATGTCAAGTTGGGGTCCTTTCCCCACCATCCTTTCTCTTCTCCCATCCTTACGTGTCTTCCACGGAGGTCTCCTTCACTCACTGTCCATTCGGAGCCACTGCCTGTCTCTTTCTTTTGTCCCCATTTGAATGGAGGCTCTATCTATAAGGACACGAGTTTTGTCAGCGTGGTTCACTCTGGTAGGCCTGGTAAGGAGAAAGCGCTCGGAGGCAGCACCTAAGCTTCCCTCTTGGCCCACTGGGTCCCCGGACTTGCCTGTCGTGCTTCTGCCTTGCGTAAGGTGTAATTAGCGGTGGGGCTCAGTGGTGGGTGTTGATACAGCATGTTCACCCTGAACACCACGAAGAGCGTCCTGCAAATGCCAACGCTCATTATTGCGAGTCGGAAAACACCAGGGCCTTGGAGAAGCCTGGGAATGGCTCCGTCTTCCAGGCTCCAGTGGCACCTTCTGGGTTGCCTGAGCTGCCCCGGGGGCATGTTTTGAGCCCTCTTAGGCATAATTAGCCAATTTGTTGACATGCATTCCCTTATTGCCATATAACGCTTTCATCAAGTTACAATTTACAACAGATCAGGACAAGCCTAGGTAAAAACAGAGATTTGTTTCCTTGGTGGCGGGTGTCCAAGCTGACAGCGGGGCAGACACCTAAGACTACTACTTGGTGCCATCCAGTCTGTTCTAACCCATAGGGACCCGTGCGCAGCAGAAAGCAACACTTCCCAGTGCTGTACCTCCTGACAAGGGCTCCTCTGTTGGAAGCCGTGGAGACGGCTCCCGTGGGTCAGTCCATCTCACAGAGGGTCCTCCGCATCTTCACAGCTCCTCTGCTTTACCAAGCATGATGTCCTTTTCCAGGGACCACATGTCCAAAGCACACAGACAGATGTGTTCCTTCTGATGGCAGCCCATGGTGTATCGCCTATTCCCTGCCAGTCCCATAATACAACGGCATCCATTCCTTTATGGTCTTCCTTCCTCATTGACCAGCATTGGAAAGCATAGGAGATGAAGCCTTAAAGCGACCACCTTGCTTTTTGACACTTTTGCAGCAGCCTTGTCCAGGGGGATATGTTGCCGGATTTCCTGACCGCTGCCTCCATGGACGTTAAGTGTGGGTTCAAGTAAAATGAAATCCTTGACATCTTCAATCATTTCTCCCTTTATCTGGTGTTGCTATTGGTCCAGCAGTGAGGAGATTTGTTTCTTTATGCTGAGGTGTAATCCACACCGAAGGCTGTCGTTTTGGATCTTCGGGGCACCCTGCAGGTCCTCTTCGCTTTCCACAAGCAAGGTTGTGTCATCGGCATATCATACATTGTTCATGAGTCTTGCTGATGATTTGCTCAGCAACTAGACTGTTATGCAGGATGTTGAAAGAATACAACCCTGATGCATGCCTTTGCTGATTTTAAAACACAGCGTGGTGCCCTCGTGGTGTTGGGATGCCTGCCTCTTGGTCCCGCACAGGTATGCGTGAACTGAGTGCCACGCTCAGGAGTTTGCCTGCTTTCCAGTGATACCCATACATTGTTATGATACATAATTTGTGATGCCTTTGCATTGTCAAGAAAACAACGATAGGTCTACTTCTGGTACTTTCTGCTTTCAGTCAAGATCTGTCTGACATCAGCAATGCTATCCTCACTCCGTGTCTTCTTCTGAATCTGGCTTGAGTTTCTGCCACTTCTCTGTTGATGTATAGCAGAGCAAACACGAAAGACCGCTCAGGGCTTAACGGGCATTATTCTTTCTATTTGATTTGGAAGGCTTTGTTGATCCCATAGAAGAAAAATGTGCAACCTGCCTCAAAGCCCAGAGATGGAGTTTACTCAAATACCCCATTAGAGGCAGAGGATTTGGAAGGAAAAATGCAAACAAGCAGTGAGAACTTCCTAAGTAGACAAGGGAGACTTCATGGCCTGTAAAACTCCTTTAAGGGATTGACAGATTAACTGTGTCCATCATAGAGACATTAGATGTGAGAGGGGCAGGGCATGCCTACAAGAATACATCCTTACCTTAAAGGTAGCCATCCTGAGCAATAATTTATCAATCCAGCAACAAACTGCGTGAACAGAAACGTTCGTGTGCTGCCTGGAACGAAAGCAAAGCTCATCGTCTTTGAGGAAGTACTGTAAGACGGAGAAAGGACATGGTTTGGGCTCTTAATCCGAATTCCACATTTGCAGGCTGCTCCGTATTGCAAAGTATCTATGTTGCTCTGCGTTCCCTTCACAAAGTTCTGGAAAAGAGACAAGCCAGTTTGCTCCTGAGAAAACGAAGACTCAAAGAAAGGAAGTGCTTTTCCAGCCGCATCTGTCCAGGGCTGCCCAGCAGCGGTCTCTGTGAGGACAGCAACGTGAGGGAACGCCCAGCACGTATTGCTACTCGGGTGTCCATTCGTCCATGCTTGGGCTTATTCCAAACAAACATGCCTCTGTGATCATGGCTGGCTGCGGGCAAATTCTCTCCGTAATATATTTGTCTTAGACTCGACAGGGTGCCTTCCAAAAACAGGTCCCATCAAAACAGTGGCTTCTGAGGAGATCCACTGGGCCAGTTAACCTCAAGGCAGAGAGATCAGCTCAGAAAGTTAAGGTGTCATATTTTTAAGATCCCCAGGGCAATTCTTAAGTTGTTTTGTTTTTGTTTTTTTCAAAAGACACAGGGAGATCATGGGAGGCATCTTAAACTCTTAACACATGGAAAACCGCAGTGGTGAGGAAAAGGCCAGGAAGGGTGCAGAGAGGAATGTCCCCCATCATGACCATGGACCTGCTCTTTTGTTGATGATAGAAAGGGCTGGCCTAGGAGTAGGGTGCTGGTGAACTTGACCTCAGCCCCTTTGCAACCCTGATCTTGCCACTTCAGGCTCCTTTCATACCCAGAACTTAAAGAACAGTCAAAAGGATGTAACTCGCATCTCTTGTGGAAGGCCAAACCTGCTGCTTGGGCATGGTGCCAACTGGGAAGAGTTCTTTGGGAAGAGTTAGAGAGATGAAAACATTGCCTTCAGAATTGCATAGCTCTAGATCAGTGGTTCTCCACCTCCCTCTGCCACGACCCTTTCATACAGTCCCTCATGTGGTGGTGACCCCCCCACCCAACCATAACATTATTTTCGTTGCTACTCCATCACTGTCATTTTGCTACTGTTATGAATCAGACGAGCCCCGTGAAAGGGTCCTTCGAACCCGAAAGGGGTCGCGACCCACAGGTTGAGAACCACTGCTCTAAATGGAGGCTGTGAAGTGAAATAATGACGTTGCATTTTGAGATTTATAAGAAGGGTTGCTATGGTTTTGAAGCTATTTTTGTCATTGTTGTTTTTCAAACATATCCTTGTATTCTATATATGCCTTATTTGAAGTCCCTGAGTGGCACAAATGGTCACCGTGCTCAGCTCGGACAGGAAAACCATAGGTCCAAGAGTACCCAGAGGAAGCTTGACAGGTAGGCCCGGTGATCGAAAAATCCGCCATGGCGAGTTTCCTCTGACACGAATCAAATCTACTCTGTCTCCTCGCATGCAAGTGAACCCCATGACAGCTGGTGGGTGGCCACAGGGGACCATGGAGCATTTGGTCAGTGAGAGTTATGTGGTAGAGGAAGACATTTTTAGTGTTTAAAAACCTGCATTATTCAATTACATTGAAGCCGCCCTTTGTGGCTAGTGGCTACCCCATTGAACAACCCGAGGGTGGATGGCAGAGCGGAATCTCTAGTCAACAGTGGCTGATTCCAATTGTTTGTGGTGTCCACTCTTTGCACGACCTTATGCACCAGGACGT
Source organism: Echinops telfairi (assembly GCF_000313985.2). Taxonomy (NCBI): domain Eukaryota; kingdom Metazoa; phylum Chordata; class Mammalia; order Afrosoricida; family Tenrecidae; genus Echinops; species Echinops telfairi. The sequence continues at coordinate 20,704,556 of NW_022103898.1, forward strand.
GCGGACGGGGGAGAAGCTCTAGAAACAGGTAAACTGGGATTGGTCCCCCAGAGGCCTTTGAATCGAACCAACCAAGGCTGGTTCCCTTTGGCTTCTTCCTTGCAGGCAAAGGCCCCGGTTTGGTGTGTACAACAAAGCACCGGTGCAATCTGGTTGGCATTAGGTTTGCTATATGAGCCTTTCTTCGTGGCTTCCATCTTCTTAGGAAAAGAAAAAAGGCGCAGCCCCCCGGCATATGCTGGGATGATAAGCACCTACTTAATCTCTCTGTCATTGCTGGGAGAACAGAATATTTCCTTTGAAGTGAAGAAACATTGCTTTGTGAATTGAGACAATTCTCTTGGGGGGCAAGGTCAGGGAGAGTGGGAGGTCGGCCAGGACTGATGTTTCCCAGAAAAACCTCCGCTCCAAGAATGTGTTGGTGTTCTGTGATGCAGGAGGAGGAAGGAGAGGGCGACGGAGTGGGGATGAGAATTCTGAGAGCTTTCCAAACTTGCCCCGTGTGTTTTCACATCGGCCTGTGGAACTGGAGTTATTATTCCAAAGGAGGGTTTCTCAAACTCAGTGCTACTGATGGTTTGGACCCAATCATGTTGTTGTTATTGGGGAACATCTGTCCCAAGAATTGGAGTCCTCTGGTCTAATCTGACAGCGTCTCTGGTCTCTATGCACTGGAACAGGCCCCCATCTTCCAGATAGGACAACCAAAAATGTCTCCGGGCATTGCCAAATTACCTCTTGTATGCAAAGTTGCCCCCGCTTGAGAAATCGCTCGTGTAGAGCACAATCCAATCTTACACCACTAATATTTTGCCTGGAGAGTTTTTCAGCTCCAGATTTTATTTTTTCCCCTTTGAAGCCCACTGTTTTTGCTTGTTTTATTTTTAAAGCCCCTTTTTTCCTGTTTAAAACAGTTTTATTAGCATTTCATCCACATGACATATAATTCAATAATTCCACCGCATCAAGAAGAGTTGTACAGTTATCATCACATTCGATTTTAGAACATCGTCTTCTTCTGTGAACTCATTGTTGGCCCATTGTGCTTTTAAAATTATATATTTATTTCTTTTTTTAAGGTATTTCTTTTTTTAATTCATTTTGTTGGGGGCTCATACAACTCTTATCACAATCCATCCATCCATCAATTGTGTAAAGCACATTTGTACATTCGTTGCCCTCATCATTTTCCAAAAAAGCCCATTGTGTTTAGGCTAAGCTGCTTTTTAACTTTTGATGGAGAGCAAGACAGCAAAGAAATCTGAGAGCAGAAAAGAAGGTAAGAGTCTCTGATGTCCCTCCCTCCTTTCCTGAATCTAAAAATCCCTTTTGTCCCTATGGCTCCAGAGCCCGACAGAGAGAAAACATTGACTAGATATTTCTAGACTGCATGTGTGAACGGAGTCTCAAGATGCCATGTCTTCCGTTTTGGAACATTGGATGGGCCAGACATTAATTTCTTGACTCAAACGGTGGGAAGAGAAAGGTTGAAAGGGCATGTGAGTTGGAGGAGCTCCAGGGGATGTATCTAGATTAGAGGTTTGGGGCGCTTTCATGAAATCAGGGTCCCAGAAAACAGTTTCAAAAATAAGACTTAGGGGTTAGGTGTCCTAGTGATTAAAGGTATCAGCGTGGTCAGTAATATCCGGTCAAGGTTTGGCCTTTCGATGGTTTGGCATGTTGATCCATGCCTCGTGACGTCGTGCTGCTGTAGCATACCTATGACAAGCAGTTGGCTGTAAAGGACAGAAGTCAATTGAACTCATTTCTGGAACCTAAAAGCCCAAATCAGGGGCTCAGTTGTGTTGATTCCTTCTTTGTCATTAGCTGTGGGCATTCTTTGGTTCCTTGATTTGTGGGGGGCCTGACATGGCATCTGCCTTCTCTATGTGTGTATATCTATTTAAAAAAAATTATATACAGTATATCTATTTGATTTTACAATCATTTTAATAGTCTTATTGGTAAATAGCTCACCTATCATCCAAATTAATCATTCAATCATGTCAAGAAGAGTTGTGCTGTCAAGAGTCGTCATCACCACAATCAACGTTGGAACATTTTCTTCTCATATTTATTGTTGTTAGCTACTTATTTCCCTCCAACATCCTGTGCCATGCCCCTAGGTAAATATTAACCTACTTATTACAGACATATCCTGGATTTCATATACTGAAAATCATACAAAACACCCGCAGCAAGAAAACAAACAAAAATGACAAAACAGAAACATCTCAACCAAAAACAAAGCAGAAAATTTAAAAAACAAAAAAATCTTAAAAATAGGTCAAAAGCGAGATCAAATGATAAGGTATTGCATTTTGACCTAACGACATCTGTCAAAATGCCCCTTAGAAGCAAGGATGATGAGACTCATCTTCATACTTTGGACATGTTTCAGGAGAGACCAGTCCCTGGAGAGAGACATCATGCTAGGTGAAGCAGAGGGGCTGGATTGGCAGGAAGGCCCCCAGGGAGATGACTTGACCCCATGGGTGCAACAGTGAACTCAAGAGTAGGAATAATTGTGAAGATGACGCCGGGCTGAGCAAGATTTCCTTCTGTTGTGCAGAAGGTTGCTATGGGTCAGACCTGACTTGATGGCACCTACCAACAGCATCTCCCATAATCCACTCTGTCTGCTAGAAAAGGAACTCATATACTTGGACTAGGATCAGAGGGGATTCACTGGAAGCTTAATCCATGCGGGGGTGCCTGCAAAATAAATTTTGGGGTTCACCTGTCATCCATAGCCTTCTGTAAACCAGGTGTTCCCAATGTAAACTCTTATACTGTTCTCTCCTCTGGACTTGGATTTCGTTATTTACAATCTTGGTATCACACAGGCTGGTGTGCTTCTTTCATGTGGACTTTATTGATTCCTTAACTAGATAACTGCTTGTTTTAAGACAAGCCTTTAAGACCTCAGATGCTATTCTTCTGGTTAGCAGCTGTACTCATAACCACTGCACCAACAGGGCTCTCATCAGATGCTGTGCTTTCTGATAGCTGGGCACCATCTGGTTTCTTCAGCACACTTTGCTATGGCACCCATATCTTCAGTGATCGCTTCATGAGGGCGAATGAGTATTGAATAGGACTATGTCTTAACAGCTGGTTTTTTTACATCGGGCCTAGAATTAAGTGCAAGCCCCCAAATCCATTCATATATATATGGTTTAAATACATCTCTTCATGATATCCCCTCACTGGAGCATAGTGGGATAGAAGGACAATACTGGGGACACACGGGGAGGCGGGGATTAGTCCGGTCTGAACCCCCCACAGCAGGGCAAATCAAGAAGGGAACATAACAGATCAGCAATGGGATCAAAGGGAAGCCACAAAGGCCCAGAGGAGCTTCTGAAATAGACTTCAGGCTAGGAGGGGCAGTTTCTGAAATTCCCCCAAGACCAGTGGACATAAAGGTCAGTGGACAGACCTGGAATTATGTATGCTTTCCTGCCTAGTTATTATTATCTTTTCTTCTCTTTATTCAATCTTTTGTTTTATTTTTGTTTTGTGTCCATTATTGTTGGTTTGCCTACCTATATGAGATAGGCTTGGGAAGCAAACTTAAGGAGAAAGCAATGACATTGACTGTTCTGGAGGGATAGGGGGAGGAGGATATGGGGGAAAGGAGTGGTGAGCAAACAACGCCATAGACAGGGGAACAACTAGGGAATTAAAATCAACAACAAGGAGGATGTAGAGATCTGGGTGGTGTTGGAGCAACAGCAATCTAGCTGAAAGGAATTACTAAGAGGTGGAAGAAGGGTGAGCATGGTGGTGGGGCAGAAGGAAGTTAAAAGGAAGCAGAGGAAAGATCTAGGAAGCAAAGCTATGGCTAGAGGTATAAACATAGGTGTGTACACACATAATTACATTAATTCATAAAAATAGAGGTATTGGCCTGTGTACATATATTTACAAGGCAACACATGGAGGTAGTGAACAGAATGTGGGCCTCTGCTCAAGCCCTGCCTCAATGCAAGAACACTTTGTTCTAACAACCTGGCATTCTGTGCTCCTCACCCTCCAAGACAATCACTGAAGACAAAATGGGTGTATAAGTAAAAATAGTGAAGAAATATGATCGTGCCAAGCTACCAGAAGATACAGCATCTGGGATCTTAAAGACTTGAAGTTAAACAAGTGGCCATCTAGCAGAGAAGCAACAAGCCCACATGGAGGAAGCACACCAGCCTATGTGATCATGAGGTATCAACAGGATTGGGTAACAGACATCAGAAGAACCCAAACAAAAAAAAACAAACAAAAACCATATTGTTGAGAATGAGAGGGTCACAGCAGAGACCCAAGACCCATCTGTAGACAGTGGGACATCCCCTCACAAAAGGGTCACAAAGAAGGGATGAATCAACCAGTACAGCACCAATGAAACACACAATGTTCCTCTGGTTCCTTGAGGCTTCCTAACCCCCCACTAGCATGATCCCAGTCCTGTCTTTCACTTTGGACTACACCGGAGCATGTACACAGGTACAGATAAGATATAAGGGAAAAGCTACTACATACATACATTCCTGGGGTGAGGTCCAGGTACTATGGCAGGGGCCAGACCCAATCCAGGAATATATATGGCAGCCAACTAAAAAGTAGGGGAAGAGAAAGAAGAAGAAAAAAGACATGGGTAAGGGGAGGAACAAGGCACTAACCCACCCAAAGGGTGGGTATTATTTATGTTGCCACAGGAGAGGGAGAGTGGGACCAGATTTTAACTCAGTGTGGCAAGAAGTGAATGCAACATACCCATACCAGCATGAAGCAGGGAACC
>NW_022103898.1:20710620-20717922 GCF_000313985.2 Echinops telfairi
AAAGAACAAAAAATCATATCATTGTGAATGAGGGGGAGTGTGGAGTAGAGACCCAAAGCCATCTGTAGGCAATTGGACATCCCCTTACAGAAGGGTCGCGGGGAGGAGACGAGCCAGTTAGGGTGTGGTATAGCACCAATGAAACATACAACTTTCTCCTAGTTCTCTAATGCTTCCTCTCCCCCACCCCCTACCCCACTATCATGACTCCAATTCTACCTTACAAATATGGCTAGATCAGAGCATGTATACTGGTACAGATAAGAGCTGGAAACACAGAGAATCCAGGACAGATAAACCCCTTAGGACCAATAATGAGAGTTGAGATACTGGGAGGGGAAGGGGAAGGTGGGGAGAGACAAGGGGAACCAATCACAATGATCTACATATAGCCCCCTCCCAGGGGGACAGACACCAGAGAAGTAAGTGAAGCGAGATAGTGGTTGGTGTAAGACATGAAACAAACATTATAAATTATCAAGGGTTCATGGGGGTGGGGGTGAGCATAGGAGGGAGGGATAAAAAGAGAAGCTGGTACCAAGGGCTCAAGCAGAAAGAAAATGTTTTGAAAATGATGATGGTAGCATATGTACAAATATGCTTGATAAATTGATGTATGGGTTGTTATAAGAGCTGTAAGAGCCTCCAACAAAATGATCTTTTGATAAAAATAAAGCAATTGTCCACTGCCAGTATGCATGTAACAAAACAAAGATGATAATAAAGGATAGTATTAGTCATCTTTCAGTTAAATAAATAAATAAATCTCTGGCTTACTTTAGAGACATGATTATAATTTTATGATGGAGAACATTTTAACTCCTCCCCCAGGGTAATTCCATTGATAGTGTCATTAATTTATAGAATTTAAAACAATATTGAGAAAAGGAAGTGATATGTGTATAGGATGGCTTTTCAGAAGGCAGATTGGGCAGAAAGATGGTGCTTTCTACTCCCATAAAGAGTTACTGTTTTAGAAACTCACGGGCTGGTTCTAACCTGTCCTATAGGGTCACTCTGAGTTAGCAATGGCTCAATAGCCATGAGTTTGGTGTTTGGTTTGTACAGATTAAACAATTACGTTCCTGGATACTATTTGCACAGACAATCAAGTCTGGTGCTAGGACAAACCCTTCAATGGCACACGAAAGGCAGAATGATGCCTGTTACCAGACTGATACGTGTCACAGGAAAGCACAGAGCACTGGAATCATAAGAGTTATTAGTCCTGGGCACTGCTCATTGGGCACCCTCAAAGCAAGAGATTCAAACCAAAGTCTAACAACCACCAATTCCTAACCTGGCGATAGCAGTCATCTGCTTCTGACACTAGGACAATGGTTCTCAACCTTCCTACTACTGCGACCCAAGAGTTCCCCATGTTGTGGTGACCCCACAACCAGAAAATCATTTTTGTGGCTACGTCATAGCTGTCATTTAGCTACTGTTATGAATCAGGCAACCCCTGGGAAAGAGTCAATAGACCCCCAAAAGAGATTGCGACCCACAGGTTGAGAACCACAGCACTAGAGTGTTTTCAGCCTTAAGTGATATTATGATCTTTTCATAACTTAGAAATGTTTAAGTTTATCATTCATCTGTGATCATTATGTTTTGTGTCAAATTGGCTGCACCAGGATCCTCAGTAGTGTGGCAATAAGGCCTTCTCCCATAAGGTGCAGTTCTCAGACTGATGGCATGTGCTTGGGGCCCGGCCTAGTTCATATCTGTGAATAAGCTGTGGAGAACTTGATCTCTCCCTCTTCTCCTTCCTGATGGCCTGGATCCTGTGTTTCATGTCTTGGGATGTATGCTTCTGGCTTGAGGAGCTGCCTGCCGATCCCAGGAGCTTTCCACGGCCTGCCATCACATCTGATCTGCTCATCGGTCTCTGTTTCCCCCAGCTTCTGGCCTTCTGGTCTCCCAGTTCTCCAGCATCTTGGCTTCACAACCTCGGGAAGCTGGGACAGAATCAGCATAATATCTAACAATCAGCCTGTACTTAACTGCTTCTACAACTCTGTGAGCCATTTTTCTTGATATGAACTTCTCTCCTTGTAGACAGATATAAGTATCACTGGTTTTGCTTCTCTGGAGAACCAGCCCAATGCACCACCCTACATTGGCATGACCTCGTTCACGTAGCAAAAGGAAAACCCATTTCCAAATAGGATCACCTATGTAGTTACAAAGGTCAGGAATGTAGCACATAAACCAGCGATCAAACAAACAAACAAACAAAAAGCCTCACTGCCACTGAGTTGATATAAACTCAAAAGACCCTGTGTTTCTCCCAGAGTGACCCTTATTAATCTGGTGGGGTCTCTGCTCGGGTTCTCCAGAAGCAGAACCAGAGATGACGCTTTGTGTACGAGGACCCAAAGGAAATGATCTTAGGAGAAACCAGTAAAGGAGTGAGAAAAGCAGGTCAGGTAATTGGGCGGAAAAGTCAATCAGGGATGAAATTTTGGACAAAGTCCACCCTCAGCATACTCCTGCAGGAAACCCTGGTGTGAACATTAATGTCACCTCAAGGAAGGAGAGCTAGGTTTTCACACTCCCACACTTCAGGCATCCTCGACTATGGGCCACCCCATCGGACGAAAACTCCTGGGAAGAGCAAGGCAAATTGACTCAGGAGCCCGAGGGGATTTCTCTAAGAAGTCTGCAGGTGCAAATGGTTGAAAGCAAAGTGCACAGAAGCTGGTAGTTAGATGGACAACACGAGTAGTGATGAGTAGAGTCAGGGGTTGCATGGACAGTGTCTGCTCCAGGTGTTGAGAACCAAATTGTGTTGCTTCTTGATCAATATCATGAAAAGTCTTGGAAGGGAATGTGAAGTTGCTGCAAATGCAAGAGGCAGGCATATCAGCAGTGATTTGGAAAGTAGGAGAGAGGTCTTAAGATGTGGGTCCTAAATGTTCTGAAGGTGTCCCTGACCTGCCCCAGCTCTCGGGTCTCACAGTGGCATCCTCTTGGCTAATCCATGGGTTCAGGACAACTACCTGCCTGGGCCTGGGCCTGGGCACGGCATGCAAAATTAAAACCAAACGTGTGCCTGTTTAGTCAAGTCTGACTCATGGCAATTACATGCGTTACACACTGGGCTCTATAGGGTTTTCTTCTCTTTGATCTTTGTGGATGCCCATCACCAGGCCTTTCTTCTTCAGCGTCACTGGATGGGCTTGATCCGACTATCTTTGAGTTAGTAGCAGAACATATACTGCCATTCAGGGACGTGGAGCTTCTCTGGCTAGTTAAAAGTCTCCAGACATACAGAGATAGATAATTGATTTGCTATTGAGACACTTTTCATTGGCCCTTTGTCCAGTGAAAATGATGAGAATACCAAATAGTACCAAGAATTTATTGGGGGCACTTTCTATACCTCCAATAATATGCTTAGGATTAGGTTTGCACAGCCTGTATCTGTCATCCTGAGTCCAGAGACCCTTGACATTTTACAGGATAGACAATAAGGCGGGTGGGAACTGTTTGCTTTTCCTCGGGTTGTGTATAGAACGATGGAATTAGAACTCAAATTGCCCTCTCTCTGCCTCTGAAGCTTCTTGTCTTGGCCCCCAAAGTTAAACTGCCATCCTGTTATCACTCAGGATTCATTAAGACTCAATGGATACTTGAATGATCCTTGTAGAAGCTGTATTCAGTTGGGAGGAGTACAAATAAATCCCAGTCACCCGAGAGCCAACATATTTGTGCAGTCAATAGCAGACCAGGCACATGCCTTCAGATGCACATAATGGTGTTGGATGCCCAGAAGCTGTTTCGGTCTGTGTCTTATCAGCAACCTGCAGCGGGGCACACACTGTGCAAGCCAAATGCCTCAGCAGTGACGTGATCATGGGCCCAGGAGCAGATGGGGACGGGGTCATCCACTTGACTGCAAGTGAATTTGAGAATAAGCCCCCTTTCCATCTTGTACTGGCCTCCGGTGGGGACAAAAATCCAACTGGTCCTAGGGTTCAAAGAACCCTGGAGCTGCCAAAGGGGAGCGGCAGTCCCCCATAGTCCTGGGTCCTCCTGGTTGCCTTTGTAGTCTGAGCACAGGGCAATCCTTCCACCCTCACGCTTTGTCAATGTGACTGCAGGCTAAAGGGAAAGAGTGCCTAAGGAGGTCCAGAATGGGCTGACATGCCATGGGTCCAGCAGGGTTTAGAAGCTGGGGAATTGCCAGCTGAGTATCCTTGGGCAAGTCATACCACCTTTCTGATCCTCAGTTTTCATATCATTAATCTCAATGGCTAGCTACCATGTGGCAGTGATCGCTAATTTCCAGTTATTGCTATAAAAACTGTAGATATTGTATTTAACTCAATACAGCAATCCTATCAATTCAGTGCTGCTATTATTATTCTTATTATCTCTATCTATCTATCTATCTATCTATCATCTATCTATCATCTACTTAGATATTTTATACTGGAAGAACCTGGAGCAGGCCTACCAAAGTCAAGTAGAGTGACCACTTGCTCTGCTGGTCTGAGATTATTTCCATTTACAACGATCCTCACAGCCTCTCATCTGATTTAGCATTTTGCCCTAGCACCTTTTAGGTTTAAATGTTAATTTATTATTTAGATGTTAAATTATAAGGTCAGTGTCAGAGATTGAATGTGTTCCCCAAATGTGTGTCTACCTGGCCAGCCCATGGTTCTCAGCTTTGTCTCATTGTCCTCGACTTTGCGTTCTGTGTAATTCTCTTTGGGGTTGTCAATTCTCGCTTCTCTGGTGAATGAGGCAAATAAGAGGTCGTTATGTTACTGGGTTAGGACATGGTCTACAGGGTTAGATCGTATTTTGAGCCTATCTTTTTGGAGAGGAAAAATATTAAGCAAGGGATTGGAGTTCCAAGACTCTCACTGCCACCAAGAAAAAGAGCCAGGAGACAAGTAGGTCCTTTGGATCCATAGAGTGTCCTAGACCCAGGGGACTATTGATGCTCAGATGCATCGAGATCTCCAAGTGATTCAGAGCCTACAGATATTGCAAAAGAGACAAGAGCCAACACAGAGAGAAAGCCTTCCACTAGAGCTGGCATCCTGCATTCAGTCCTCTTCCTAAGATGTGAGGGAATCGGTTTTATGGTGGTGGTGGTGGTGGTGGTGGTGATGATGGTTAAGGAAATCCAGTTGTGCAGTCAGTAGGAGACCCGGCACATGCCTTCAGACGCACACAATGGTGTTGGATGCCCAGAAGCTCTCCCGGTCTGTGTCTTCTCAGCGATCTGCAGAAAACCTTTTTTTGTTTGTTTGAAACAAACTTGTAGGTCACAAAATGAGCCATGCCTGTTTCAGGTGTACGCTTCCTCCTTTTGAAGACACTCAGACCGGCGTTCAGATCTAGTAGGCAAGGCGTCTGCAGGGCTCTTCAGTCTGGGACCCTCTTAAGTGTAAGCTTTATTCTTTATTTAGGTATATATTTATTTTCCCTTGTGTTTGTGGAATATAATATTTATGAAGGAAAACATATTCTATGTAGTTTCGCAGCCAACCTCATCAATTTAAATCAGTAAAAATATTCCATTACGCTCCTGTAGATGTAGATTGTTTTTTCCCCACCCTCGTCCCTCCCTGGTTTCCTGTCCTTTTCCTCGCTCACTTCCCCATCCCGACCCTGTCTCCATCATAGTCTTTAAAGTCTTATCCTTTGGAGTGGAAACCCATTGTTTTTCTTTGTTTTGCTTTATAATAATTTGTATTTTAAAGTTTATTATAACTTTCTGTTAAATTATTTATGGTAATAGTTGTGATTATCATAAAATATTTCTTCATGATATTGACTAGCCATCCTAAGTATAGTGTTCTCCAATTTTGTCTATGTCTTAAGGTGTCTGACAGATTCATCATTGTTTTTAAAGGCTGCATAATATTCCATTGTATGAATGTACCAGAGTTTATCCATTCCTTTGTAGTCAGAGATTTTTATTCTTTTCATTTTTGTGTTATTATGGAAGCTTTTGCAATAAACATTGGTGGGGTGCTCTTTATTCCTTTAGGGTATATACCAACTAGAGAGATTGTAGGATCATAAGGTGTTTGCATTTGCATTTGGTAAAGGAAGAGCCACACTGATTTCCAGAGTGGTTGAACAATTCTGCAACCGCACCAGCAATGTAGGAGCACTTCACTCTCGCCCCATCCTCTCCAGCATTTACTATTTCTGTTTTTTAATTTCTCTGAGTGCAGAGTGAGGTGAAGTAAGGGTGTCGGTGTGATTGTCAGTCAGAGTGTCATTGTTGTTTTCATTTGTATTTCTCTTATGGCTAATAAATGCAAACACTTCTATATATGATTTTTGGCCACCTGGATGTCATCTTTAGTAAATTGTATATTCCTGTCTTTTACTCATTTTTTCAGTTGGGTTATTAGTATTTTCCTTATGAAGATAATTTAGTTTCCTGTCAGAAGAGATTCCCCAGAGGCGTAATCCATGTGTATTCCCTCTTCACTTTCTAAAAAACGGAAACAACTTTCAGATGGGTCAAAAGGGATAAGATATTACATTTTAACCTAACCATACCTACCATACATGTCTTTACAATGCTTACTGTCTGATAACAAGGCTATTCACATCTCTCAGCTACAGTCAGAGGGGATTCACCAGAAGCTTAATCTATGTGTGGACATTGCAAATGGATTTTGGAAGTCATTCATAGCTTTCGCCAAACCAGGTGTTCACACTTTAAGCTCTGATACAATTCCTTCCTTGGGTTTAGAAGGTTCACATTTTTATGAAGGGGTGCTCACTATAAATATTGCACTGCATAACTGAAATTACACTCAACTCATTCCCTTTGCAGGCTAGTTTCAAAAGGTCCCAGCCCTCTATTTTCTCTTTTACCGTGTGAATTCTTTTTATTATGTTTGACAGTGTATTTATGTCTCGTATTAGAGCCGTTTAAGTTTTTCTCTGTTTTTTAAAATTGATGGTCTTTATGGTTCTAGGGTTTATGTTTAAGTCTTTAATCCATCTTGAATTTGTTTTTGTATATGGTGTGAGGCATAGGTTTTCTTTCATTCTTTTGCAGGTGGAGGCCCAGTATTTTCCAGTACCATTTATTGTAAACGCTATTCACATCACACCCCCCCCTCCAATTAATGTGTTTTAGACATTTATCAAAGAACAGATGCCTGTAGCTACTTGGTTGTATTTCTGGGTTCTCAGTGCTAATCCATCAATTTTAATGTCTATTATTGCACTAATACTAAGCTGTTTTGATTATCATTGCTTTATAAAAGGTCTTAAAATCTAGGAGTGAAAGGACTCCTACTGTTTTTTTCC
>NW_022103898.1:20719496-20738175 GCF_000313985.2 Echinops telfairi
TTTTTTTTTATGCTTTGTTGAATTCTGTTGGCTAGAATTTTGCTGAAAACCTTGGCGTCTATATTCATCAATGATAGTGGCCTATAACTTTAAATTCTGGTGATATCTTTGCCTGACTTAGATATCAGGGATCTATTTTCTTGTTAAAATAAATATGGTAGTTTATTGTCTGTTTCTATATTGTTTAATACTTCATACAAGATTGGTGATAATCTTTGCTAATTGCTTGGTAGAATTCCCAGGTAAAAACATCTGATCCCAGACTTTTTGTGGTTGCACTTTTTTTCTTTTTAATGACCAGATCTATTTTTTGTGTGTGTATGTTATAGGCTTGTAATGAATTTCTAAATCAGTCTGTGTTAATTTAGTTAAAAATTAACTTCTAAAATCTTTATCCATTTCTTATAGATTTTAAAAATTGTTGGGGCACAATTTTTTCATGACACCATGTGATTATTTTTATTTTACTTGGTTCTGTTGTAATGTCACCTATTTCGTTTCTTAAATAATATTTGTTTTTTCCTCCATTTTTTCCTTTGTCAGTTTTCTCAGTGCTTTATCTATTTTGTTAATCTTCTCAAAGAACCAATTTCTTGTTTTGTGGATTTTCCCCCATAGTTTTTAAATTTTCTAAGTCATTTATTTCTGTTCTAATCTTTATTATTTTGTTTCTTCTAGTGTCGGAAGGTTTGTTTTGATGGTCTTGGTCTAATTGTTGTCGTTGCTGTGTTAACGTGCTTGCTTTAATTCTATTTTCTCTTTTGATGTGGCATTTATTGCCATAAACTATTCTCTGAGTACGGATTTTACCGTATCCCAGAGAGTTTGATATGTTGTATTTTCATTTTCATTTGTTCAAGGACATTTTTTATTATATTCCTTATTTTTCTAATTTCCAAGTGATTTTAAGTAAAGTGTTGTTCAACTGTCTTCTATTTGACTTTTGGAATGGATCATCCTATGGTTTATTTCTAATTTTATAGCATTTTGATCTGAAAAAAAAGTTGTAGAATCTCAATTTTTGAATTTATTGATCTATTGAATTTATTGATCTGCGTTTGACCTAAAGTGTGATCTGTTCTGGAGTAGGTTCCATGTACAGGAGAGGGGAAAAAAAGTGAAATGTGGTTTTGTTGAGTTAAGTGTTCTGTGTGTATCTAAAAGATCAAGTTAATTCATTGTGTTGTTTAGTTTTTCTGTAGCACCCTGGTGATGTAGTGGTTATAAATTGGGCTGCTAACTGTAATGTCAGTGATTTGAAACCACTTGCTTCTCCTCAGGATAAAGACAAGGCTTTCTACTGTTACAGAGCTACAGTCTCATTACATCACAAGGTCAGGTCTACCATGTGCTAAAGAATTGCTAAGCGTCTGCATCTACTCAATGGCAGTAAGTTTGGAGTTTTGGTTTAGTTCTCTGTATCTTTATTGATTTTTTTTCCTACTTGATTGATCTTTCCTTGAAAGGGAGGTCTTGGAGTCTCCTAGGTATTATTATTTTTTTTAATTATTTTATTGGGGGCTCGTACAATTCTTATCACAATCCATCCATCCATCCATTTTGTCAAGCACGTATGTACATTCGTTGCCCTCATCATTCTCAAAACATTTGCCTTCCACTTTAGCCCCTAGTATCAGTTGCTTATTTCCCCCCTCCCTCCCCGGTCCCTCATGAACCCTTCTAATTCATAAATTATTATTATTTTGTCATATGTTACACTGTCTGACATCTCCCCCGCCTGCTTCTTTGCTGTCCATCCCCCAGGGAGGAGGCTATACGTAGATGCTTGTAATCGGTTCCCCCTTTCCACCCTGCATTCCCTCCACTCTCCAGGCATCGCCACTCTCACCACTGGTCCTGAAGGGGTCATCTGTCCTGGATTCCCTGTGTTTCCAGTTGCTATCTGTACCAATGTACATCCTCTGGTCCAGCCAGACTTGTAAGGTACAATTGGGATCATGATAATGGGGGGGAAAGAAGCATTTAAGAACTAGAGGAAAGTTATATGTTTCATTGCTGCTGCCCTGCACCCTGATGGGCTCGTCTCCTCCCCACAACCCTTTAGCAAGGGAGTGTCCAGTTGCCTACCGATGGGCCTTGAGTCTCCACTCTGCACTCACCCACCTTTACAATGATAATTTTCCTAGGTATTATCACAATGATATTTCTCCTAGGTATTATTATATTATTATTGTCTTATCATTCCTATAAGAATTTGATTAATGTATTTTGAAGGTTTTTAATTTGGTGCATATGTATTAACTATGGTTATACTTTCTTGTTCAATTGAAGCTTTCATGATTTTATAATAATTTTGTCTCTCAGTATGGCATTTACTTTGTTGTCTATTACATCAGTGATTAATATTTCTACTTCTTTCTTTTAACTGTAGCTTGATAGATATGTTTTCCATCCTTTGATTTTCAAGTATGTTTCCTGTAAGCAGCATATTAAAAGCACATATTTTCTTATCCATTCTTTTAGTCTTTGTCTCTTAGCTGATGAAATCAATCCATTAACATTCGGTGTTGTTATGGATACTTGTGGTTTTATTGGTGTCATTTTGTTGTGTTTTTATGTTAATATTTCAATATTCATGATAATTTTTTGTGATATATTCCTTATGTTTATAGATTTTTTTTGTCAATACTTTCTTACTTTTTTATTTTTAATCTTACTGATTAACATGTTGTATGATTTTCCTCTTTTTGATTGAAGTTGTAACATTTTCTCTGAGAATAATTTGTTTTTAGTGGTTTTCTTTCCAAATCAAAAACAGTTGTTTTTTTTTTTTGATCTACAAAATATATTCTCCATTCAACTATTATCTACTCTATTCCGTCTATTTTTATTTTTTACTATTGTCTTTATTGCAGAAATGTTATCTGTGACTTCTTATTTTGGCTTGTAGAGCTCTGCTTCACTTTATTTATTACTTAAGTAGGAAGTTTTCTTTATAATAATGTTTTTATATAGTAATTTTAGGTTGCTTCTGTAGTTGCTGATTCTCTGTCTACAGAACTTCTTTTAGTTTGTTTTGTTTTGTTTTGTTTTTTGTAAGCATGATCTTGTTTTCACAAACTCTAGTTGTTTTCTTATCTCAAAATGATTTTAGTTCTCCCGCATACTTTCAGGATAACTTCGCTGGCTCTCAGATTTTGCTTGGCAGGCTTTTCTTTAAAACTTCTGATACCAATTCATTGTCTTCTTGCCTACATGGTTTTGATGAACTATCTGGACATATGTGGAGTGGTTGGCCTTTAGATGTGATTCTTCTTTTTTTCTCATGCGACTACCAGAATTATTATCTTTTTTTTTAAGTTAGATAGCATAGACTCTGGTGATTTTGTTTTGGGATCAATTCAGTTTGGAGTTTTCTGGATTTCTTAAATAGTTATTTTGTGTTCTGTCATAATATTAGGGAAATTTTCCTAAAGTATGTCAGCAACTATTTTTTCTGTTGTTTATATTTCTTCTCTCTTTTCTGGAATATTCATCAAAATAAAATTTTCCTTTTGCTAGTATCCCTTAGAATTCTAAGGTTTGCTCCAAATTCATTGGTCATTTTTTAAATAGATTCATCTTGTAATTTGGTTTTGAGAGGTTTGTCTCTGAGACCATTGATTCTTGATTCCTTTGTTTCAGTCTTTTTGTTTTGTTCTTAAAAATGTTATCCAGGTCTAATATTTCAGTGTTAACCTTTTGAATTTCAATTTGGAGTTGTTATTTCTAGGTTTTCATTTATTTTGTTCCCATCAAAATGTTTCATTTAATTGCTTTAAGTCGCTGGAGGTCATTACCTTAATTCCCGCGTGGGAGGATCCAAAGCTTCCTCCTCCTCCCAGGCCTCCTGCTGGCCCACCTCTGCAGGTATTCTACTTAATGGAGTTGCTTTCTCTTATTTCTGGGTGTGCACAGAAATTGACTGCTGCTTTCAAGACACAGGGCTTTGGTTTTGTTTATTTTTAATTTGTCTCTGGGCAGAAAGCCATCCCTATGCACTTATTGTAGAACCTAGTTAATCAAAGATGTCCTGGCTATTCACTACCAGCCTACCCCAGTCGGAGCCAAAGGCAGAAAATAACTATAAGTTGCCTCCACTGAAAGGCATGGAGACTCTCCACTGAGACTGGCTCTCAAGTCCCCAGAGAGTGCCTGGCAATGATCAATACATCCAACATGATGGGGAAGAGGAGAAACTATCTGAAGCAGCACTTGCATGCCTGCCCAGCTATTTTTGCTGTGCCAGTCCATATGTTAGAGTAGGACTCAGATTCTATTTGGGCACGGGTCTATAGACAGACATGTGATAGCACTTTGAATCTCTGCAGATTCTTTGTCTGCAGAGAAATACTCAATCACTCCTTCTACCCTAACACATACCCACCTAATTCTGCACCTCCCCACAGTTGGCTCATCCCCCTAGTGCTCCTGCAAGTTCCATTACAGTCCTGTCCCTGAGCATTCCAGGTGGGCATTGGGAGCCAGTGTACAATCAACCTATCCAACTGGAATGCAGGGAGTGGATTGAGATGGTCTCAGTCCCAGGGCACAGAGGCCTGTGAATTCTCCAACCCAAGTTTGGACTCAATTCTCCCCCACTTATGCTGAGGGAGATGTGTCAGGTTCTCTGAGGTTTTGGCCAATGGCAGATAAGAAGGAGGTGTGCTGTCAGCTCACCACAGAAGTCCAGAGAGCTGGAGACAGGGGCGGCTCTGCTAGCATCCTGTGGGCAGCCAAGAATCTGTGACATTTTGAAGGATTCTTTATGTCATTTTCTCCCTCTGAGATGGCAAGATATAACAAACAAAAATGTCCATTCCTCAGGGTAGGACCAGAGCTCACAGTGTTGAAATGTGTTCGCTTTATTTCAAATTCCTTTACAGAAGTGCCAACAAGGCAACCATATTAAATTCACCTCTCAGATATGGCATTTCTGCTACAGCAGGACTATATCACTAAGATGATTCTTTAGATGAAATGATTTGTCAAATGTACAGAAGTAATACGTGATGAAGAGCTATTTAAGCCTAGGAAGGCAGATTTCAAAACCCAACCTCTTAAATACCAAATGATAACACCCAACTAGATCTGTTTCATGAAACTCACTGCGGTGAAGTCAATGCTGACTCATATCGACCCCCCTGTGAGTTTCCTAGACTGTCACTGCTGACGAGAACAGAAAGTCCAGTCTCCCTCTTGTGGAACTACTGGTGGTTTTGAACTGACAACTGCCAGGATCACTGCCCAACGGATAATCACTCTGCCACCAGGGCTCCTACACTTGTGTCATACTGTGAGTTAGTGTTTTTCTCTATCTCTTCCCTCCCCTTGACTTTCCCCTCCTTCTCCTTTCCATACTTCCTTCTTTATTCCCTCCCTCCCTTCCCTGCCCGGTCTTCCTTCCTGCCTCCAAGAGTCTCTCAAATCCCTTCTCTTTCCTTCTTCTTTTTCACCATCTCCCTTCTTTCCCACCCTCCGTATTTCTTCCCCTTACTTATTAGGCACCTAACACAATGCCCGGGACTGCAACTATAGAGTGACTTTTGCCCGTGGGCTGGCAGTAAGGCAGCCCCACAAATTAGTACTTGTAATACAACACGAAAATACAGTGAAACAGACAAAATACCCGGTCCAACAGAAACACAAGACAAGTCACTCTAATGTGGGCCAACAGGCTTCAACGAAAGCTGAAAGAAGAGGCGACTTTTAAGTGGTGTCTTAAGAACATGTACCACTGGCTAGAAGTTAGCCAGGCACATTGAGAAAGGGGTGAGCTACATCATGTAAAAGGTACTATTCACTCCTGGACAGATGTAAAACCCTCAATGACTCTTATTCATGGCGATGTGCTCTATAGAGTGTCAGCCAAGAAGAGAAAGCCCTTCAGTGAGATAGATTGACACAGTGGTTTTTAAAAATAGCAACCCTGGTGGAAATGAGCCAGGGTTGAGCAGGGTTTCACTCTGGTGTACTGCAGGGTTACTAGAAATCAGAAGCAACTAACTGCCAACTGCCAACAACAATATGGTCTATAAAGCTGGGCTCGCTGAATTAATGAATACTGAACCACTGCTTCTAGGGACCATGTTGAAGTGTGATCCGCAAAGTTTTTACATACATTTTTTTTAAAGTAGATCACCAGGTTCTATTTTCTTTGCTGGAAGCTCAATTAAAATCTGCTTACTACGAGTAATGTTGCAGTAATATTTAAGCCGCCATGGTACCCCAAACTGGCAGACAAGCAGTGGATCATGACAAACCAGGAATGACATTTCATGAATGGAAATTCCAGAACACTTGGTTGGACTCACGTGGAATCTATACATAAGCCAGGGGGTAGTCATTCAACTGGAACAAGAGGATCCTGTGCGGTTTAAACCAATAAAGCTCTGTGGCAGGATTGTATCCCCTCACTCAACCCAAACGCCGAGCCAATAATTTGAGAAGCTGTATGGACTAGATGAAAAGGAAGGAGGAATTAGGCTTGGAGAATCTCTGGTCTAAAGATGGCCCAGCCTTGCTTTCTGAAAGTGAAGAGGACTTGAAGTATTCGTTGATGAAAATCCAAGACGATAGTCTTGAATATGGATTATACTGCACCACTGGAAAAACAAAATCCTCACTTCTCAGCCAGGAAACAATATCATGATAAATGGAGGAAATACTGAACTTGTCAAGGACTTCATTTTACTTGGACCCACAACCAACGCCCCATGGAAGCAGCATGCAAGAGATCAACGTGTGATTTATATCCGCTGCCCAAAAATGCTCTTTAAAAAGCAAAGCTGTCACATTGAGGATGACCCAAGTTGTAGCATTTTCAATTGCTTGACATGCATGCAAAAAGCTGGACCATAATAGAGAAGATTGAACAAGAATTCATATCTTTGAAATATGGTTTCAGAGAAAAATATTGACTAGATCAGGGGCTACCAGCAGAATGAACAACCCGGTCTTGGAAGAAGCATTGACAGACTGCTCCATAGAAGGATAGGTACGTTGGGCAAGTCCCCAGAGAAACAAGTCCTGAGGCGCGGTGCATCAGGCTGGGTAAATACAGGGTCAATGAAAAGGGGAATGACCCTCCATAAGATGGATTGACATAGGGGTCCCAAACAACTGGCTTACACCGGCAGGACTAGGTGCGTAGCATAGGACTTGGCAGTGTTTTGTTCTGTTGTACATGGGATCACTACGGCACTTGGTGACATCTACTATCAACAACAGCAGCAACAGGACAAGGAGAAGAACAGGATTAGATTCATGCAATGTACCGGTCACAGATATTTTATCAAATAATCAATATGTAACAATGTTTTGTGTGTGTTTCCATTTAAAGAGGCTTTAATCAATATAGTTTATGAATCCCTAATGAATCCAGGTTCTTTCTGTTTGCTCTGCCCAAACAGGTGCCTTTTGTCCTTGTGCTTGTCAGCTAACAATTCCAAGAGGCCTTGTGCTGCAAGACAGGCCTGAACTCCAACTTGGCTCAGCCATTTAGCCGTGGGCTCTGGGGCCTCTCAGCTTCTTCATCTACAAAATGAGGAACAAGCTTATAGGGCTACTGGGAAGATGGTATGAGCTTCTCTTTGGAATACAGCACAAAGCAGACAAGACCAACAAATATCTTTAAAAAAAAATTTTCCCTTTCATCTTTTTGTTTTGTTTTGTTTTCTTGGCCATGATTCTGCATTCATTTACATTACTTTGAAAGTAGAAGGCAGAGGTTAGGATTTAAAAAAATTGAGAGAAGAACCCACATTTTGGGTTACTTTTAGGAATTAAATTCATACTATACTAAGCCAGATTCATAAGCAACCACCCCTCCTCCCTAGGTAAGTATAGCTTATATGATTAGTAACGCTGCAGACCCAGTGGCCACAAGTGCTGACCCATTGTAAACTGACATGCGGTCAGAAGCTCAGAAACCAGGGCAGGCAGAAGGAAGGCCGTGTAAAAGGCTACGAGGCATCCTGAACTCTTTCAGGTTTCCCCCCTGTGCAATTGGCACAGGCAGCCCGGCATTCTGTAGATTCATACCCAAGTGTGTTGAATTTTTCTCCAGAGCCAGAACTTGAGATAAGCCACAGTGAATATTTGCAAGATTAACTGTTCCATTAGAGAAAGGTGGCCATTAATTAAGCTCTAGAGACTGTTGGAATCAATTACAGCCCTGCCAGAAGGATGGATGGGGTCTGCTCTGAAAGGAAATGGGGGTAGAGTGGGGGAGATTGCAAAGAGCTTTCTGTAGCTTTATTAAACACCTTCTCTATGCCCGGATTTAGCACAGATCTATTTTTCTTTAACAATTTTTGTTTGCAAAATCTATAAATGCAAGATTTATTCTCAGTGTAGCTATGATGATGATCCCTAAGCCAGTGCTTTAATTACTCAGTAGTTTGAAAAGTCAAGCACAAAAGAAGTAGTGTTTTGCTAAGTGATTCTCTTCTCCAAGTATGTGACAGACGTCACAGCTTAGTTTGAGTGGAAAAGCAGAAAGAGTTGACTTAAAACAAAGAAAAACCTGAGGGCCCAGGACAGAAGACACCGGCCAAGACCTGTTCCTGCCATTGCCAGGGCTGGATGTCAGTAAGACTGGGGATTTACTTGCGTCGAAGATTCTCAAATCGGTCCCCAAGACATTGGAAGATGATCCAGCTTCTACTAAAGTATATGTCTTTGCAGTGCCATGGATTATTGAACAGTCTCTGTAGCCCCCACCCCAGCGAACAATCTTTTCCCATTGGGTCTGGGCAGGAGAAAGTCAGGGAAACCACTGGTTGGATTCCGTTGTGAGTGCTTTTGAACAGGATTCGCTGTGATTGCGACCCTGCTGGGTATACAATGAGCCATCTCAAAACCCGGAGAGGGTGTCTTGTTACCATCATTTTCTAGGAATAGAGCACATCCTCCAGACTCCAAGATCCCTGTCCATGGCACCTCCATGGTCCAAGAGGCAGCTGTGACACCATAGGAGCAGCAGCAGAGCCAGGAGCACAAGACACAGCGGTGGATGCCCCAGGCCACGGAGCCAGGAAAGCTGGGTGCGTTCGGGCAGAAGGCTGACTTGTGCAGTGGGGTGCCTCTGGGCACTTAATTCTGGATCTGGGTTTGTGGACCCACAGAGCTGGAGCTGAATGCCTTTGGGTTGAGGTGTATAGTGAAGTGGCAGACCCACTTTGGTCATTTATTAGCAGTCTTAAAAGAAATTTATAGCATGTGTTGATTGAAGCACCATATCCTGAGCAATTCTCACCTGAATTGTAACCCGATCACTTCCTTCATAAACTCCATAATCCTGACGTACTGCCGGTGACTTCTGTGTGGCCACGGTAGTGACTTCTAGAACCTAGCTGAGAAGTAGAGAGTGCTGTGCGAGACACAACCCTCGTACGGATCAGGAGTTAGCAAATGCCTTCGGTACATGCCAGGAGAGGAAACATTTCAAGCACCCAACTCATCGCCGCTACTGTGGATTCAGTTGTGTTTTCTACAGTTAGGTATTCAAGTCCTATCCCCTGTATTTGTGGGTGAGATGCTAGTTGTTAATAATTTTCTTTCATGTTGATAATGAGATCCTGCCAGAGTTTTGAAAAGGAACAGACTACATGTGGGGACCTACATAGGGAGGACACCACATGAAGACAGACACACATTGCAGGGTCATCTACATGTCTAGGAATTGGTGGAAATGGGTAAAAGAGGGCATTCCCAGGCCATACACTGTCAGAAATGCACTTCTGTTCTTTAAAGCCCTCCTTGTGTTGGCAGCACTAAAAATAACTTGTCCTAAAGCAGCCAAGAACAAAACAAAATGAATGATTGTAATTCTATTCCAATAAAACTTGATTTTTCAATATAAGATGGTGATCTAGTTTGGACCTATGGGCCATAGTTTGCCAACCCCTACTAAAGAGGGTATATTGCAAGGGGGTGTAAATACTAATGGCATTTGATGCCAACATTTTTATTGGGTTAGAAATAATGATTTCAAGTTGGGATGAAAATTTAAAAAATCAATTATTGCTCTTTTCACAAGAAAAGAAATGCATTTGCTATGGCTGGCCAAGAGGAGACCATACACGTACAAATAGAAATTAGCACACCTAACTTCTCATGGTAGCGAAACAGGCTTGGCTACTCTGACATCATCCTTGTCCTTCTCTGTTCAAATAGGTAGTAGGTACGTCACACTCCCTCTCCCTGGTTTCTCACGGCTGGGGGTCACCACGTGATGCTGAAGTCACCCACTCACTGCAAAAGAAAGTCCGTACTGGGGAACCTTGGGGGGTGGGAGACCTCTGGGATAGCTCTTTCTTCGCTGATTCACAGGAGAGAGTCATTCTAAGACCTTCCGCTTTGTTTTCTCTCTTCTTCCTGCTTGCAGCTTGGATGGGATGCCTGCAGCTGTCGCAGCCGAATTGCCACACGGAGGGGAGAATCCAGGAGGCCAAGCCTGGCTCAGAGGAAAGGAAGCAGAGCCTTGGCTCCATGGTGGGACCGCTAAACGAGGGCACGTGTCCTGCGTTGTCTGCCACTGAGAACAGTTCTGCACACACACACACACACACACACACACACTTCAAAACAGTAAACTTGTGGGGGGAAATTCATTAAATCTATTGTCTTTTCATTCCATTTTCCATAAACGTTCTGAAGCCTCTTGTATATATCTCAATTAAATACATGCACACCTACACACACACACACACACACACACACACACACACACACACACACACACACACAATTGTTTAAGACCCCCTTCACAGTCGGATTTTTGTTCGATGCTGCCAGATACATACCAAAGTGCTACATTATAGAATTATTAACATTTCAAACTAATTCACATTGAGAAGCCCTAGTCCACAGCTTTCTTCATGTGTAATGTTCAAATAGTGAACTGATTAATCATTTTGTAGAAGGGATTATCTACTTTTTCATACTATAAAGTGACTATTTGTTTAATGTTGCACTTTTCACCCCCAGATAAAGCTTCCTTTGTTTGGGAAGGTTTTAGTTGTAAATTTGCAAATGGACACAATGGATGGATGGATTGTGATCAGAGCTTATGAGCCCTCAATAAAACGATGAAAACAATCTGCAAGTGGACCAAGACCTTATCTTATACTACATGTAGAAGAACATAGGTGACGCTATGGAGTGAGCGTTGGACTGCTAACTGGTAGTTCAAACTCACCACTTGCCCTGAGGGAGAAAAACTCAAACCAAATTCACAATCATCAAGTCAATTCCAATTCATGGCAACCCTAAATCCCAAGGTAGAATGGCCCCTGTGGGTTTCTGAGGTTGTAACTCTTTGCAGGAATAGAAAGCGCTATCTTTTTCACATGTAGCGGCTGGTGGATTTGAACTTCCAACCTCCCAGTTAACAGCCAGCCACGTAACCACATGCCACCAGAATTATTCCTGAGGGAGAGAGAGGAGGCCATGTGTATGCTACTGTAAAGATTCACAGCCTCAGAAACCCTATAGAGGGTTGCTACGAAGTCAGAATTCATTCGACGGCAAGTGAGTTTGGTTTAGGGATGAAATTACATATGTAATGAGATTGTGTTACTGTTTTATACTGCTATATCATTAAAGTATATGTTGCTTCTCCTATTAATTGCATAACCTTAAAACTGAAGTAATAAAAAGGGGGGCGGGAGTTTACTTGTCTAGGTAACATGGGAGTGCAGTCAATAAGCGCTCAGCTGTCAACCACAAGGTCTGTGGTTTGAACACGTCAGCCTTCTTCATGGAGGAAGATGTGGCCAGCTGCCTCTGTACGGATTTGGGATCTGGGGAAACTTCTGGAGCAGTTCTACTGGGTCCTAGAGTTGATATGAGTCAGAAGTAGTATTTTTGTTATTGTTTAATAAACCAAACTAAATCCACTGCAATCCAGTCTATTACCATCCACAGTGACCTTACAGAACAGACGAGAATTGTCCTTTTGGGTTTCCCAGACTGCAAGCCCTCCCAGGAGCAGAAAGCCTCATCTTTCTCCTTTGGTGTGGGTACCAGGTTCCAACTGCTGCCTTTGAGATTAGCAGCCAGGGCTCTGGTGTTTTGGTTACAGAGTCCTTCAGCTGGAAAACTCAGACTACTATTACACTGTCTAGAACCGTATGCTTAGCATAAAAGTTCACAGTGTGTTAAAACCGGTGTCCAAATTCTATGGCCTGAACTGTAAATAATATACTCAAAGTATTCACCCTGAGCCTTCCTTGGTTATTCACTCAGTCTTTCTGCTCTTATTTCAACACAAATCATCCGTCTTTTCATTTAGCTGTTCTCCGACGCTCACTGGGAGAAAGGCGAGGCTTTCCCCTCCCAGGAAGAGTTGCAGTCTCAGATACAGGACAGTTCTTTCCTGCCCTGTATGGTCACTATGAGTTGGTATGGGCTCAATGGCAGTGAGTTGGGTTTTGGCCTGGGTCTCCCCTGACTCATAATCTACGGTAAGAATGATGAAGGTGACATGTGAACAATGAAGGATGGTGTTACTGCTGTCGGTTGCTGTCCCTGCCCTGGCCCACGGCGACCATGTGTGCCATGGAATGAAACATTCTGAGTCCTCTGGCATCCCATGATGCAGTTCAGATGACTGTAATCTGTTGGCTTTGCAAGGGCTGGTCTTTTGGAACCAGAGAGCTGAGTCTTTCCTCGTAGTCCATGAGTCTGCAAGCGCTGCTGAAACCCGCGTAGCATCAATATCACCATGAAAGCCTCCACCGACAGCAGGGGACACCAAGGTCAACAGGCATGAGATAGTCCACAAAGACAATGTTGTACATCTTGGGGGAGTGGTGACTGGGGCCTTAAAAGCTCTGCCATCTAAGGTGTAACTATTGGTTACTTCCGGTCTGGAGGAAAAAGGAATACAGGACATTGAAGATACCCAGAAATAATTATATAATGAGCTCTTGGGTCAAGTGACGTTCCATTTCCACAACCTTAAGACCATCCGAATTAGATAGTACTGCCTATCACTCCCAACTGCTCTGAAAGAGACCACATTTAAAGGTCTTGGCTAACGTGGGACCAAAAAGGTGGAACAAAACTCAAAATCATAAACAGCAACAACAAAACAGGTTTACTGGTCAGGTAGGAATCCCTGAGACTAGGGCACTTAGTCACACTTCAGGTCTGGAAATGAATCCACCTGCATGGTGGGGCATGGGGTGGGGGTGGGGCAGTAACATTAGTGAAGTATGTACAGCTGAGAATAATCAATCATTTGGGATCAAAAGGACAGCATTGACTCAGGGCAGAGTTCAGAAGAGATAGGAAAGATGGAGCAACAGAAACCGGAAATGCAAGGAGGAAGTGGATTAAGTGAGGTCCATTATTAGATTTACATGACGAGTTGAATGGAAAACTGATCTGCTCTGTACACTTTCACCCATTTCACAATATAAAGTAGAAATAAGTGAAAGGAGGAAGCGGAGATTCAGAGACATGTAACTCTCTCGCAGAGTTGGCAACCGAGCCTAGCTTCGTCTTGCAGCATCCTGGCTTGGGTGGCACGTAAGTGTCTGAAGCAAGAACATTTCAGAGTCTCTGCGCAGGCAGCTCAGGTCAAGTTGTGTCCTCCACGCAGACTTTAGAAATTACTCTCCTCCCAGAGCAAAGGCAATGGAGGCACGAGATTGCTATTTGTTGCATTCTCTGCCCCTTTCCAGAGTCATTCCACACTGCCTAAAACAGCCCCTTTCAAAAGCAATGATGATAATGCATGTTTGGAATCTGTAATTGTGGCTTCGCTCAACTGGATTTAAAGCACAGTATCCAAGAACAAAGACGAGTCTCAGATGCTGATTCGGAATCCAACCCAGGGTCAAGGGGTAGGGAGGCCTCCCGAGGGTAACTTCTGGTTGCATGCATGCCTTTGCTTGACAGTTTGAGTGATCGTAAAAATTTTTATATGCAAAAAAGAAACTTCAAAAGGCAAATGTTCATCTGAAAATGTAAAACCTTAAAGCACATGTTCACGATGACGTATGACCTAGTTTGAAAACTAAACCCTTTTGGAGCTTTGGAAGACATTATTATGTTCTCTATATTAAGACCACAGAAAATACTCAACTGTTTCCTGATTATTTAAAATAGGGATTGACAAACTGGGCTGATGTTTTTGGGTGTTTTAGGCAGCAGGTTACTCCAACTTGGCTTGAAGTGAAAGTCCTCTAACATAAAGTTTTAAAGCTGAGAACCTCAGATCATTCAAGGCAATTCTTCATTTCTAAGGCAAGAACACTGCGATGCATAGAATTTACTTTATTAATATAGGATCCCTATGAGTCAGAATTGACTCCATGGGAGTGAGTGGGGGTGGGAGGTGTTTGGAGGGCGTTTATTTTAGTAAGGGCACTAAACTTGGTTGAGATACTAGCTTTTAGTCTTGATTCTGTTATCAACTACTGATAAAAAAACATTAGTTAAAATAAAGAATTTCCTACTTCTATCCCTCCTGTGCTTCCTGCTCTCCTTTCTCAGAAGTGATTGAGAACAGTCTAACCAAAGGCTGCTGACTTTAATGTATCAGCAGTTAGCTCCCCCTGGCCATAGCGCATATTAGGTAAGAAATGTGAGAGTAAGTCTATTGAGGTTGCTACACGAAGAAATCAGAATGGACAGACCAGAGGAAACAGCAAAAGCATCATGCCCTGGGCCTATTTCATCTGGGAGTTGATGGCCCTCCACATCTCACTGAAGTATGTAACGAAGCAATAAAGCAGACAAGATGTGTGGAACATCTCCATCCAAGCGGTATTTTTAACAGTCATCGAAGCACTCTAAAAAGATCTTACCTTGAAGCTCAGCGTTATCAGAAAAGCTGAAGACGGGGACATTTCTGTATGAATGAGGAGCCCTGGTGGGGAAGTGTTTGGCTACTAACCAAAGGGTAGGCAGTTCAACCCCACCCATCAGCTCGGCGGAAGATGAGAGCCTAGAAAGCCCTGTGGGGACAGGTCTACTCTGCCGCACGGGGTGGCTATGAGTCGGAATCGATTTGAATGCACCCAATACCAACCGTTATAACTTTATGAATGGCCATGGCACTCAATATCAATTCTTTAGAGACCTTCCATGCCACACTCACACCTTTGCTCAGCTATCCTTTTTTTTTTTTTTTTCACATTCTGAAAGTAATTGAATTCTTCCTAGACTCTTGACTATTGCAATGCAGTGAATTACTTAGGTGGTTCTGTGAGACTTTGTTAGCCCCACTGTGGTTTTCATAACTCCCCGCTAACCCTACTTTAGCTGTTCAGTGTTGAGCTCCACGTGAATCAGGATCGTTTTCTCTGCTGATCTGAGAGCTGTGCAGAGGGTCAGTCACATCTGCGAACTCACTGGAGATTGGCTGAATTAATGAGTCGAAGCACAAATCTCTTCCATGAATGCAGGTGCCGCTAAGGATGGAGCAGGACAGAAGGAATCACATTTGGATGCTGAAACGTTAAGTTCAAGGTCAGCGCTGACATAAGCTATGTTCATTCATTTAGCAAAACATTGCTGAACACCGCCTCTTTGGGAAGCTTTCTGCTATGCACCAGATCTTGGACGAGTCCCTTAATCTGCCGGGGCTTTATTTTCTTCCTCTGTCAGATGGAGACAGTGAGGGCTACCTCACAAGATAATAATGTCTGCACAAACACTCTATAAACTGCAGCGTTCAACATAAATATTGACGATCTGTTCTTATGTATTTTTGAATCTCTAATCCTTCCAGAAGGTTCCTTATGACCTCAGTCTGGGGACGATCTAAACAGCTTCCTCTATTCATTATGTAAGTCTCTCTGCTGATGTAAGTGGCTACAGTAATTTATCTTTCTCTCCCTGCTCTCTCCTCCCCCCATGGGTGGGAGTATCCTAAATCCTTTACATTTTCTCATGGAATGATAAGGATGTCTTCATCCTCTCTTGACACCTCTCCCTGAGATATACAATGAGTGTAGGAGGATTATTTGGGAGTTGGCCACTGGGGAGGAGAGGAGGAGAAAGGAGAAGTTGGTATTTGCCCGTTGCCTTGGTTACAGGCATCACCTCCCTTCTGATTAGGGCTTGCCCTCCCAGAGAGCCTGGTTTTAATTTCCCCTTTGAAATAGGGACTGGGCCTTGTTGCCAATTTAGATTTCACTGGTCAGCTGTTTGGCATATTCTGGGCCCTGGAGACCATTTCTTCCTGCTCCGGCTGCTCACTGGCCTTTTTTACAGCCACGCCCCCTTGGCCTAATGGTCCTGATTTGGGATAGGAT
This sequence comes from Echinops telfairi, assembly GCF_000313985.2. NCBI lineage: Eukaryota > Metazoa > Chordata > Mammalia > Afrosoricida > Tenrecidae > Echinops > Echinops telfairi. The sequence continues at coordinate 20,735,771 of NW_022103898.1, forward strand.
GAATGGGATTGTAGTGCTGCTCCCCAGATAACCCCGAAAAGAATCCCTCTGGTCATGATTTTGGGGTGGAGTGTCACCCCAGGAGATATGAACTTGATGACATTCTAGTCCACCAAATGAAATACCCCCATGTTTTGCTAAATGCATTTCGTGGCTGGAATGTTGCTAATATACTCATACATGGCCATGGTGGAGCGGCATGTGGGAAAGAGCTCAGATATAGGTGTTGGACGTTCCCAAGAGCTGGGATTCATATGGTGGTGACAGTTTGGCTGTTGATCCTCTGTGCACTGGAGCTAAGTAGCCAGGCTCTGCCGGGAGGGTTGGGAAGCTGTTGATAGTAGAGTATACACGCTGAGGGAAGGTTTGGAGTTAGCAGGCTGGGACCTACAAGGATGGGGATGTAAAAATCACTGAGTTCAAGAGAGATGAATGGAACAGCAGGAAGTAGATCAAGACAGGAAAACAGTGAGCCTTCAATTGAACTGATGGGACTTTGGCAGGCACAATTATGACTGGTGCAGGTGGTGGGGTGGGTGGGGAGGTGGAGTGAGAGCTTGGTAATGAAGCAAGATGAGAAAAAGAAGTAAGAGGCACCCTGTGCAGTGGAGTGGCGAGGCTGGTATTCTGGTACCTAAATTCACGGCTACACACAAAGAGAGCATTCCAGGGAAAAACACCAGGGGAATCTCTGGTATCCTGGGGTGTGGGACATGATAGGAAATGACCTCACACTGCGATATTGTAAAGATGACATTAACGTATTTGACAATGCCTTGCACCCTGGAAAGCAGAGTTCAAGTTTAGTGCTTATTGCTGTTTATTATATTATAATAGCTAACATATGGAGAGTTTCCCCTTGCTGGGTCCCTGGGTGGGCCTTTTCCTGCCAGCTGACCTCAGTCAAGTCTACCTCCGTCCATCTGAGGGTTCTAGCAGTGCGGGACCCCCAAAGAAAAAGGGCCAGCTCCTTCCGTCTTCTCCTCCCTGCGGTCTCCTTGGCCCTCATGCCCAGATGGGAAGAGCTTGGGGAGAAGTGGCTCTTCTGAGCCAAGAAACCGCCCTACCGACCCTTTCTCCAGCATGAGAGAGCCACTCTCATGCCACACCTACAGCACCAGGAGGGGTCTTTGAGGATGCACTCCACGTACAAAAGGATCTCCTGAGAAAATGATACGCTCTCTTCTCCGCTCGAGGCAAAACGTTCACCAACAGCTAAGTCGGGACCTCCCTTGCTAAAATGAAGATCCTGAAGTTCTGCACTCTGGTACACATGCCACGCCTCAGGCAATATCGACAGGGTTCATAAAACCTTCAGGACTGGAGCAGCGGAGCCACTTGGCGAAAGCCGCACAGCCAGAAGTACAACAGGGGTTAGACTGCAGGCTGGACTTCAGATCTCTTGCCAGTTAGTTGCTTAAGGGCCCTGCTACCTGTGAACTGTCATCTCAACGGGTCCCCAAATCCTCCACTGATCAAGCACATTCTTTGTTCATCAGACCAATTGGTGCTAAATAAAGCACTTTACATCTGGGGCATATGGTGATTTTTTTGTTTTATAACATTTTTGAATTGGACATCTTGCCATCTCGGCCTGGTCGTTTTGATGGTAAGTTACCCACCAAGGATGTAATCATTGTCTGCACTTCTTTAACCGAGAATAAAAGCTAGAGATTTCACATGTGCATAGGAAGTTCTCTTAAAATAACCAAAACCCCCCGGAACTTATCTTTCACTCTTAAAAATGAGAAAATGATTTCTCTTCCAATGTTCTTCACCAAGGAAGATGACCGTCACATTGACACAAGATTCGAATACACCCAGTGGGGGTCTAAGGCCCCTTTTCCCTGACCATAGCGGTAACCCCTTACTCACCTTCCCTGCGTCTGCCCTGGCCCCTTCTCCCCCCATCTTACTGTTCTATTCTGCACCCGTAGCCAGGGGGAGTCTTGAAAAATGAGCATCAGCTCAGTTCACATCTCCCCTGCTTTAATTTCTTCCTAGAGCTTTTCTTGACTCAACCCGTAGGTGTTGAGCACTTCTGGTGTTCTAGGCACTGTTCTGGGTTCTGGGGAAACTAGTGAATCCATCCAAGGCACTGACCTCGGGTTGCTCACGGTGCAGATAGAGAGAGTCATGTACACCATGAAGAGAGTGAAAGAGGAAAACACAGGGAGCAAAATGAAGCAGAGGAGGGAATGGGAGTAAGGAAGTGCTGCCATTAGGAATGGAAAGAGCCATTCCGATTTTAAAATAAGGTGATCAGACTAGACCACATTAAAGAGGTGTCATTTGAGTTTAAATAGCTTTCCGTCACACTCAGAAGAAAAAGGTAAATAATTTATCATGGTATGAGACCTTATAAGATCTGAATCTATCAAGGAGCCATGAGGGTTGGGAAGGTG
>NW_022103898.1:20738275-20788215 GCF_000313985.2 Echinops telfairi
AAACGAAGGCAATATTTGTACTAATATGTCTGATACAATTGAATGCGGATTGTAACAAGAGTTGTAAGCGCCCCCAGTAAAATGATTTTTTAAAACTCTGCATTTGAATGCTGCCCGACTGTTTTGTGTGTGGTTTCGCAGGGACAACTTTGAAAGGCACGAGATTGACCTAGAGGGCTTGTGAAGCCCCAGCTTGCCAACAGCAGTCATGAAATGCAAATACAAGTTGCCTTTCAGTTCATAGAGTTGTGACAACGGGTTGTGTGCTGAGCTGCTGACCACAAGGTCAGTGGTTGGATAGGTCACCCCCCTCTCCTGGGGACAAAGAGGACGCTTTCTGCGCCAGTAAAGATGGAAAGTCTTGGATACACACAGGGGCAGACCCACTCTGTCCTGGAAGGTCACTGTGATGCCGAAGCAGCTCCAGAGCAGTGCGGTTTTGAGAATTTCATCGTGATTTTTTAAAAATGCGAACACACGGAGAAGCTGGGTGACAGGCATACGGAAAGCCTCTGGCCTCTCTTTGTGCCTCCTCTGTCACCCCTACATTCTTCCAGAATAAAAAGTCCAAACACACACTGGCACACATGGGGCACAAGGCCGAGTCACACACCCATTTCTGCTCAGCTTGGGTCTGAGAATGTGCACTTCTAATAAGGTCACTGGGGATGCAGACGCTGTTGGTCCACGCTTGGACAAGCTCTGCCCTCGATCGCTCAGCTCTTGCCCCTGGGGTCTTCTGGGCTGCAGACTCCAGCCTGGGGCATCTGCACTTGCCTTTCTCTCTGCCCCAAAGGCAATTTCCTTTGAACAATGTTTACAAAGTTTACTCCCTCCCACCCCTCAAATCCATGCTCAGTAGGAAAGCCTATTCACCCTATTGAGTGTGGCGGTCCCAAGACTCCCTCAGTATCCCATATCCATTTTCTTGCCTCCATAGCATCATGTCACATGCCATGAGTATGTGTTTCTCCAGGAGGGGGTTGCCATTCTTGGCGGCGTAATTGGCACTTAGAACGGTGCTCCATAGTAGGTGGATGGGAAGAATGAAAGGAAGACTAGACTCGAGTTGTCCGTGAGGAGTGGGATGGCAGCAAGGTCAAGAGATCAAATGCAAGAGTAAGACTTAGGCTCTCATACCTACTCAGTTATCACGTTGCGTCATCTTGGACATCCCAGTCATGCTATCTCATAGGGGAAGAGGATTATCAAATAAAACAATGCAAAATACAACACAACAATGCGGATAAAACACACAGGCTGGACATGGTGTTGGTTCACTATAAATATCAGCTTCTATCAGTTTTGCTCTGCATATTTGGTTATTGCGATCATTTAAGCGGAACTTTTGTTTCAACTTTCTAAAGGACAACATTTCTTGAGGGTTGGTAAAAAGCAAAGAATGCTGTGGGGAATAATATTTAAGCTGTGCTGAGTAGAAACTATTCTCTAATTCTCCTGAGCACATTCAAAATATCTGGTGGGTGTTCAAATGAATGCTACACCCATGGTAGGCCATTCTATCTAACCATAAAAGTAAACACTCCAGGGATTGCTCCAAATGATTGCTGGAAATGTTTTCAATGAACTTTCTCACCCTCACTTATGTTAAACAAATTGTACACGGTGTTTTTTTAAATTAATGATCAAATTATGGTTCGTGGTTTGGAAATTCAGCTGGGGCTGTCTTCAATAGCTCGAAGGAACAGAGCTGTTGTGTAGTTCCAACCCAGGTGACCCCAACTCCTTTTCTAAGAACTAGCACATTCATCCACATGCTTTACTGGATAGGATCCATTTTCATTTAATAGCATAAGTACCGATCTGGAAAATCTACACGTATATGTTCTCTCCCTCTTCCTCTAATGTTCTGTACTGGCTGCTGATTAGTTGATAGAAGCTTCATCCATGAGCAGCATCTTGGTTGGTAATCTCTGAACTGGAGGAGGCGAATATGAAAGTGGTTCCTACAGGCCTCACCATGGGCAGGGAAAGGCTCCAAGACAGGCCTTTAGATAAGAAAAGATGGCTTACCAAAAGTACCAGGGAGGTAAACTCCAAAAAGACCAGCTCACCAAAAACCAAACAACAGCTATTTTAAGGATAAAGCCCCAGATCACCAAAGTTACTAAGTTTGACCTGGTCTGTTCGTGGAAGGAAAGCACCGGCATTCTTCGATGGTTACCGTAAGCAGGAAGATCAAGGTACACTTAGCTGCCAGCATTGCAAGAACCAGGAGCAAAGTTGCTTGGGCCGAGGATCCACACTTGTGGAAAACACTCAAGGCTCCATTCCCTTGGGGGAACAGAACTTCTCCGCATCCCCTGCTTCCTCTCTAGATGCTTCTTGTCGTTCCTCGACCTAGAGGTGTATCACCACATGACATCTCCCTATCCCCACGCCCAGCCCCCTCCAACTGCATGTTTGTTCTCCCCTTTTCTAGGACAAACTCAGAAGGTAACAGGGCCCAGTGAAGCCGTGCTAAACTGATAACACCTTCAAAGGAAGTCCCTGTTTGTGAACAAGGTCACATTCCTAGGTAATGGATTGAGCTTCCATTGATCTTTGGGGGGTACACCGTTCTGTCCCTAACAATGAGTTGTAATTTAGAAACCTCTTTGGGCATACGTTAAAGAATGTCTCTTGTTGAAGTTCCTGTGTGACACAAAGGAGCTTCATGGGCGTGGCTGCTAACTGAAAGGTTGGAGCTCTGAGTGGACCCACAAGAGCCTCCGAAGAAAGGTCTTGGGATATTGCTCCATTGGGCAACGAATGTACAGATGTGCTTGACACAGTGGATGGATGGATGGAGGGTGATAAGAGTTGGATGAGCCCCCAATGAAACGATTACAAAAGAAAACCCGATGGAGCACAGTTTCATGGGGATGCGTAGCAGGCTGCCAAACGCTGGAACTGGGGTGATGGTGGCTTATGATTATGGTGGATGCTATGATCAGTATCTTTAGGATTATTCTCCCACTGAGAGCTAACCTCATCCAGATTCTTCCATTGCACGTGTAAGGAGTTGGAGCCCCTCCCAAGGCTGTCAGGTGGACTGCCATTGCCTGATAGGACCTCATCTTGCTGTCCAGCTCAGTGTTGGGCACACAGGGCGAGCCCAGCAGCAGGGTGGGGCTTTATCTAATGCGGCATGCCCAGGGACCCTGAAGCTTTTTCTCAGCTGTGTCCTGCTTTGCCTCTTAGCTTGACCCACAAATCCCCAGGGCTCTTCTGAGCAACACAGGCGGTAATCAGATGTGTTTTCCCTTCTGAGTACAACAAATGGCTTTTCAGTGTGCCCGTCCCAGGTGGCTCAGTTGTCCCCAGCTGCGTGACTGCGGCTGGGATGATGGAGGCTGGCCTTCCTGCCTGTTTGAACAGCGTTCCTCCTGGGAGCTGAGCCCAGCACTACCAGGCATGGATGCGTGCCTTCCTGAGTGATGCTTGGCTCCAGCAACTTGAATCTCAATTTCTTTCTTCTCAAGAGCAACAGAGCCCTCCCTTAGAGGTGCCACTGAGTAAGCTATTTCTTGGAGCAAATGTGGCAGGCTGGGAAACTTCCCAGGAGCCCGAAAACACTGGTTTCTTACAAGTGTCTTTACCTCCAGTTGTGTCTTTAGGATGGGTCCCAGGTGGCTCCCCACTGGCCCTGTCTTCTGGAATCAGCTGCATAGGTTTCACACTCGCAGACTGGGTTATGGTTTGAGCGTCATCTCCCCAGGTTTCTGAGTGGAATCATTTACCACTTGAGTCTTTACTGCTTGACAAGCCATGCACTGTCATCTTTGATGGATAGGATGCCTGGAGAAAAGCTACCACTTCATTAAGGGTATAGGTTAACAGGAGGTGATTGATTTTCCATAGCTCGAAGAAAGCCTACAAATCCTTTGAATAAACACCAGTTTGACAGGGAAAACAGTTTGCCCCTCTTCTTTTGAGGGCAGCAGACAGAGTAAATATTGACGAACGGCCAGGTTTACTTTCCTAAGAGCCCCAGGGCAGGTAATGGAGCAGGGGATGCCTGCTTTGCCTGGGCCATCACGCGCAGAGGGAAAGTCCCTCTCTCTGGTCTCTGTTTGGTGTGACTGAGAGCTCATGAGATGGGGTCATCCAGGTGGAACTTTGTAAGCCAGTGGGGCTCAACCAGGACACAAAAATTGTCTCCTAAATATTTGACCAGCAAAATCATCCGCTTGGCTCCTGGGACTCTGATATGAAGGCTTGGGATGGAGTCCTGGTGTCTACCTATATGTTTCCAAAGAACACCAGTGGCTTTGCTAGGAGCCTCTCTTCAGAGAAAATGTTTGCTGTCCAGCAGGATCTCGGATCCTTGGTCCTCTCCTGAATGTGAAGGCTGGTCCTGAGACCTTGCGGACAGAGGAGATGATTTGACACAAAGGAAACCTTAACCCCTAGGTTCCCCAAAACTTGCCTGAAGTTTGAAATCACCTGAAGATCTGGTGAAACTTCTGATCCCTGGGCACCATTTGTAACCTCATGAATAAGTATCTCAGGGTGGGGTGGGGGGAGGAACTAGGGATCTATATTTTTACCAGATTCTCCAGGTGATTCAACGATCAGCAAAGTTTGAGAATGTAGGCTTTAACCTGATATTTTTTATTACCACCTATCTGCCACTATGGTGACTAGCATGTTGTTTGCTATTAAAAGCTGGTTTGTTGTTGTTGTTGTTTTTCTTCTGTTGCTCTGTTTTGTTCTGTCTTGTTTTTGTGTTTATTATTATCTCTGCATGTCTATCTAGATAAGACAGGCAGGGTAGACAATCCAGAGGAGAAAACAACGAGACCTATGGATCCCAGGGACATGGAAGAGGGGAAATTGGGGGAAAGAAAGTGGGTGTTAACAAAACCAGGGACAAGGGAACAACAAGAGATCTAAAATCGATGGCGAGGGTGGTGTAGGAGGCTGGGTAGGGCTTGATCGAGGGCAATGTAACCCAGAGGAATTACTGAAAACCAAATGAAGGCTGAGCATGATAGTGAGACAAAGAAAAGTAAAAGGAAATAGAGGAAAGAACTAGGTGGCAAAGGGTATTTATAGCGGTCTAAATACAGGCATGGACATATGTAAATATATTTATATATAATGATGGGGAAATAGATCTTTGTACATATATTTATAGGTTTAGTATTAAGGTAAAAGATGGATATTGGGCCTTGACTCAAGTACTCCATCAATGCGAGAACACTTTGTTCTATTAACCTAGTATTCCATGATGCTCACCTTCTCGACATGATCCCTGAATTCAAAGTGGGTGCATAAGCAAATGTGGTGAACAAAGCTGATGGTGTCTGGCTATCAAAAGATATAGTGTCTGAGGTCTTAAAGGCTTGAAGATAAACAAGTGGCCACGTGGAGGAAGCACACCAGCCTGTGTGATCACAAGGTCTTGATAGGATCATGTATCAGGAATCAAAGACCCAGAACAAAAATATTATATCATTGTGAATGAGGGGGAGTGTGGAGTGGAGACCCAAAGGCCATCTGTAGGCAATTGGACATCCCCTTACAGAAGGGTCACGAGGAAGAGATGAGCCAGTCAGGGTACAGTATAGCATCGGTGAAACACACAACTTTCCTCTAGTTCTTTAATGCTTTCTCCACGTCCCACTATCATAACCCCAATTTTACCTTAAAAGTCTGGCTAGACCAGAGCATGTACACGGCTACAAATAAGATTTGGAAACACAGGGGATCCAGGACAGATAAACTTCTCAGAACCAATATTGAAAGTAGTCATACCAGGAGGGGAAGGGGAAGGTGGGGGAGAAAGAGGAAACCAATCACAATGATCTATCTATAACCCCCTCTCAGGAGGATGGACAACAGATAAATGGATAAAGGGAGATATCGGTCAGTGTAAGACATGAAAAAATAATAATAATTTATAAATTATGGGAGGGAGGGTGGGAGAGGGAGGGGGGAAAGAGAAGCTGATACCAAAGGCTCAAGTAGAAAGCAAATGTTTTGAAAATGATGACGGCAACAAATGTACAAATGTGCCTGATACAGTGGATGGATGTATTGTGAAAGAGTTGTATGAGCCCCCAATAAAATGGTTTCAAAAAAGAAGAAGAAGTTAGGGTGCTGGTATTTCAAATGACAGTAGAGTCCCTCGTGGTGGGCAGGTTTCAGAGGAACTGGCAGATGAAAACCAATGGGAAGAAAGGAGTGGCAACTGATTTCCAAACACAGCATATGATCTACCGTCGCAGTGGAAGGTGAGCCACCTAGGCTGGAAGGAATTACACAGAAGCCACAACAAAGGGCTCCAACATACCAGTGGCACGGGACCCGACACTATTTTCTTACTGTGAGACATAAGATACCTACCATAAGCAGGAGCTAATTCAATGGCAACTAACAACAACAACGCTTTTAACACCTCCAACTCGGACCTTGCTGGGATGACAGCCTCCTCAGGTATACATGTAGAAGCTCAGTTCATCCAGGTCACTCTCCTGCTTCTAACTCAATGGTGCTTTCCAAAGACTCTCAGAATATAAACCCAATCCTCCCCACCGTCCTCCTGGTTTCCCTTAGCCCACCCATCCCTGCAGGGATCCCATCTTGCTTTACCGTCCCTTGCTCGCTATATTTAGGACTCAGGGGCCTGCTGTCAGCCCTACCAAACTGGTATACGTTTTCCCCACAGCCCCTCTATCCATGAAATTCCCTCTGCCTGAGATATCTCTGGTGTGCCTTCTGTGACCCACCTCTTTTCTGTTTTCTGGTTGGTGTCTTGTTTGTCACTGTCTCCCCCATCAGACCATTCATTCCAGGAAAGCAAGGAAACCGTTGTGTGTTGAGAGTGTGGCGGGGCTCTTGGCACAGAGTAAGTGCATGGTCCATATGGGTTTGCTCAGTGAGTGACAGAAAAAACGCAGAGTGGAATGAACTCAAGACCGGCTCTGAGAGTGTCCACGGAGGTCACAGACTCAAGTCCCAATGGTCGAGACTGCTTTTCTGAGAAAGAACAGTGAGGGCCAAAGAATGAGACATTCCTTAATTCCTCAGTAAATGGTCCTCAAACTCTCCTGGCATTTATTTTTCCTGTTAAGTCAGCTCTCTCTCCGAGTTCACTCCAGGCCCTCCTTCCCTCCCTCCCTCACCGAATGCCCTTGCTGGGGTGGGGGTGGGGGGGTTGGAGAAGCAAAGGGCTTTTGGGAAAAAGCGCTTCCCCGTCTCATTTCCATTTCCATCCAATGTTTCTGCACTCGTGTCCGTTCCTTCCCTACACTACAGTCTCTCAGAGAGCACGATGTCCTTTGTCCAGGGTGGGAAAGGTCTGGATATGGGACTAGAGGAGGCCTTGGGTCTCAGGGGAAGCTGGTAACAAATGGACAGGCTCCAAATTGTCTTAGCTACCTACCTTTAGCAACCTCCGTCTTCTGGAGGAGCCTTCCCCCCAGGAGACAAGCGGTCCAGCCCAGGCAAGTCCATCCGGTGCAGTGGCTTATCACCAGATCCATCCTTCACAGACCTCAGCACTGAAGTCGCCAGGTACCGCTAGAAGTCTTTATAGTCAAGGTATTTGTGTCAGATTTTAAACATCTGCTCTCAGTTCCAATACACAGACACACACGGAAACACACACTATGCCTGAGGAGCAAAAAGCGGGCAGCGGAATGGTTGTCATTTTTCAGCTAGATCGATAGATTTAACATACAAAGCTAGTTGAACGAACGCTTGATGGAAATGGCTTGTAGTTGCTGTCATTGTTGAGCACAGTAGCCCCGGATGACTGGAAAGACAGGAAATCAAAGAGCCTGAAATTACACCTGGTTTGCACTCTGCTCAGACTGCTTCCTAGACTTCGATAAGCCACTTTAACTTTTATCCTCAATGATGTAGCCTTCAAAATAGGGATTTTTTTTTTAGATGTTTGAGGATGAAATGGTATACTATAGTGGAATATTTGGGGGACAAAATAAATACACAGAATAATATTAACACACACACACACACACACACCTCAGGAATTTAAACCCCGTCCCCATCCCTAGCCAGTCCTGGGGTTTTGGGGCTCAGCTCAAGGGGAGCCCCTCTGGGCCATGGGGGTACAGTGAGTAGTGTGACCCTTTGCTGGGCCTTCCTACACAGTAAGGGATGCTGGTCTAGGGTTTCCCATATGGGCTCCAATACATTTCTTCCCTTTTGCTTAAAAAAAAAAAAAGAATTTAAACCCTTGCCCGTCAAGTTATTTCTGACTCAGAAGAGAGAACACCTCATCTTTCTCCCATGGAGCCAGTGGTGGGTTTGAACCACTGACCATGAGGTTAGTAGTTGAACACTTATTGGCTAGTCATCAGGGTTCCCTCCAAAACCAAACTTCCAATTTACCATGGCCCCATAGGTCATAGTAGAACTGGCCCTGCTGCTTTCCGAGACTGCAGATCTTACCTTTCTCCTTTGGAGTGATGGGTGGTTTTGATCCGCTAAACTTGCAGTCCAGGGCGTAAGCCACTACAACACCAGTGCTCTTTGGAACTAAGGGGGGAAAAAAAGGTTCCAGTCGATTCCGACTCATAGTGACCCATAGGACAGAGAAGAACTGTGGGATAAGTATTGGGCTGCTAACTGCACTGTCAATGGTTCAAACCCACCAAGTTGCTCCTTGTGAGAAAGATGAGACTGTGTGCTCCCTTGAAGATTAACCATCTCTTTAACTACATAGATAGAGTGAACCTGGGTCAGAAGCAACTCTGGGGCGGCTTTGCGTTCTATTGGTCATTTCGGATTCTATTGCCACTAACTGTGGCAGTGTGGTGGAGTTAAGTGTCCAAGTGATATTTCAAAGAAAAAAATGTCTATTCTCCTTCTTTTACCTGAGCATGGACACCACTGATATTCTGCCTCATCCTTGGTAACCCTAACTAATTCTTCTGACTTCTACCTGCTGGGTTTAATAATTCTTTCATTTTTCTCATTCATCAATGTGTCTACTCATGAAGCCAGAAGCCATTCATCCCTCCAACCAACCTTCATAAGCACTTAATGAGCACGTATTGGGAACCATCCGGTTCCAAATGCTGGGGCATTCACAGTGAAGTCAACCCTCAGGTGGTGACATTGGCACCCTTATCAAGGAGGTCACTCTGTCGTTGTCTTTTAGGCTGTTTGCTCATGTGCCATCTCCACGCTTTCCAACCTTACCACCTACACAGTGGCAGGCCTATATAACTCATATTATTACTTGCTTAATGTTTTCCTTGAATTACGATCCCCATTTCCATATGTAAGTTGTAAAATAGGGCAATTTTCCTAACAATACACCCAGTCAGGGGAGACTGGTAGTGCAAGCAGTGTGTGATCAGCTGCTCCCCCAAAGTTTGGACATTCCAATCCACCCAATGACCCCAGAGAAGGAAGGCCTGGCTAACTACTTGAGTAAAGATTACAGCAGAGAATGCCCTATGGCCAGGGTGGGGAGCCCCTTTTCCGGTCAAGGGTCTTTGGAATATTTATAACATCATTCTAAGGGCAGGCACCATCATCAGTTTAAATATTGGCCTGGTATATTTGGTCAAACATTGAATTAACGCATCCCTAATGTGATGGCTTCGGGAGAAAAATGGGCCTTTCACTCGGAAACATAGACACCTATCGTCTCGGAAACTCACAGGAGCAGTTCGACCTTGGTCTATAGGGTTGATGTGAGTCAACATTGACTCAATGGCATTGAGTTTGGTTTTGGTTTTAATGTCATGGTTGGCCCCCACCCCCAAACAACATACAGTTGGGAAGAGGTGGGAATAAGACAGAAACACTGTCCTCCGGGCTTCAAGTGCAGCAAAGGGAATTTGGAGTTCCGGTCCAGTGCTGTTGTCAGGGGCCATCAAACGGATTCTAATTCATAGTGACCCACATACAGTAGAACGAAGCACTGCCCGGCCCTGTGCCCGTTTCGTTGTTATGCTTATGTCTGAGCCCACTGTTGCAGCCACTCTGTCAATTCATCTTGCTGAGGGTCTTCCTCTTGTTCGCTGCCTCTCCACTTTACCAAGCAAGATGTCCTTCTTCTGGGACTGGTCTCTCCTGACAACATGAGAGATGATCACAAAATAAATTTGATCAGATACCATCAAGGTGTTAAAAAATAATATGTGGAATAGAATCAAGTAGAATGAATAATATCTCAGACAATCTTGCAGTTAATGAGGTCAAGTATAGATGTGTGGAGTTTCAGGTTCATGTGCGTTTGTCCTGGATAATGAGGTAAACTATGTAGGAGTGATGGTCAAAAATAGGTTGAAAGCCACTCTTCGGACTTGCCATACCATTTGAAAATGGGGCTGCCTCTTTGGTTGACAAGGACCAACTCTAGGGGATGCCATCATTAAACCTGGCCCATTGTTCATTTATATAAATAAAGTTTTATCAGATCATGATGTAGTGTCTTTGGCTGCTTTCATTATGTAAAGAGGGATGCCAGATTTAGCCAATAAACCACAAACCAAATCCATTGTCCTCGGGTCGATTCCAATTCATCGTGACCTTATCGGAGAGAGGAGAATTGCTCCCTAAGATTTCCAAGGTTCTACCTTTCTCCTGGGGAGCGGCTGGTGGGTTTAAACCACTGAACTTTGGGTTAGCCACCCAATGCTTAACCCATGGTGCCACCAGGGATCCTAAATAAAGTAGAGATGCCCTGTTCTTTCTTGGACAACCATGCTACCAGGGTTGGCAATTGTGACAGAAGTTATTTGGCCTGAAAAGCTACAAATATTGGCTGTGTGACCATTGGTAGAAAAGTTCACGGTGCCCTATTCTAAACTATTGGCGCCTCTGGAACTGTGCAGTGTTTACTCAGTGTACCTGAGGCTGGCCGGTGAGTTCTTAGAGATGTTCTCCTTCCCACTGCGTATTAGTAGCTGCCTCTCTTTCAGCCTGTGAACCAAGAAAGATATGAGTTGTCTCTCTGAGGGGCTGCCCTGTCAACCTCAAGCTCCTGGCTACCCCTTTCCCTTCCCAGGCCTCTTGCCCCTAGGACATAAGGGGCCTTTGGACCCTTTCTGTAATAAACCATGAAAGACACCCTTAAACAGAGGAGTGGAGTTTGGGAATAACGTGAGAAACTGTGAACTTCTCCCAGAGTGAGCGGCCCAGCCCAGTTTTGGACGACGAGTCACGGCCTTAGCCAAGATGTTCTCATAATCTCTGCTGATCTCCTTGGAGGACAGAAAGCTGTTGCCTGCAAAAAATAGGCAGCTTCTCAGTCCTTTATGCTCCCTTCTCCTCCGATGAGGTCCTGGCTCATCCCCTGGTGGTCTTATTCCACATATTCCTCCGTCTCTGTCTATTTTCTTCCCAAATCACAGCTTCCTCTCACTCAGTGGGAACAGGGGCCCCATCTGAGGCCTATCTGTGCCCTTTAATACAATGATAGAAGGGGATAGCTCAGCCCTGGAGTTCTCTCATCATACCTGGAACGATGCATTTGACCCCAGGGCCATCTGTCAAGGTGAATATCAGCATCTGGAATGCTAGAAGAGAAAGAGCAATTGGGCCAAATGTCTGGGCACTCCTTTTGCAGAATGTTTAGTGAACATTGATTTTGGATGGACTCTCTATCCATTACCACATCTCAACTCAACTCACTGCCATCGAGTGGATTTCTACTCATAATGACCCTGTAAGACCGGGTAGAACTGCCCCTGTGAGTTTCTAAGACTGTATCTCTTTATGGGAGAAGAAAATGACATTTTTCTCCCTCACTACCTCTAAGTCCTTTATTTTACACTTGAAACTAGGGGAGGTTAAGAAAGTCCATCTAAGTCATAATGGGGCAAAAGTAGTTGCGTGGGCGCATAAAGAAGTTCAATACAATGAGAGGTAGCCTTTGTATGAGATGAGAACTGATAAACGTTCCTCTGTTTTTCTTTTATGGAATCATCACTGTCATTATCTTTGATATTGTTGTCAACTGCAACATGATTGTAGTCTTCATAACTGACATTTACCGAGTGCTCACTGTGGCCTGGATGCCAGGTCTCTCTGATATTGAGTCAATTCTGACTCATAGCAACCCTATAGGACAGAGTAGAACTGCCCCTTTGGATTTCTGAAATTTTTAATCTTTAGAGGAGCAGACAGCATCATCTTCCTCCCATAGCATGACTAGTGGACTCGAACAGTTGACCTTGTGGTTAGCAGATCAATGCAAAGTCCACACCACCAGATCTCCTTGGGGACCAGAGTAAGCCCAGATTAAGCCACACAAGGTATGGGTAGCCAGGGGAACAGGGCACTAACCCACAGAGGGGGAGGGTGTTGATTGTGTCTCCACAGGGAAAGAGGGACCAGACTTCAACCCGGAGCTCCAAGACAGGAACACAACACACTGACATGAAGTAGGGAACAGATGGAGAGACCTGAGGGGCCGGCCCCATTACCAACTGGGTGCACGGCACCACCCTCCCCCAGGGGGAATTCACTTCAGAGGACAGCACTGAAGCTGCAGCTCGGGAAGAGGGGAAAGGGGACTTGTCTGGTAGAAGCGCATGTGAGCCAATGAGTGGGGAAGGGGAAGAAAAGGAAAGAGTGGAGCACATCCTGGCTGGCTGAGCCCTGGGGACAATGGGCCTGTTCGGAACAGCGATGCACGGAGATGACCACGGGGCAGGCCCCACCATGGGACACAGCGTTCCTCATTGACCCATCGCACCACTGGGGACAGCACCGGAGACACACAGCGGGAATTGTGCCCTCCATGAGCTCACCACGCTGAACACCAGTCTCTGCGGGCATGTATCAGAGCAGCGAGGGGAGCAGAGCAGTGAGGTCCTCAGGGATAGAAGCGGTGCCAGGGCATGGCACCCCATCAGACTTGACTGGAAAGCACACGTGAAGGAAAACAAACAGACCCTGAACTATTCATATGGTTATATATGTATGCATATGTGTGTATTGTTGTTGTTGTAGACATTGTTTTACTTTCTGTTGTTGCTTCGTTGTACTCAGTCTGGTGATGGTACATAGCATGTCTACCTGGAAGGGATAGGTGGAATAAACAAGGCAGAAGAGAGAACAACGGGATGACAGATCAGGGGAACATAGGGGTAGAGGAGGGGAAGGAAGGAAGAGGGTGTTAACAAGCACAGGGACAAGGGAACACAAGTGATCCAAAATCCAGGCCTTGCAGGGCTGGAGCAAGGGCAATGGAACCGAGAAGAATGCCTAAGACCCAAATGAAGGCAGAACACGATAGTGGGACAAGAGGAAATTACAAAGAAACAGAGGAAAGAACCAGGAGGCAAAGGGTACTCATAGAGATGTAAATACAGGCATATAAAGATGTAAATATATTTATCTATGATGAGGGGGAAATAAATCTATGTGTATATATTTACAGGTCGAGTATTAAGAAAACAGATGGACAGTGGGCCCCTACACAAGTACTCTCCCAACACAAGAACACTGTTCTTACAATTTGGCAGCACTTTGAGAGCAAACATCCTAAGACTCCACTTCCTCCAGAATTGGCTGATGTTCAAGCATAAAGTTGTTTACAGGTGAATTCATGACACCTTGGACTCTTCTACTGTCTCAGACCTTAGGTAACAAACCTGCAGCTGCTTTTCTAACAAACTTTTGATCAGCAAAAATAAAGGGGCTACAGAAACACTCATTTTTATGCTGTTCCCTTTTGGGCTTCATGCAAAGACAATTCTGTATAAATGGACAGTTGACTCTGATTTGAAAATCCAAAAATCAGTCCATCCTTGTTAAAAAAATTTTTTTACAATTGTAATTATATTGATGTTCATATTGTGTAAAATAACTCATTTAATAAAGTAGTACTCTGACTAAAAAAAAAAGATCATTGAGAAAGGGGAACTGTAATATCCAGAGCACACCTAAATTTGCCATAGATTCAGACCCCTAGGGAATTTAGGGTCCCAAATAAGTTTAGGGTCCCAAGGCTGTAGATATTTACAGGAGCAGATAGCCTCCTATGGAAAAGCTGGTGGGCTTGAACCACTGACCTTTCAGTTAGCCATCCAATGCTTACCCAATGGTGCCACAAAGGCTGCTTGGTAGTAGAGGAGTGGGTGGGGCATTATCCCTTGGATTTCCAAGAAAAGTTCACTGTATCCCTCTTGTCCTGGTATAATGAGTCATAGTTTCCCTATTTAGTCTCAAACATGAACTTGGCTTCAACAATAAGTTACCTGGCCATTCTACTTAAGACCAGAGGGAAAAAGAGGAAGTCTCCCTTCATTATAAGGAAGAAATCTCCAAGAGACATGGAAAAGATAAAAAAAAACATCTTCCAGTGGGTGTGCGACTTCCCTGTTCCTGGGGGTGTGAAAGCAGATGACATGTGGTTATTTGTTGAAGAAGACAGAAAAGAAGCCCTACTGGCTAAGCTTCAACAATTTCAAGGGCAACAGATCCTGTGATGCTTGAGGTATGGGAACAGTGCATGTCCCATCCGCACCCACATGGGAAAAAAAGCAGGGACTAGCAGGGTCACCTTCTTCTTTGGGGCTGAAGGCCACTTGATGGCCAACAAGCACAAGATAGCTTGTCACTACCGAAGAATTGGAGAAGGCTCAAGTTATTTAGGATTTGGCTTTCCACACCACACCCAAGGTCCCATGGCCTCTGCGGAGTAGGCTGAGCAGATATTCGGGTTATAAACTATGTCAGAATGGACTTCCTTTCTTGGGGGTCAGAGCGACATCTGTTCCCTTCTGCCTCACTGAAAAGTGCACAACATTTAGGACACTCCTGCTCTGGTCCCCACCCTTTCCGCCCTCAGATCACTGGGCAAATGGCCACTTGCCCTTTGGTGGAGCGCCTGACCCTGCTCGTACTGAGTATATCTCAGAGTTGTGCGAAGTGCTAGGGAGTTTTCCAACATTCTTCAGAGGCATTATCACTTCCAGTCCTGCTCTCCTTCCTACACTCTCACATAGTCAGAAACTAAGACACTGGCCTCTGTGAATTTCCCCAAGATATGCAATGCCCAGTGTGGAACCAACCTCAAGGGTCCGTGGGGAAAGTTACTGTAGTGTAAAACATCTTCCTAAATGCATCTAGGCTCTAGTGAGAGCCTGACAACACAGGCCAGGACCCTTTCTTTTGCAGATACATCATGGAAGCTTTTGACCCCTTGGCTGTTCTAAGTTAGGAGCGAGTGTAACAAATATTGGTCGAGGTCAGCTTTGATTTGGGGATGAGAATCTAATGAGCACCTGATCATGCCTGCTAACCATGCCTGCTCTTTGGAGATTCCCTTTTTCACAGGTTTGGTTTATGTTATTCTTATTCCTCAAAAGACTGAAATTTGAATGGCTAAGGAGATAACATTACCAAAGAAAAGAAAGTTTTGTATTGAATCTGGTTTTGCCAATCGTGAAGTCTAGCCATCTTTCTAGTGTAGGAAGGACTTTTATTATGTCCTCTACAGGTGATGGAGCGATATGAGGGGTTTCCAATGAGTTATTGGGAAAATGGAAGGAAAAAATAATAGAATTTTCCCACAAACGTTTCCCAGCCATCTCATATTAATTTTTGTGTGCTCTAAATGATATTTTGTAGCTTTAAATTGTATGACTTGATAGTTACATAAATATATATTTACTGTAGAAAATGCTAAAGTATAGAACATTATAAAGACGCACCCCAAAATTACACATGACTCTAATCCAGAGTCAACTATTATTAATAATCTCACAAATGAATTTTGTTATGTCAGGCCTTTTTCTTTACATAAATCATATTCTTAATGAATAAAGACTAATCTTAATTTATATTACTTTTCTCTTTAACAAAGCAAGGAACCTAGAACTCAAACTCCATTTATTTCCCAATGGCATACCTGTTACTATTGTGTGTTTCAATTTCTCTAGAAATATTTTTTAAACCTCACCAGACATTATTTGGTTTGCTATATGCTCAATTATTCATTTTTTAAAATATTCAGTGAGATTAACTCACATATTTAGCTGTTTTTAGGGCTTCTCATTATTCTTACATTTTCAACTTGCCCCTGTCAAGCATAATACAATTTAGAATATTTTTTAGCAGTGCAAGTTTGTTGGTCCAAATATTCTCAGTTTAAGAATGAAAGTGACTTTATCCCATTTTTATTCTTCAAAGACGATCGTGCAACATCGAGCATTTTTATTGCCTATTATTGTTGTTTTCCATTCCCGGTCAGTGAGGTTACCATTTTACGATTCCACCGTGCTCTCACTTCCATTGTTGCCGTCAGGAAGTCAGCTGCCTGTTTAACGGCTGATTCTTTGAAGGAAATATATTTTAAAAATTCTTTTGGTTGTTTTTTGTCATGCCTAGGTGTGATTTTCTTTTCTAAAATTACAATGGGCAGTTTTGGAATCTGTATATTAGTGTTGCACCACTTTTTGGAGAATTCTTAGCCATAACTTCTCTAATTATTGTTTCTGTCTCATTTTCCCTCCCTCATTCCTGTCCAGAACTCCAATTAAACATATGTTTGGCTCTTTCCTCTGGCTCATCGTCTCCCATTTGTCGTTTCATTTCCTTTACTACGTGACACTGGTAGTGTCGTGCGTTAGGCGTTGAGCTGCTAACCACCAGGTTGGTGGTTCTGTGTGACACAGTCTGTGTTGCATCTCTTACCTCTGATCTCTTTCATCCCTACCACTTGTTTGTGGTCTGTAAATCTCCCAAGAGATCTGTGTCATGCGAATCCGTTTTGTAATTCTTGCCCAGTTGTGTTCTAAGAGTTTAAGTCTCTGGTTGAACATTTAAAAAGGAGAGTTTCTGATGCGGAGGCAGAGGAAGGAGGGGGGGCATGAGAATATTAGACTAGGGAGGTCTAATATCAGTATCTAGAGCAGTGGTTCTCAACCTGTGGGTCGTGACCCCTTTGGGGGGCAAATGACCCTTTCACAGGGGTCACCCGATTCATAACTGTACAAAATTGCAGTTATGGAGTAACAACAAAAATAATTTTTGGTTCGAGGGTCACCACAACATGAGGAACTGTATTAAAGAGTTGTGGCATTAGGAAGATTAGAACCACAGTTGGAGAGGCACAGGAGACTTACTTATTTTCTGGTTAGGATGACTATCAATTATAAGTGGATTTCAGCTAACAAGGACTCGGAATTCATAGGTGTTCTGTACACCCTCACATAATCAGAAACTAAGGCACTGTCCTTCAAAACTAAGGTACCATTCCTTCAAAATACACATTGAATTCCTGTATGCTTCTGTTCCTGTGAATATAATTTCTGTTTGGAAATAAGGCTCTTATTTTGTTGATGAAGTTATACCAGAGTAGGGTGGAATCTAAACCTAATCCCCTCTGAGTGGTGTGTTACAAAGATATTTTTGAATACAGACAAAAAAGAAGACACACAGCAAGAGGAACCATGCAATGAAGAAGCCAAATGTATGTATAAGCAGTATAAGAATGCCAAGAATTGCCAACAGCCACCAAAAGGCAGGAGAGAGGCCCACAGAAACAAATGGCATGATTAAGATTCTGATTTGCTGTAAGGAATACACAGCATCATTGTATCAAAAAGAATTGGTCCATGTTGACACCATTTCAAAAAGTAGCAGATGCTTAAGAACTGATAGCATTGAAGGAAGGGGTCTGAGCCGTGCTGAAGACATTGGCTAAAATCAAGGCTCTAGGAATTGATGAACTTACAAACTGAGATACTTCCACACACAAATCCAATATTGGAAGTGCTTACTCAGCTATGCTAAGAAATTATCAATATCATTGGCATTACATCCAAGACAAGTGTTACCAGAGAACATTAAAAAAGCCATTATAGCAGTATAATGACAAAGTATTGCTAGAAATCCAACGGGGATGTAGGAGAGGATGATGGGGCAAGGGATGTCATTGCTAATGTCAATAGATCTGGACTAAAAGCAGAGAATACAAAGAAAGACATTTACCTGTGTTTCATTGACTTGGCAAAGGCATTGGACTATGTGGGTCATCACAGACCATGGATAACACTGTGAAGAACGCAACTTTCAGACCATTTCATTGTGTTCATGTAACCTTTATACATAGACTATCAGGCAGCCCTGTGACCAGAACGAAGGGATACTGCCTGGTTCAAAATTTGGAAAGGTGTGTGTCTGGGTTGCATATTTTCAACATACGTATTCAATGCATATGCTGAGCATATGATTCAAGAAGCTGGACTGCGTGAAGGAGGTGGCCTCAGGACTGGAGGAAGGCTCATTAACACCTTGTGATACACAGGTGACATAACTTGTGCTTGCTCTCAGCAAGCAAGGAGGATTTGAAGTGCTTACTGATAAAGACGGAAGGCTACAACCTTCAGGGTGGATTAGATATGAACATGAAAGAGAAATCCTCACAACTGTGTCACCAAGTGACATCATGATAAATGGAGAAAATATTGAAGCTGTCAAGGAGCCCCTTTTACTTGAACCCACAATGAATACCTATGGAGCCAGCCGTCAAGAAACTAATGACACAATCCATCTTAGACTCACTGCCTTCGATTGAGGCTGATTCAGACTCTGCATGACAGGGAAGAATTGCCCCTGTAAGTTAGAAACAAAGATGGCAAGACTTTGTCTCCTGTAATTTGGACATGCTACCAAGAGAAACCAGTCCCTGGAGAAGGACATTACGCTTGCTAGAGTGGAGGGAAAGGGAGAAGAGGAAGCTTCTCAAAGAGATGGATTGACACACAGCAGCTGCTGCAATGAGCCCAAGCAAAGCAAGGCTTGTGCGCATTAAGCAGGACTGGGCTGCGTGTTCTTCTGTTGAATGTAGGCTCACTGAGTCAAATCAACTTGATATTACCAAACACCAGCAACAAAAATATTCTGACTTGGACATTCATCATCCAGAACTATGATAAAATAAAGTTCCGCACAAACGAAAACTCTGAGCTCTTTGTGGAAGAATTCTGGATTAGATTAGTAATGCCTGCCTTGGAATTGGGAGGGAGACAGACTGGTACCGATACTATATATTTTCCATCTCCAGCTCAGATCTTATATTTCTTAGGCGGGAATCCAAAGTTGTAACATTGACAAGGGGCCTTCCACAAACTTCTTGTAGACAGACATGTGTTGTTTTTGTGGTAATTCCTATTTGTTTGTTTGTTTTTCAGTTCAGTTTCATTGATTGATGGTATGAACCTTTCTCTTTTTCTTGAACTTCATATACATTTTAGAGGGAAGCTACAGGAGGCTACATCAAGCACTGCTAGTTAGAGCCCTTCTTATATTAGGAAACACTGCATTCAGATGGGTGAAAGCACCGAGCTGTTAGAGGTCTAATTTTGGTACCGCCTCTTCATAGCCATCTGGTTTTCTTAATAACTGGTCTCTGCTAAGATCTCCAATCTCACCTCCCAGTGCTCTCTCCTGGTGGGGAAAGTGGGAGAGACAAATACTGAATGACCACACAGAAGTGTTTTAACGATACAAAGCTAACAAGGGCTTACTATCTAGAACACACGAGGTTGTTTTAGAAAGCAACATGGAAAGTCTGAAACTCTAAAATGAAAAAAAAGGGGGCAGAGCTAAGAATTTGAACAGAACGCACAAGATGAACCCTAAAGGTGAAGGGTAGGACCAAGAGATGCTCCAATTTGCTAAAAATTAGATAAATGCTAGTGTAAAACAATACCCATTTTACATTTTGTATGAATCAGCTGGGCAATTGGGCTAGATGACAGGAAGATGGCAAGACAATCTCACCTGAGGAGTAGGATGGACATCCTGATTGCACCTGAGGGCATGGGGGAGAGAGAGAAGGAGAGAGAGGCATGCAGAGACAGCGGGGAAGGAGCAAGCCTGGCATTTGGTAAACGGGCACCGATTCCATAAATAAACCTTTAACTGAATGAGTAGATTTCTTCTCTCTTGCCTAATGGAAATATCTATTCCCATAGCAGTCGGGATAGAATCCCAGCTTGAGACTGGAAGTCAATTAGTCTCTAGGAATTGCCATCCATCCCCAGTGCTCAGGATTTCCACCAGACAGATGCTTTTTGCATTGTGAGACACGCAGGCATGTGGGCTGCCTGGATCCACGTGTGTGCTCCCTCCTGCAGCACTCCCTTTCCAGGGAAGGAGGGAGAGCCTGTAGGGGCCGTGTGCTAGCCTCACATGCTTTCTGTTTCATGTTTCAGCCGATACATGAGCACACTCCCTCAGAGGCCACTTAACATGTATTGCAGACCTTGCTTGGACAAATGGCCTCTTCTCCTTCCTCTCGGCACCCAAAGCCAGAAGGATCCGCAGACCTGGAGATGTTGCATGGCAACGCCCCATGGTTGAAGATGGAGCATCTCTTGTTGCACCACGTGGTGTGAAGCAGAGCAGCATGACCTGAGCCACAGCCGTGTCTGACAGCACAGGTGGGTCTGCCGTGGGATCGGTAAGGATGCACATCTGGAGGAGCTAACATCTGCATGACTCTACCCATGAAATGATCTTGTCATCAGCTGGGACTGGGACCTTGGGTCATTTCTTCTCATCCGAACTCTTTTCACCTCACTTCTTATATTTCAGCTTTTTTCCCTCCCTATAAATGAATAAGGGAGGGCTAGGGGGTGGGGTTGCTCCTAAGTCCCATCTCATCTTCCAGCAAAAGCAATATGAAATTAAGACGGAGGCTTGGTCGTTCGCTGTCACAAGCAGAAATCTAAGACTATAATACATAAAACACAGCCTTCTACAAAAATAAAAATCTGTGCAAAGCCACAGAGCCCAGAATAGCCTTTGGTTCTTCTTCTAAGTTTTCTTTTTTTTTTTTTTTCCCTCTCTGCCAGATCCAACCCTAGAGAGAACTCACACCATTCCTGCTACTGTTTCTCCAAATGGAAAAAGGAAAAGGTAGGCACCGAAAGGAAGCTGGGCTGGTGTTCTAAGAAGGAAGAATACAAAGGTTGAAAAAATTGGGAGTGGGGGTAGAGGAGGGCTCAACTAGAAAAAGGTAGAACTCAAGAGGGAGGAGATAGTTTAATGCCAGTGGCACCAGGGTGGCCGGCTGTCATGACACGTCTCAGATCACACCACACCGCACTCCAGAAATTCTGAACTTTGGTCGAAAATAGAACTCATGAGGAGAAGTTGGAAGGAACTTTCATTGGATTGCTTTCTAAATATCTCTTTTCTCTCAACAGACGGATTGCCAACACTTTGCTCTCAGCAACAGAAGGTCCAAATGTTATTGGATGTTTACACAAACCTTCCAAGCCCCCAGTGTGTATGAAAATGGATTGGGAATAGTCAAGAACAGTTTGTCTTTGTCGTGGAATTTCAACTTTTCCACTTTTGCTTAACTTGGTGACCAAAGGTCAGGGATGCTGCAGCATCGAGGAAGCAAGATGATGCTGGAAGTCACGTGCCATTGGAAGAAAGCTCTTCTGAGGAGAAAGATGGGGCTTCTCATGCTCACAAAACATAGATGGGGATTGGGTTTCAGAAATGGTGCCCTGGTAGTTGAATGTCTGGATCCATAGGAGACTGTTTTAAAGATTTGAAGAGATAACGAATGCTGATCACTTTGTGCAGCACTGGGCAAATTAATAGGCAGTCCATAACTGCTAGCTATTATTTTAATAATACAATCATTATTCCATTGACTGGGAATACATATGGTCCCTACACATTACCAGTTAATACAGTCTATCCTATTTTCATAACATAACTTGTCTGAAAACCACCCATAGAGTTGCCCCGATCTGTAGCAGTGATGATTTATTGCTCCCGGTTGCTGACCGAGTTCCTGGTGAACTTGTGTGGACAGCAGAACAAAATGTTGCCTCAGGTGTTTTGTGATCCCTGGCATGCTCAAGGTCATTAATACAGTCTCTGTACTTTGAGTGCCTTCCAACCTACGGGGCCAATCTTCCAGCATCTGTGGGACAGCGTTGTGTGGTGAGTCACAGAATTTTCACACCAAACAGATGGACACAGTGACTACATCGATGGGCGCAAACATAAGGACAATACAGGCAGTGTTTCGTTCTCTGTTGCATATAGAGTCTCCATGAGTCAGAACCAACTAGATGCCACCTAACAACACGTTTCCGAACTAGACCACCAGGCCTTTCTTCCTAGGGAGCCTCCATCTGGAAGCGCCATTGAAACCTGCCCACCGTGGTGGACCCTTCTAGCATTTGAAATGCACCCACACGATGCCACACGGCTCCCAGCAACACGCAAGCCACTGCAGCTTACAATCTGACAGACTGGTGGCAAGACCTAATTATAATAATTATATTTTCATGTTTGTTATTAGGTTTAGGAATATAGAATCAGGCTTCTAGGGGGAATCAGGCACATTCATTCATAAAAGAGAATTTGGAACATGTGGCAAGATGTTCTGCTAAGTTAAGAGATGAGGTTGGGGACTGAGGCCAGAGGACGATGAGAAACTTAAGACCGAGCATCTCACAGGGCAGAAAACATCTGGACCAAGTCCAGCTCTACTGAATTGGAAATCCTGCTGTGGAATCCAAGACGAGTATTTTAACAATGTTTTCAGATGATTGTAAAGCCTAGCCAATGTTTCAGCGGCACAGGCGAGCCAAGTGCACCAGAGTGTGAGGGATGCTTCTAGAATAACTTCCCAATGCTCGCTAGCTGTCTTTCTTCGTCAGGGGGCAGAGAGTCCAGCTGCCACTTTGTGAAATGCAGCCGGGCCTCAGGACCAGACACGTGGGCCAGGAGTGAGCATGAACCTTGGGTGCTGAGGTGGGTACCGAGGCTCTGTGATGGGCATCTTCTACCCGCCCAGTAGCCTGGAGTGGCCAGGGGAGAGGGGACCCAGAGACCAGTGAGATGACACTGATACAAGGAGAAGGGATGAAATGATCATCTGAGTGGATTCCACACATTTATAGTTGCCAGGGTGACCACTCCCCTGGCATTTGGTTTATTGAGAAATTCTTTATTATAACATTTAAAAAAATGAGCAGTTGTCATTAAAGCAATTCTCAGGCATGATGACGCCGTGCACATCAGGGTATGCAATGATTGATTTGTTGGAAGTAGATTGGCAGGTCTTTATTCCGAGACTTCCCTGTGTGCACTTGAACTCCCCATCTTTCTGGAAGTAGCCAACTGTACTAATCACTTGCACCGCTCAGGGTCTCCTCTCTTCACCCGAAAGAGTTATTTCCATGCTGCCCTAGCTGGAAGTAGCCGCCCTCAGTTATGTGAGTGAGAGGCAGCCATGCATCATCCTCAGAGACACAGCGGCAGTGCGTATTTGCAGTCTCAGCTGGAGCCTGGAACACACAGCTCTGCTGCTAACGGACCAGCTAGTGTGGTGTTTGCAAAACGGGGTGACTCCGAACTGGAACTAGGGGAGCCAGTGGGATGTCAGAAGAAACATGCAAATCAGTGCAGGAGTTACTCCTGGTCAACTACATTCAGCCATGCCTGGATTATTAACAAAGCTACATTGGGATCTTTTCTAGGGAACTTCTCATGTGCACAATGATTCTCCTGGTGTGGGGGTGGGGTGGGGCGGATTACAGAAGGCAGTCATTCCCAAATGGATTTGATCAGAGCAACCCTTTTGTCTTCCGCAAAAAGGGACAGCTCAGGGCTGATGTTTGACATAATAAAAACTGATTTATGTATACATCTGGTTCTTCCTTCAATCAACATCTAGTAGAGAAGCAAAAAGAAGGACTATTTTACAAAATGGCATGGTAAGTTTATGTTGGTATTAATAATGACTAAAGTGGCTTAAATAAATAAAAGGCAAAGAAAACACTTGGAGGTCCAAAGGGCACCTGACCCAAACAAGGTCTATTCTATGGCCTCATGGGCAGGTGAAGGGGTCTCATGGGCAGGTGAAGTCATTCCTTAGCAATGACTAAGGAGGGACAAATAAGAACAGATGGCTTTGAAGGATGGTGCTGTGGAGAATACAGACTATTCCACGGACTCTACCTCTCTTAGACAAAGTACATCCAGTCAGAAGCAGGAATGACGAGGCGCTGTCTCGTGTGTTTCGGACGTCATCGGGAGGAACTGGTTCTTGAAGAAGGACAGCATGCTTGGGAAAGTAGAAGGGCAGAGGACGGGAGGCACGCCTCAAACAGATGGACTGGCACAGGGGCCACAACAACGGACTGAAACCCGGCAAGGACTGTGAGGCTGCTACAGGAGCAGGCAACATTTTGCTCTACGTACACCGGTTACTATGTGTTGGGACCACCTCACAAGGCCCCTGACGATAACAGCCTTCATAGAAGCAAACGTCCACATTTTTCTCCTGGAGGTGCCCTGGTGGTTGCAGTTAGCAGCTGAGCACAGATCACTGTCTCACGAGTCTTCTTGGAAATAGATTGCCGTGATCTCTTACCCTGGGTTTACTCGAACCACCAATCTTTGGCTAGCAACTAGGTGCATTAACCATTGGTGCTGCCCTGGGATTCTCTATGCATTGCCTTTGAGTTGATTTGGATTCATACGCAACTTTGTAGGACAGAGGAGAACTGCCTCAGATGGTCTCCAAGGCTGTACATCTTCCCCACAGGACACTTGAATCACCAGCCCTTCACTTAACCCCGAGCGTCACCAGGGTTCCCCTCCATAGGACTCCAGCTCTAACAAAGTCACACGTAGCTTTGCCATATACAGTGGATTTGGAAGAGCACTTCCTGGTCAGTCTCCAGAGTGAACACAGATGCACACAGAACTCCCTCTCCTCTCATTTGCCACCCTGCTGAGCATCCCACGATCATCTTTCTCTTAGACTGGAGGGCTGGCCCAGGCTCGATGTTCTGGGTTCCGTAAGTTGCTCTCTGGGACAGAAATATGTTATTTTTTTCCGTCGTCTTCTTCTGTTTTCATTTTCCACTGTTTTCCAACCTGATAGGTTTCTCTCAGCTTCTGTTTTCACGAGGCCAACACCACCCGGGGACAAATGAAAAGCACCCTCAGAAAACCGGGGAGCTTGGTTTGTGTCGAGACACAGAGCCCAAGTGCTATTCTGACTCAACCTCCTTCCCCTTCGCCACGTGGTTTTGGCATCCTAGAAAGTCAGGTGCACTTAGAAACGATCCGCTGTACAATCAATACATTTTCGCCGTCTTTGTTTTGCTTTGACCACCCATGGTCTCTCTCCTAGATGATTTTGACAGGTAGAAAAAACCATGCAGAACAAGGATAACCTTCACTGGTTATCCTACTCAAGTTCCAGCCTGGTGCTGTGTAGCTCACATATGGTACCTCATTTATGATTCATAGCAATCCTGAAAAATAAGCACTGTGTCTCAATTTACAGCCACCACCAACAATACTGTTGTTGGGTGCCATGGACTCAATGCTGTCTCGTAGGGCCCCGTGGAACATAGTAGAACTGCCCCATTTGGTTTCCAATGCTATAAAATGTATGGGAGCTGGTCTCCTGGTCTACACTTAATTGTTTGACCATTAGGATGACACCTCACAACAATAATAATCAATCATATGTTATAAGCTTTCATTATATGCTGTGCACTGTTCTAAGATCATTGGATGCTTCGCTTTATTTGGTTTTTACAATAACTCTGTGAGATGGGTGATATTGGTTGGTAAAATAAAACAGTTAAGCTCACAAGTTAGACTTGAATTCAGATCCCAGTCTTGTCACTTAGGCGCTCTGTAGCTTTGGGCAAGATCCTTAATCTGTCTGAGGTTCAATAAAATGAGGACACAGTTGACGGTCATAATAACTCCTACTCTGCAAGGTTATTGTAAAAGTCACACAGATAAAGCATACAGAGTAGATGCACTGAGGCTGGCACCAGATATCTAAACACTAAGTACGACAGATCAATTGCAACATATAGCAACCGTAGAGGAAAGAAGAGAAAAGTCTCACAGGGTTTGCAAGACTGTAATCTTTACAGAAACAAGACTACCACATCTTTCTCCCATTAGCAACTGGCAGATTTGAACCACAGACTTATCAATTGGAAGCTGAGCACTTATTCAATAAGCAGCTGCTCCACGAGGGCTCCTTTGCCACACACATATTATTGTTGTTATCAGTTGCCATAAGTTGGTTCTGACTCACAGTGACCCCAGATGCAACATTAAACCCACCTAGTCCTGGGCCATTCTCCTTATGTTGAGCCCATTGTTGCAGCCACTGTATCAGTCATCCCAGGTGGGGGGCTTCCTCTTTCCATTGACCCTCCATACTACCAAGCTGGATGCTCTTCTACAGAGACTCATCCCTCCTGACAGCAGGTCCAAAGAACACGAAACCAAGTCTCGCCATCTGTGATTCTAAGCAGTCTTCTGGCTATACTGCCTCCACGACCGATTCGCTCATTCTTCCGGCAGGATACTACACTTTCAATAGTCTTTGGTGGCACCATAATTACGGTAAGATGGATCGAGTCTTCAGTCTTCCTTACTCATTGTCCTGCATTCCCCTGCATATGAGGTGATGGAAAATGCTATGACATCTCAGTATTCAAAGTCATACTTTTGCATTTTTAAATGCTAAAACGATTGTTGGCGTCCGATTTGCCCAATGAATGATGTCATTTGATTTTGCTGACTTCCATGGAGATACAGTGTGTATCTAATTAATATGAAATCCTTGACAACGTCAGTGTTTTCTCTGCTGCTCATGATGTCATACGCCTTATTGGTTTGGTAATGAGGACTTCCGTTTGCTTTATGTTGAGATATAATCCATTTTGAAGGCTGCAGTCTTTGACCATCAGTGAGAGCGTCAACTCTTCTCCTTCGCCAATCAAGGTTGTCACCTGCAAGTTACATTTCACTAATGAGCCTTCCTCCAGTCCTGATGCCACATGCTTCTTCATCTAGTACAGGTTCCCGGATCATTTGTTAAGCATACAGGTTAAATAGTGTGGTGCGGGAATACAATCTTGACACACATCTTTCCTGATTTTAAACCATGTAGACTCCCCTTGCTCTGTCAGAATAAGTGTTCTTTGCAAGGTGATTCATAATTTACTATGGCACACAGTTGAATGCCATCTACAGTCAATGAAACACAGGTAAACATCCTTCTTCAGGATGTGGTATATTGATTACAAAAGATGGCAAAGATTCTCTGGCAATGCATTCTTTTTCTTCTTTTTTATAAATCATTTTTGGGGGGCTCTTACAGCTCTTACATCTATTGTATCTATCAAATTTGTGCATATGTTGCCATCATCATTTTCTAAACACTTTATTTCTACTTGAGATCTTGGAATCAGCTCCTCTTTGTTCCCTCCCTCCCATCCTCATGAACCCTTGAAACATTATCAATTATTATTATTTTCACATCTTACACTGCCCGCTGCCGCCCTTCACCCATTTTTCTGTTGTTCATCCCCCCATGTGTGTGTTATACGTCTATATGTAGATGACTGTAATTGGTTTCTCCTTTCTCCCCTCCCCCCCCTTTCCACCTTCCACCTGCCTTCAGGGTGTCACTACTCCCAGTACTGTTCCTAAGGGGTTTATCTGTCCTCTGATCTGTTTCAGTGTACATGCTCTGGTCTAGGCGGATTTGAAAGGTAGAACTGGGGAGATGATAGTGTGTGTGTGTGGTGGGATGGGGTGGAGGAGGAAGCATTAAAGAACTAGAGGAATGTTGTGTGTTTTACCAGTGCTATACTGAACCATGACTGGCTTGTCCCTTCCTTCTGGCCTTTCTGTGAGGGGTTGTTCAATGAGCAATGCCTTCTTGTAGCCATGTCCCTTGCAAACAGCTTTTTTCATTAGGAATTAGAACCTATTTCCTCTCTCTTTGCATCTGGGCTGACTGTGGGATCTGCTTCAACCAATATAAGAGGCAAAAGTGATGGAGTTCCAGTTACAAACATAGACCTTAGGAGGCCTTGGACCCTTCTTGCTTTCTTGGAACCATAACATTGCCATAGGAACAAGCCTTTCCTAGCCTACCGGAGAATCTGGAGAAGTACATGCAGGAAAGCCCAGCCATCCTAGTCAAAGCCATTCTAGATCAGTTTACAACGTGTCAATTTCCAAACGTGAGAGAATCCAACCACAGTGACTGCCTATAGGTAAGTGACCGAGTTGAGGCTGGAAGAAAAGCCCAGCTGAGCAATAACAAGGGATCTTTATTTTATGCTGCTGAGTTAGGGGGAGATTTGTTACACAGCATTACTATGGTGATAACAGATACAGAGTGAAAATGGGATCAAATTTTCAGTGGAAGCATTCTCTAAACTATTAAAGAATAATACATGTTTTTCTTCTCACTACAGGGAAAGTGTTTTGTTCTGTTGTCATGAAGTTCATTTATCAGATATCACTTGGGATTAAATTTGAAGCTGATTTCTCTAGAGTTATTCAATCACAAAATTTTGACTTACAGGACAATGGGGTTTGCTGACTTTCCATGAAGCCTGCAGCTACCACGTGAGAATTTTAATTTGTTTTATAACTTACAGTATTTGCATTAGGCCAACATCCTCTGCAGATCTGTCATTCAGAGTGTGGCACACTCATTCCATGAAAGACTTGGTGGAGTATTTGTAAATCCTACTGAAGGTGCCTACCGCTGTCAATCACCATACTGTGGTGGTTTGTTTACTACTGTCATATTGGAAGCTAGATTTCTAGTATTGCAACTACTACCAATACCTTCCAAAGTGAATAGGTTGTAGGGGAGCTGAAGAAAGAACAGGTTGTCCATTCGTGAGAGACTAGCCACTGAAAACCTTTTGAAAATCAGTGAAATATTGTCAGACAGAGCGTTAGAAAATGAGCACTATGGGGCATAAGGCACTCAAAATACAAGTCAGAAGAGTAGCCTGCTCACAATGATGTGGATGGAGTGAGGGTCTTGGTACCTTTATTGGATGATGGGACACAACTCACAATAAGATTCAAGAGTTGCCAGCATCCATTCACAATTGGGATGTGGAGTGTATGAAAATTGGAAGTTATCAAGAATGAAGTAGAAGGCATTAAGATCAATATCCTTGGCATGAGTGAGCTGAAAGGAACTTTATTGGCCATTTGGAATCAGAAAACCATGTGGCTTCCCATGCCAGGAGTGACAATTCAAGAGGAATGTTTTCCCATTCATCAACAAAAAGAACACTCAAAGATCTGTCTTGAAGGAGATAGACAACACTGTCTGTGATAGGTTAATAACAATATGCCTACAAAGAAGTCCAATGAATAAGACTACTCTTCAAATTCTACCAACTTCTTCTCGTCACTTGTCTTTCAGTTTGTTGCAACATGCTGTCTTGATGTTGCTGTGATGCTGAACACGAGGTCACTGGTTCGAGACCATCTTCAGAACAGATTTGACTCGGGAACATTAATGACAGCAGACCTGGGGTGCTGTAAGATGGCAGCCAGAGTGTCACATAGGAAGAAAGCAAAATGTCATTAAAAGGATAGGAATGGAAGAAAAGACCAAAGCCATTGTCAGAGGAGATGCTGAAACTTGCTCTTGAGTGTAAAGAAGCTGCAGGAGAAGTAAGAGAGCAGAACAATGTAAAGGGCAGCTCAAGAAGACAAAGTAAACTATTACAATGAAATGTGCAAAGATGTGGAATTAGAAAACCCCAAAAAGAAGAACATGCTCGGCATAACTCAAGCTGAAAAAGCTGACCAAAAAGACCCCCCAAGCCTCGTGTTGCAATACTGGGAGAGTCTGCGGGTAAAATGTTGAGCAATGCAGGAAGCATCAAAAGAAGCTGGAAGAACTACACAGAGTCACTGTACCAAAAAGGACTGGTCATTGGATGATACTGAAAGGAGAAATCCAAGCTACACTGAAAGCATTAGCAGAAAACAAGGCTCTAGGAATTGACAGAATATTAACTGAAATTTTTCAACAAGCTGATGAAACACCAGAGGCACTCACTTCCCTGTGCCAAGAAATCTGGGACTCATTCCTGGCCAACTGACTGCAAAAGATCCATATTTGTACCCATTCCAAAGAACAAGGACTCGATGGAATGCAAACATTATTGAAAATTTTCTTTACTATCAAATGCAAGCAAAGTTTTGCTGATGATCACTCAACAATGATTGTAGCAGGACATTGACAAGGAGCTGCTAGAGACTGAAACCGGATTTAAAAAGATGTGGAAAGAGGAATATCATTACTGCCATCAGATGGATCTTGGTTAAAAGCAGAGGCTACCAGAAAGATGCTTACTTGTGTTTTACTGACTAGGCAAAGGCATTTGACTGTGTGGATCACCAAATACTAGAGACAGCTTTGAAATGAATGGGAATTCTATAACATTTCCTTGTGATAGCGTTGCGTGGACCAGGAGGCATTCAATTGGAGCAAAGCAAGAGCATCCTGCATGGTGTCACATCAGGAAAGGTGTGCATCAGAGTTGCAACTTTTCTCCATACTTATTCATTCTGTATGCTGAGTAAAACATTCAGTGAGCTGGATGACATGAAGAAGGGCATAGCATTAAGATTAGAGGAAGGGTTATTAACAGCCTAAGATATGCAGATGACACAGCCTCCATGCTGTAAGTGAGGAAGACTTGAAGCCCTTGCTTCTGAAGATCAAGGACTTCAATCTTCATTATTATTTGCAAGTCAGTGTGAAGAAGACCAAAATCCTCACAGCTGGACCAATAGGTAAAATCATTACAAACAGAAAAGCTTGAAAATGTCAAGACTTTTATCTGGCTTGGAGCCACAGTCAATACTCAATGAAATAGCAGTCTGCTGCATGTGACCTCTTTAAAGTATTGAAGAGCACAGATGTCGCTTTGAGGGCGAAGGTGTGCCTGAAGTGGGACCTTCAGTCACCCCTCATGCATGTGCAAGTTGGACACTGAATAAGGAAGCCCGAAGATGGATCGATGCATGTGAATTACGGTGCTGACAAAGAATAGGGAACATACCGCGGACTGCCAGAAGAACAAAGCGATCTGTGTTGGAAGAAATACAATCAGAATGCTCCTGGGAAGTGAGGATGGTGAGACTTGGCCTCACGTACTTTGGACGTGCTCTTAGGAGAGAACAGTCCTTGGAGAATTTCCAGGGAGAAAGAGGCCAGGCTTTGTGAAGTGGAGAGACAGCAGAAAAAGTGTAAGGCCCTTGAAGACACGGGTTGACGCAGTGGCTGCCACTGTGGGCTCACATAGCACAATTGGTGCAGGATCAGGCCATGTTTCCTGCAGCTCTACCTAGGATGGCTAAGATTCAGCACTGGCTGGATGGCCCCTAACAACAACCCACACCTTTGGTCTGAAGTGGATCAAACGTGGGATATAGATGCTTTTGATAAGTAATGGAATTTGGAATGCGAAAGAGACAGTGGTTGGGAAATATGAACTAGTGATTAAAAAAAGAAAAGCTGGCAGTAGCAGGAAAGAATGTTTGCAAGACCAAGGACTTCTTCACTGCACATGCCTTGTTTCAGCAACATACGTGACACACATGGACAGTGCCAAGCAGAATACACAGGAATCAAATGGACTCCATGAGGGATGAAATAATGGAGAAGCTCAATATCAACAGTCGAAATGAGGTCAGATGTGGAAGTGACCATTACACTCTTTTTTGTGTACTAAATAAATGCTACCCAGAACAACAGCTATATTCTTGAAATCATATTGTAATACTGATAATATTTTTATTAAAACTATTAAACATTACATAACAGTGAGCTATAAAACCCAAACCCTCTGCCATTGAGTTGATTCTGCCTCCTCACTACCCCATAGGAGCTGGCAGAGCTGCCCCTGTGGGTTTGCTGAGAGTGTACCTCTTCACGGGAACAGAGAGCCACGTCTTTCTCCTGAGGAGTGGCTGGCAGATTGGAACAGCTGACCTTGTTAGCAGTCTAACGTGTAACCCACTACCCCATCAGGGTCCCATATGAGCGATAGTTCACATTTATCATCATAGCAGTGCTTTGTGTGTAGATATGCATGTTGTTGTTGTTAGGCGCCATTGAATTGGTTCTGATCCAGAGTCACTTTATGCACAACAGGAGGAAACACTGTCCACTGCTGCACCATCCTCACAATTGCTCCTAGGCCCGAGCCCATGGATGCAGCCACCGTGGCAATCCATCTCATTGGGGACTTTCTTTTTTGCTGCCCCAGTTTACCGTGCATGATGTCTTCTCCAGCCCATGGTCTCTCCTGACAAGACGTCCAAGTATTTGAGACAACATCTCACCCTCCTTGCCTCTGAGGAGCACGCTGGACATACTTCTTCCAAAACAGATTGGTTGGGTCTTTTAGCAGTGCACGGTACTTTCATTATTCTTCTCCAACATCACAATTCAAAAGCACCACTTCTTCTTCGGTCCTCCTTATATTTTAATCATAGGTGTCCTATGATCATGTCCACTTAACAAAGTTAAAAAGTAGAGGAACAGGGAGGCTAAATAATTGGCCCTAGGTCAGACAGCTAGCAATTTTTTCTCTTTTTGAATAGTGCTCCATCAGCAAATGAAGGTCCCCAAAGCGTTACTCCATCCACATCATTTTGGCTGACTGCTTTGAGCAGGCAACATGTTCTAAGCATAATTTTCATTGTGTTTTATTACATACACCCACTTCTCACTTAGTTAGGCATTCCTGGGAAAACTTTCACATGACATTAGACCTCCCCAATCATCCTTGCAATGCCTGCAGTGATTGCAGTAAATTACTCAGAGTTCATGCAGGGCTGTGTTGAATGGTTCACATTAAGCCAAAGTCTAAAGTTGGAAGTCTAAGGAGATTCATGTAAATGGGACCTACAGTAAAAGAGTGAAAGCTAGAACTCCATAAGACGATCTTGCTTTTCTGGTCTCACACGTTTTCTACCTTTGACAGGGTGCAGTGTTAGCACATTTCTACCACTTAGTTTAGTGGAAACTATGTGAATGTCCCTTCTTGGATAGGTTTCTGCCTTACTCAGTCCCACTTCCCCAGATCCTGCTGTACTGTAGAAATGTTATGATTAAATACTCTTTGACTAGAAAGTCAAACAGAGCACCACTTCCCTTGAATTTTCTGAAAATCGAGTTGTTTATCATCGTCTTAATAATTTAAAAATTTAAAGTCAGAAATGTGGTTTTCCCCCAAATTACACTCTGTTTGATACACCGATTGCTGAGAAATAAACTATCTCCAAACAGTTGCTTTTAATGGTAATGAGTTATTGCCTTTGGTAAGGCTGAATGCTGTCTAGGAGATTCTTGTGCTGGTCCCACGTGTGCAGTTGCATTTGGTCATAGACAGAGGCAGAAACATAAGATGGTTTTACCTTTGTAGTCCAGGTGTGGGCAGACAACCTGGGAGGGTGGAGCCTCTCTTTCTATCCCCAAGTGATGTTGCATCATGAAGTCTTGTTGGAGAAACGACAGACACAAATGCATTTGGCTCTTTTTCCTCCAATCACAATTTGTTCAGTGATTCCTGGTTTTCATTTGACTCGTGTGTTAGTCCGGGTAGAATAGAGACATAAAATCCAGGAAGACTCATATGTGTTTAAGAAAGAGCCTTATATACAAGAGCAATTGAATATTGAGAAAACATCCCAGCCCAGTCCAGATCAAGTCCATAAGTCTGATATTAGCCCATATGTCTGATACCCATCTATAAATTTCTCTTCAGACTAACAAAACACATGCAATGATGCTGAGTGCAGGAAGGTCACAGGCCAGTGGGTAGAAAGTCTTGTGGATCCAGTGGTGGTGGAAGCATCTCAGCACTGGCAGGGATCTCCCTGTAGCTCTTCCAGTTCCAGGGCTCTAGCATAGCTCCATGTGTCTTGTCATCAGGAAGTTGGAGTGTCCCACCTTCAGGGAGGAATACAAGAGTTCCCAGAATCCTCAGGAGAAGGCCATGTCCACATGGAAGCCTCATTGGCTATGGCCTGATTGACAGGCTAGACTTCACCCCTTCACAAGTTGACAGGACATTATGTAACTGCCACAACTCATAAAGTGCATTCAAGGGACAGCTAACTAGGAGATCATAGACGTACACGTTGCTAATGGCAAAAAGAGATCCTCCTCAACGAAGCAGTGGCCGCAGAGGGGTGTGCATGCAACTGATGCACTGGCCCTGCGTCCCCTCCCTTCCCCCCACACCACCCGGGAAGCTCCCCTGGCTCTTTCCTCTCTGTTCCTGTTAGGCGCCATTGAGCAGTTCTGACTCAGCGACCCCAGGTCCCACAGAATGAAACGCTCCCTGGCCCTGCGCTGACCTTACAATCGCTGCCACAGTTGAGCGCATTGTTGCAGCTCCCATGTCAACCCATTTTGTCAAGGGTCTTGCTCTGTTCCCCTGCCCCTCCACCTTATCAGATGGGATCACCTTCTCTGGGCACTGGTCTCTCTTGATAGCACGTCCAAAGTACATGAGACAAAGTCTTGCCATCCTTGCTTCTAGGAATATGGTTGCTGCATTTCTTCTGAGACGGACTTGTTTTTGGAAAAATCACTGGTTGTCAAATGTACGTGGTGTTCTAAGAGTTTACTACAAGGGCTCCAAACACAATTAGAAAAGTCCTCTCTGATGAGGTGACATGTCAGTGCAGACTTGAAGGATATGTACGCCTTGAATAGATGATAAGAGGAGAGAAGAGAATGCTCCGCTTGTCTTAGTTGTTGAGTGCTGCTATACCCCACACATAATGGGTGGTTTAAAAAAAAAAAAAGACATTGTCCCACAGTTTAGGAGGCTAGAAATTCAAATTCTGGGCACTGACTCTAAGGAAGACTTTGTTCTCTGTGTCATCTCTGGAGGAAGATCCTCACCTCTTTTGAGTTCTTGCTCCTTGGAAATCTTGATGTGACTTGACTTATTTTCCCTTCTATCTCTTCGTGCCCAATTGCTCTTATATTTGAGAAGAGATAAGTCTAAGATGCATCCTGCACACTAAT
The DNA here is from genome assembly GCF_000313985.2 of Echinops telfairi. Lineage (NCBI taxonomy): Eukaryota > Metazoa > Chordata > Mammalia > Afrosoricida > Tenrecidae > Echinops > Echinops telfairi. Next base: position 20,773,128 of record NW_022103898.1, read on the forward strand.
ACTAACCCATTCTCAAATGAGATTGATACCACGGCATAGGAGTTAATATTGGCAGCACATATTTTGGAGGGGGACACAATTCAGATCATACCCTTCTGCTCTCCAGTCTCTCAAAATCCATATCCTTCCCTCATACAAAACACATTCACTCCACCCCTTTGTTGCAAAAGTTTTCACTCAACTACAAGTCCCGTATCTCATCTTCTGAATCATCTATATTCAAATATGGGTGACATCCCAGCATATTCCATCCTCGAGCAAATGTCTTTATCTGTGAGCTGTGAAATCTAGAATACAAGAGATCTGAGCCCAAAGTACAATGGTGGAAAACACAAGGTAGACATTTGTATTACCAATGAGAAAAAAATTGGAGGGGAAGAAGGGATAATAGGCATCGAATCAATCCAAATCCCAAACTGAACAAACAACTTTGGCTCTCAAGGCTTGAGGATACTCCTGACATCCTAGAGACCATCTGGCAATGACCTCACCCTCCAGAATCTTGGTATTGGTCATGCTCTCATGCTTCTACATTAAGGCCCCATGGACTTGGACTTCAGCTCCACCTTCTAGGCCCACTGAGACAGTATCTCTGCTTCCTAGGCTTTAGGCCATCCTATTCTCTTAGTCCATCTGAGTGGTGACCCCACCCCACCCCTGAACCCTTGTAGGCCCATTTTGCCTGCTCCCTGTTGGTGGCAGCCCTGCCCCTCCTCTTTGGATGGTGACTTCAAACTTTATGGTCAAATTGAATGGTAGCTTGGACTCCTAGGTGGGTGTGAATCCACACATTAGAGCCTATGAGGCCTTTGTTCCACCACAGTTTGAAGTGGATGTAACTCTGCTTCTCCTGCTCCTTTCAATAGTTCTGCCGACCCTCAAACTACTTCAAGGGTGGTTCTTTTACTGTCTTGGAGGAAAGCAGATGTACAGTGAACCCTCGTTTATCGCGGTTAATCAGTTCTAGACCCTACCGTGATAAATGAAATTCCGCGAAGTAGGATTCCTTATTTGTAAATCAAATATTTTCGTAGTTAGAGCATAGAGGACATGAAAAAACACCCTTTAGTCACCATTACACTTGTATTACCCAATTTATTAAAAGAAAAAGGGAAAATACAGTAAAACATTTTGGATGTTACAATTATCATTTATTATTATTATATTATTTATGGCATCTAGTTTACAGTATTACATATTTCACATATAGTATTATTCTACATAGTTCTTACAAATACTGTAATCAATGGTGTGCAACCTCCATGATTTTCTTGCCATCTTTGGTCATATCCAAAAGTTTTACCTTTTCCTGGATGGTGAGCATCTTCCTCTGGCGCTTATTTTTATTGTCAGAAGGCTTAGAAGAAGCAGCTCGTTTAGGAGCCATCATAGGGCTTAGATAAAATTTCTTAAAAATCACAAACAATTACAGTACACTTTACAAAAGCAAAAATGCATCTGATACATAGCTCCGATATGTAGCAATGCAGACAGAAGCGTGTACAGTATGATCCAATCAGTGGCAGTAGTGACAGAGCATGTGCTGTTACGCAAAAACTGCGATAGAGTGAAGCAGCGGGAGTCGAAGCACGAAGTGACGAGGGTTCACTGTAGTCCCTTTGGCTTATTTCCTACAAGAAAATTCCAAGTTTTCCTTTCTTTTGTCCTTTCTCTGTCTCCTTCAGTCTCAGGTGATGGGTTTTCTGTTGTGGTTGTTGGCTATCAATTTTGTTGAACCATCAATCATGAGCTTCATCTCTAACTAAATACTGGGTCAATAAGTCCTTGGAGAGAATTTCAGAGCAGATATCTTTAGCTTCTACAATAGACTCTTCCAAAACTTTAAGTTCTGTTTTTATTTTGTACAGTCTTTTATAGTCCACCCCTTTCCTTTCGCATTTCACCGTAAAGGACCAGGAGGAATAATGCAGGCTCTTTAAAATGTAGTTTAGAAATCTCCTTAATCAAATACCAAAGCCTATCACAAGTCTTTAACCAAATATTTGACCATAATTCAAACAAGTTCTTGCCATAACATAAAAATCCTCTCAATTTCTCCATTGTCCATTCACATGTTCATCATTTCCTTTCAAAGCCTCATCGGAAGCACATGTAATGTTCACATTTCCAGCAATGCTCTGCTACTGGTGCCATATGAATTCTCTAAGAACCACAAGACTCTCCATTGCTCTCCTCACTTCCTCTAAGCCCTCTCCCAAATAGCCTTTGATGTCTGCAATTCCATCCAGAGTTTCTTAAAGACATACTAGACTTCCACTACCTTACTCCCTTTAGACTTCACTCCTCACCCAATTCCAAAACCACTTCTGTACTTTAGGTCTCTGTTAGAACAATATCCTACTCGTTGGCACCTAATTATGTCTCCAGTATCTAGTGGTACTGTCACAGAAATGCCATAGGTGGGAGTTTTTAACTGTAGAAATTAATTTTCACAGAGTTCTCTAGGCTAGAAGTCCAAATTCAGGATGTCTGCTTTAGGGGAAGATGTTCCTTGCTCAGCCTGGAGGAGGATTTTTATCTCTTTTGCGTTTCTCCACTTGGGTGATCTTCATGTGACCTGGCATCTCTCATTCCCCATCTCCCATTACTTGATTGCTTGTTTCAGCCTTTCTACATCTCAGAAAAAGACTGACTTAAGACACCCTGCTTCATTAGCATAATAAAGACAACCCATTCCCTAAAGGGATTATCATCATGGGTGCTGGGTTTAAGATTTACAGTATACACAGTATACGTTTGGGGAGGGGGACACAATTCAAACCATAGTGCAAGTACAGGAAACAGAATTTGGAAAGGTTCTGAAGCAGAACGAAAGTTGATGAAACCAACCTGTTCAAGAGGAAAGACTTCCAACTAATGATGCTGGAGGTACATTCCTCCTCCAGTTAAATGAGCAGGTAGAGTCTAACTACTTCTTCTGCGTAGTCTATCAGCTGTCAAGTCTTGTTTATGCATATAATGCTTTCAGTCAGTATTATAAGATCTTGTCCTTAAAAAGAAAACACCCTTTAATAGGAAACTTAAACCGACAAACAAAATTAACTCAGAGGAACAAAATGGTCCTAAGGCCCTCAGAGAGATGAGAGCGATTATTACTTCGATGATACAGGCAGATAGCAAGTTACTAGAGGAAAAGTAGCATCCAACGGATGAAAAAGCAAAGGTTCTTGAGTGCTGAAATTGTGACCGTTGAATCTTTTTTTTTAGTTAAGAGGATTGGATATTAAAGTTGAGAATATCTTCTAGAGTGCGTTTTAAAGTCAAAGTGAAAAATAGGAGAGAAAAGATAAGTAATTCTGTCTATCCTGAAGGCTCAATGATCTACTAAAAGAAGCACATAATAGAAAGGAAGTCTATAATGCCAACTTGAGGCCAGGTGGTGCAGAATTTGGATGCTTTCCCAGGAAGTTGGGGCTTGGTTTCTGAAGACGGAGTTGAACCATGGAGCGGTGTCAAAGAGTTGGGAAATCTGATCTAAAGTGAGTGAGGTGTTCTAGTTTATTCTAGGATCACACCTCTGAAGGGGTTGGAGGGCAAGAGGCAACGTGCAAACAGCAATTCATGGCATACCTCTCTTATTCCAGGCACGGTGCTAAAAGCTTTACATCAATCCTCTTCATATGATTTCTTACCTTAGCCTATTAGCCAGTTATTTCCCCTTATTCGACAATTGAGAAGATGAAGCTCAGCTAAGTTCTGTAGCTTATCCCAGATGACAAGCAGATAATGGGGCAGATTTGTGCTTGGAATCTTGGTTTATCTGGATCCGAAGCTCCTATTTTCCCACCATATGACCACGCCTCCTTAAAACCGCTCAAGTGTTTCTCTCCTGCCTCTTATCTTTCCTTATTCCCTGGAGCAATTTACATTGCCCTCCCCCTCCCTTTTCTTTGTCCCTGCACCGAGTGGCTGGCGAGTAGCAGCTCTCTGGAGAGAGAGGACAAGAGCTCAAGTGGTAAGAGCCACAGCGATGACTTTATTTCCCACCTTCTATCAAGGACATAAGGAGCTCTGCTATCATGGTAAGGTAAGCATTAGGCTGTTAACCAAAAGATTGGTGGTTCAAACCCACCAGCTGCTTTTATCAGAAAAAAGGGGGAGGATTGTTTGCTCTCATGAAGATTTACTTTCTCCCATCGAAGCCCTATATAGGTTCCCTGTGAATCAGAATGCCACTGGGCACATTTGGTCCACCAACCATAGAGTTAGTAGGACAACTCTTTAGGACCACCAAGGGATCGGTGTCTTTGATTGTAGTTGCGTGCTGACGACAGTTGATTCCAACTCATATGGACTCCATGGGACAGTAACTTTGCCCCGTATGGATTTCTCGGTTGCAACCTTTATGGAAGCTGGTTACCAGGCCTTTCTCCAGCAGAGCAGTTTGGCAGTTCTGAGCTGCCAGGCTTTGGGGTAGCAGCCAAATACTTAGGCATTACACCCACTCCATCTCTTTGAAGGTCTCTTTGAAGAGAAGTCTCTTCCCTGGGAACTGGGGTCTCGGGACCACAGGTCCAGGGTACCTAAGACAAGGCCGCAACATCTTGACTTCTAGGTAGCATTCTGGTTATATGTCTTCCAAGACAAATATTCCGCGATTTATTCCTTTTTCTGGTAGTTCATGGTATATTTCAGAGTCTTCACCCATACCGTAATTCAAATGCATCCATTCTTCTTTGATTTTCCTAGTGGAAAGTACCATGGACTGCTAGAACAAAATCAGGCAATCTGCTAATCTGTAAATCTGCTAGATCTACAGCTTCCGAAAGCCTATAAGTAAGAATTGAGTCCCTTGGAAGCAGAGGCTCAATGGTGGGTCATCTTTATTGGAGCAGATCACCAGGGCTTTTGATAGCCACGGGACAGTGGAGGTTCAAACTGATGACCTTTCAGTTGGTAGCCGAGTGCATAACAGCTGTGCTACAAGAGTATCCAGCAATCTTTCTGCCTTTTTGCAAGAGACTTCCTCTACAGCTTGTGCATAACACAAAATAGTGAAGTTGTCTATTGTACTACACTTGGGTGTCTGGTGGCACTGTGGCTACTAGCCACAAGGTTCGTAGTTCAAAACTACCCGTCACTCCACGGAACAAAGATGAGAAAAGATGAGACTTTCTACTCTGGTAAAGACTTACAGTCCTGGAAACCTGCTGGGGCCCTTCTAGCTGGTCCTGTGGGTCAGATGGGTCGCAGAGAGTTGGTTTGGACTTAATGGTGGTGAGTATGGTTTTTTTGAGTTTTAGGCATCTGAGGGTTTGAAACCTCTTTTTAGCTGTACTTTTTTAATCGTTTTATTAGGGGCTCATACAACTCTCATCACAATCCATACATGCATCAATTGTGTAAAGCATATTTGTACATTCATTGCCCTCATCATTCTCAAAACATTTGCTCTCCACTTAAGCCCCTGGCATCAGGTCCTCATTTTCCCCCTCCCTCCCTGCTCCCCCCTCCCACATGAACCCTTGATAATTTATAAATTATTATTTTGTCATATCTTGGCCTGTCCGACGTCTCCCTTCACCCACTTTTCTGTTGTCTGTCCCCCAGGGAGAAGGTCACACGTAGATCCTTGTAATCGGTTCCCTCTTTCCAACCCACCCTCCCTCTACGCTCCCAGTATCACCACTTACACACTGGTCCTGAAGGGATCATCTGCCCTGGATTCCCTGTTTTTCCAGTTCCTATCTGTACCAGCGCACATCCTCTGGTCTAGCCAGACTTGCAAGGTAGAATTTGGATCGTGATAGTGGGGGGGGGGGGGGGGAAGCATTTAGGAACTAAAGGAAAGTTTTATTTTTCATTGTTGCTACATCACACCGTGACTAACTCGTCTCCTCCCCGAGACCTTTCTGCAAGGGGATGTCCAGTAGCCTACAAATGGGCTTTGGGTCTCCACTCCGTACTCCCCCCTCATTCACTATGAAAAGATTTAGTACTTTTTTATACTCTTTTTCTGAAACACCTTCCTTCTAAAGTGATCCAAGAAACCAACAATGGGAGTTATGGAATGAATCACAAAAGGAAAAGAAAGAAGTCAATCCTCCCTTTCTTGACAATGGTCTTATGACTCTGGCATTCCGATTTAAGCTTCTCCAAAATATCCCAATCATATATTCTTTATGTGTGCTGCTGATTAAAATATGATGCACCTTAAAAGCCATTCCAGACTGCTGTGATGTGGCCACACAAATGACGTCAGCATTAAATACCTCATCGCCATCATGTCAACTTTGAGACCACTGCTGGATGAATCATGGGAGGAACAAAATGCTTAGCAAAATGTTTTCCTTTCTGATTGCTGGGCTGAGGATTATTCGATTAAAGGATAAAGGCAAATTGGTCAAATATGTGAATGCCAGGAGTTTATTTTTATCTCAGCGAAGCACATTTTGAAATGCAATGAGCTGATGAGAGTGTCCTCTCTGTGGTCCTCTGTAAATGGGGACTTGTGGGGGTGGGCAGGAAGGCCTGATAACCCAGTCATGTGAAGGCCTGGCTGACCAGTTTCTTGTTCCTGTTTTCCTGATACTGCAGTGTATCCAGAGAGCCCCCAAACCTTCTCAACACAGTGATTTTGTAATCAGCAGACACGGACCCTTTCACAGAGTTCATTGAAGCATGTGCAACGTTGCGGACACAATCTGCAGGTCTTGTTTCCCAGAAACATTCCTCCTTTGACCTCAATGTCCCTGCAACCTGTCACACTTTCCCATCTGTCTCGGTACCTGTCCTGTTACCCAGGAGGCTAAGGGACCAGGAACTTGAGAAGAAGCCGAAGGAAGGCGAAAGGGTCTGTGGTCACCTCCAGGGAATTCTGTGACTGAGAGAAGAGCCAACTGCCTCCTTTTTTCAGAAGCCCATGTCATCTCATTACCTTTCCTTGTTTTGGAAATATCATGAACAGCAATGACAAAATGGAGAAATGGCAAAGTTGGTAACGTGTCTTCCGTGAAACTAAACTACGATGAAGCGTTCTTTGTCTTGCATAATCTTTACAATAACACTAAGAGACAGGTGTGGTTATATACATGAGATTCACTGGGTGCAACAAGCTTGGATTTGAACCCATGCATTTCTACTCTGGGCCCTAGGTGTATAATGACTACCTTCAACTGCTTCCCAAAGACACTCAATGCTATGTTTCATTTTTTAATTTCAGACAATACAAATGGGTATAAGGTGGAAAGTTACAGGTTCACTCCCTCCCCAGTTCCTCCACTCAAGTACATTCCAGCCTGGATGGACCAGTTCACTTCATTCTCTGCCCAGCCTCTACTGGACAGCATGCTATGAAGGATCCAGTTTCTCATAGAAGCAAAGCCACCTTGGGTAAACCGTCGGATCTGTGAAAAGACATTTTATCTCCCTGCATCCGCCAGGCTGATTTTCACCCATGGAAAGGCAAGACCAGAGGCTTGTGCATATTTGGTGGCGTGGGGGTGGAGGTGGATGTTGTTCACCAACCAAGCCGGGGAAATCTCTGGGCAGCTGGACTAAGTTGAACGTTTAGAGGACAGTAATTGTCCTCTAAAATACATCACAGACTGTTCCAATGGCCAGAAACCCATCTCCCTATGACACTCACTTAGAGCTCACCATTGCCTACTCTACACAACACAACACACACACACACACACACACACACACACACACACTGGTGTTTCTTTTTCCTTTCTGCTCTCTTCTGGGCTGGAGATGAGATGGTGCAAGCATGAAGGGCACGGTGTCAGTAAGTCCACCCCTGTGAGAATACTAGCGCTGCCACTTATTAAGCACGTGGTCCTGCTCCCATTTCTTACTCTCTGAGCCCCCGTTTGTTGTGGGTAGGTTCCACTGAGGGGGCCATTCCACAGTAGAACAAAACAGTGCCCAGTCCTCCATCTGCCTCACAAGCATTCCCATTGTTGAACCCACTGTTGCTCACACTCCTGTGTCAATACATCTTGCTGAGCATCTTCATCTTTTCACTCATCCGCTACAAAGCACGATGTCCTTCTCCAGATGGGTCCCTCCTGCAAACATGCCCAACACGTAAGTGAAACAAGTGTCCTGATCCTCAATTCGAAGGTGCATTCTGGATGTCCTTCTTCCAAGAGTGCCTGTTTGTTCTCCTATAAAATGGGCTGGATGAGGCCTACACCTCAGGGGAGTTGCCCAGCATTGGGATCACTACGTACAAAGATGGCAATGCCTAGCTCATAGCCACTGATCATCACAGATTGTAGTTGAAGTTCCAGGGTAGGGACGGGCAGCACACTTAGCTTCCAGGATTTGAAAAGGGTTTAGCATGGCCAATTTTCAAATCCTGGAATTGACAAGACCTATGCACCTCTCCTGAAACCAGGTGCCTAGCAGGATACCTGCTATGGACTCCAGAAACGTTGTCAAGTAATCTCCAGGATGACTTCTTCAACGTTATTGAAACATTTGTTGACTCGCAGTTGTGATGAGCCCGAAGCAACAGAAGGGTTTGTGACTAGCTATGAGCTATGGGAAGCAAAGCGACTAGGGAAATGCTACTAAACACCTTGTAAAATATCCATCAGCCCCGATTAATACTATCAGCGGAGATTCCTTGTGGCACGAACAATAGCATCCAGCAGAGTACGGCTGTTTTTGAGGATATTCTTTTGCAAACAACTTACAAACAAAAGAAGTGATCATGAGACCGGGGTGGGGGTGGGGGCGTTGGCAGGGTTGTGATGGGGAGAAGTGCCAAGCTGATGACTGAAGTGGCACCGAAATAGCACATTTCTTGCAAAATCAACCTCCGGAAATGCATCAGCAGAGCTGAGGCTGTTTTCAGTCAGGAACAGACCAGAAGCTGCTCGTTGCATCCAGGGACTAAGCTCCACTAAGGCCAACACGGGTGACCTTGGAGTCGATAGTGAGAGGCAACCCACAGTGAATGAGAACCCATCCAGTCCCTGGTCCAAATGGGGTGGGCCAACAGCCAGCGCATATTATTAGACTGGAAGTTTATTCAGGCCCTAAATTTAACCAGCTGGATTTATTTGCAAAGTACCATTCTATTAAGACGTTTGAATGAAAGAATGTGCCATTTGGTGGAATTTGATGATAGGTTGAACACAATGTCCTTGGCCGTGCCTCTCCTTGTGTGGAGGAAACTGTCTAAGCCAGCGTCTCCCAGTAGCCGGCTTCAGCCAGAGAGGCATCTGCAGGGCAGGCTGGTGCAAAGGGCTGCAGGGAGACCCTCTCACAGAGCAAGGGTTTGGGTAACGTGGACCTCTCTTTAGGGTGACACTGCTAATGACCATGTGCCTGTCAGCTAATGACCATGTGCCTGTCAGCGGGCCAGGGGAGAGGGAAGGGCCCAGGATGGTAGACCACCCATGTCTGCAGCTGTCACGTCCACTCCAGGGCATGGTGAGCCCAGCCCCAGGTGTGTCTGAGAAGAGCTGTGCTCCAGAGGGTTTTCAGTGGCTCATCTTTTGGAAGGAGATCTCCAGGCCTTTCTTTCAAGGCACATCTGAGCGCACTTGAACGTCCAGCCCTTTAATTCGCAGGATAGCGTATGCACTTTTTGCATCTTGCCTGCCCCCAGGGACTTCAGAGTGGAAGAAAAAAAATCATAGAATGAGCTAGACTAGGAGGCGAATTGGACCCACCCCTGGGGATGAGGTGTGATTTACAATGGACACCTCCCTCCTTCCCTGGACAGGCACTTGCTGACACAAGTCAAGGGAGCCAAGTCATGTAAACACTCTCATGCTTGCTTTTACTTTAAATTTTAAAATCATTTTTCAACAGAGATTGATGGCACCCAATGTGGAAAGCTGAAAGACAAGCTGATATCACATACTACAATCTTATATTTGGTGTGTGCAATATGTACACACAACATTACCAAGATCTAAAGGGATTGATATCAAAGTGTTCCTCCTTAATCTGGAATTAGAAATGCTTTACATGCATCTCTTTGCCCCTCATTTTGGTTAAAGTATTTTTTTTCACAAGTGAACGCAACTCGCTCTTGTAACATGAAAAGTCTCTTTTTTGGTTTTGCAACTGATTTTCAGATCTATTCCCTCGATGTGTGTAAAAATCAGGAGGTGATGGCTGTGGAGGGTGGAAAATGTGTTCAGTAACCTTGAGAAGGAAATCAAAGCCCTTCTGGGAATGGTTCCTTTGGACTGATCACTGTGCTCACCTAATAGGAGCTCCGGTGGCACAGTGGGTTACTCATTGGGTGGCTAACCACAAGGCGAGCAGTTCAAGTACTCCACTCCTCCTCAGGAGACAGATAAGCCTGTCAGCTACTTTAAATATTTTCAGCCTAGAATTCCAAGGGGGCAGTTCTATTCTGCCCTATAAGGTCACTCTGAGTTAGAACTGAGTCCATGACAGTGAGCTGGAATTGGATTTGTGTGTGCCTGTGTGCACGTTAGACCCAATGTTGGACAATGTCATGCTCTGAGTAGCCTCCCTGGGCAGCATGTATCTGATATATAAGGTGAGTTGGGCATATAAAGATTGGTTTCAATTAACCATTTCATTTATACCAATTGACCAAAGTCCTACTCTATCAGCTGTTAGTGGACAAACTGCTGAGCATATGGGACACGTTGAAAGAAAGATCGAAGACACAAAGATAATGCAGTACTTCTCTGGAGCGGATACACAATGTAGGTGGAGGCATAGAGTCCAGAGCCTGAGACAGCTGAAGGATGGAAGGAAGAGGGATTCTTTGAAGGATAGATGGAGTTATGGAAGAATAAATGGAGGCACCATGGTTACAGCACGCATTCGCTGGTTGGGCCCACAAGTCACTGCAAGGTAGAAAGATGTGGCAGGCTGCTTCTGTAAAGATGGAAGTCTTGGAAACTCTGTGGGCAATGTGACTCTCTCCTATAGGCTTGTGATTAGTTGGAATGGGCTTGACAGCAGTGGGTTCGTTTGGTCTTTATTTGTATGTGCACATTATGCTAAAAGCTTCTTATGAGGTATCCCAGTTCTTTCTTCAACTGCCCTCATGGCCACTGAGTCAATTCTGATTCATAACAACCCTTCAGGGCAACCCTATAAGACAGGGTAGAACTGCTCCCGCAGATTTCTGAGACTAAGTCTTGATTGGAGTAGAAATTCTTGTCCTTCTCTAGGGGAGCAGTTGGTGGTTTCGCACTGCTGACCTTGTGGCTAGCAGCCCAATGTGTAACCACTAAGCCCCCTGATCAACTGGCCTAGGAGGCAGGTATTGTTTGTTTCCATTGGCAACCGAAGAAACCTTGGGGAATTGGGTCACAAATCAACGTTAGGTCTTCTCTACTCCAACCTCTCCTCCGTGAGTGGTCTTGTGTAAGGCAGAACGCATGATGAAGATGTGTAATATACAGTAAGCTCTCAAAGGGGAGGTCCATGGGGGCAGACTTAGCAGGGGATGTTCCGGTGTTGACAGGGCAGCGGGGTCCTTGAATCTATCAGTCTTGCTGCCATATGCAGCTAATAATGTGTGGATGTCGGTTCTGATTCACAGATTTGTCTTCAGACCAAACTACTTACCCCAACTCATGTTGTGTCTCACATTCCCGTTTGTTCCAGGGGCTCCTCGTCTCTCATTTTGTGATCCCACCTTCCTCGGATGGCCTCAGTGTATCTCTAAAAACTCACATGCATCCCCCTCTCCCTAGCTCCACTTTGGGCCAGGCTGCTGCAGGCCAACTCAACCCGTCTCCCGTGTGCTTCCCTGAATGATGTCTTTGAGTTACTGAAGACTGGAAAGGCACCCGACAGCCACTTCGGGGCGCATGTAAGTGTGATTTGGATTGGCGGCCATATCCAGTACCACCTGAGATGTTAGGCAGGCATTTCATGCATTGGTAGAGGCACTCACTCATTAAGTATTGGTGAGTGTCTATATGTCCCCTCCATGCTTGTTGAAAACATTTCTCCTTTAGTGTTTGGAGGACAGAGGTGTCAGTTTACAAGAAACATCACACACGTGCTTTCCCAAGTGGTAGCCTTTCCTGTAGAGTTAGTCACAGTGTGGTCTGTTTGCTTTTCCACTAAGCAGGGATAAGCAGAATCCAAGGTGAATAGAAAAATGAGATGGTATACATACGTTACAAGCATGACGTCTGGGACAAGTGCTTTTTTAAAAAAAGTAAAAACAGAAAGACACTGTACTGTGAATCGGTGAAGACTCACAGCGCCCACCATTAGATTCCCACCCAACAATTCATTCACATTTTGTGTCATCCCATTCAGTGCAATCCCTTCAATGCAGTGCCACGTACCCCGTTTCTTCCCTGTGTTCCCTGTTTCCATTCTTCTTTATTTCCTAACTATTTTGAACTTTGTCCTTGGGTAAGTATTGCCATTTTGAAGTCAAACAGTTGACGAGTCAAAGGTGTGCATACCTCACTTGCCTTATTGTTCCCCTTCTAGCCTGGACTATTGTTTGGCTCAATATTGAGTGTGATGGGGGTGGGGGCGTGGGGGTGGGGGTGAGGGGATGGAGTTCAGTGCCAGACCTGAAGGGTGAATCAGGGCCATAGCGCAGAGCTGCAGGGTGCCCACCACGGGGAATTGTGCTTTCAGTAAATGTTAGGGCTTGTTATTGTGAACAGTTGTAGATTTGAGCCCTAGAGCCTCCTGGATCCTTTGACTAACCCTTTCCTTCTTTTACAGAGCACTGGAGGCATAGTGGGTATGCACTGGGCTATGATCTGAAAGGTCAGCTGTTTGAAACCATGAGTGGCTCCTCGGGAGAAAAATGAGATTTTCTACTGCCCTAAAGAATGACAGTCTCAGAAACCCACAGGGGCAGTTCTACCCTGTCCTATAGGGTCACATGAGTCAGCACCAACTCAATGGCATTGAGTTTGTGGTGTGTTTGCTTGTTAAATATCCCCTCTGTTATTTATTCGACTTTAGTTTAGTTTTTTACTTAGCTTTTAACAAAGTTGCCAAACTTCTCTAAGCCTCAGCTTCTTTATTTGAAAGATACAGATACTTCCCTCTTGGAACAGTGGGCTAAGCTTTGGGCTGCTAATTGACACATCGGCACGTTGAAATCACCAGCCCATCTGTGGGGAAAAGATGTGGTTTTCAACTCCGGTAAAGAGTTACAAACTTGGAAACCCCAAAGGGCAGTTCTCCTCTGCCCTATAGGGTTGCTATGAGTCGACCTCCACTTGAGGGCAGTGAGTTTGATTTTTGGTTTTATAGAGGGCTTGGGAACATAAGCAAGGAAATAAAATGTAAGGCACTGAGCACAATGAGAGGCATGGAGGGAAGGATTCCGTACACATTATCCTTATTCATGATACCAGGCCACCAGGCTAAAAGCAGGAGCACATCTTTGCCTAGCTTCCTTCCACTGCACCAACTTGTTCCTCCTACTCCTTCCTCCCTAGAGCATTCCGCTAATAAATGGCTTTCACAAGATTCCCCATATTAGGCTCTGCTTCTGGAGAACCCTCCCTGAGACAGGCACCAGACACCTGAGGACCAAGTCCAGAATCACTGTGGGCGATAACGTTCTGGAAAATAAGTTAAACTACAAGATGCCTCAGGTCACACAGTATGTGGACTGTCTGGGGAAGAGTTTGCTAGCACCTGTACTGACCCCGACAGCGAGAGCCTCCCTAACTTAGGGGGCACAAGAGCCGGTGTGAGCCCCACAATCCATGGCTTCCAGGCTTCTTTGGATGGAACAGAAAGGTGAAAGCAAGCTATCAGGCAGTTCCTAGCGGCATTACTAAAAGCAACACCTAAAAAATACTGCTCCAAATATATTGTCTTATTTCTTCAGAGAGGATTCTTGGATATCAGTTTAAATAGATTGCACCCATAGCAGATAGTTTAGTGGTCTGATTCTTTGCTTACTTATATAGGCATTTTTACTAAATTAAGAAAACATTTTAGGTACCTGATTTTGGTGGTAATTTCGTGCTTTGTTTTCCCCACCAGTTTGTTATCTCACAATAGACTTAAATGTGGCCCTCAATGTGTTGTTGCTGGTTACCATTGAATCAACAGTGACTCATGGCAAACCCTGTTTTTCTTTGTGATTTATTCTTTTTATTTTAAACTTAAAAAGGAAGAACCAATTGTGGCTTTGTAAAGACTATGAACAGAAAAAATGTTAGTGGATACTGGTTTTCTCCTAGATGAATTCTTTGAGTCCTCCGGGTATTGCCAATTTTCCAGACCTATTGCTACAGGCAATCATCAAAGACTGCAGTCTGCAGTATAGGTTACAACTCAATGTAAAGAACACCAAAATCCTCACAACTGGACCAATAGGTAACATCATGATAAATGGAGAAAAGATTGAAGTTGTCAAGGAGTTTGTCTTGATTGCATCCGCAATCAATGTTCTTGGGATCAGAAGTCAAGAGATCAAAAGATGCATTGCCTTAGGTAAATCTGCAAGGGTGTTACTTTGAGGATTAAGATGCGCCTGACCCACGCCATGGTATGTTTAATGGCCTCATAGCTTGTGAAAGTTGGACATTGGATAGGGAAGTCCAAAGAAAAATCGATGCATTTGAATGGTGTTGCTCCAGAAGAATATTGAAAATGCCTTGGATGGCTAAAAGTGTAACTATATGTGTCATGGAGGAAGTACAGCCAGAATGCTCCATCGAGGCAGGATGGAGAGACTTTGCCTAACAGGCTGTGGACCAGACACCATGTTTGGCCATGTAAAGGGCAATGAAAAGAGGAAGGCCCTCCAGGAGAGGGATGGACACAGTGGCTGCAACAAGGGGCTCAGGCACAGGGGTCACTGTGAGGACGGTGCAGGGTGGGACCATTTCAGTGCAGACACAAATGAACCCCCTGGAAGGACTTTCTTTTGGGCCTCGAGACAGTGAAGAGCCGTCAAGGAGAATGCGGCCTCTGATCATGGCAAGTAAATTGGACCTGGCAGGTGTGATGACAAAAGCAATTCCCCTGAGAGGCTGCTTTACACTGGTGTCAGACGTCTGAGATGGCAGGTGTGCAGAGACAAAAGAGCTGTCCCGGAGCTCTCCGCTGGGCCCCTTCAGTCTGACTGTCTCCGATGTCCTCCAGCTGGGGCAGGAACAATTGAGACACC
>NW_022103898.1:20788315-20796457 GCF_000313985.2 Echinops telfairi
TTATATAGGCATTTTTACTAAATTAAGAAAACATTTTAGGTACCTGATTTTGGTGGTAATTTCGTGCTTTGTTTTCCCCACCAGTTTGTTATCTCACAATAGACTTAAATGTGGCCCTCAATGTGTTGTTGCTGGTTACCATTGAATCAACAGTGACTCATGGCAAACCCTGTTTTTCTTTGTGATTTATTCTTTTTATTTTAAACTTAAAAAGGAAGAACCAATTGTGGCTTTGTAAAGACTATGAACAGAAAAAATGTTAGTGGATACTGGTTTTCTCCTAGATGAATTCTTTGAGTCCTCCGGGTATTGCCAATTTTCCAGACCTATTGCTACAGGCAATCATCAAAGACTGCAGTCTGCAGTATAGGTTACAACTCAATGTAAAGAACACCAAAATCCTCACAACTGGACCAATAGGTAACATCATGATAAATGGAGAAAAGATTGAAGTTGTCAAGGAGTTTGTCTTGATTGCATCCGCAATCAATGTTCTTGGGATCAGAAGTCAAGAGATCAAAAGATGCATTGCCTTAGGTAAATCTGCTGCAGACATCTCTGCGGGGTATTTAAAAGCAAGGGTGTTACTTTGAGGATTAAGATGCGCCTGACCCACGCCATGGTATGTTTAATGGCCTCATAGCTTGTGAAAGTTGGACATTGGATAGGGAAGTCCAAAGAAAAATCGATGCATTTGAATGGTGTTGCTCCAGAAGAATATTGAAAATGCCTTGGATGGCTAAAAGTGTAACTATATGTGTCATGGAGGAAGTACAGCCAGAATGCTCCATCGAGGCAGGATGGAGAGACTTTGACTAACAGGCTGTGGACCAGACACCATGTTTGGCCATGTAAAGGGCAATGAAAAGAGGAAGGCCCTCCAGGAGAGGGATGGACACAGTGGCTGCAACAAGGGGCTCAGGCACAGGGGTCACTGTGAGGACGGTGCAGGGTGGGACCATTTCAGTGCAGACACAAATGAACCCCCTGGAAGGACTTTCTTTTGGGCCTCGAGACAGTGAAGAGCCGTCAAGGAGAATGCGGCCTCTGATCATGGCAAGTAAATTGGACCTGGCAGGTGTGATGACAAAAGCAATTCCCCTGAGAGGCTGCTTTACACTGGTGTCAGACGTCTGAGATGGCAGGTGTGCAGAGACAAAAGAGCTGTCCCGGAGCTCTCCGCTGGGCCCCTTCAGTCTGACTGTCTCCGATGTCCTCCAGCTGGGGCAGGAACAATTGAGACACCATCCCTCTCTGAGCTTGGGACCTGCCCTTGGGGCTAATGTTACCATGCACTCACAAAACATATCACCACCGCTTATAAAGGCTTTCCATCTACTTCATTGCATACGCGAGTTTCGCCGTCAATAGTTGAGTCATCCTCCTCTGTTACCGAAAAGGACATGATAGCTCAGGAGGGTAGTAGCTGTTTCACTCCCATTGTGTTGGTCACTCCCGGGGGAGTCACTCGCATACTCCTGGCAAACCACTCCCCCTCCCCCACCCGCACCCAACAGAACAAATTACTGTGTGGTCCTGTGCCATCCAAGTGGTCAGTTGCCAATTGGACCATTGTACTTCAAAGGGCTTCCACTGACTGGTTTTCAGAAGTAGGAGGAAGAAGATTCTCTCTTCTCAGTCTGGAAGCATCACTGAGACCCACGCAGCCTCACAGCCACACCACCACTGGCAGACGGGTGGTGGATGCACTTGGGGTGCATTGACTGGGAATCGAACCTGGATCTCCCACATAGAAGTCAAGAGTTCTACCACTGATCACCGATGCCTCATTTGAAGCCCGATTAAAATGCAGTGTGGGTGATAATAATGTAAGCTGTTTGCAAGTCCTTTCTATAAAGAAAAAGACATTTGTTTGCTCTGAGAATTATATCCAGCAAGAGTAATTTCCCTGAGCGATGGCTGGCAGTGGACTTTGGGGTGTCTTATAAAATGGGGGCGAGGAGCAGAAGGGGGCTCCAAAGAGGATCCTGGGACCCTGTTTCTTTATTCTCTCTCCAGGGTCCTGGGGTCTGCCCAGGGTCTGGGAATGAGCGGCCGAGACTGACTGACTTCAAGGTCTGGCCGATCTTCCTCTTCAAAGCACTCTTTCAGCTCGGAGGTCAGAGGTCTCATCGTATCTCTCGCAGATCCTTTCAGAGCACTAATGGACTACTTTAGGAGCCCGCTTGCTAAAAGCCCTCCCGCTCTTGGAAAGGGGGGCTTTTAAAGAAGAGGCGTTTGTTAAGTGGGCCACTCTGCACTTCTCCATTTCTATGGAACGGGTGTTTGATACTCAAGAGGGCATTTGTCATTTGGGGGAAAGGTTAAATCAATTATTTTGCCTAAAGATGAAAAAGATGGAGAGTCCGCTTAATAACAGGCTTTGGGTCTATGAGGAGCTATTCTAGGGAAGGAGATAAGCATCTATCCATCCTCCTGACAACAGGAGGAACATTGGACTTTTGTTGAGGAAAGAGCACCCAAGTGAGGCAGCTGGCAAGACCTTCAGAGTGTGGAACTGTCTTTTGGGGGCAGATTATCAGTGGGATCTCCCTCACAGGAGATCATTGGGAATGGAGCTTGTGGCTGAATGACTCCTAAAAGCTTTCTCTTGGTTTGATGCCTCTGTGATTTGCCAGGAGCTGGGGGAGTAAAAGTCAAGGAATGACAAGAGCTAGGCATAGGGCTTCACTGTTGCTTACTCGTGTATACAAACCAAACTCCAACCCACTGCCATTGAGTTGATTGGGACTCACATATAGGGAGTCCCTCCTCATGACCCCATAAGACAGGATAGAGTTACTCTGTAGGGAGAATGTCATTTTTTACACAAAGAATGCCATTCTGTGTGTCCCCCTGGTGCAACTTCCCCATTTCTCTTACTGCTAGCTCATCACAGAATCCTGCCTTCTAGGGATGGACGAAGCCCCCAAGGACCCCGTCTAAAGCAACTCCAGCACCCCATTTGTTTCCCTGTTGTGAGTGGTGGTCTCGCCTCTCCTAGAATGCTTCTGAGGATGGGAAAGTCACCATCTCATTTTGTGGAAAGGAATGGCATTAACAAATGCACAGCGGTGTCTAGCATCAAAAGCCCTTTCATCTGGAAGGCCCCAAAACACACAACGGAGGTGTTTAGTTAACCCTCCACAACAAAAAAACCATAAGACAGACCGCTTCAGGGTGGCTGCAGTAGGTCGATGATGGTCACCCCAGTTTTCACATCCTTTTGCTCGGCCATGTTCAGCATGCCAGTGATCATGGTCTTGGTTAACTTGGGGCAGAGGGACTTCCCAGGAGGTGGAGCTTACAGTGCTACAAGGAATAAAGTTCCAGGCAAACTTGGGATGCATTTATCACCTTTATGTTTCCCTTCATGGTCACCAGATGGTTGCCACAGCCCCAGCATCCAATTTCAACAGAGAGGGAGGGGTAAGACAAAAGGGGGCAGGGACGTCTTCTTTTCCCACAGCTATCTTAACAAAACCAAACGACCTTCTCCTGAAGTCCAAGTAGATTTTCCTCAAATGTCATTGACCAGAACAAGGTCACAGGACCCCCTTCCTCCAAAGAGGAATGAGATTGCCACACTTGGCTTAGACTGACCATACTTTATCCCAAGTGCGGCCAGAATGTAAAGTGGTTTCTGGTATGGAAGAAAAGAGGGATGGTTTGTGCCCGAGTCACCCACAGATATGCCACAAATGCCACGTGTGAGACTTTGGACTCCATTCTGAAGGCAGTGGGCTATCATCAGGCTGAAGCAGAAGGCACTAGAAGCTACTTTATATTTTCAACTTGGAAGTCATATGAAAATTAGATTAGAAGAGACTTGGAGTCAAGATTGAGAGAAGAGAGCTTCATGAGCAGATACTGCAACAATCCAGACATGAGATAATAACTTCCCTGAGGCTATGATTATCAGTGTGCAAATGAAGTGATGGGTTTCAAAGGGCTTTGACCATGAGAGAGGATAGGACATCTGTCTGATTCTATAGGACCGAGATCTCTGCACAAGCATGGGTCCATTTGTGGTTGTTCCCCTTTGCGGACGAGAAAGTGGCAGTGCAAACCCTAAAGAAGGCACCATAGTACATCCATATTTCTCTCTGCTGCCAAGCACGACATGCCTGGCCAAGCTAAAGGGGCAGTGGAAGAATTCCCACCTTCGCGCAGGAGGCCCAAGTTCCATTCCCTGCCAGTGCACCTCATGTACAGCCACCACCTACCTGTCAGTGAAGGCTTGTGTCCTGCCTTGATGCCGAACCAGTCTCAGCAGAGCTTCCTCACTAAAACAGATGAAGAAAAAAGACTTCGAACCAACTTTCAAAAATCAGCCAATGAAACTGTATGGATAATAACCCTCCTATCTCAAGTTGACCATGAGCCTGACGTAGGACTGGGCAGCGTTTCCTTCTCTAATGCTTACAACGCTAAACCAACCCCCCTGCTATAGAGTTGATTCTGATTCATCTCACTCACGCACTCACTCACTCACTCACTCACTCACTCACATCACTTACAACTCGGTGATACTCTATAGGGCTTCTAAGGCCGTGGATCTTTATTGGGATGGATAGCCTCAACTTAGGGGGAAATTGACCTTGGGATCTGCAGTGAATAAAGTCACAGCCTCAAGACCTCTGTGGCGCCGTTCCACGCTGCACGTGCGGGACTGGCATGAGTTGGAGGCAGGTCTCCTTGACAGGCTGGGAGAGTCACCTCATGAGCAGTGGCTTTGGTGACATGCTGGGCGAGGGCACGAGCATGCATTAGTATATGTATACGACTAGACTCAATACTCAAGTTCTGATATTTTCCCATTGCTTCTGTTGCATGTGAAAACTGGACAATGGTTAAGGAAGACCGGTGAAGAATTGATGTCTTTGAATTATGTTGCTGACCCCAAATCGCAAACCAAACCCACGGCCACAAGTTGATTCCAACTCTGAGAGACCCTATATAAGGTCCCCAAGCTGTTGACCTTCACAGGAGCAGGTTGCTTCATCTTTGTCCTGCAGATTGGCTAGTGGGTTTGACCGGCTGACATCGATGTTATCAGTCTAATGCCTGCCCTGGAGGCAAAGACTATTACCTATACCATAGATGGCCAGGAGAATGGAAAAATCTCTGTTGGAAGAAGTACAGCCAAAATCCTCCTCAGAAATTAGGATGGTGAAACCTCATCTCACATACTTCGGATTTAGCATCAGAAGAGACTAGTCCAGGGATAAGACCAATCATGTTTGGTAAAGTATAGCATCCATGAAAAAGAAGAAGGCCACCAAGGAGATGGATTGACACAGTGGCTGCAGGAATAGGCCCAAACATAGGAATGGTTGTGAGGAAGGTCTACAACTTGACTGTGTTTCATTGTGTTGTATAGAGCATCCTGGGGAGTCCAAACCTTCTTGCAAGATCCTAACCACAACACAACAGGTCTTAGAAGTAGATACGGTTTAAAATTATGCAGAAGGATGTGGGCAAGTTATATGCAAATGCCGTGTATGCTAATTTATAGAAAGGACTTGAGCATCCGTGGATTTTCATATCTGGGAATTGAGAGGAAGGGAGTCCTAGAACTGATCCAAGAAGTGACTGTATTTATAAATGCTATAATAAGTTTTGGCCTGTCTGTGTACCCCATGAAGGTAAGATCAAATGCCTAACTTGTTCACCACTCTATATTTGGACCCTAGCATATCGTGGATGCTCAACATTGATAGAACTATTTTATTGAGTGACTACTCTATACCATTTTCTTTTCCCACGTTCCCATGAGGAATCCTTCCCAAATCCTCTATATGAAGAAGATCGTGGCACTAGGATTGTAAGAAGGCTTATTAACAACTTGCAATATAAAAGCTGGTGTAAATTTACTTGCCGAAAGCCAGGAGGACCTCAAGCACATGCTGATGAACATCAAAGCCTGCAGGCTTCAGTATGAATTGAAACTCAATGTAAAGGAAACAGATTCTCACAACTGGACCAATAGACAACACCGTGATAGACAGGGAAAGATCGAAGCTGCCACGGACTTCTTTTTGCTTGGATTCATAATCAGTGATCATGGAAGCAGCAGTCAACACACCAAAGGACATATTGCAGGGACAATCTATTGCACAAGACCTCTTTAACGTGCTGATGGGCCGAGGTGTCACTTTGAGGACTAAAATGACAAAGTCATGTTATTTTCGATCATCGAAGCCATGGCTTTCTTAATGCTGTCATCTGAATGTGAAAGCTGAAAAATGACCAAAAAGACCCCAAAGGAATTGCTGCCTTTAGATTATGGTGTTAGCAAAGAAGTTTGAAAGCACTTCCATGGCTGCTGGAAGAACGACGAGCAAATGTGGCTTGAGGAAAGTACAGCCAGCATGCTCCTTCGAAGTGCGACTTTGTCTGCACAGTGGGCTTGTTATCAGGAGCAACCAGTCCCTGGAAAAGGACATCTTGCTTGGAAAAGTAGAGGGTCAGGGGAAAAAAGACGAAGGCCTTCCAAGAGATGGTTTGATGCAGCACCTACAACAACAGGCTCAAACATATCAGCCCTGTGAGGCTGGCAATGGACCACGCAGTATGTCATTCAGTTACACACAGGGCCGCTGTGAGCTGGAATGGACGAAATCACATCTGACAACCACAGTCACAATGAAATCCCCTTATCATAGGTCTTATTGTCTCCAAACTGAGGGTCAAAGTCATAAAGGGAGTTAACCCAGGTCGTATATTTAGAGAAGTAGCAACAACCATAGCCCCTGCTCATTTTCTCTAAATCCTCTTGGAATTTTCATTTTTTGTAACGATATTTCTCAATACACAACATCACAGTGATCGTGTCATTCGACACCTCACTTTATAGATGGGTGCTTGTAGGTTCAGAGAGACCAAACAACTTGGCCAAGGCCACACAGCAATTTAGTGGTCCGGTCGCATCTACTCCGGTGTTTTTTACTGTAGGGACTGAAGTGCCCTTTAGGTAAGGCAGCCATTAATTCCCAAAGAGACCAGTTCTCTGAGCTTGGCTATGCCCTACCTCTCCCACGTCATTGGATGTCAGCACAGTGTAAAGACATGAACATTCTCATCTGATGCAAGTTTCAAATCTACATGGTTGTTTTCTGGTTTTCGGTTTTAACTGGCACAGCTTGCCTGAAGGGAAGGCAAGCGGGGAGCTTTGGGAAGGCTGCTGCCAGTTAGCTGTTGAAAATGTCTCGGTTTGGATGTAATCTAGACTCTGGTAGAGTGTTTAAGCTAATAAAGGTCTAATGTTTCCTCCAGACCCTGACAAGCACTCTCCTGGCTCAGCTCATACAAACCCACAATGCATTGCGCCCATGGCTTAGAGAGCTCACACACATGACTTTGGCTAGAACCCTGCACCGAGGCCAGCATCCTCGGGCTTACCTGCCCTCAGCCTCACTTGCTACTTTATATCCAAACATTCTACCCCAGTTTCTTCACCATCAATTTGATCCATAGCTCCCCAGATGTCAGTCTGGGAAGCACAAGGTCTGAACATAGCTAAACTTGTAATTCTGCTGGAAGCACTGAGAAAGCCCCAGGCTAAGATGTTACTAACTGGTTCATTCTGTCCAGCCTAAACATCTCTGAGCCAGACTGTGCCAGGCCGGGAGAAGCAGCTATTGAGCCACATGAAGCTTCGGCCCATGAGGATCTCACAGTTGACTTGGGGGAGGGGGTCACATCACAAGACTGTGATTCACTGGGCTCTGCCTTCCTCACTAGGCTGGCAGCATCCTGTGGCTGGTGAGAAGATGATCACTTCATTCCACATGCTGACAGTCAGAGGACCAAGAGTCTCTTTCTCAGCAGTTCTTCCAGAATTGGAATAAAAAAAATCCAATAAAATGTCATGTCGAGTCTCATTGCCTTAACTTGGGATAGTCCCCAAGGTCATGAATTCCAAAACACAGTTCTCTTAGACTGATATCTTTATGGGATGAACAAACAAATACGACTCAGAAGAAGCACAGCTAGAACACTCCTTAGAAGTGAGGGCATGATCAAGGGCAGTGTAACCGAGAGGAATTACTGAAACCCAAATGAAGGCTGAGCATGATAGTGGGACAAGAGGAAAGTCAAAGGAAATAGAGGAAAGAACTAGGAGACAAAGGGCATTTA
>NW_022103898.1:20799600-20811034 GCF_000313985.2 Echinops telfairi
TGGGCTCTACCATAAGCTTTGTGAGGCATGTGCGGGATTGGGCCCTGCTTCCTTCTGTTGTTGATGAGAGTGTTCGAGAACTTCTTTGCAAGACGTTGAACTATCTTGCAAGAAGCAAACACAAGAAACTCCATTTTGGAGAAGAAATAAAGTGTGACATTTAGGCCCAGCTGAAAAGTTGAGCCAATGCCAAGTGCCCCAGAAAGTCCAAGGGGACGCCGATAAAACTTGGCTGGATGCCGCGGAATTTCCAGGGTGTCAAGGAGCCAGCTGAACTGTCTATATAGATGCGGGTAGAGCTCTCTGGGTTTTCAGAGAGCTAGGAACCAAGGAGACATCAACTCCTGCTCTCTCCAACTCCACCCGGGGTGAGCACACCGATGAGACAATGCTGATTGGGACTATGATGCTGAAATAATAATGTAGTGCGTTGCTCCTATTTCTGATACTTGTTTGAAGTGATATTAGAGTACAAGTTCACCTCAGGATTATTAGATTGTCTGATGTGTGTTTGCAGTGAGTAACCTGAGCATTCGAAATGTCAAAGAGCATTAGGTAATTATTGATCGTGCTGCTCGTGACAGTTATGCCTAAGGTCGCTGTGAGTTGGAGACACTTTGATGGCACCGAGCAACAATAACAACAATTATATATATGTGGGTGTTTATACATTTTCTTCTCTTGCTACTGAGCTTGCTCATAAAAGCCATGTTGTGCTTCCATTTGTAGATTTCTCCCAGGGCATGTGGTTATATTTAATGGCATTTCCCCAATTTTATCATCATCACCATTATTAAGAAAGTCGAGGCTTTAAATGAGCCAGTCATGAAGGAGAACATGGTAGGTCTCCCGCAATTAAATGTAGCTTTCTTGCTGCTTGTGAATTTCTCAATTCCACCCAGCTCTTCAATAGCCCACAGTGGGTGAAATTTGACAGGGAGCCAAAATCATGAAGACATGCTCGTGGGACAATGGTTTATATTCATATGAGGCATATTTTCTGCATCAGGTCCACCCCATTGGACATGTAGGTTGATCTAGACCAGCGGTTCTCGACCCCTTTGGGGGTCAAATAACCCTTTTGCAGGGGTCGCCCGATTCATAACAGTAGTAAAATGACAGTGATGAAGTAGCAACGAAAATGGTTTTATGGTTGGGGGGTCATCACAACATGAGGAACTGTATAAAAGGGTCACGGCATTAGGAAGGTGGAGAATCACTGATGTAGACTTTTAAAGGGGACCTTAAGGTGCTTTCCTTAGGCAGAAGCCCTGTCTCCATGCCAACCAACCACATGTCACCCTGCAGGTGGCTCACACAGTGACAGTCACGGGTCACTTCTCTGTTCCTACAGGGAAAGAAGATGCTTCTCTTCTATGCGTTTCAGAGGGTGATGTTTGGAGTGGCTAAGGAGAGGCTTAAGGAGGGAGCCCTGGTGGCACGTGTGTTGTGCATTGGCTACTAACCACAGGGTCTGAAACTGTCTCCACCAGCAACCCTCGAGAGACAGATGAGACTTTTTGCTCCCATAAAGATTGACAGCTTCCGAAACTCCAGGGAGCAGTTTTCCTCCTTCATATGGGTTGTTCTGAGAAGTTGGGGGGTAGAGGGGTTTAAGGTAGGCATTACCACAGGACAGAAGAGGTGAGGGGAACTCAGATCCTTGTGGACCTAGTCTCATCTCAGTCTCACTCTACTGGCTTAGCCCTACTGGACGTTCACACTCTTAGGACAGCTGAGATTGTGGAAGTCCTAACCTTTGATATATGAATATGGATATATTTGGAAATAGGGTGTTTCAAAATGCTATCAGTTCAATTAACATGAGGTCATATTTGAGTAGGATGGGTTCTAACCCCATAGAGTAGTGCCCTCGTAAAAAAAAAAAAAAGAGACGCAAAAAGACTGTAGAGGAAAAACAGTCATGTGAAATGAAAATTCAAAAAAACCTCACTACCATCAAGTCGATTCTGACTCATAGCAATCCTATAGGGCAGGGTAGAACTTCCCCTGTGGGTTTCTGAGATTGTAACTCTTTACATGCGTAGAAAGCTTCATTCTTCTCCCACCTAACAGCTGGTGATTTCCAACTGCTGACTTTGCGGTTAACAACTGAACCCATAACCCACTACACCACGAAGGCTCCGAAAGAGAACTAAAAGTCCTCGTCAGCCAACACAAGAAGCCAGGAGAGGGACATGGGATGGATTCTCCCACAGAGCTCTTAGAAGGAACCAACACCCTGGTGTTTGAGCTTCTAGCTAAGGAAGATTAAAGAAGCATTGATACATTTGGGGGCCTCTATGGAAGGAAGATCAGAAAAACCAATGCATTTGAATTGTGGTGTTGGTGAGAATATTGAAAGTACCAAGGACAGCCAAAAGAATAAACAAATCTGTCTTGGAAGAAATCCAGCCAGAGTGCTCTTTAGAGGCAAGGATGGCCAGACTTGGTCTCACGTACTTTGGACATACTGTCAGCAGAGACCAGTCCCTGAAAATAGGACATCATGCTTGGTAACGTAGAAGTTCAGCTTTGACACGATGGCTTAACACCATGACTTCAACAATGGGCTCAGACATAAGAGCAATTGTGAGGCTGCACAGGCCTAGGTAGGGTTTCATTCTGTTGTACATAAGTTCAATGTGGGTCAGAACCGACTCGATGACCCTTAACAACAGCCTATAGAAGTGAAAAATAAATAAACAAAAGTAATAATAAGGGCTCCTGTGTGGGTACGGTGATGGAGGGAGGGGATAAAGGGGAGCTGATACCAAAGAGTTTAAGAAGAAAGAAAATGTCTTGAAAATGATGGCAGCAGCACTTGTACAATTATGCCTGGTCTAATTGAATTATGGATTGTTATAATATCTGTAAGAGCTCCCATAAAATGATTAAAAAAATAAAAGAAGTATGAAGCATACCACCCAGTGGGTGGTATTTTGTTATAAGTGCCCTAGGAAGTTAGTATAGAGGGTTGAGGAGCCCATGCCTATCCAGTGAAAGGACTGGCCAAGATGTGTTTTTCTAGCCAGGCCCAATGCTGGAATAAATTTAATTTTAACTATTCGGTTATTTTTAAATGACCATTCTAGGGATTAATGTGAGATCCAGAATAGCTCCTGGACAGGCTGTTTGTGACAAATACTTGCTCACTGACCCGTGGGGTAGGGCTTGGCGTCCGAAACACTGGGTCTCCGGGTTGTTTTCCCATCTCTCACACTCAGCAACTTTAGGCAAGGCATGTTGATGTTGGCGGCCTCAGTTTCCTCATCTGTGACCTGAAAACAATACCAGCTCCCATTTCGGAATTCAAGAAGCCAAATCCCCTATATCCTCCTAAAGCCCATTCACACTTAAAACCCAAGTTTTGAGGACGATGATTGTGCCTTCTAGGTTTATTCGGCTGCAGTTGAGAGAATGCTACAAATACTTAAAACCCGTCTGGTTCACTCTTTTCTTTTTGCCCTCATTTATAAAATAAAATCATCAGATCAGATCTGCCTTGGTACCTGCGCATAAAGCCTTTGTACATTGTTAACCCTGATGTAGAGCCCGTGGATGAGACAGTGAGGTGCTTGGCTACTAACTGAAAAGTCGCTAGCTCAAATCCACAGAGAAGCCCTTGGGAAGCCAGGAAGGTGATGTGTTCACGAAAGACCACACCCACTAAAGCCCCCCTGGAGCATACTTGTACCTGGAAACACCTGGGCTCACCACAAGTCAGAAGTGATTGGCCAACAACCGACTGGGTTACTATTATGATTTGGATGTAAGCCTGGTGCACACACAGGCCCTTGGTTACCAGGAGGGTACTTTACAGGGATTGATCTGCGCCACCACCATCAACAGAGTCAAGTGGTAAAGAACGTGGAACATTCTCCAAGATCAGGCTTACCCAGAAGGCAGTTCCTCTATTTCCTCCTAAAGGCAATTCACATTTAAGAACCAAGTCGCGGGAAGTTGTTGTGTCTTGTAGGGTTATTCAAGTGCAGTGGAGAGATGCTACAAGGGCCTCCCACGCGATTCCGTCTCAATCAAGGGTTCTTTCTTTCTCCAGCTCGAAAGCATTGCTAGGCTCAAACACAAGAACAAATCGGAGGATGGCACAGGGACCAGGCAGCGTTTCATTCTGTTGACTCTAGGGTCGCTATCAGTAAGAGCCAACTCGATGGCATCTTTAACAGCTGACAAAGTTGGCCGAGGAGCCTGGGTGTGTCATACCCGTGTGCGTTGTTGACTGCTAAACTACAGGTTGATGGCTAAACCCCATTCAGTGGTACCGCCAGAGAAAAAGCCTGCTAATCTACTTCTGTTGAGATGAGCCCAAACCCAATCCATTACTGTCCAGTCAACGATGACTCACGGTGATCCTATAGGACAGGGGCAAACTGCCTCCGTGGGGTTTCCAAGGTTGTAAATCATTATAGTAACGGACTTTCACACCTTTCTCCCTTGAAGGGACAGGTGGGTTTGAACTGCTGACGCTTTTATTAGCGGCAAAGGGCTTAACCACTACACCATCCAGGCTCTTTTTTTTTCTGTGACGATTGCAGTCAAGACAACCGTAGGAAGCCGTTATCCTCTAGAACACATGGAGTCACCGGGAGCTAGAGGCCAACTTGAGAACAACAAAGTCAACTGAGGGTGGATAATGAAGCTACATTGGCTTTCTAAAAGGAGCACAATTTAAAAATACGAAAATTCAAGTCCATGTTTCCCCTCCTCTCAAGACATCCTGTCCATAACTGAAGCCATCTTCCTAAAATTAGCAAAACATGCCTTTTACTGCAAAGAAACAGCCCCCTTTAAAGAAAACTATTTCCTTTTTGGATAGAGATTTTTGTAAGAGAACTGAATGAGGGAGGAAAACATGAGCCTCCATCCAAGTTCAGCAATAGCTTCCCGTTAGTCCAAACTCGGTCTGCTATTGATAGTATGCTCCACTCCTTAAAGTAAAGCTTGTTTAGAGGCAACGGTAGAGATCCCTTAAACCATATGGGTTGATCGGCTTGAGTGGGCATCAGAATCACTTGGAAGTTTGTAGGACACGGATGGCTAAGCTGCACCCCCAGAGTTTCTGAGTTAGTGGATCTGAGAAGGGGACCACATTTTTGGACCACAGCCTCAAGTTAACAGTTTCAATCTACAAAGAACTTTAACAGAGGAAGGTATTTGGGGCCGAGTTGCTGAGACTGGTGGTTGACCTCCAACCTCTGGTCTTGGAAAGCAAGGTGGAGTCATTTTCAACCAGGTGCTTGCACTCAGTGCTTGGCTCGTCTGTTTCAGCCCATGCAGAGGATGCTGGGGTCATGTCTCTGGCTGACTCCCTGATCTGTGCCTTTGCTCTGACATTTTCGTTCCTCTTAAGAGGCTGAATGGAAAGCAGCCAACCAAGGTGGACTTGGGTATAAAACTGGGCTTCTTTGTTTACCAGGTGTGTGAGTGGGTTTCGAAAAGTGTACAAAACAATGGAATTAAAAATAATGGAATTTTTCATGAACACTTTAAAGACCCCTCAGATCATCCTGAACAAGTTAAATAACTTTTCTACATCTGTTGACTCACCAGCAATAACAGTGATAATAATATCCTATTACCGTGATTGGAAGGAGCCTTGGTGGTGCAGTGGTTAAGCATTTGGCTGCTAACAAAAAGGGCCATGGTTTAACCCATGGCAGAAAGCTGGGACCATCTGTTTCCCTAAAGATTTACTCCCATGAAGCAGCTCTTTCTACTTCATGCTTTCAGGTCACTCTGACTCAGAAGTGCCTTCACAGCAAATGAGTTTTGTTTTCTTTTGTTCGTTGAATGGCTGGGGTTCCTGAGTGGCTCAAACAACTGAGTACTTGATTACTAACTGAAAGGATGGAGGTTCAATCCCATCCAGAGACACCGAGTGATCTTTCCCCAAAACTCACAGCCCTTGAAAACCCTGTGGAACAGTTCTACTCTGCATACATTGTGTCAATATGATTCTAAACGGACTTGACAGCAGTTAACAACAACAGCATGATAGTGATCGACAAACCTGACAAAAATCCCACCGGCTACCAAATCTAATTCATCCAATAGGCCTGATTCTCAGAAAAAGACACTCCCAGCCAAATAGCTATCCAAAGATCTCTGGGAAACATTTTCGTCACCTCCTCTTCTCTCTTCCTGCATCCAACTACTCACCACGCCCTATCTATCTGACTTCCAGAAGTATTTAGATACCACCTTTGACCTGTGTACCTCACCTCTCTCCATCTTCACTGACCTTCACACTCCCAGACCAAGTACCATTAACTCTTAACCCTCTGAATGGAGCCAGTTCAAGGGTTGCCTTAGACAGCTGCTCATGAGCTTTAAGGCTTTGGTCACTACCCACCCAAGTGGAACGCAGAACATTGTCTTTTCAGAACTATGCTACCATGGCATACATTTTTGCTCGTTAAGCTAAACTGTTGTTTCATTTTAAGGAGTCCTGCCAACACCCTGAGTTAGCATTGGACTACTGGGCACAAGGTTGGTAGATCAAACTCACCAGCTGCACCAAAAAGGAATATTTAGACCATCTCTTGTTTAAAGAATCTTAAGGAGCAGCTCCCCTCCACACTATTAGAATCCTGAGTCAGAATCCATTTGATGCTAGTGGAGTAATTGTTTCATTTTAAGAATAATTCAGGAGATATGTTTGGTTTTAGTATTAACGATGACATAAGGACACTACTTTCAGGGTTTCATCCAACTTCTATGGCTCCAGAATGTCTGGAGTCCCTGAACATTTGAAATTCTGTTCTTCATTTCCTAGATTTAATCTGGAATTTTCTATAGAATCCTAGGTTAAAAAAAATCCATGAGTCTCCTCTGTGTCACTATGCAAATAGAAACCGATTGCTGTGGTTTGGGTAGCTTTTTGTAAACACTTAAGACCTCAGCTACCACATAACAGACTAGGAGGCTAAATAGAAGCACTAAACATCCTCTTGGGTTAATTTACTAGGTCTTTCATGAAACAAAGATCTTAAACTTTCAATCTGAGAAACGAAATTCTATGAGGTTTTTCGTTGAACATAAGGATCCTAAACACCTACTTTTAAATTCATTTTTATCATTGCAACTAGATCTATCACACATCTTTTGCCAACTCAACATTTTAATGGTGTACAAGTAGTTGACAGCAATCATAATCATTGGCTTTGCAACCCTAACTGTAATCGATGCGATCTCTCCATTACTGTTAGCCCCTTTCTAGTCCCCTCCCTCCCGTCCCGTGAAGCCACTAATACGTTTTGTCCTCTTTACTTTTCCTTCACTAGTCTTTTTATCGAAGCGAGGTCATATAATATCAGGGTGAGTCAGAAAGCATCGCTACAAAATCATAGAAAGCCTTATGAAACAAAAATATCAAAGTGTAAAGCTATTGTTTCTCAACATAGCTTTCATCTAAGTGTTTCTGTGTTTGAAGGCACTGTTGCCATCTCTTGAATTCTTGCCCAAAAAATTCTGCATGAAACTTATACTACATCCAAACGGCAGGTCAGGCATCCCAGAGGGTCTCAGATCACGTTCTTTTGCATTGTCCTTTGAGTATTAGTAACAAAAAATATCTGATGGGAAAGATCAAGACAGGAGGTAGGGTGAGGTTTCCCATGGAAATTCTTATAAGACAGGCTTTACTACCCTTGAAGAATGAACAGGTGCATTCTCATGATGGAAAAAATACTTGAGCATAACTTTCTTGGCCTTTCATCCATACAGTTTTCAATTTTCTTAAAACTTCTTCCTAATAACCCCCCATGTTGTCCCATGTGCTTTGAGAATAATCTGTCAAGGTGATCTTTTCAGCTGTCCACCAAAACACTAACATACCGTCCACGCCTCCACCCGTCCACCGCGAGATATGTGCCCACGCCTCCACTCCCGTTATGCTGATTGTACTTACCTCAGGGGACTCATGTTATACCTGTCCTTTTGCTTTTGGCTTACCTCGCTTAGCATGATGGAGACCCAATGCCCATCTCTAGACAACTGGACATACCTTGCAGAGGGGTAGTGGGGAGGAGATGAGTCACTTAGGGTTCACTATAGCAATAATGAAACTCACAACCGTCCTCTAGTGCTTAAATGCTTCCTCCCCCCAACTACCATGACCCCAATTCTGCCTTGCAGACCTGGTTAGACCAGAAGGTGCACAGCGGTACAGATGGGAATTGGAAACGCAGGGAATCTAGGACAGATGAACCTCTCAGGACCAGGGGTGACAGTGGTGATACCAGGAGGGAAGGGGGGCTAGAAAGGGGGAATTGATCACAGGGATCTACATATAACCTCCTCTCTGGGGGAAGGGCTGCAGAGGGGTGGGTGAAGGGAGACGCCAGGCAGTGTAATATAAGATATAATAATAATTTATAAATTATTAAGGGCTCATTGGGGAGGAGGGAGTGCGAAGGGAGGGGGAGGGGAAAAAGGAAAATGAGCTGATTCCAGGAACCCAAGAGGAAAGCAAATTTTGGGAATGATGAGGGCAACAAATGTATAGGTGTGCTTTACACAATTGATCTATGTATTGTGATGGATTGTATGAGCCCCAATAAAATGATTAAAAAAAAACATTAACATAAGCTTCTAAACTGACCTCTCTGCCTTGAATTTAATGGACCCTTTAGTTCCCCTCAGAAACCACTATTTTGATGGGACTTCTTTGTGAAGGTACCCTCATGGGACTAACAGGAGCCTTGGTGGATCACCTGGAAGCTGCAATCTGCAAGGTCCAAAGTTCAAAGTCACCAGGTACTTCATGGGAGAAAGAGGGGACTTTCTACTCCCGTAACAGCTACAGTCTCAGAAACTCAGAGTGGCATTTCTACCCTGTCCTGAGAGGGTCTCTATGCATCAGCAATGACTCAATGATAATGAGTTTGGTTGTTGTTGTTTTTTAATGAGACTAGGATACTTGTAATACTGAAAGAACTTGTCTTCAGCCATCTGACTGAGTGCAGAGACATCTTTAAATGTGTTTTGTTTGGAATAATCTCATGTATGTGAGAACTATAACTTTATTATCAATACTGTTTGACTTACCCCTCTCTTTGCCCATTTGTGATTGATTTATTTCACTTATGCTCATTTCCTCAAACTCCATTCCACTTCTTATATTTCATTAGCCAATGCAAGTCCCATGGCCATCCCTAAAAAAGTGGAAGCATTATTTCTTGAGTACCCAGAAAAAGAAGAACCTGAATTGTCGATGAATCTTCACTACAAGAAACAGTCTGGATTCTACTCTGCTTCCTGTGTATCAACCCGACTACAGTCCCAGTTTCAGTGGATCCCACTTTGATTTGGTTAGTACTGACACTGTTTGAGCCTCTTACAATAGGAGTAATTTAAATACATCATAGAAGATTCATTCTTTAGAAAAGATTTAATAATTAGGTGAGTTAGAAGGATGTATCCACAAGTGCAATATAATACAGACATTAAAAATCAAGTTTTGAAGAATATTTCTTGACAAGGAACATATTGATTTTTAAAAAGGACACAGGACTGAATGGACACAATCCTCCATGCCCACTCTATGTACATGAAAAGAAATAAAGATAGAAGGATAAATAGAAACTGCTAACTGTGGTTACCTCTTGGTAAAAGCTTACAGGTGTTATTTGTATGATAATTTTTATACAATTCACCTCCAAATGTTTTACAATAAATTTGAGTACAATCATTTTCAGGGGGAAATGAATGTGATACGGATATTTTAAAATGGGTGGACATTTGAAGATTACTTTTCAACAAATCTTGGTTAGAGTTTTGACCCAACAGGAATGTAAGAGAAAGACCTTTGTTGGACTTCTCAGAGACTGTGGGGGGGAAGGTTGCCCCTGAGCTCTAGTTGTGAGTCAGTAGCTTTGAAATCAGGTCTTGGTTTCTGTCCTCGGATCAGTATTCTAAGCAAATAGGGCAGAACCATCACTTTCTCTAGCAAAAGGTTGTCGGCTCTAAACACGGATTTTTTCCCATCCTCTGAACAAGACAACTGAAGTTAAAGCATTGCCCTTGGTTGACAAAGGAAATTCCACCGTTGACGCATCTCCAATACATCATGTATCTTCTATCATTCTATACCTTCTCGCCCCTCCAGCCTCCAGTCCTCTCTCCCTATCCAACATCCCCTGTTTCTTTGTTGCCTTTCATCTCGTCTTTCTTTCTTCCTTTTCTGCTCCTTCAGCAAACTCGGCGACTACCTTCTGAGTGAATCAGAAGAGAGCTAAGACTATCCAGCCAATAACATCACCTCCTAATGTGCAGACTTGTTAAACTATCACATTTGTTTAATATTTGATACCCTCATCCTCTGCCCTCTTCCAGAGAGAACTTTAGTCCTGGATGCCTGAAATGCACCAGAAGGAAATCAAATTCACTGTGTATTGGAATAGCCATATATTTAATGAATACATTGGATTTCCTTGTAGTTAGGTGATAACATAATATAAACTGTTTTACATCTAGTTCCTTTCATTTATGATCCCTGATGGCCCAACCACACTCCTACATAATGAGAAGACAAAAATAAAAAGAATTAGTAGTCGAAGCAAAAAAAGAAAGGAAGAAAATTTGGGGTAAGGAAATGAAAGGAAGCCAAGACTGACATTGAAAAATTGCATAACGACCTTTCCATTGCTATTGCTATGATTGCCTGTGAACCCAGCTCCAATTTTTAGCAGCCAATGTGAAAAGGGAAATAAAGACAATTACAAAATTCACCAAGTATATGAAATAAAAATTGAAGAGTTTCCCAGAAGAAGTAGGATTATTCTTAGTATTGGACCAGACAGAACCTCAACTCTGGGCTAGAAGAAACTGAAATTGCCACAGCAGCTTCGCGGCAAACGTCTTGAAGGCAAGTGTCTAGCCTCATTCGATGGAAGCTCATGCAAACACAGTAAAGCTCAGGTCTGGAGAAGCCATGCTGGGGGTGGGGGGGTGTGCTACCAGTGAATACACTCAGCTGCTAACTGAAAGGTTGGAGGTTCAAGTCCACTCAGAAGTGAAAGGCCGGCAATCTTATTGTCATTTTTGTTGTTAAGTGCTGTCCATACGGTTCCATCTCATAGCCACCCTGTGAACAACAGAACAAAGCATCGCCCAGTCCCGGAGCCATCAATCCATGTCTTTGAGGCTCTTCCTCTTTTTCTCTGCCCTGCTGCTTTACCAAGCATGATGCCCTTCTCCAGGATCTGGTCCTTCCTCGTGTCTTCAAAGTACGTGAGAACAAGTCCTGCATCCTCAATCCCAAGGATCAAATGGCTACAGTTCTTCGGAGACAGATTTGTTGAGTCTTCTGGTAGACCAAGGGATGTTCACTATTCTTTGCAAGCATCATGATTCAAATGCACCAGCTCTTCTCTGTTATTCCTTATTCATTATCCAGTTGTCACATGCATAT
>NW_022103898.1:20811366-20878944 GCF_000313985.2 Echinops telfairi
GGCGAGTGTTAATGGTAGTAAAGCGGGGAGAAAAGACGGTTTGAAATGAACTCCCTCCTCAAAGGCATCTGCAGCGATTCATTAAAATAACACTTGAATAATGCAATACAATAAACAAGCTGTTAAAGGGCTATTCTGTTTATTGTGTATATGACATGTGAATTGTTTGTAATGTTCTGTTACCGTATCTGACACGTTGAGTGTTCAAAACAAACAGCAGCTTTCCTGGCAGAACAGTGTATAACTATACTCTTACCTGTATTTAGAGACTGGTGGCAGAAGTGGATTTTGATCAGCTGTTAAATAAAGGTCAGCCGTCTGAATCCTCTTGGAGCTTTTATGGGAGAAAGGCCTGGTGATGTGCTTCCACACAGCTTACAGCCAAGAAAACCTTACAGGCACATAGCAGTGCCATGAATTGGCGGCCAATTTGGAAACAGCTGACAACCACAATGTGTCTGTATCAATCACTATCTTTAGGTTCTATAAGGAGGCCTGGTAACACAGTGGGTTATGCATGTAGCTCTGAACCACAAGGTCAGAGGTTCAAACTCACCAGCT
The DNA here is from genome assembly GCF_000313985.2 of Echinops telfairi. Lineage (NCBI taxonomy): Eukaryota > Metazoa > Chordata > Mammalia > Afrosoricida > Tenrecidae > Echinops > Echinops telfairi. The sequence goes on from NW_022103898.1 coordinate 20,811,928, forward strand.
GCTGAGTGGGAGAAAGAGGAGGCTGCCTGCTCCTGTCAAGGTGTACAGACTCAGGAACCATGAGAGTAACTCTGCTGGGTCCTGTACAATCCTTATGAGTCTGAATTGGCTTGATGACAGTGGGTTTATAGACACAATATCAAAGGTGGTTAAACACCTAGTCTTGGGAGCTTGAGTGGCCTGGTTAAAACCTAGGTCTCCCTGTCATTCTAAGTGTGTCCTGGGCTGAGTTTACTTGGCACCCTGTCTCCAAACGGGGGATGATAAAACGTTGCCTACTTGGTTCTCTGGAGCCCCTGCGTGGTGCACACAGTTGGGCGAACACCTTCATCTGCTCACCTAATGGTTGGATGTTCCAGTCCAGAGTTGCCTTGGAAAAAAGATCTGGAAATCTACTTCTGAAAATTCATCCACTAAAACCCTGGCGAGCACGGTTCTGCCGTGATATCCAGTTCAGCTATTGTTAGTCCCAATGGACACGAGGGCAGCCGGTAATTTCTGGGATGTGTTCGTTGGGATGATTAAACACGTCGATACATTCATCACGTTTAGGACAGCATTTAGCATGTAGCGAGTACTGTGTAAGCAAGTGTGTGCTGGTACTTCTACTACCATCAGTGCTAGCCATAGCTGTGGGAAACCACGCTTCCTCCATCAGAAAAAGCAGGTGGTCCTTCGGTGATTAATCGAAGTGTGTGTATGTGGTGGCGGAGGGGTTTGGAACTCATTGATCTTGGTTGGCCTCACACATGTTCAGACTCAAGGTTTGTGCACTGAAGGTGTCCAGTAAGGTCTGGCAATCTGGCCCCTCCAACCCCACCATCCCATGGGAAAGAGATGTGTCAGGCCAGCCACGCAGGTCACTGGGCACAGATGTCCCCAGCCTTTGAAGACCTGAGCCGATGGGAATTGAAAGGAAGGGTGTCCCACTGGGCAACGGGTCAGCTGAAAGTTCACATTGCTGCACATTGAGAACTTCCGGCCCAGCCACCCCGTGTCAAAGGGTTCTCAACCCCTGCAAGGCTCCTGCCCCGACATGGCCTTGTGAGCAAATGCTCGCGTTCACAAAACAGCACGAGGCATCAATGGGCTGATTATGTCGAGACATCTGAAGACCAAGCAAAATAGAACTTCAAAAGATTGAGGAGGGCCCGGGGTCCCCTTTCAGAAGTCAACAAGTTCAGTTGCTGCTAATACTTCCATAGTCGGCTCACATGTTGGCTTGAGAATTATAGTTCAGATGGCACATAAAATTCTGTAGTATATTTGAACTTTGGATACAACTCTTGATAAAATGGGCTCATCCTCTGACTCAAGGCTGGGACCAAAATGACCTGATTCAAGGGGAATTTTCCACTTTTGAACTTCCTTTCCACATCATGCTCTAGCATTTATATGGCTTTCATAAGTACATGTGTGCATATACACATACATTTCTCTACACATACATGTGTATGTTTAGAGACATATCGTCCACCCTCCAAAATGGAAGAGAAAGGCTGAAGAGCCAGATGCATCATTTAAAAAAAATTAATTATATGAAGGATTATATATCCTTGATCTTTGGGGAAAAGAAACTTTTTATAAGAAAGGTGCACAGAATCCTTTGAAAGGATTTCTGTGAGGAAAGAAAAGAAGCTGTGAAATGGGTTTTAATAGGAGGCACTTTGGAAATGTGAATATAACTCAATCTGAAAGATATGACTACTTCCTACCTAGTTATTCTTTTCTAAAAATTGAATTTCATGTGGACCCAAAAGTACATGTTGTTCAGTGTTTCCTTCTGTTGCATGTAGAGATGTTATGAGTTAGAGCCAACTCGATAGCACTTAACAACATTGTATGTTCATTGTTTGGGGAGGGGCTTGAAAAGTTATTCTGGTTAAAAATCATAGCAATGTGAATGTGGGAGGGGGGGCATGGAGTGGAGACCCAAAACCCATCTGTAGACAGTTGGGCATTCCCTTACAGAAGGGTCACAAGGAAGAGACGAGTCCGTCAGGGTGCAGTATAGCACCAATAAAACATATATACAACTTTCCTCTAGTTCTTTAATGCTTCCTCCACCCCACCCACCCCCACTATCATGACCTCAATTCTACCTTACAAATCTGACTAGACCAGAGCATGTACACTGCTGCAGATAAGAGCTCCCGACTCAGGGAATCCAGGACAGTCAAACCCCTCAGGACCAATAATGAGAGTAGAGATACCAGGAGAGGAAGGGGAAGGTCAGGAGACAAAAAGGGGACCAATCACAAAGATCTACATATAACCTCTTCCTAGGGGGATGGACAGGAGAAAAGTGGATGAAGAGAGACAGTGGTTGGTGAAAGACATGGGCGGGGGTGGGGGGGGGGGGTGGGGGTGTATTTATAAATTTTCAAGGGTTCATGAGGGAGGGAGGGTGGCAGAGGTGGCACATGAGGAGCTAATATCAAGGGCTCAAGTAGAAAGAAATGTTTTGAAAATGATGAGGGCAACATATGTACAAATGTGTTTGAAATTATGTATGCATGTATTGTGATAAGAGCTGTAAGAGCCCCCAATAAAATGATTTTTTAAAAGTTATTCTGCTTATTGTAAATTAAAACAAAGATAGAGAAAACCATTCAAATAAGATGTAGGACTTAGTGAATTATAAGGCATGCATGCATATACCACTTATATCAAGAAACAGAAATGCACCACATATCCTGAGATCCCCCCATGTGTAACCCTTCCTCTCTCTAAAGATACCCACCATGCCAACTTTGATATTGATCATCTCCTTAATTCTTGATTGTTGTGTTACCCACATATATACAAGGGGGACTTCAAAACATTACTAGAAAAATGGAATTTTAAAAAAATTGAATTTTTCGATGAATTTTTTGAAGCCCCCTTGCATATCTTTAGGCACTACCATTATTCTTGCCCACTTTTTAAAACTCGCTAAATATTTTATTCTCTTTTAATATCCTTATTTGTTAGTTGAATAGAGGAGCCCTCACAGTATAGCGGTTACAAGATCTGCAAGGTCCACAGTTCGAAACAACCAGTCTCTCCACAGGAGAAAGACTGGGCTTTCTACTCTCATAGCAGTTACTGTCTCAGAATCTCACAGGAGCAGGGAGTTTGTTTCTCGTTTGGTTAGTTGAATATCCCTGGGTGTTTGGCCCAGGGAATTTTTCACTGTCTGGATTTTGCTACTTGTGTACTCAGACTACAGATCAACATATCCCTCTGTCCGTTGGATTACCTGCAAATCAGCAACTGGGATCTGGACTGATAAACCTGACAATCATTTGGGCAAGATCATAGAGAGCAGCCAGAATGCTCCTTAAAGGCAAGGATAGCAAGACCCTGTCTCAATGACCCTGGACGTGTTATCAGGAGAGACCAGTCCCTGGAGGACATCATGCTAGGTAAAGTGGAGGGGCAGTGAGAAAAAAGGGAGGGAGGCCCTTGAGGAGATGGCTGGACACAGGGGCTTCAACAATGGGCTCAAGCATAGGAACAATTGTGAGGAACAAAGGGTCGCTGTGGTTCGGAAGTGACTGGATAGCACCTAACAACGTACAGGAACATAATAACGTGTGTGTGTGTGTGTGTGTGTGTGTGTGTGTGTGTGTGTGTGATTTTAAAGTCATGAACTTAAGCATTGGTGCTAACAAGAATGGCCTCATGCCATCACCACTACCCTCATCACCAGCATCTCTACAATCGCAATGTTATAGGTACAGAGGGCTCATCAGCTCTGCATTCACTCACTGTACTTTCAAATGCGTCCTGTGGGACAATGATGAATGTCTGTGAAGAAGCCCTGGTGGTGCCATCTGGTAAGTATTGGGCTGCTCATCTCAAAGCCGGCAGTTCAAACACACCAGCTTCTCCATGGGAGAAAGATGAGGCTGTCTGCTCCTGTAAAGATTTAGTATCCGAAATGCTATCTAGCAGAGCTATGAGTCAGAATCAACTTGATGGCAGTGAATTGGGTGTGTTTTCTTAGAGTACAGTTTAAAGAGTCCTGATGGTGTTGTGGGTCAGCAGCTATGATTCAAACCCACCAAATGCTCTACCTGAAATATTGAGGCTATCTGTTCCTGGAAACATAGACAGCTTCAGAAATCCCATATAGGATCATTAGGAGTCAATTGACTCCGTAGCAGTGAGTTTGAGTTTGTTATACACCACAGAGCCCTAATGGCAATGTCAAGTAAGTATTGAACTGCTATCTGCAAGATTCATGGTTCAAACCAACCAAACTGCTCCTCACAAGAAAGATGAGGTTGTCTGGTCCAGTAAAGACTTATAGTCTTAGATGGTAGCAGATGGTGAGTGTATGTTATGATACAGGGACCCTCATGCCACAACAGCTAAACATTCAAATACTAATTCACTGATTGGCAAGTCAAAGGCCCCAGTTACTCCATGGGAGAACCATGCGGCGATCTAATTTTATAGAGGCACTACAGGACAGGACAGTTCTACTCTGTCCTATAAGATCACTATGAATTGGAATTCACTTGATAGTAAAGGGGCTTGGGATAGATCTTTTAATAGGAGCCCTGGTGGTGCAGTGGTCAAGTGCTTGTCTGCTAACTGGAACATCAGCGGTCCAAGCTCACCCGCCACTCTGTGGGAGAAAGGCGGGGCAGTCTGTTTCTGTAAACCCCATGGGGCAGTTTTACGCTGTTCTATAGGGATGCTGTGAATCAGAATCAGTTTTAATTTGTTTTATATACTATTACAGATGAAGAAATAAAAGTTCAAAGTGACTTGTCCCAGACCATCTCCTTAAGCAAGTGAAAGCAAAGACCCATGTGTTTGTGAATCTGATACCAGGATTCTTTTACTGCCCTCCACAGCCTATTATGTCTGTTGTATTTTGGAATTGGGTTAGCCAGATTTTCAGCAGCCTTCATCCGAGAAAGGCTTTTATACGTCTCATGATGGCAGGCCTAAGGATCAGCAACACTAACCTCGCCGCCTTCTCTCTTGTCTGTCTCTACTACAGAGGCTAGATGAGGTCAAGGGTCACTTTCCTTCACAGATGACGTGACCCTGTGATGCAGCTCTGGCATGAGATGTTTAAGAAATCTGGTTGAGGCTTTCGGAAAATCTTTCCTTCCAGATAAAAGGGGCTCGTGTACCTGGTTCTCCCTCTCCAACTCCTCGATTGCATACAGACCTGACGCTCAGTGCCAACCACCAGGAGGAAAAGACTAAGGGAATCAGAGACACTGGCATTGAATCAATGTTTCCAGTTGTGAAAATCCAAACTATCACTCCATTTCTTGGGTTGACTACTAGTTAAATGTATTGCGTATACACATGTATCTATAAAATGTGCCTATGAAGTGTTCTGAATCGGTACACTTGCCTTTGATATGAATCAGGTCGCCATGGACACTCCTCTTTAAGCAAGGGGAAGGAGTTGTAAGCATAAGCAGAGCTACTAAAAGAGGATAACCTACGTACAAAACCGAGGCCTAGATATAGCCTGTGTGCGGAAGATTTCAATTTTGACTTGGAATGTACATCAAACTTGGACACCGCCGCACGTGGATTAGAGAAAGACTGACCCAAGCTAAGGAGGAAAGTCATAAGAAGGTCAAACGTCCCTGAATCCCACTCTTCCACCACTTTTTTCTTATCTGAGTCTCCACCTGAGTCCCAGTTTCTACCCAGCTCCACGCTACACCTGCCTTCTTCTCTCCTCTTACCAAGTGTATTAGTCTGGGTACTTTGGAGAAACAAATCCACAGCGACTCATGTATAAGAGAGTTTTATGTAAAGAAAATGTGCATCTCGAAAACATCCCAACCCAATGCTGCCCAAGCCCACAAGTCCAACATTAACACATTAACCCAACACCAGTCCACAAAGTCCTCCACCTCACAAAACAGAGGCAATGATGCCGACTGCAGGAGGAAAGCTGAGTCAGTGAACGAACAAGCATCTCAGCACTAGCAGGGGTCTCCACACAGCTGCTCCAGCACCCAGGGCTCCATCAGGATAGGTCCATGTAGCTTCTCCTTGGGGATGTCTTGTAGGAAGTCAATCTTGCAAGCTGAAGCAGGGAACTGCTAAGGAGAGCTGCGCCCGGTGCAACCATCACAAAGCAAGAGACCCAAGAACTAGAAAGGCGAGACTCACCACCCATTTATCCCTCCGCCTTTCAATTAGCCCCACATGTGATTATTGGCCAGGCTGGCACAATTAACTAACTCACCAAGCTTCCTCGAGTCCAGTGCTTCCTCGAAGGCCAATTCATTGCACAAGTACTTAAAGGGGTGATTCAATGTTGCTAACTTGTTGACCCTTATTTTTTTATGGAGAGAAATGACAAGAGCAACCAGCAGCAGCCAATGTACGGAAGATGACAGAGCAGAGGTTGCCTGAAGGGAATGCTTATTTGGTCTTGTCTTCTTCGCAAAAGAAGGAATCCGCTTTATGAAAAGAAGACTCAGATACCACAAGATCTGGAACTCGACTTTCCCTTTTTCTTTCCTTTCTCAATCCCACAATGTTTACCTTTGTACTGAGCTCTGCAGGAGGCAGCGTCGTGACTACTGTATTTGAGGAATCAACATTCATGTGGTTTCTGTTTACTAAAGCAGTAGTAGAAACATATACTGAAATTTATACCCCTGTAGAATAGATCCCAGATGTGTTATTATATTTTTTAAGAAGGTGGAGGGGAGAGAAATGTGGAGGAATGAGTAAACAAAGAGCATTTCCTTGGCTTTAGTGGTAACCCATTGGAGTGGAAAAGCTTAGAGCTAAAATGCCTTGGATTTAAGATCAACTTCACTTTACTTAAATTCAACAAATGGTAAGCAAGTCTTCATCTCTGGCCAGGTACTCCTACCTGTGTCATCTTTGGCCATCGACCTCTCTGATTACTATCCTAGTTTTATGGTTGTTGAGCATTGCTCTATGGGGCTCACGGACATCCCATGTATACGGAGTAGAGCCGCTCCGTCGTTTGTCAAGACTACATCCTTGTGGAAGTAGGGCACCCGGCCTGTCTTTCAAAGTGCCTCAGCAAGGGTTTGAAATGCCAGCTTTTCAGCTAGCAGTTTGATGCCTAACCATTTGCATCATGCAGGTGACCTAGCTTAGCTTTAAATATGAGGGGTCTTCCAGAAAAGTTTGTGGGGATAAGGAATTAAGAGGTAGTGAGAAATTTCTATTTTTGAAGCCAATGCAATGAAGTTTCCTGGGCTGCAGGAAGGCCAGACAACAGCAGAGCAGAACTGGGTGTGATCCTGGACTGTCTTCCTCCCAAGTTCACAAGATTGCTGTTTTCAAATGTTTCTAAAGCAAGTATGCTGGATTGGAACTGACGTCGTGTCAATAGGCACAAACAGAACAAAAGCTGTATTTTCTTTAAAAAAGCAAAAGCTGTGCTGTGGAATAAAAGAAATATATTTTTTATATATATAAAATTTCTTCTTCTTCTTCTTCTTCTTCTTTTTGTTCTTGTTCTTCCTCTTCTTCTTCTTTCTGGATATCTCCAGTGAGTGAGGTTTACCAAAAGACAGCCTTCCCCGCCAGTATCATCACCCAGCAAATCTCTATTTCCTGCCAGCCATATACATGATGACATGACAGGCGTATCTCTGGATGAAATGAAAAAATTCTTCTCTATCATGGAAGAAATAAAAAAACCCTCATAGGGGGAAGTGTGATAGATACATAGACCATGAATGGGGTTCTTGTTTACTCATCCTAACGGGGACTCCCTGTTTTTTGACTATATGCTGAAGGACTGAGGTTGCCAGCTAGCCTAGGGTGTATGTCATGGAGTAAGAAGAGAGGTAAATGTTCAGCCAGAGCTAGTCTATCAACTCGTCCCAAAATAGCTTCTGAAGACCTAAGCGCCATAAAAAGAAAACATACATATGGCACAGCCCTCATAAGAAGGTAACCTCAAGACATGCGGTGCCTTCCATGCGCAAACCAGAGGCAGCTGTGTGTCGGTTTTCATCCCAGCAATCCTTGGGCTTGGGGTGCTAGTGCCACCTTGGCAATGGAGTCGTTCCTGAGTCCTGTGCCAGGAACGGCTGAGGAAGTAGAATAATGGAAGGTCTAGGACCCTTATGGAGCCCTGGTGCCACTGTTAGTTCAGCGTTGAGCAGCTAACCTCCAAGATGGTGGATCCTCAAAGGAAAGATAAAGTTGTCTCCTCCCCTAAGAAATGTATCGTCTCAGACACTTCATGGCATTGAGTTTGATTTTGGAGTTTAGGATGTTATACATGTTAAACAGGGAGAATAACTCAAAACCAAACTCACACCAAAAAAGCAAGCTACCAAATTCTCTGCCATCAAGTTGATGCCGACTCATAGCAACCCTATAGGGCAGGGTCAAACTGCCCCTGTGGGTTCCCGAGACTGCAACTCTTCATGGATGTAGAAAGTCTCCTCATTCTCTAAAAGAGTGGCTGGGGGTTTGAACTGCTGACTTTATGGTTAGCAGCCCAATGAGTGAACACCATGCTACCAGGGCTCCCATAGGTGCTAGAAGATTCCATGGTATGGATACTGCTCACAATCTAGTCCAAGTTGATAGCCTCTCCCCATCTCCGCACTCCACATCTTGGATGCTCCGATCTCACTGAGAAGGAACCCCAGGTGGCTGGAATTTTACTCTGTAAAAACTCTCGTAGCCCTCAGAGGGATCCCTGGAGGCACAGTGTATTCGGGCTTGGCCTTCTAATTAAAAGGTTAGCAGTTGAAATGCACCAGTCACTCTACCGGAGAAAAATGAGGCAATCTGCTTTCATAACATTTTACAGTTTTAGAAACTCAAGGAAAGAGCTAGTTTTAGTCTATTCTACAGGGCTGCTGTATGTCAGCATTGGCTTGATGGCACTAGATCTAGCACGCAGAAGTCTTGGAACTTCTCTTGAAATGAAAAGATAGCTGGAATGTGGCCTTACATACTTTCATTTGAATGGTTGTGGGCCCAAAGTGTCTTACATTTCCAGTACAGCTCTGAACCAGTTCTCTGTTCAGTCATGACTGACAGAACAAAATGGGAACAAACACAACTTGGTAAAATGTGGTTGTGCTATAAGGGGAAGCCAGAATGGGAAGAATTACAGGCCAACCCCCTGCTAGAAACGTATCCATTCTCTCAGAAAGCAAAGGCAGCATATGCATTACCCAGCAAGCAAATCTCCTGAGTGGCCGAGTCAGCAACAACAGGGCCCCCCACAAAGATCCCAACCAACGGTGCTGTGTCCCTCTTTGTGGTCCTGGAAGTAATCCAGTCTCTTTTGCCAGGTTCCTGAGGGGCTCATTTCACCCAGTCGAAGTCCCATTTCAAGGCTGCAACCTGTAAGCTTTCCTATTCCTGGTCCTTTCTCACTTCACCAATTTGAGTTTTACTAATGTTGCTACATCCGTAAGACTAAATGGGTCCAAACTGATTTAAAGTCTTGGTTTTCTGCAACTTGGAGACAGACGAGTCTGAGAAAAGCCACTCCAACGATCCAGTATAGCATAAGGATTCTCGTCCCCTTCTCCCAAGACTGGTCTCTGGGAGGGAAGTATGCAGACCTTGAAGATATAATAATTTTTACCCTGATTCTGGGGGCTATCAGTGTAGATATTTCCCAAAAGAAGGATGAGAAACAGAAGTTAGACAGGCTTCAAGACTCTGAACTTGAAATTGTACTGGAAGACACTGCCAAGGTAGGGTCATCAAGGTGGAATCCAGGGACGAGGAGAAGGAGATAGCAGAGCAAGCCCCGTTGAGGCTGTTAGGGTTTCTGAGGCACGAAGCACTGCAGTTCAGGACAGCACAGTAAAGAAGGCGTGTCCCCACAGAAGTGCTCCTGGGTGCTCAATACACATGTGACTGCTAAACAAAAGAACAGAGATTCAAATCCATCCGGTGATAACTCAGAAGAAAGACCTGGAGCTCCATTAGAAACACAGTTCTGCTCTAACACACATGGAGGCTCCGTGAGTAAAACTCAGCTTGATGACAATTGGTTGGTGGGTTTACATTAGAGACAGTGCTATGGCTGTGGCCTGCTTGGGGCTGGGAGGCTAAGGGATGGATATCAGGGCTTATTTCTGGCAGAGAAGCCATAGGTCTACAGAGCAGCAGAGGGACATCAGAAGACCTACATGGGAGCTGAGCCGTCAGGGTCAAGCCCGCAATCCAAGACTGAGAGCCCAACTCAACTCCAAGTTCACAGTGAAGGAGACAGAGAGGAGCGGTGAAGCCTCTGCCTTCAGGAATTGGGTTATGCATCGCAGCTCCTGCTCACTTCCCTGAGGGCCTTGTCCCCATCACACACAAGTGGGGCCTCCTCCACGCCCAGATATTTCATGGCCTCAGTCGGACCACTTTCCTCAAGCTGCCTGGGATTCCATGTCTTTCTTTCCTCCCCCTCCCCCCCCACCCCATCCCCCGGGGTTCACTCTGGGTTGGTGTTGCACCTCATCGTTCAGCTTCGAGCTTTCTGGGCAGGACCATTTTGACTCACCACCTGCTTGCTCTATTTTCAATTGCCTCAGGTAAGCCTGGTGATCAAGCGCCTCAGCGCTTGATGCGTAGGCAGCATCTCTGCCAGGTGGGCCCACGCCCAGAGTAAGACCTAGCCAGGGACCAGGTGGGCAACATCAGTGCAAGAGCAGCCAGGTCCAGGGGGAGAGAGAAGACGAGTAACAAGAAGAGAAGTGGATCTGTGTTTTCTTTCAATCAGAAGCCCACAAATTCCTCAGCCAATGAATAATTTTTACTCTACTGACGAAGATGAGGGAAAGGTGTTCTTATGAGAACCTAGGAGGTGGAGTGTGATTCTGGCAGGGACCTGGCAGGGAACAGATGGCTCCCACAAAGGAGTAGACGGGACTTAAATAAGGAATCTGAATAACAGAAAGAGCTCTGGTGGAGTTCTTCGGTAAGCGTTGCACTGCTAGCCACAAGGCTGGTGGTTCCAACCCACCAGTCATTCTGCTGGAGAAAGATGAGGCTGGCTCTCTTATCAAGATTGACAGCCTTGAAAACCCTATCTAGGGTCGCTATGAGTCAGAACTGACCGGCTAGCAGTGGATGGTTTGTAACCAAGTAGAGGAACCAAACGGACAGTGCATTAACCAGAGGTATTTCCCCCATCACTCATAACCATTGTCAAATTTCCCATCATCATAAACAGACACTTAGAGTTTCCTCAACAATTCCTCCCCTCCCTCCCTCGCCTGGTACCCACTGATCAACTTTGGTCTCTATACATGTGCCCAGCCTATTATTGTTGTTTCATATGTGAGATCAAACAATAGTTGTCCTTCTGAGATTGCCTTGCTTCACTCTGCAGAATGATCCCAAGTTCCATCCACGTTGTAGCACCAGCCAGGACTTCCTTTCTCTTTCTGACTGGGAAGTATGCCATTGTCTGCCTGACCATCAAATGCATCTTCCCATTAGAAGCACACCCCAGTACTGCCTGCTAGGGACAGCTGGCCAGGCCCCCAGGGAAGGCTTCAGGAAAGAGTTACTCCCGTTTCATGAAGATTGAAGAATGACTCACTCGTAGGGGGAAGGACTGACTTCCTTTTCCAGTTCTGGCAGAAAGGTCCGAAGAATTGGGGGCATCCATTCTTCATCCTCTTCCTTTCCTAGGCCAAAGGAAGAGAAAGACCATTGACTCACTGGGGTTCTGGGATCCTAGACAATCCCATTAGGCACAGGAGCAAAGTTAGGCCAAGGTTGGAACAAAATCGTCTCAGCAAATGAGCTAACAATACGCCCCACCCACCTACACACACACACACACACACACACACACACACACACACACACACACTTCTTGATGTGCTTGCTAATTGTAACTACATGTCGGACATGAAAACGTGTCCCCCCCAAGGAACATGGAAATACTAAACCTCCTTCCTCAGCTGCATATGTGTGTCTGCTTGCAAAGCTGGGTGAGAACAGGGGCATTTCCCAACTCGTCTGTGTGCCCGGCCCCAGATCTGTGGGTGTCACCGTGAGGCAAGAAGCTTCCTCTCACCAGATGGCACCAACCTGGGAACCAACTCCCTGCTTCCAGGTGTGGCCAACGACCGTCCCTCAGCCCCACCTCACCATCCACCAACATCCTCATCAAACATCCAGAAGAATGGAACCACATTGGACCCCTTCACCCCCCACGGCCCTCCACCCAACACTCAGAATTCTGGGCATCCCTAAGTGGAAACCAGCAGTGCTAACCAAGAAAACAGCTTAGACCTGCAGCGTTCGTCTTCCAGCCTGGGAATAGTACCAGGGGGTTATTTTTATAGCCTTCAATTTTGCCTTGGGGACCAAGGCTTGAAACTAGCTTAAGGACTTACATGGAACAAATTTGCAAGTCGAAGCTGAAATCTCTGAGCAGGTGGTCTAACATCTGGTGTACCTAACCACTGCAGACAAACTTAAGTGCTTTCTCGTCCTTTTTAAAAACCCTGTAGTCAGTCTGAAAGAGGAAGAGGAAACCAGCAGAATTTTGATGATTCCTTAGGAAACAGTTTCCTGCCTGCATTCTCCAGGAGGTTTTCAGAAGCCTTGGGCAACGCATTTTAGAGACTATGCGATAAAGAGGAGCAGGGATAGTATTGCTTGGCGTTTACATGAACGCTTCTCAACAGCCTTCTCCAAGGGTTCTCCCAATGGTCTGGTTTGTTCTCTGGGGATCTGGGCTGCCCTACAGATCTCTATATTGCCAGTTACCATAAAACTGCCCTCTGATCACCTCGCATCAGAGAACTGTGCCCCATAAGGTTAGCCAGAGGGGGTTTTCTTTCTTTCTTTTTAAAAAAAATTTAATCCTTTTATTGGGGGCTCGTACAACTCTTATCACAATCTATACATACATCCGTTGTGTTAAGCACATTTGCACATCTGCTGCTATCATTCCCAAAACATTTCCCTTCCACCTGAGCCCCTGATATCAGCTCCTTGTTTTTTTTCCTCCTCCCCCCCCCCCGCTCCCTCCTCCCTCATGAACCCTTGATAATTTATAAATTATTATCACTTTGTCATATCTTACACTGTCCGACGTCTCCCTTCACCCACTTTTCTGTAGTCCATCCCCCAGGGAGGAGGTTATATGTAGATACTTGTAATAGGTTCCCCCTTCCCACCCCACCCTCCCTCCACCCTGCAGGTTTCGCCACTCAGCATATGTACTGAAGAGAGCATCTTTCCTGGGTTCCCTGTGTATCCAATTCCTATCTGTACCAGTGTACATGCTCTGGTCTGGCCGGACTTGTAAGGTAGAACTGGGATCATAAGAGTGGGAGGTGGGGGGGAAAGAATTTAGGAACTAGAGGAGAGTTGTATGTTTCATCATTGCTGCAGTGCACCCTGACTGGCTCATCTTCCCCCCAGGAACTAACTGGCTTTCTATAAGTGGAACATCAATGCTTTATTCAAAAGGTGCTTGAGGTGGACTCAAACTGCCAACCTTTTGGGTAGCAGACAAACACATGAACCATTTCCATCACCCACAGTGCTGGGAACTCAGAAGCTCTCTGCTCTGCAAGTACTTCTTTAATGTCTTTGTTTCTTAGTCTTTTGTTTTGTTTTACCTAACCTTCTGCTTCCCCTTTGCTCCCTCTTGTCAAATTCCAAAGTAGTGGGCAAGCAGGTAGGGCACAATATCTGAGTGGGGCAAGGAGTCAGCACCGGAGGGAGGATGCGATGTTGAGGGTAATGGGAAGAAGAGCTACCTACTTGATTTCCTAACAGAAACCCTAAGAAAATGTACTCTGTGCAGTAACCAGGTGTCCATGGTTTCTTCTATAACATCAAGGACTTGGGCTGGAGGTTTCTAAGGTTCCTGAGCTCTGAAAATGGCTATTCCAAGTACTATCCATGACTCCATTTTAGATCGCCAAGTTAAAAGCCAAGTCTGTTTCCATTGCCCCAGTGCTTCATTTGTTCCCTTTCTTGTCCTCTAGAACATGCTCTAAAAATGAATGCTTCTCCCCCAAATAGCATCTGTTTCTTATCATGAAAAGTCACCAGGGAAAAAAACAGTTGCACCTTGATTCTATGCAGCAACAATTCATTTCCTGGCTGGACATCTATGAAGATATTTTCATTGTCAAAATAATTGGGCTCCAGTGGTATTTAAGTTCTGGGAAGTCAGAGATGCCAGAGACCCTGCAGTGTTCAAGACCTTGTCTATGGCTAGTGTGTTAACTGATGCTTCACAAACAGTTGTTTATTGAATAAGTAGGGTATGGTCATGGCTTACTTTATCTAGGTTTCATCTTAGGGGAGTGATTTGCTCACCTGAGGACCTTCAGGTAAATCATACACACAGACAAGTAAGGCATCTTCTTCGCCTAAGAATGATGCTCTGAGCACAATTCTTTATCCTCCTCTAAGTTCTAACCTTCCTTCTCCAGGTCAGGGACTGTGGTCCATGTGGTGGTCATTAGGGTTATTCATCCAGATGTTCAACTCTCCTCCTTTCAGACAGGAGCTCACTAGCCAGCACATGCTCTATGTACACACTTAATGGCTTTTTCTTGCCAATCTGTGCTGAACAATTCCGTATCGGTTTTACCAAATCGATGATGGAGTGAGGGACAGGTGAAACTGTATACTGAAGACTGAATGCATGTCCATCTTGTTTATTAGATTGTCAAGTTCTGGCTTCTGGACACTTGATAGGATTGCACCTTCTTACACCTGGTGACATTAAATTCATTGTCATCACGTCAGTTCTGACTCGGGGCACCCAAAAGTTATAAGGAACGGTTTCATAGGTTTTCTTGACTGTACTCCTTATGGAAGAAAAAATGGCTGCGATTTTATTTCTCCTCTCTTTTGTAATGCACTCGGGAGGCTTGAACTGCCCGTTTTTATGATAGGAGTTGAGCATAAATTGTTTGTGTCACTAAGGACTTCTCTTTTAACATTGGCCACATTTAAATAGCTTTTTTTTTGGTTAAAGACCAAAGGAATATGGTTGAAAGTGTGTGCATTGTTTGGGGCGGGTAGGGGACAAGTGCAGGGTGCAACTCTTCATGTCACTTGCCTACCACTGAAGCAATAATGGATCCCAGAATGAGATAGCACCTCTGGGTGACTATCCCAGAATGAGATAGCACCTCTGGGTGTAGCCTGGGTGAACAGTCTCCCTGTGGAGCTCTATCAGATTGAAAGAATCAAAGTCCTAACTATGTGAACGGATAACCAAAAATGAGCAGGGAATGCTCTATCACTAGGTTAAGCCACTGAGATTTAGGGCTATTCATTATCATAGAGCTCTGGTTGTGCACTGGTTAAGTACCAAAAGATCGGGGCCTTGAACCCATCAGCTGTGCGGCCAGAAAAATACATGGCAGTCACTTCCATAAAGAGTCCAGTCTTGGAAACCCTATGGGGCAGTTGGACTCTGTTCTACATTGGCTTGCCATGAGTCAGAATCGGCTCTGTGGTGATGGGCTTGGTTTTTGGTTTTGGTGTTATCATGGCAACACGGATGGCATTGAGTGCCTCAAAATGTACATGCAGATTCTAATCCTGTCCGTCAACATGACCCTATTTGGAAACAGGAGTTTTCTTGTGCCATATTTTTGTTGTCCAGTCAATTCCAACCCACAGTGGTCCCGTGTTCAACAGAACCGATCCTGCGTGGTCCCGTGTCATCCTCACACTTGTTGCTGTGTTTGTGCCCATTGTGGCAGTCACTGTATCAATCAATCTCATTGAGAATCTCTCTTTTTCACTGTTCCTTGCCTTTGCCAGGCTAAAGAGGTCATACTGGAGTATAGTGAGTCCTAAAACTAATCACCTCTGAACTATGAAAAAGTGAAATAATCACAGACACAAAAGCAGACATGCAGGAGACAAAACTCCAAAGGAAAACAGACATACAGAGCCGATGAGAGAGACCTGGGGTGCAGTTGGGGGCACTGCAAAGATTTCCAACTACGAGACTGAAGTAGACAGAGAAGAACTATCTTGAGAGCCATGTCCTAGTTTCAGACTTCTTGACTCCTGAACTGTGAGAAAATAAATCGCTGTTCTTTAAAGCTATCTCCTGTGTTTGTTTTTTTTACTGCTGTTGTTGTTACTGATGTACTGGCTAACTGAGACACATGATATAATTTTACTTATTCTGACTGTCATAGTCTAGTCTGGAGTTTCTGAGAGAAACTAATAAAAAATCCACTTCCTCACCCAATATTGTAATAAAATGAGAAATAAGGCAAAAAGTAAGGCAGATGAAGTCCAAAGTATTAGGTTTATAATTTAATCTAGGAAGCACTGGTCTGAAGCAATCTTCCCCATGGAGGGTGGGGTGGGAGGGACACCTGCTTAGCTAAGCCTGGGGGATTTATCTGGGCTGGGCTGTTCAGTTGGCAATGCTATTCTAAAGAGCTGAGAGGATATTGCCCCATGTATTCTTTCCAAATTTACTATTAACATGTTACTCTTTGCAAATCAGCTCTTTAACGATTCCTCAGCCTCACCAAGGGCCCATCATTTCATACTAGCTGGGCTCTATCAGGAGTGGAATAAGAGTGCCCCCTTCAAAAACAAGTTCACATCTGATTCACCCTATACCCCCAATTCCTGTGGATCCACCCCCACCCCAGGATCCTCCAGAGCAAAGGAACCAACAGAATACATGCACACACACACATGTTCCTTCTCTCAAAATAGAGAGAAGAGAGGAGAACAATTTATTTTAAAGAATCGCTTTACACAATATAGGGCCTGGAAAATCCAAAATCCATAGGTCCAGCAGACTGGAATATCTTGTCATTCTCGAGACAGGAGGCTTCTTCTCTCAGAAATCAGCTTTTGCTCTGAAGGATTTCAACTGAGATGGAATCAGGCCCACTCACTTTATTGAGGGTCATCTCCGTTACTTAAACCCAATCAAGTGTAAAACCCACACCAACAAAATGCCATCACATCAGCATCGAGACAAATGTTTGGCCAAGGCACTTGACGCTGTTGCCTAGCCAAGTTGACACACATTCATAAAATTAACCATCAAATCATTCAGTGTAGGGCTTGGTTCGTGGGAGGTATTCAGTAAGACAAAACTACATCTTTTATGACTCTTTTGAAGCTTCTAGCAATTTCTTCCTCCTTTTAATCTGGAGAGAGTCTGTATGGTGCAAATAGTTAGCTTGGTAGGGTCCTATCTGAAAGGCTGGCAGCTTGAACCCATCTAGAGGTGCTTAAAAAGAAAGACTTATAAATCTTCTTCCATAAAACTTACAGCCAAGAGGGGATGGAGAACTATGGCTGCCAGATAACAAGCATGGGAAGATCTCGGCACCTACTGGAGAATTTCCACTCAGAGGGAGAGCCTGCCCTTCCTGGCAGCAAGTAAAAGTTAGAAGCTAAGTAAACCAAAGCTTCTTAAAGTGAAAGAGTAGCAGCACATTTACCAATGATAAGTGCCACACAGCCACTTCTGTGAGTCTTGCTCCTCCCTGGCACAACTGATTTTCCCCAGCCCCTGAGGCAATCCAGCCAGCCAAGCATCTTACCAAGTGGTTTCTGGGGGCCCTGCATGGATAGAAGACCACTTGGAGAGCTTGGTGCACACATTAGTAGTACGAAAACTACATTGCTTTCCTTGCTCCTTCCTCTTTGTCTCCACCTCCAGTGCCACCACCTCCCACCCCCATGCTCCAGCGCTGTCCCTCAACACATATGTACACACATAAACACAACCAGTGGAGTATAAGTCTGCACCCACAAGGAAGTTTCATTTTTCACTTTTTATTTTCTTCAGGTTTTGTTCTGCTGTTCTATTGTAATACCTTAATATTTTACTCCTGTTCTCTCCCACTCCCTCTTCCCATATGACCTGGCTCTCCTGAGAATATGCATTTCCCCCAGGTAAAAAAACAAAACAAAACACAAAAAACAGACAAGTCTGTATATTTGGGCACAACCACACAATAAAGGCCTTTCCTTTGTTTTTTTACTTTTTCCCTTTCTGAAACACAGACTCATCTACATTCACATGGCCACAGCAACAAAAACAATACCCATACTTATATATTCTTTGCCTTCTCTCTTTATTCTATACTTCCTTCATAATATTTCTTCATGCACACACAGATAAATATTCTCCTAGTCTGAATATTTGCTTGCACTTTTCTCTTGCTCCACTCATTATCTTTTTCTGTGCTCCCTCCTTTTCCTCATGAAATATATTTCCATGAATCCTATTAATTCTGATTATACCTCTTACAATGTATTTTCCCATTATTTTTACAAATCTGCTGATCTATTCAGATGGCTGCTTATTATTATTATTATTATTATTCATTTTATTTTATTTTCGCTCTCCTTTCCCCACGTTCCAGAATTACCTAGATCTCTGTTGTTTTCTCCATTCCACCATCGTATGCTCTCTGACTCCTATCACACCTGGCGCACATCACAAGACACAACCAACGACCTTTACACCACCCAGCAGTTCACACACCACTAAGAACTGTACCAATGGTGAGGAAAGAGCAGTCAACAACAGTAAACCAAAAAAAAAAAAAAAAAAGGAAAACCAATTACAAACATGTGAAAATCACACAAACCCAATGGAATATCCTGAATAAGATGCCGGAACTAACGGAAACAGAATTCAGGAAAATCGTGTGTAGGTCCTGTTAAGAACACTCATGATAACAATGGAAGTAACTGAAAACTAAACTAAAATTCTTAAACCAAAAGGAATCCCAGAAGATAATTAATGAGGAAAAAGCATTAAGCAACACAGTAAAAACAGAATCCCCTGCTCTCAAATCCACTTCGACTTGAAGTAGCCTATAGCACAGCATAGAACGGCCGCCATGGGTTTCTGAGATTGTAACTCGACCGGAATAGAGTTTGGTCTTTTTTCTAAGGAGCCTCTGGGAGTTTCAAACAGTTGACCTACGGTTTGCAACCCTGCTTGGTAACCACTCTTCTACCAGGGTTCTAATATAATAAAAGACCTGAGGAATCGAATGGAAGAATACAAAATTCAAACCAGTGAGTTCAAAGTTAATCAGTCTGACTACAATTCATGAGAGAAACAATCAACAAAAACAGTGAATGAATCAGAAGAAAGTCTGAGAATGATGTGGGATACTATCAAGAGAAACAGCCTATATCTCATCTGGATCCCAAAGTAGGAAGGATTAAAAAAAAACTCTACAGAAAATGTAGTACAAGAACTTATGGGGGAAAATTTCCCCAACCTAACAAAAGAGGAGAAATTACTATTTAAGAATAACTATTCAAGGATCCAAGCTAGGACAGAGCCCTAAAGGAAAAAAGCACATTGTAGCATAGTCAAACTCTCCAAATTCCAGGAGAAGGAGAGGCTCCTTAGGAAAGTAGAGAAAAAGAACAGTTGTCTTCAAAGGAAAGCCAATAAGGGTAAACTCAGTTTTCTCAGCAGAAATTACATAGGCAGGAAGACATTGGAATGACATATATAGAATTGTGAAAGAAAAATTCTGCCAACCAAGCATCCTGTATCCAGCAAAATTATCCTTCAAACATGAGGGAGAAATACAGGAAAAACTAAAGGAATTTAGGGGGTGGGGGAATAAGCATGATAAAATCATTACCCAGATGACTACGACCAGATAATCAACAAAAACAGCAGACAAACCTGAGAGGACCACACAGCACAACGCCACCCAGAGACCAATGCAATGAAAGCAGCATTAAAAACAACACAGAAATAGAGGAGGGACAAAGACACTAATAAAATTATAAGAAGTGGGGGTGGGGGGGAGGGAAGAAGCCAAACACAGCAAAAATGATAGCAACAGTAATGACTCAGAATGTTGATGGATGTTATGCATCGCTCCAAAGACATAGAATAGCAGACTGGATTAGTAAATAAGATCTATCTATACGCTGACTATAAGAAATACACCTTAAACTTAAGAAAAAACTTTACTAAAAAGTAAAGGATGGTGAACATTTTGCCAAGCCAATGTCAGCCACAACATCTCTGATAAAATGTTCTTTAAGGCAAATGACATAAAGAGAGACAAGAACCGACATCCAGGATGATTAAAGGAAAAATGCACCAGAAACATATAACCTTAACAAACATGCATGCACCCAATGAAAGACATAGCTGAAGGGCTTGTCTATACAGGTATGATTTCCTTTTCTCAACTGTGTTTCGATTTTATGCCTCTGGCTAAATTCATGAGTCTATTAAAAAATCATCTTATGGTACAGGGGGATGATTTATAATATTCTCTATCACAAAACAATAATACTATCCCTAAAGCAAAACCAGAGACATATATAAACCATAAATAAGTGAGCAAATTTTGGACTCACACATTATTCTATCCCTAATATAATAACAATTAGTTCTTACGACATGAAGAATAACTGAAGATATGGGTGTTATAGCAAAGTGCGGTGAAAAAATAGATGGTGCTCGGCTACCACAAAAACTAGCATCTGGGGTCTTAAAGGCTTATCTTCAAACAAGCAGTTGTTTAAGTGAGGCATCAACTAAGTCCACATGGAAGAAGCACACCAGCCTGTGTGATGCAAGGATTGTAAATAATAAAATGCAAATCCAAGGAGGGAATGGTATCAGAGCATAACTTGTGAACATCTGGCTTGTAGACAGCTATGAAAGACAGTAAAAGCACCAGATCTATTTGCAAGGTCCTTACATGGGTTAAACCTGTTGAGTCCCCTCTGACCATAGCTCAGGGATGCGGATAGTTTTACTATCAGACAGAGAGCATTGAAAGGTCAATTATGACAGATTCAGTCAGGTTAAAGTGTAATACTGTACCTCATTATTTTTTTAAAATAATTTTATTGGGGGCTCTTAGAGCTCTTATCACAATCCATACATATACTAACACCTTATCATTTGATCTCCCTTTTGACCCATTTTGAAGTTGTTTCAGTTTTTAGTATTTCCTGCTTTCTTTTTAGTTGAGGTTTTTCTCTGTTTTGTTATTGTTGGGATTTTTTTCTGTTTGTGTTTTACATGGTTTTTAGTATATGAAATCCAGGGACAGGTAAATCTATAGAGATAGTAAGTATTTAAATAGTAACTTTGGGGCATAGCAGGGGAAGTTGTGGGGGGGCGGGAAATGGGGTGCTCACTGCAGAGTCTGAGCTGAAAATGTTCTGAAGCTGATTGTGGTGATGCTTGCACACCTCTTCTTAGTATGACTGAGTGATTAAATTGTATGATTTGTGAATTGTATCCCAAAGAAGACGATTTAAAAGCCAATTTCTTTTGTGACATTTCTTACATTATCGCCTTGTGTCACTTTTGTGTGATGTTACTTTTGCATCCACGTGTCCTTTAGCCCGCTGTCTATTTTCTGCCCACCCCACCCCTGACGGTCAGCTCTGCTAGGAAAAAAAAAAAAAGTCCCAGTGTTGCTGACTACAGCCTGCCTTGTAGCAAACTCACAGCAAGCAGCTTCCTGGCGGGGTGGGAGCAAATAAAGCTCTGAGTTTATTTTTGGCTACTGCGTCTCATGCGCTGCAAATGGACCTGAAAACCAAGGATGTGGGAAAGCAGAGAGGTTAGACAAATGGTGGCAGGGGTGACAACCATCTCCCCAGTTAAAATCAAGCTCCTGTGTTAACGGCCATTGGTCTCTGCCACTCTAAGTGGGGAGCCGGCTGGGTTTGCCAAGTCCCCCTGCCTGCAAAAAGGAAAACGAATGCGAGGGAACTAGGCCAAATGCGCACAGCTCTGCTACTAGAAGCTAAAGTGGCCTTTTGAAAGATTAATGGGGCATTTGGCTCTTGGCTTCTTAACAAGGGAGAAGGGAAAAGGCGTTCTGAAAAATAGCAGCCGCGTCTGGCAGGGACTCAGAGGAGCCGTGGAAGGCGGCAGGATGGCCCCTCGGTTCTTTTCCCCTGTCTGCTTTCTTTTTCCCACAGTTTCTCACCATCCTGCATCTCTGCTTCTCATTCTCATTTCTTTGGTGCGTTGGCTTCCCAAAAGGATTCCTACTTTTCCTTCCAGGTGCCCCATTCCCCGTGGTTTTCCTATTCTTATTCATCAGGAGGGGAGGTACTTTGTAAGTGCATAGTGGGAAGGTAGACTGTTCCATTACCTGACTTTTGGTTCCTGAGCTATAAGCCAACAGAAGGTCTCCAGCCTTCTGTCTGCTGCACTGTGACCAGCCCCCACATCGGCACATCTCTTTCTCTCTCTTTCTCTCTCTCTCTCTGTACATATATGTATGGGGGGATATATACCTCCAAAAACTCTGTGAAGATATTTTATTATCTTTCAGTTTCATTTTACATGAACTTTTTGAAACACACGCAGATTTTTGCTTATAGGTTTTGCTTCTCTAGAAAATTGAGACAAAGATTAAAAACAAAACAAAAAAACCCTGACCTTGAGTTGATTCCGGCACCATATAAGCATTCCCAGACTTTGTTAAGCGTCATAGGAGTTTGAAGTCTCATCTTTCTCCTACAGAGCAGTTGGTGACTAGAACTGCCAACCTTGTGGTTAGGAATCCAACAGTTACCCGGCAGTCCCTCCAGTCAAAGATTAAAAAAAAACTCACTGCCATCAAGTCAATTCTGAATCATAGTTTAAAATAGAGCCCTAATAAACAGTGTGGTTTTAGGAAAGTAATGTAATTTTCTTGGAACTTCAATTTTCTGAACTAAAAATGGATTCTCTTTAACTCCCGTCTAACGGGGACACTTGCATACAAACAGATGCTTGTTCCTAGGAGCCAGTGAGTGAGGTCCTCCATACAGGGCGCTTGTGCACAATGGAGCGAACTGCCTGGTCCTGGGCCACCCTGACAGTCATGGCTACGCTTGAGCATCTGGGCCGTTGCTGTTGTTAAATGCTATTGCGTCTGCACTACTTGTAGTGACCTCTGCATAACAGAATAAAATACAGCCTTGTCCTTTGCCGTCCTCATATTAGTTATGATGTTTGAGACGATGGTTGCAGCCACTCTGCCAGTCCATCTTGGGGAGAGCCTTCCCAAGCCTGTAATTTACAAATCATGATGTCCTTCTCCAGGGACTGGTCCCTCCTGATATCATGCACAAAGTACACGAGACAAAGTCTTCCCACCCTCGTTTCTAAGGCGTAAGTAGCGGTACTTCCTCTTAACAGACTTGTTTGTGCTTCTGGTGGTTCTTGGTGTAGTCAACAATTTTCACTAGCAGCATAATTCAAATGCATCAATTCTTCTCTGATCTTCTTTATTCATTGGCCAATTTTCACATGCATGTGCGGCACATCTTAATCCTCAAAATGACATGTTAAATTGGTCTAATGCAGCAGAGTTAACCGATGCAATACGTTGTTTAATTTTTGACTGCTGCTACCCTCCACGTTGATTATGGATCCAGGTAAAATTAAATCCTTGACCATTTAATTTTTTCCTCTGTTTATCATGATGTTGTCTACTGATCCAATTATGGGGATATTTGTTTTCTTTACATTGAATTGTAACCCTTATGTAAGGTTGTGCCACTCACATATCACACAGGTAGCTAATGAGCCTCCTCCAATTTTGATGTTGTGTTCTTTATACACTCCGACTTATCCGATTATTTGATCAGTATGCTATACTGATCAAATAACTCTGTTGAGAGGATATGGCTCTGACACAAACATTTCCTGATTTTACAAAATCCAGGATCTCTTTGTTCTGTCCAAAAGACAGCCTCTGGATCTCTGGATGGATTCCACATGTGCACAGTGAAGTGTTCAGGAATGTCTATCTTTTGCAGTGTTACTCTAGTTTGCTACGATGGACACAGTCAAATAGCTTTGGACAGTCAATAAAATACAAATAAACATCTTTATGATATTCTCTGCTTTCAGTCAAGACCCATCTGACTTCAGCAACGGTATTCCCAGTGCCACAACCTCCTCCAAATCCAGCTTACATTTCTGTTGGTGCACTGCTACAATAATTTTTTAACAATAAATTTTCAGCAAAACTTCACTAGAATATGATTTTACTACTATTATGAAATAATTTCCACATTCTGTTGGGTCACCTTTCTTTGGAATTGGCACAAACATGAATCTCTTCCAGCTGGCTGACCAAGTCTTCCAAATTTCTTAGCATAGACTGGACTAGTGGGTGCTTCCAGAGCAATAGTCACTCTTTGATAAATTTCAGTTGTTATTTTGTCAATTCTTGAAAACTGCTTTTCACTAATACCTTCATTGTGGATTGAACTGCTTTCTCAAATATTATTGGTTCTTGATCCTATACCACCTCTTGAAATTGCTGAACGTTGTCATTTACTTTGGTGCCGTGACTCTGAATATTCCTTTCATCTTCTTTGCATGTTTCTGCATTGTTCAATATTTTGCTTATAGAATTCCTCGATATTGAAACTCGAGGTTAAGGGTTTTCTTCAGTTCTTTCATCTGGAGACATGGTGAGCATGTCCTTCCCTTTGGGTTTAGGATGCTAAGGGACTGTACACTTCATCATACTACTTTGTCTTCTCCAGCTGCCTCAAAGGCTTCTCTTCAGCTCTCTGACTTCATCATTTCCTCCATTCCCTTTAGTTGCTCTACATTCAAGAGTAAATTTCTGACACTCACGTTAATCTTTTCTTTCTTTCCTGTCTTTTTAATGATTTGCTTTCTTCATCTATGTTATAGATGTCATCTCATAACTCATTTTGTCTTCAGTTATGAGTGTTCAATGTCTCAAGTTGCTCTTGAGATGCTCTCTAAATTTAGGTGGGGGAGACTCTAGTTCATATATTGACTCTCATTGATTTGTTAATATTTTTTCCAATTTCAGCTTGGGCGTGCATATGAGCAATTGATGGCCTGTCTCACCGTCAGATGCTGGCAGATGATATTGGCTTCTCCATCATCTCTTCCCACAGAGGTAGTTGATTTGACGTCTGTGTGTTCCACCCTGGTAAATCCTGTTATAAAGAGACGCAGGAACTGTATTCATTTTAGAAAGGTGGCTAGCCTTGCTGGGATTGGGCTAGGCAGGGACTGTACTGGCACTGACAGCCAGATCAGGTCTTTATACATATGCAGGCGGGGGCATATATGAAGGGTAGCATAAAGAGATGGCTGTGGGGCTGGGCAGAGAGCAGGTGTTGGGTACCCAGAACTTGTCATTGCTTCAGGCCTACTAGCTGCCAACCAGTAGCAGGAGTGAAAGGTTGCAAGACTAGCTAGAGGAGAAATGAAGCCAGACAGATAGAGGCTGGGGAAGAGCTTCTGTCGATATTATCTTGAGTCCAACAGCCCCGTTGACCATTTACTCCGGAGGGTGGGCTCTTTAAAGCCATTAGCGGGAACTTTAAGTTAAAAGGGGAGTTGTTTTTCTTTAAAGCTTTTAAAAACAGAAAGCCTTAAGGGATCATAGACATTGATGCAATCGTGCATGCCACAGATGGGTGGATGTTAAGTGACTCAGACTGCATAACTTCAAAAGTGTTGCCCCTTTATGCTCCGCTATGGGGAGCCTGCATTAGCCAAAAACAGGGCTCCAGGAAATGAGAGAACACCCATTGAAATGTTTCCGAGCAGAAGAAGCATTGGAAGCACTCACTCATTTATGCCAGGAAAGCTGGAATACAGCTACCTGGCAAAACTGACTGGAAGAGATCCGAATATGAGCCCATTCCCAGAAAGAGGACCCAACAGAATGCTCATATTATTGAGCTATATCACTGATATAGCACACACAAGTAAATTTGTCAGATGATCATTCAACAACTGTTGCAGCAGTATATTGACAGAGAACTTCCAGAAGTTCAGGCAGGATTCAGAAGAGGGCATGGAACAAGGGATATCATTTCCGATGTAGATGGATCTTAGCTCACAGAAGAGAATACTAGAAAGATCTTCACTTATGTTTCATTAACTCTGCAAAGGCATTTGACTGTATGGGCCATAATAAACTATGGGTAATCTTGAGTTCCCAAAAACTTCATTTGCTTATTCAGAACTAGTACATAGGTCAAGAGGTAGTTGTGGGGACAGAATAAGGGAATACGGCATGGTTTAAAATCAGGAAAGGTGTGCATCAGGGTTGTATCTTTCCACCATACATATTCAATATATATGCTGAGCATACCATCAGAGAAGCTGGATTATGTGAAGAAGAGTACAGCATCAGGTTTGAACTAAGGCTTATTAACAGCCTATTATATACAGATGACACGACCTTGCTTGCTGAGAATGAGGAGGACCTGAAATACTTGCTGATGAAGATCAAGGAGTTTAGTTTTCATTATGGATTACAACTCAATATAAGGAAAACCAAAATCCTCACAACAGAAAACATCATGATTAATGGACAAAAGATTGAAGCTGTCAAAATTTTGTCTTGCTTGATTCCACAATCAATGCTCATGGAAGCAGCAGTCAAGAGATCAAAATACATATTGCACTGCGCAAATCTGTTGGACAAGACCTCTTTGGAGTGTTGAAGAACAAAGATGTTTCTTTGAGGACTAAGGCATGCCTGACCCAAGTCCTGGTATTCTTCATTGCACTGAGGTAGCTAGTTTATTGTGCCAACCTGGTCAATAAACACATGTAGGGTTAATTGAAGGGTGGAGGGATAAATGGCTAAACACATGTAGGGTTAATTGAAGGGTGGAGGGATAAATGACTCGCCTTTTTAGTTCTTGGGTCTCTTGCTTTGTGATGGTCAGACCAGGGTGCAGCTGCCTTAGCCAGTGTCCTGCTTCAGCTGGCAAGTCTCACTTCCTGCAAGACATCCCGGAGGAGAAGCCACATGGACCTCCCCTGATGCAGCCTTGGGTGCTAGAGCAGCCATGTGGAGACCCATGCCAGTGCTGAGATGCTTACACATTCACTGATTCGGCTTTCCTCCTGCAGTCGGCATCATAGTGTGTGTTTTGTGAGATTCAGTGCGACTTTGTGGATTGGTGTCAGAGATATGGGTTAATGTGGAACTTGTGGGCTTGGGCAACACTGGGTTGGGATGTTTTCTTTATTTGCACGTAGCCTTTATATAAAACTCTCTCTTATACATTAATTTCTGTGGATTTGTTTTTTTAAAGTACCCAGACTAACACATTGCACCATATGCAAGTGAGTGAAAGTTAGACATTGAAAGAAGGGGGGGCTGTAGAAGAATTGATGCATTTGAATTGCGGTGCTAGAGAAGAATTCTGAAAGTAATATGGACTGCTAAAAGGGAAAACTTATCTGTGTTGGAAGAAGTAAGGCAATAGTGCTTCTTAGAGGTAAGGATGGCAAGAATTCATCTTAGATAAGTTGGACATATTAGCAGGTGAGACCAGTCCCTGGAGAAGGACATCATGCTTGGGAAAGAGGAAGGCCCTCAAGAAGATGGATTGACACCATAGCTGCATCAATGGGCTCTGGCATAGGAACAAAGGTGAGGATGGCACAGGACCGTGCAGTGTTTGATTCTATTGGGCATAGGGTCACTATAGGTGGGAGCCAACTTGGTGGCACCTAGCAACATGGGAAGGCCTGGTGGTGTAGTGGTCATGAAGTGGGCTGCAATCCAAAAGGTAAGCAGTTTGAAACCACTAGCCACTCTGAAGGAGAAAGATGGGTCTTTCTACTCCTATCAATAATTACAACCTCAGAAACTCACAAGAGGCAGTTCTACCCGGTCCTATAGAGTCCCTATGGGTTGGCATTGACTCAATGGCAATAAGTTGAGTCTGCTCCACAATATTTGTAATATAGGAAAATAAAAAGTAATGTCTCCCAGGTGCTGCAGTGGGTTAAGTGTTGGGCTGCCAACAGGAAGGTCACTAATGCAAATTCACCAGTTGATCCATGGGAGAAAGATGAGGCAGTCTACTTCCATAAATATTTATACTCTCAGAAACCCTGTGGAGCAGTTCTATACTATCCTATAGGCTTTCTGTGAGTTAGAATCAACTCAATCGCAGTGAGTTCAATTCTTTGGTTTTATTACATATGTAAAAATGTCCTCTATTAACCCTTTATATCCAACTTCTTCCAAAGTGGTTACCCAAATCCAATCTCCTCGTTTTCCTGGGTCTTTGGCGTTAGATGAATGCTATGAAACAGCTGAGTGCTCTGCCGACCTCAGTCAGTTTCCCTTGGTTCTCTTGCACAGGTAAGTTGGGTGTGTTGTTTGTTTGTTGTCTTTTTGGCCTTGGATGCTCAGTGTAGGTGCAAACACTATAGTCATTAGTGATTGTGTACTCAGGAAGCTCTATTAAGAAGGTATTTTGCAGCTTTCCTTGCCAGGTAAGGGGAAAATTCGCTAACTGTACCCACAGTACTTAGTTGTCACACATATTGCTCAGAAATAATTGCTGGTGCAAGAATTAGGCCCAATGAAAGGTAAATTTAGCTTGGTGTTACATAATGATGATTCATCAAACTAGTCATGTGCTGAGTTTGTCCACACTCAGTCTGACTGGTGCCATCTTCCTTACAAGGGGTATGTTTCACATTTCAGGTACCCTGGAGCACTCACACACCGGCTGATGGTGACCCCAAGGCAAACATACCACGAAACAAACTCCTTTCTCCTCCATCTCCTTCTAGGAACTTTTCCTGACTTTCTGATCTGAGTAAATGGTACCACCACCATCCTAAACACTAGATTTCCAATCAGGTGGTCATGTTATAATCCTTTTACTCAGACCCAAGCAAGATGAAATCCATGACAACTTCCATTTTTCTCCATTTATCATAATGTCAACTATTGACCCAGTTGTGAGAATTGTTGGTCTTCTTTAATTTAAGTTGTATTCCATAATGAAATTGCAAACCTTGATCTTCATCAGCAAGTGCCTCAAGTGCTCCTCACTTTGCACAATCGAGGTTGTCTCTTCTGCATATTGCAGGTTGTTACACGCCTTCCTCCAATCCTGCTGCCACGTTCTTCTTCATATACTCCAACTTCTCTGATTATTTGCTCAGCTTACAGATTGAATAAGGATTGTGAGAGAATACAACCCTGATACAGCTGTCCTGAATTTAAACAATGCACGATTCCCACGTTCTGTTCCGACAACTGCCTCTTGGCTCATGTACAGGTTCTGCGAGAGCACAATAAGGTGTTCTGGAATTCCCGTTCTTCTCAATGCAATCTATAGATTATTATGATCCACAGAGCTGAATGCTTTGCATTTTCAATAAAACACAAGTAAACATCTTTCTAGAATTCTCTTGCTTTCATCCAAGATCCATCTGAAATCCCTTGTTGCACATCCTCTTCTGAATCCTGTATGAATTTCTGACAGCTTCCTGCCAATATAATGCTGCAATCATTGTTGAATTAGCTTTAGCAAAATTTTACTTGCATGTCCTATAAATGATCTTATTTGATTTCCTCGTTCCACTGGTTTACCTTTCTATGGAATAGATACAAATACGGATCTCTTCTAGTCAGTTGGTCAAGTAGCTGTCTTCCAAATTTCTTGGCAAAGATGAGTGAGTGCTTCCAGTGCTTCATTTGCTTATTCAAACATTTCAATTGGTTTTCTACCAATTTCTGGAGCCTTGTTTATTAAAATGCCTTAAGTGTAGACTGGATTCCTTCAGTGCCATTAGTTCTTGAACATAAGCCACTTCTTGAAATGGATCAAGGTCAACTAGTTCTTTTTGGTACAGTGACTCTTTTTTTCTTCTTTGCATCTTCTTTTTAAGCTTCCTGCATCCTTCAACATTTTGCCCATAAAATCCTTCAATATTGTAACTCGAGGCTTGACTTTTTCTGAAGGTCTCTTGGCTTATGATATGCTGAGAATGTTCTTACTTTTTAGTTTTCTATCTCCAGGTCATCACACATTTCATTATCATTGTACTTTGTCTTCTTAAGCTGCCCTTAGACATTTTTTGTTCAACTGTTTCACTTCATTATTTTTCCTCTGTGTTTCAGCTTCTCTCCTGACATCCATTTTGACCTCTTTCTTTCCTATCCTTTTAATGACCATTTATTTTCCTTATGTATGAGGTTCTTGATATCAACTGAGGTCTTCTGTTATTAGTATTCAGTGAGTCAAATCTATTCCTGAGATGTTCTCAAACTTTAGGTCATACTTTGACTTGCATGGACTTGTTTCAATTTTCTTCAAATTCAACTTGAACTTACATAAGAGCAATTGATAGTCTGTTCCAGTCATCCCTGGACTCATTTTGTTTGCTGATATGAACTTCTTCATCATCTTGTCCCACAAATGTAATTCATTTGATTTCTGGGGTTTCCATCTAGATACCGTTTATGATGTTAAAATAAAAAAGGTATTTGCTATGGACAAGTGGTTCGTCTTGCATACGTCTATCATGGGATCTCCAGCTTCATTTCTGTCACCAAGACTATGTTTTCCAACTACTTACTGCTCTTTCCTCTGTTTCCAAATTTGCATTCCATTTGTCAATAACTAGCCAGGCATCTTAAATACATATGTGACCAATTTCCGACTGAAGTTGTTGGTGGAATTCTTCAAGTTCTGCATCACTCACTTTAGTGGTTGGTGCATAAATTGGACTAATAGATGTTTTAACTGGATTTGCTTGTATGTGGATAGATATCTTATCACAGACAGCATTGTACCTCGAGACAGAACCTGAAATGTCCTTATTGATAATGAACACAACACCAATCCTCTTGAATTATCATTCAAGGCATAGCATATCATAAACTAGTCTGGTTCAAAATGGCTAGTACTAGTCCTTTTCAGCTCACTCATGCCAAGAATGGTAATCTTTATGCATTTGTGCTAGACCGGGTTGATAAGAGAAACAAATTTAGAGACACTCATATGTGTGTCAGAGAGAGCATTACATCAAAGAGCAATTGCATATTGAGAAAACATCCCAGCCCAGTCTGGATCAAATCCATAAGTCCAATATTAGCCCATATGTCAAATATTAGTCCATAAGTTCTTCAGACTCATGTAGCCACTCAATGATGCCTACTGCAGGAAGATCACAGGCTGGTGGGTGAGAAGTCTTGTGGATCCAATGAGGTGGAAGCATCTCCAGGGCTCTGGCTGCCATGTGATTTGTGAACAGGAATGTGAAGCAGAGTGTGTGTCCCACCTCCAGGGAGGAAGAAAGGAGGTTCCTAGAATCCTCATGAGAAGGCCACATCCACAAGGAGGCATCAGGCTGTGACCTGATTGATAGGCTAGACTTAGCCCGTCAATCTTCACTCTTAATATTTTCAAGTTGACATGAGATTATGTAACTACCACAGCAATCCACTTCATTTCCGATGGCTTCCATTTTTCCTAGATTCATATTTTGTACATTCAAATTTCTGATTATTAATAGACGTTTGCAGCTCTTTCTTCTCATTTTGAGTTGTGTCTCATCAGTAAATGGAGATCTTGAAACCTTTGCTCCATTCACATCATTATGATTGACCCTACTTGGAGAAGACAACCCTTTATCAGTCATGTTTCCAGTGTCTTCTAACATGAGCTCACTTTCTGGCACTAGATCTGACAATGTTCTGCCGCTAGTCATGAGGTTTACAGTGGTCAATTGCTCAGAAGTGGACAAGCGATTCCTCCTTCTTCTTAGTCTATTCCGTGTATGTATGTTGAAACGTTTCACCTTGGTTTGACCTTGCTGTACTTGAAATACCTGTGAATGTGCTTCCAGAAGCACATCTACCATTGTATGACAAACTGACAAATGGTGGACAAACTAGTTAGTACGTGACTTTCAACCCATTCTAGTCCACCAAGAGGTGTTTCAGAAGAAAGGCCTAGAGGTCTACTTTGGAATGACCAGCTATTAGAACTCCATGGGGCACGAGTCTTCTGCTCTGACGCACACACAGAAAGTACCTGTGAGTTGGAGGTGACTCAATAGAATCCTGTTACTTTTTGGTTTTGGTATATATCAGTTTCATTATTTGGGGGGTGATCATGCCTCATCTTATTTCCAAAATCAACTTTTTTGGATTACTCCTTAAATGTGAGATCTCTGGTCATACTCCTGATTCTTAATTTCTTTTGTACCATTCCTGGTAAAAGAAAATAAGTAACACATTTTTTTCTGTTTTAACTTTCCCCAGAAAGCATGTATCTTGGTTAGTAAAACTGACCATCATTTGCTTATTATTCCAGTGTCTCATCACCTTTCCCCCCAACTCATTTCTGTTACAAAAGTCTAGCAAATTGTCTAAGTTTCCGACTCTTGGATGGTCTCAAGACCTTCAGCCCTTTGGGTCATGCCTGTTCTTTGTGAAAAATAAAATGACTTAAGATCTTAAACTCTCAAAACTTCTGGCCTGATGTCAGAAGCTTTCAGGCAAAACAAAAAACAGAATTTTGAAAGTCTGTACATACATTAATTATAGTCACTAAATGTCAAAATGAGTCAATATTGACCTGATTCCAAAAGCTACACACACACACACACACACCGGGGCTACAAAGAATTCATGAAAAAATTGAATTAAAAAATCATGGGACTTTTTTCCATGAAATTTTTGAAACCCACTCAGATAGTTATGTGTGTGTGTGTGTGTGTGTGTGTGTGTATATATATATATACATATATATATATATGATGCCCACTGTCATATATATATATGAAAGAGTGCTGTGTGTGTATATTGTGTATTGAGACCTGGTAGTACAATAGTTAAGTGCTCATTTGCTAATCTAAAGGTTGATTGTTTGAACCAACCCAAGGGATCCACAGGCAAAAGACCTGGGGTCTGATTCCCTACAGATTATAGCTCAGAAAACCCTCTGGGACATTCCTGCTCTGTCATAAGGGGCTCTATGAGTCAGAATCAACTTAATGGCACACAACAACAAAACTAAGGGTCATAAAATAGAAAAGGGAGACCAAGCCAGAAGGAGGAATCCATTGTAGACAGGAGGACATAAGTCATGATGCTCTTCAGTTATGCAGGTTATGCTACAATAATAAACTCCCAGGTCTCAGTGACGTTCACATGAACATTTATTTTGTTCACATGACGTCCATTTGCAAATGCTTCTCCCTTGTTACTGGGGTATCTTAACACGTGACTTCTGGGGTCACTGAACTAGGGAGAGAGCCAGAGAGACACTAAGGAGTTCTATACAGCTGCAGCTTTTCCTTGCAGTCCCCAGAACAGAAATGATCCCATGGAAGCGTGCAGAGCACACAGACTCATGCCAGTTAGCTATGGTTCCTGGCCTGAGGGTGAGCTTGGCCGAGACACAGTTACTTTAGAAACCTTCCCCCAGTAGGATGTAAAACTTCATCCTTGTATTTCTGCACGTTCTTGTCTAGGAGAAGCACGGGAAGAGACGTGGGTCAGGGAGAAGAGTGATTCCTTCTCCCATTTGGCTTTCATCCCCATTGGAAATTTACATTGATATATGAATCTTAGAGACCTTCGTGCTTTAAAAGAGAGCATCACACAGTCATCCGACAGCCTGCGTTCTAGTCCTGGCGGTTTCAAGAAGGAACCTGCCGTCCTGCATTCTAACGTTCCTTCCCTGCATTGGGAAGGGCAGTGCTCCTCCTTCAGGGAGAGCAATTCTCAGGCTCAGCTGCTGACCTCAAGGTTGGTGAGTTGAGTTCACTCAGAGGTACGGCCAAAAAAGGGGGGTCTTCTTCTGAAAACCAGCCTCCGAAAACAGCTCTTCTCGGACACACCTGCTTCAGTGTGAGTCAGGAAACACGAGCTGTCATCGAGCCGATGTCAACACTGTACATTTCTGAATGGGTAGACCACCACATCTTTTTCCTGTGGAGCCGCTGGTGGACTTGAACCTCTGGCCTTTGGGCTAGCCGTGGAGTGCTTTAACAGCTGTGCTGGCAGAGCTCCTGTAGCTGCTAGCTTGTTTTTTGAGTGAATACCCACAGGCAGATTAACTGCTTGCTAATTTATCTAATCAACAAAAGCTGAGCTAAGACTGTGCTCTTAAGCATAAATACAGGTAGTCCCCAGTTTACAGTGGGATTACAGGTCTACAATTCTGTGAGTCATGATGTAAGTCTTTCTCCCCCCTGAACCTACCCTACACCTTAATATTCAACATCTATGAGTG
Organism: Echinops telfairi; assembly: GCF_000313985.2. NCBI lineage: Eukaryota > Metazoa > Chordata > Mammalia > Afrosoricida > Tenrecidae > Echinops > Echinops telfairi. The sequence goes on from NW_022103898.1 coordinate 20,845,924, forward strand.
AACATCTGAGAATGATAAAACCAAAAAAGGAAACTCCCTGCCATCAAGTCATTGCCACTGATAACGACCCTGTGGGGGCAGAGCCAGGGTAGAACTGCCCCTGGGAATTTCTGAGACTCAAACTCTTTGCCCCATCACTCTCCCTTAGAGTTGCTCGTAGTTTTAAACGGCTGCTTTGCAGTGTACAGGCCAAAGAGAAGTGTTGTCTCTTGTGCATATTACCAAGGATAAGATGTACTCAGAAAACTGAGTCATAACTATGACCTGTAGTACAACGTACATCTGATCATTGTGGCTGATGAGACAGTCAGGGCTCGGCAATTCCTCCTTGTGGCCAAACGTTTCAGAATGAAGGTGATTCTCATTCAATTCCACTCTTGTGAAACTTGGATCTTGGTGAAAAGGCTGTGGAAACCGTAAAGTACCACACAGAGAGAACGTGCTCACATTGAAATACTTGTGACCAGAGCAGACTTCGTGGACATGCAACCTGAATAGCCGTACCAGGCCCTGAGCTTAGAGGACAATCCCGGGCATCCTGACATTCTGAATTCTTTCTTAACCAAGTGTCCCCACATGTTCCCTTTACCTTGATTTCTGTGAATTATGTAGCTGCTCCTAGCAATGTCTCAAGATATTGCTTATGTCTGTTAAAAAAAGAAAGAAAGAAAAAGTGGAAGGGATTTTAGATGCTTAAAAAGTGATTTTCACCCTCCAAATGATAGAAATCTTAAAAAAAAATTCCAGATATTGTGCCATTTTTATTTATTTTTAAGCCCCTTTCTTACCATCTTTTTTTCTAATGAAACTTTGTTTTTAAGTATCTGTTATTTCTCACAAGCTCTCAGTCATTCAGTTTCCACTCCCTTGAAGCTCTGGGGAAAGCTTTTATATTCCCCACGAGAATCTGTCTACTTAGCAAATGTCCTTGGAGACAATTGCAACTTTGTTTTTTTATGAGGCCTCTTCTCAAAGTATGCTGTACCGCTCACTTACTTGTCTGGCTTCTAGACGGAAGACTTGAATTGAGCCGTGAGTCCTGTGCTTTTTTCTTTTTCTTTTTTTGCAAAACAACATATTTCTAAAACATCTGCATTGGGAAGAGAGCTCTGGAGTTACAGTATTCTTCTTCCAAAGTAGAGCATCTGAAATGTAGCAGGCTTGGCCCCACTAGGTTTATGTTCAAGTTCTTGCTCCTCCATTTCCGGCTGTGTGAGCCTGACCAAGTTCCTTCAATCTCCCGTGGTCTTAGTTTGCTCTTCTGCAAAGTGCGGTAGCAGAGAGGGCAAGTAGGACCAACTTCATAAGGCTCTGAGGAAAGATGACAAGATAATGTTCTAAGTAGGTGTGATATGTTCATAAAGGGGACTAGCATTCTATCAAGTTTTTGTTTTTCGCTAAATAATTTCATCCCAGGATTGAATAAATCTTCTATAATAAGTTCTCTCTGTCATTCACTTGATGCCAACTCATACCGACCCTATAGGACAGGGTAGAGCTGCCTCTGTAGGTTTCTGAGACTGTAACTTTAAAAAAAATCATTTTACTGGGGGCTCATACAACTCTTATCACAATCCATACATACATCCATTGTGTCAAGCACATCTGTACATTTGTTGCCATCATCATTCTCAAAACATTTGCTTTCTACTTGAGCCCTTGGTATCAGCTCCTCATTTTCCCCTCTCCACCCCCCCACTCATGAACTCTTGATAATTTATAAGTTATTATTATTTTGTCATGTCTTACACTGTCCAATGTCTCCCTTCACCTACTTTTCTGTTATCCGTCCCCCAAGGAGGAAGTTATTTGTACATTCTTGTAATCAGTTCCCCCCTTCTCCCCAACCTTCCCTTCGCCTTCCTGGTATCATCACTCTCACCACTGTAACTTTTTACGGCAATAGAAAGCCTCACCTTTCTCCCCTGGAGCGATTGGTGGTTTCAAACTGCTGACCTTTCACATAGCAGCCCCATACATGGTAACCCACTATGTCACCAGAGATCCTACACAATAACTTACAGAGCTAAAATGTCCCTGTATCCCCACTCACCACCCACTTACTATAGGTTGTTAACATTGTGGGGTTGTGGTGACCTCAGCAGATGCCACTGGACTGAGTAGATAACAGGTTGATTCATCCATGGATATTTAGTTAACAAGTTATAATGAAATGAAATATGCCTTTAATTGAGGTTTTTCTGTTTTGTCTCATCATTGTTGGTTTTGTTTATTTGCTCACTCCCTTTTTTGTGTTTCTGTACAAGAAATCCAGGATAGGTAGAGCTACTGAGACAGTACAGGATTGATAATTACCTGGGGGCCTGGCAGGGTGGGGTGGGGAGCAACGGGGAGCTAGCAACAAGGAACATGAGAAGAAAATATTCTGAAATTGATTGTGGTGATGATTGCACAAATCCTCTTAATAGGATTGAATGGTTAAATTGTATGATATGTGAAGCATAGGCCAATAAAACTATTTTAAAGGCACCTACTATGTAAAAAAATAAAAAACCTAAACTAAAATCAGACGTGTTGCCATCAAATCGATCACTCACAGAAACCTATGGGACCAAGCAGAACTGCCTGATGGTATTTCCAGGGTTGCAGTTTGGGGGGAGCGAACTCCCACATCTTTCTCTAGGAGCCTGTGCCTTCTCACTGCAGACCTTTTGGTGAGCAGCCAAGTCCTGAACCCCTGCACCAGCATGCCTTCTTCCCTAAAACATCCTCCTGTTTAATGGAGGGGTGGAGGTGTTTTAGAATTTGTAACAGGGAGACTAGCAGTTCTTTTTAGAAAGTGTAGAAATCTCGAAGCAGAAATCCTCAAGGGATTCTTAGCCAAACACTTTGAGGGACCATTTCAGTTGAGAGGTGGGGAGGGTGAATAGGAGGCAGATGGGAGGGATCTATTGTTCTACAAAGTAAAGGAAGAAGCTCGAGGGAATGGATGGGCTATAAAGACCCACACGAGGTTAAAGGTGGGGTGTGGGGAGCACGAAGATGCAGGAAGACTGAGCCTTAAGAAAGTGGATTGGCTACAGGTGGACTAGTGGGGAGGGACAGGGGGCTCCCAGTGGCAAGAACAGCATTTGCTTACAGCTGGGTCAATTGTGTATCGCACAGCCACAGGGAGAGAGCTCAACCTGGTTCACACAGCTACTAAAACCATTCCTCATCACATGATCCTAAAGGCTCTTGTGTGCTAATTTGCACACAGCGGCCGTCGGGAGTACTAACAGGACAATGGAGGCTCAGATGGTTTTTGAGAAGAGCTCTGTGTTTTGCTCCCTCTTAGGTTGTTGCCAGCAACGTAACCCTGCCATCTCATCTCTCCAGAACCTCTCTCCAAACCCTGCTTAAACTACGCTCTACGTGATTGTCTTCGATGGGTGGGATTTGGCAGTACTACAGGGAGCAGTTCTGGGCTCCATGTTGGACGGTCACAAGGTGGTAAGAAAGGAAGAGCAAGACCGTGACACACCTGTAAGAGACCCAGGGTTCAGGAGAAGCAGGAAACCAGAGCTCAAAGTCACCCAGAAGCTATAAATTCCTAGAGCCCACGGGGCTGCGGGGTGTGGGCACAGGTACAGGGACCCCTCACGCATTGTGCGCAAGCATTGTGTATTTACATAACACAGGTCAGGGTGACTCCTGCAGCTGGAGAACTTGGAGGTCTCGAGGAAGCCAACCTTGTGGATCAGACATGTCTTTCCAATGAAATCATCATCCTCCTACAGATACTCAGGGAGTTCACCCTCCATCCTTCAAGGCACACATAAAATGGTGCTAGTGATTTTTGTACTCCACCCACCAGACACCAAGGTCAGACCCAAGGTCATCATCAATTCTGACTCCTGGCAATTCAAGGGCATGCAGAATAAAATTGCTCCACAGGAGCCTCAAATGTAATCCCCATCGCCAGGCCTTTTCCCTGTCGTGCCACGGGGTGGATTTGAACCACCAACTTTGAGCATTGCAGCTGACTCCAAACCACCTGTATCACCCAGGGATCCATCTCTACCCACTCAGTAGAAATGTGACTTTAGGAAAGAAATCTGGTATACTCCCTGTTTCTATTAGTCACACCCCTTAGCCCATTCCCCCCACTCCCACCCCCATGTATCACAGAATGAAACATTGCTCGGTATTGCCCCAGGCTTCATATTGCTCGTTGTCCATCAATGCTTTGTATGAACCGTAAGATTTTCATGGACTCCTTTCTGGAAGCAGACTGCCAGGCCTCTCTTCTGAGCCAGTTTGAAGCTGGAAGCTCCTCTATAACTTATCCGCCACTTGGCTGGTATTTGAAATATTAGTGGCCTGGCTCCCAGTCGGATCACAGTAGGAACACTCAATAGGCCTTGGGCAAAAACACCTGCTACACAAAACAAAGCAACCAAACAGGGGCTTTGACGCAGAGCTCCTTGGGAAATGCACACAGACCATAGAGACGGAAGAAGGAACTCCTATGCAGGTCCACTTTCTTGTCCTTGGGCTATCCAGGACTGTATTCAGAATTGCAGGGGACGCAGGGAGTGGGAAGACGCGGCCCCCATCTAAGTGGTTCCAGCTGCTTGGCAGTGGTGCCTGTGGGGCCAGGAGGTGTCCTAGCATTCCACGGCCAAGGTTCTCATTTTACTTGAAAGCATGGTTTTCTCCACCCCTCACCACCCCCAGAATCTGTAATCTAGATTCAAAACCACATGTAGTCATGCTGAACTTTTTTTTCCCCTCCCTGAGCTTGTCATACTTTTGCAGCTAATTATCAGTTGGAGTCAGTGTAATGAAACCTGTGTTCCTATGCTGGGTTTTATTACAATGCCTCTCCTATCAGCCAGGGGACTGTGGTAAGTGGGCTGCTAGGACATGGAGGGGCTATTTCCTTTCCCTCCCAGGAAAGCCCCAGCAGACTTTATAAATCAGTACTATTAACTGGAATGGCAGAGACTTACTGTAAGTATCCACTATCGCTTCCGCTTTTACGAAACAAAGAACCATTTCCTGGCTTTTCAATTAGGAAGGCTGTGGGGGCTCTGAAGGAAAAATGTAATATATGATAAATCTACACTAAGGAGCAAGAGAGACAGGTCGTATCCTTTCACCCACACAGCCAATCTGTATGCTGAGTAAGTAATGGGAGAAACTGAACTATATGAAGAAGAACATGACATCAGGACAGAAGCGAGACTTATTAACAACCTGCAATATGCAGGTGACCCAGCCTTGCTTGTTGAAAACACAGGGGGACTTGAGCCACTGGCTCAAGATCAAAGACTGCAGCTTTCAGTACAGATTATGACTCAATGTCAAGAAAACCGAAACCCTCCCAACTGAACCAAAAGACCTCCTCGTAATAAATGAAGAAAGGATTGACTTTGTCAAGGATTTCATTTTACTTCACCATCCACTTGTGCTATCACTACTTATGGAAGCAACAATCAAGAATTCAAAGGATCCATTGCATTGTGTAAATCTGCTGCACAAGACCTCTTTAAAGTGTTAAAGAGCAAAGATGTCCCTTTGAGGACCGGGGACCTGCTCTAAGCCATGATCTTTTCAATAACTTCATAAGCGTGTGAAAGCTAGACAATGGATAAGATTGCAGAAGAACTGATGCATTTGAAACATCTTGCTGGTGAAGAATATTGAAAGTATGCTGGACTTATAAAGGAACACACAACTCTCTTTTGGAAGAAGTACAACCAACATGCTCCTTCGAAGCAAAGATGGTGGAACTTTGTCACACTTGAGGCATGCAATCCAGAGGGACCAGTCCTGGAAAAGAGCATCATGCTTAATAAAGTAGAGGGCCAGCAAAAAAGAGGAAGATCTTTGATGAGTCAAAGTGACTGCCATGATAAGCTCAAGTATAGCAGTGATTTTGAAAAGGGTGCAGGATTGGGGAGTTTTGTTCAGCTGCACATTAGGTCAATCTGAATTGGAACAGGCTCAAAAGCATCCAACAGTAAAAACATATGAGAGGGTACCCCACAAAAAAATTTGGGAAAAAGCTCCGCTGGGCAGAGCTTTTGTAGTACACTTTTTTCCTGCTAGGTGAGCATCAAGCAACTCACTCTGAGTTAGTGCACCCAGTGGCATCACCGGGGAAGGTTCTCCTTAGTCACAGTGAATTTTTTCAGAAAAGCAGTTTTACTCAAATCTCGTCTTTGTGTGATGGCCAATTTAAGAGAACAGAGGGCAGCTTTGAAATTTAGTTTCCTGGCGGGGAAAAGTGCTGCAGAAAATGTTGTGATGTTGAACACAGCTTATAAGGAGAGTGCTATGAGAAAAACTCAAGTGTATGAGTGGTTTTCTTGTTTCAAAAAAGGTGAAATTTCAATTAATGACAAACTTATTCTGGACATTAGTCAACTTCCAGAACAGGTGAACATATCAAATTAGAGTGCATTTGGAGGCCATTCCACCAGGTCAGAGTGTTAATCAAGCTTTATATATAGAAATTCTGAAAATATTGTGTAATAGTCTGTGACCAAAAAAAAAGCCTGATTTGTGGCAAATGGGGGGCTGGTTTTGCCACCACGACAATGCACTTGCTCACAGCCATCTCAGTGTGTCAGTTTTTAGCAAAAAACAGCATGCCTCTCTTGCCCCATGCACCTGACTCACCTGACCTCACTCAGTGCAACTTCTTTTTGTTTCTGCGAATATAGAGGGGAATGAAAGGACAATAATTTGACCACATAGAAGGGGTCAAAAAATGAGGGAGGTGCTGTCATCCACCTAAACAGATGAGTTTGAGAAATCTTTCCAAGAATGGAATCACAGATTTGACAGATGTATTAAGTGTAATGGAGAGTACTTTGAAGGTGATAAGGTTGTTTTGTAAAAAATATATAAATACATAGCTTTGAAAAAATTCTGGTTTGGGGGGGGTATCCCTCATACTAAGGAGGAACCATGATTAGCATCAATTTGAAGGGTCCTCTAAGCTCATCCCTTTTAGCTCAAGAGTCAACATTTACCAGCATATCTGAAAAATCTAACCTCCCTGACCACTATACTGAACGTTCCAAACTGTCAGAAAACACAGAAAAACCCTCTTCAAACCTTAAGAATTTGGTTCAAGACAAAGGTGGAGCAAATGAAAAGATTTCTATTGCTCTCTCCATGTCTTTTTAAAAGCTGTCTCTCTGCTGACTTACAGTGTCATCTCTGTCCTATGTTTCATGTCCATACATTGTGTGTGCCTGTTACGTTGCTCTCTGTTGTGTTGGGTGTCTTTGTCCTATTTCTCGATCTTTGTGCTAATTTTACGCTTTCTTGATTACTATTGCTTCATGGTCCTTTTCACTCCCATCCTTTATATGATTTCCATAGGCTTTTTTTTTCCTGTAAGAATTATTGTCAGTTTCAATGAATAGGAAGGCAGAACTGCTCTGTGATAAAATTCAGTTCTCAAAATCCTCCTAGCCCCAGTCTGCTGACACTTGATATATTACATTTTTTAGGCAATATTCCATGTCTTTCTATCATTCAACTTAAAAAATACTGTGTGGGTGTAAGGATTGGGTATCAGCCTGGAGAATGTTTGTCAGGGCTTGGCTTCCTCCTGTAAGTAATTTGCTTGAAGAGGGGATGTTATGGATTGAATGGTGTCCTCCAAAATTGTATTGAAGTCCTAATCCCTGTATCTGTAAATACAATCCTGTTCAGAAATGGAGGTTTTCTTTTTGTGGAGTAGGGTAGGTCCTAATTCCTTCTGAGAAAGGTCCTATAAAAAGAGCAGACTTGATACAGTGGTCCACATGGGAGGAGATGCCATAGATGTTTCTATAAGCAGCAAGACTGACAAGAGAGTCATATTTCAGCGTTCACAGTCTCTTCTTCCCCAAATATTGTGCCCCATGCCCTCCTTTTGGCTACCAGCTGAATCTCCATCTCTCTTTGGACACTTTCGTTTCATAGCTTTTGATTTCCTCTGATCTAAATTCTGAAGCCTAATGCACGCCTGATCATTTCAATGACGATAATGTTTTCAATGGCCTCATATGCATGTGAAAGTCAGACAATAACTAAGCAAGACTGAAGAATTGATACCTTTGAATTATGGCATTGGTAAAGAATTTTGAATATGCCATGGACGGACTGCCAGGAGAATGAACCAATCTTTCTTGGAAAAAGTACAGCCAGAGCACTCCTTCGAAGTGGATTGGGGAGATTTGGTCTCACTTCCTTTGGACATGTTATCAGGTGGGACCAATCCCTGGAGGATGGCATGCTTGGCAAAGCAGAGTGTCCGTGAAAAGGACACCATGGATTGACACAGTGGCAGCAACAGTAGGTCCACACATAGTGATGATTATCAAAACAGGACAGGACTGAACCAGATTCTGGGTTGTTGTACATAAGGCTGTTAGGGGTCAGCACTAACTGGAGAACAATGACAAGAAAACCTGTGGGAGGAGGAGTTAGCAAAAATGGTTAGACACTGGAGGTCAAACTCACCCGGTGAGGCCTGGGTATAGACAATCCTGGAGATCCACTTCTGAAAGGTCACACCCATGAAAACCCTATGGAGCCCTCTGCTCTCACTCAGAGGGTGGCCGTGAGTCAGAACCCAGTTGAGGGGAAAATTAGCAAAACAACAGCAAACCTGGAAGTCCTTATTAGGGAACCATTCTTTTCGGCTTCCCCCCCCCCCCACCCCCCCAACTCATCTTCTGTTTCTCCTTACACCAGACAAGTGAGCTGTGTTCCAGCACTACCAATGCTGTTGAGCTGTATGTAGAAGTCGGAGCTATGATAGGAATTAGGAAGTGAAATCAAGTGAGAATGCTCTGGGTGGTCTGAACTGTTAATGTACTAGGCTGCTGATCAATAGGTTACCAGTTTGAGTCCACCGAGGACCACTTCCAAGAAAGTGCCTGGTGATTTACTTCTGAAAATCAGTCATTTTAAAATGAGCCTAGCAGGGTAAAAATGAGTTAACTTCACTGAAGGGTAGAAAAAAAAAAACAAAAACACCTTCAAACTCTAGTGCCATCAAGGCGATGATGGCTCTTAGTGAGTCATCTACCCTACCCTATAGGACAGGGTAGTACTGCCACTGTGTGATAATAAATGTTTATGGGAGTAGAAAGCCCTATCTTTTTCCTGTGGAGTAGCTGGTAGTTTCAAACAGCTAACCTTGCAGTTAACAGTCCAGCTCATAATGACTACATCACCAGAACTCCCCTGCTGAAGGCAAAAGCCCTATATAATAAAAGGAAGATTAGCAAAAAAATTATGGAGGCAGAGGAAGACTCTAGGAGCAGTGCAAGAGTTAAAGGCAACTGAAGTGATGGTGAAGTAGGAGTAAATGCCTTGATAGACACATAGGTTGAACAGGTATGGGAAGGAAGAGTGGGGTGTATATCTATGAATACATGTAGCTTAATAGAGGATAGTTTTACATGTGTATCTACCTTTGCTATAAATATATCCATGAATGTGGTGGAGCATCCAGGGTGCAAAGTTATGAAAACTGCTCAGACATAACCAAACACCTTGAAGGAATGAGTCACTGGACTTGGGGACTCAAGGGGGATGCAGGGGACACCAAGGTCAATTGGCATAACATAATCCACAAAGACAACACTCTACATCCTACTTTGGTGAAGAGCTACTGATCCCAAATGCTTATGAACAGCCAGCTCAGGTACAACTATTGGTCTCTCCCTAGGTGGTAGTTACGTAATTTCATGTCAACTTGATAAATAAGTTTGGGATGGAATCTAACTGGTCAGTCAGGTCAAAGCCTGATGATGCCTCCTCGTGGGCGTGACCTTCTCATGCGTATTCTAAGAACTTCCTCTCTCTCTGCCTTCGTCTTCCTGCTGACAAGTCCTGCAGCAACTTTCTGAGCCCAGCAAGAACCTCGAGAGAGCCTCTCTCTCTCAACTTCACCTTCCTGTTGAAAAGCCACACTCCGAGAGCTGCCATACTCGGAGAGCTGGAGGAGTCACATGGAGCCCCACACCAGTGCTGAAATGCTTCTACCGCCATTGGATCCACAAGATTTTCCACCCACTGGTCTGTGATCTTCCTTCATTTGGCATCATTGCATGTGTTGTGTGAGTCTGAAGAGGAATTTATGAACTTGTGTTGGACTTAGGAGCTAATATTGGACTTGATCTGTATCGGGCTAGGATGTTTTCTTAATACATAATTACTCTTTGATATAAAGCTCTTTCTTATACATATATGAGTGTCTATGGATTTGTTTCTCTAGTCAACCCAGACTAACACACCCTATTCAGAGTAAAGAAGAGTGAAGAAAATTGAAGATGCATGCAAACAATTGAACTGCAAAACATTAGCCTCCGTGGTCCCAAGATCACAATGAGAGGGTTTCCGGCTCCCACCACCCACTGCTCTGAAAGAGATCACATTAGAAGATCCCAGATAGAGTGAGAGAAAAATGTGGAACAAGATTCAAAATCATCAGATAACCAGGCTTATTGGCCACATAGAGAGTGCTGGAACCCCTTAGACGATGGCTATAGTCTGGACCAGCAATTGGGCAAACTTCCATTTAAGAGCCATATGCAGCTCTTTCAGTACTTCTAAGTATCTCTGAAGTAAAATTGACAATGAAAAGAAAACTATTATTCAAATCACAGTGATTTCATTTGTTGATAAAAATATACTTATGGCTCTCAAAAAAGTTCTAAATTGCTGTGAAGGTCAGGATTGACTCTTCCATCTCAAAGCTTTGCCGACCCTTAATCTAGATCTTTCAGCTCTTGAAATGAACTCTCCTTCTCAGCTTAATTTTCAGCCAAACAATCCACAGGTCCATAAGGAGAACAATGACACCAGGGAGCTATGCACATCTTAGATAATCAACCATTTGGGATCCAAAGGGCAGAGTCTACCCAAGGACAAAGTTCATAAGGGTTAGGGGGAAAAGAGGAACGGAACTGGGAACCCCAGTAAACAAGTGATGTTACATTGTGGGGATTACAGTCAATGGCCTGAAACAAGATGTGTATGAATTGTTGAATGCAAAACTGATGTTCTGCTTTGTAAACGTTCACTCAATTCACTGCGAAAAGATGAACATTAAAAAAAACACAAACAGAATAAATCGTATGGAGTATAGTCCCATTCTGATCTCCATGGAACTCTCACAAATGGCAGTCAACTGATTTCACGACAGCTGGTTTAGAGTTAAGTGGATCTTGCCATTCAACCAGTCCATAACATTTATTAAAAACAGAAGTGTTGGTCCCTCAGGGAGGAAAAAAAATCATTAGTGTTTGGGTTATTTGCTAAACAATCCTTTGGAGAAAAGTAAGGTGTGATAGGAAATTCAGCCATGAACTACTTCGGAGCTCTTCTTAATTCATTATGTCGGTCAGATTGGAAGAATCCGTTATGACAATAAATTATGAGACTGATTCTGTAAACACAAGATCTCATTCATCCAAATAGGTGTTGGTCTCTATTCACCTTTGGCAACTGCACCTTATTCCAACAGCATGGCCATGTTGAGATCCTAGCTGAATTCTTTGGCGCCTGCATTTGGAGCCAGGATATGAAGCACCCAATAGTCTGGTCTCATTCCTTGATGGTGACTTTCCATTTCTCCTTGGGACAGCTTTGATCACCACGAACATTCAAATGGCATTCCCAACACCTGCACCATGAATTCCATTTAGGAAAATAAATGGAGACGCAAGGACTGTAGCTGCTCAGCTGGGACTCATCGTTGGAAAAATGACCCTGGTCCTTTTTCAACAGGGGCAGAGTGACATGAAGAGACAAAGGAGTCAGCCATTCCTGCCCCTCCATATCCAAATTTCTGAACCCCACACATCATCAGAATACCATCCAGACGATTTCTCTGGGTGAAACACTTCATTCCTGACATGTGAGAAGTCAACGGGAATGCAAAGAGAATAAACGACGGCACTGGAGCCGGAAACAAGCTCTTTTCAAAGTGCTACTGCGAGTTTTCAAAGGAATGAGACAGAATAGCCTCAGTGTTCCGTGATGGAATCTGCTTGCACTCGGGAGGGCGTTTTGGAAGCAGGCCAGGATGAGCGGAGTTGATATGGATGTAACAGGTATTTCTATTGTTCAACAGGGGAGAAAAAAGATAAGGAACTGTGAGCTTTTAAAGATGAAGCACTAAATACATGTGAGGTACTAGAACAAAGCCAGATGCATTTTGCAACTAATATTCAATAAATGGTCAGAAAGATCATGGGGATTGATAAGTTTTTATATAAGGAGACTAATTTAGATAATGCATAAATTACCATATATTACCCATAGATCCTACTGCTTTCAGAACACACATTGCCATTAAGTCAAGTTCGACTCATAGTGACCCCACATGATTCGGAGTCAAATGGTGCTACATAGAGTTTTCATTGGTTGTAATCTTATGAAGTTGATTGCCAGGCCATTCCTCCGTAATTTCTCTGGATAGATTCTAAAACCAACTCTTCGTAGTCAAGAGCAAATCATTAGGTGCCCCAAGGGACCTTAGTACTTCCATATAAACTAATAATTTCAGATAATTGCCATTTATTTACTTACAAGAGATGTGCATAGTCCTTACCATATGTCAGGAACTTTTCTAAGCATCATAGAAATCATAATTCATTTGGTCCTGATACCAGCTTATAAGCTGGGTCTATTGTTTATTAAAGGTGAGAAGACGAGAGCCCAGAGGGGTTAAGCAATTTGCCCAAAGTCCCACAATCAATAGAGAGCAGGGCCTATACTTGGGGCATCATCCCTAAGGACATTATACTTGTTAAAGGGGAACGGAAAAGAGGAAATCTCTCAATGAGACAGATGGGAACAGTGGCAGCAACAGTGGCCGCAGACAAAGCGGTGACTGTTAGGGTGGTGCAGGAGCAGGCGGTGGTTTTGTTCTACGATACATGGGGTCACTATGGGTCGGAACTGACTTGATAGCACCTAGCATCAACAGTATGCCTGTAGCCACTCCAGTTTTCAGTTGTTGGAAAGTTAATGCAGACATCATTTTCATTCCCAGACCTGTTCCCATCCAGCAATGCTTTTCCTTTTGTTTTTTACAAACAGTTTTACTGGAACTGCATCCACACATCATACAATTCATTAGTTCAAGTATATCAAGAAGAGTTGTACTCAATGGACAGTGATCGCTATCACAGTCAATTTTACCACATTTTCTCTTCCTTGTACACATTAGTATAGTTATATTTTTTATTGTGGAAAGAAATATACACAACATAACATTCTCCAACTCAATAACTTCTACATGTATTAATTCAGTGCCATTAATTACAGTCTTTGCATTGTACGATCATTATTGACATCCTTTTTCAAATCATTCCACCACCCTTAATGTACACTCAATGCCCCCTAAGCAAAACCTTTCTCTCTTTTACCATGGAAACCACTGACTAACTTTGGTTTCTTTGTTTTGGGGAGGTTTTTTTTAGTGGTTTTCTTGATATAAAATTCACGTATCATACATTTCAGTAGTTAATTCGCTTGTGAAAAGCGTGGTACGTACATCCTCACAAGCAGTTCTGGTGCTCCCTTCCCCTCCTGCATTCACTGTTTACTCCCCAACTCCCCTCACCCTCTTCAAGTTTAGCATCTTGGTAAACCAGTTCATAAGTTATTTCCCCTATTCCTCTGCTCCTCCTGTGCTTCATAAACTGGGGAACACAACCGACACTATAAGAAACAAAAACAAACCAGAAAGAAGAAGTATATATATAAAGGTAAAAATAAACAGTAAGATACAAAAGACTATGAGCAATATTTTAAAAGTGAGAGAAAACAATTGATCATGGAACAAGTGAGAATTATTTAAGCCTACAACAAATTCAGGTTGGCTCAAGAGGGAAGTCAACTGACAAAGTATCACATTATACCATAGTTCTATCCACCATAATCAAATTTACAATAATCTCTATCTGAGAGGACAGCTGCCCCAGTGCCTGTGGTCAGAGAGTCCCTGGCATTGCAATGCTTTCTCACCCAGGAATCTTCTATCGTGGACTAAGGACAAATTGGGCTTTGACCTCCCTAGGTGGAAGAGCCAAACCCAAATAAAACAAAAACAGAGTTGAAGACGCCACAATGATTTCTAGCTCTGGCAATCACACACTTTTTCTTCTAATGAACTTAATATTTAAACCAGTTTCAGATTTACAGAAATAAAGTAAAGATAGTATAGGGTTTTTCTTTCTTTTTGGAAATCATTTGATTGGGGGCACTTACAGCTCTCATAACAATCTCTACATCAATTGTATCGATCACATTTGTGCACATGTTGCCATCATCATTTCCAAAGCATTTTTTCTACTTGAGCCCTTCCTATTATTAATATCTTACATTACCATGGCAGTCTGGCATGCTTGTTAAAATGGTTGTGTGTGGTTGTTAGCGCTGTGTGCCATCAAGCAGATACCAACTCACAGCCACCCTATAGAACAGAGAAAAATTGTCCCTATAGCATCTCTGAGACTACAATCTTTAGGGGAGCTGAAAGCCAAGTCTTTCCTGTCACGGAGCTACTGGCGGGCTTAGAGCACCTACCTTTTGGACAGCAGCCACAAACTTAGTTGTTAATGAACCAATATTCATAAATCATTAGCAAAGCACGTTGCTTGCAAGACAGTGAATTATGTGATATGACTCTTTTGGCGATAGTCTTTGTAACTTCTACCAAATGACCGGGTATACTCCAAACTAACTGCCATCGAGTAAATTCTGACTCACATACTGACAGACTAGAACTGTCCCTGCGGATTTCAAAGACTGCAAACCTTTACCGGTACAGAAAGCCTCATCTTTCTCTAGTGGAGCATCTGGTGAGTTCAAACTACTGACCTTGTGGTTAGCAGGCCAATGCTTAACCCACTAAACCACTAGGGCTCTTCAAATGACTTCATAGAGGACTATGAAATGTGAGATGCTTGTGGTACACCAAGCGGATTGTGTTAATCTGGGTAGACTAGAGAAACAAATTCATGCACTCATATGTATATGAGAAAGAGGTTTATATACAAGAGGAAATGAACATTGAGAAAACATCCCAGCCCATTCCAGATCAAATCCATAAGTCTGATATTAGCCCATATGTCTGATACCAATCTATAAAGTCTTCTGACTCACAAAACACATGCAATGACGCTGAATGCAGGACGATCACAGGCCAGTGGGTAGAAAGTCTTTGGATCCAGTGGGGCTCTAAGCATCTCAGCGTTGGCAGGGGTCTCTCTGTGGCTTCTCTAGCTCCATAGGTCTGGTTGCATCAGAGGAGGTCCATGTGGCTTCTCCAACTCCCAGGGTGTAAAAGCATGTGTCTTGTCAGTAGAGCATCTCCAAAGAAAGGCACATTGCCCATAGAGAGTCTGTCTCCCGCCTCCAAGAAGGAAATTCTGGAATTCTCAAAGTTCTCAGGAGAAAGTCATGCCCACACAGAGGCCCCATTGGCCATGATCCCATTGACAGACTAGACTCCACCCCTTCCCTTTTAATCCTCTCAAGTCCTAAATTGACACCAGATTATGCAACTACCACAGGGATTGACAATATTAGCTAATAATGCAAATGAGTACAGGACGCCCTTGTGGGGTGGGAACATTCTAGCTCACAGCAAGCTTATAGGAAAGTAGAACAGCCCCCACAAAGTTTCCAATTCTGTACATCTTTGTATAATTCGGCTGTCTCATCTTTCCCCTGCCAAGTGGCTGGTGGCTTTGAACTACTGACCTTTCAGCTAACAGCCCAACACTTAACCCATTGTGCCATGAGCACTCCTTACAAAGAATTCCTTTTAGTAAAAATTACAGCCTTGGAAACCTTCTGGGACAGTTCTATTCTGTCCTATGGGGTTGTTATGAATTTAAATAAACTAAACAGCAAAAGGAGTTCATGTATTTTGAGGAGGAACACCACAGAGAGAAAGTGTTGTTTTCATCACATCGTATCAAGAGTAAACCAAGCTTACTTCTCTCAAGTCGATCCCAACTCAGAGTGACCCTGCAGCACAGAGCGGATCTGCTCCTCTGGGGTTTTGAGCCAGTACATTCTGACAGGATTAGAAAGACTCATCTTTCTCCTGAGGAGCAGCTAGTGGTTTTGAAGGGCTGACTTTGAAGGGCAAGAAGCACCCCAGCTTGCAGCTCCACATGTCACTAGGATTCCTTCATACCAAAGGTACACACCAAAATACGACTTATCACTAGAGAGGTTGACCTTGCTCACCTGGTTGATAATTCCAGAACCTCTATCCCATACGAGCCATGAAAATAACTCAGGAGCCACCCAGGGGTGAATAACAGACTAAGGGGGGCTTGTTGTTTGTGCCTCCAATGGGGCGACAATGTGACACACACACACACACACACACACACACACACACACACACACACACACACACACACACACACACACACACACACACACACACACACACACTCCTCCAACTCTGTGTTCAAACCTTAAAGTGATGGTGGCACAGAGTCCAGAGTGCCATCTCTGCACGCGGAAGCAGTGGTTCCTGCTCCCTAGTGCCCTGGTCGGGGAGCCCGGGTGCTCCAAGTGGGACCAAGAGAAAAGCTGTGTGTCTATCAGCCTGCCTGCTCACAGAAGCAGCCCACACTCACCCTTCACAGAATTGTGAGCTGTTCCCATCTGGAGCCTGCCAGCTTCGGAGCTTACGTCTCCAAAGCTAAAGGAAAGCGGGGGCTAGAAGAATTTTGGAGGGAGTCCAGGACTGCCTGGGCAGCCAACCCAAATAATTCCGGCAAGCACAACTTTGCTTGGACCTGAGCTGGCTGTCTAGACAGCCATGACTGCACACAGGTAGCTCCGCAGTCTTGCACTTCATTTGGCCTGTGCTGAACTTGTTAAAAGACTGATGCCATTGGGTGTCATGCTATGGGTTCCCCCAGAAATGAACCCAGGGTAAAGAATTCTAGTGCAAGCTATTTATTTAACAAGAGCCCTGGGGGTAAGAACTTGGCTGTTACCCATGTTTGGTGCTTTGAATCCACCCAGTGGCTTCAGGGGAGAAAGGCAAGATGATCGGCTTCCATAAAGACGAAATCAAAACACCCAGTGCCATCGAGTCCATGCTGATTCCTAGTGTCCCCCTGTGGGTTTCTAAGACTGTAACTGTTCACGGGAGTAGAAAGCCCAGTGTTTTTCCTGCAGAGCTGCTGGTGGTTTTGAACCGCTGACCATGAGGATCACATCCCACAGCATAAGCACTACAGCACCAGGGCTCCTTTACAGCCCAGAAAACCCTATGGGTAAGTCTACTCTACCCCATGAGGGCACTTTGAGTCAAAGTCAACTGGTCAGCCTCTAACAACAATAATGTATTTAAGAAGTGAACCTAGATGCGGTATAGCACTGATGACAGGTTAGAGCACAACTAACCTCTATCACTGTAATATTTCCTCCCCCTTACCATTATGGACTTTGTTTTACCTCAGTATTCTTGTCAGACATGCATAGGTCCATTTTCTATAATTAATATCGATTCATGAAAACCAAGATATTGCAGAAACAGTAATGGGAGCAATGATTCCCTGAGGGTGTGAGAAGTAGGGAGGGACCAATAACAATGAGGACTGTATAACCCCACGTAAGGGGAACGAACGGCGGAAGATCAGGTGACAGGATACATTGGAGAAGTAAAATACAGTAATAAATAAATAATAATAACAATAATATATAATATTATAATTTTGATTTTCCTGGGGGGTGTGGGAGGAAAGGGAGGGGATAAAGAGAAGATAAAGAGAAGGGGATAAAGGGAGGGGATCAAGGAGTTCAAGAAGAAAGAAAATGCTGTGAAACTGATGGTGGCAGCAATTGTAGAATTGTGTTTGATCTAATTGAAGTATGAATTGTTACAATATCTGTAAGCACTCCCAATAAAATGATTAATCATTTTTAAAAAGGTTATTAGAAAAAAGAGAAGAAGAAGTGAACCTAGAGGAGACTGATAGGGAAATGAGAGAAGGAGGGAAGCACCAGCTAATAAAGGGAGTGCTCGTCAGTGAGTGACTGCTGTGGGCAGCTAGAACTCAATTCTGCTTGGAGTCTCTTGGATTCATTGTTGAAAGGTCTGAAAATCACCCCATCCAGAGGACAAGGAATCTGGGGTGTTTATCCACCAACTGTTCAGCCTGCCCTAGGTACAGGTCAAGGTTGTACCATCACAGAGAGGGAGTTGTGGGTCTGAGTAGTACACAGCATTTGGTATACAGAGAAGAAATATCTAGGGCATATCAGCAATGTCCACCGAAGTGAGTCTAATCCCAATGCTTCCTAGGGATTGACCAAACACAACCATAGAAATATAAAAGTAAGAATCCTGGGTCGGTACTTTCTTCCCCTGCTAACAATCCCTGGCACAGTGACTACACCAATTAACTGCTTCCTATGGATCAGGCCTTTCAATTGTCTCATTTCATCCTTATTAACAACACTGGGGTGCGAAAATGATTCATATTCTCAGTCGCATTTCATAGATGAAGTCACTGTAGGTCCAGGAACTTGCTGGAGATCACAAGGTCAATGAAGCGGAAGTCAAGATGTGGACCCAGATGAGCTGACTCAAGAGCAAGAACCCTCCACTCTGTACACGCTTGTCTCAGCTGATCTCCCTATCTGGGAGGTCAAGCCTCCCTCAGCCCTGAGGTTATTTTTGACATTAGAAATGTTCGCTAATCCGCATGATGGTCCTGCGGTAGAAAAGTGGTTTTTTTTTTTCCATTTGCATCTTGTTCCTTTCAGTCTGACTTCCAGAGACTAGACGGAAGGAGATTGGCACTTGTGGAGTTGCTATTGAGTAGACCCAGATATCGGCTGTTATGGACTGAATCATGTTCCCACCCAAAAAAAGATGTCCTAAATCTTGTTACCTGGAAGCATGAACTTGATTGGAAATGGGGTCTTTGAAGTTGCTACCAGTTAAGGTGCGGTCATTCCAAAGTAGAAAGATCCTAATCTGATCTGAGGAGAAGAAACACAGAGCAACACACAGGGGGAGATCGTCATGTGGAAATTCATTGCAGAGCCAAGGAATGCCTAGAGCCAACAGAAGTTGTTGTTGTGTACCAGTTAGATGTCAGCTCCAACTCATAGCAGTCTTATGTACAGCAGAAGGAAACGACGCCGGGTCCTGTGTCACACTAACAATTGTTTCATGTGTGAACCCATTACTTCAGCCCCTGTGTCAATTCATCTTGTCAAGGGTCTTCCTCTTTTTCACCGCCCCACCACTTAAGCAAGCATGACATCCTTCCCTAGGGACAAGTCTCTCCTAACATGGCCAAAGTACATGAGATGAGGTCTGTCGTCCTTGCTCTGAGGGGCACTCTGGCTGTACTTCTCTCCAGACAGATGTGTTTGTCTTTTTAGCAGCCCGTGGTATTTTCAATCTTCTTGGGGCTTCTGTATTCAATGTCCAAATTTTACACATATAAGAAAAACTCGCTGCCATCGAGTCAATGCTGACTCATAGTGACCCCTTGTGGTTTTCTGAGACTACAATGGTTTATGGGAGTAGAAAGCCCAGTCTTTCTCCTGAGGAGCTGGTGGTGGTTTTGAACAGCTGACCCTGGATCACAACCCAACGTGTAACCACTGTACCACCAGGGAGCCTATACATGCATATGAGAGAATTGAACAATACCATGGCTTGGGTCAGGCACACTTAGTCCTCAAAGTGCCAACTTTGCTTTTCAAAACTTTATAAAGAGATCAGTAAGAAGCAATTAGTACACAGAGAAAATAAGTACCCAGAGAAAATATGGCCTAGCCAACATTCTAAATTCAGATCCTTAATCTCTAGAACTGTGAGGCAATGTCACTCTGAGGATAAGGTGTACTTAACCCAAACTATGGTATTTTCAGTCACCTCACATGCGTGTGAAACCTGGACCATGAATAAGAAATTCCAGCAGAGAAGAATTAACATATGTGAGTGAGGATACGATTGAAGCCTATTAAAAGTACTATGGAGTTTCAGGAGAACAAATTAATCTGTCTTGGAGCAAGTACAGCCAGGATGTGAGCTTTGGGCATGTTACCAGGAGAGCCAAGTCCATAGAAAAGGACAACAAGCTTGCTAATGCTGATAGCAAAAAGGGGGAAGAGCCTCGTGGACATAGATAGATGCAGGGGCTACAATCAGGTGCGTGACTATCACGCATGACAATGGTGCGGAAGACACAGTACTCAGCAGTGTTTCATCCTGTTGTACATAGATAGGATCACTGTAAATTGGAGCCAACCGAAAGGCAGTCAACAACCACAGCCTAGGTTCAAATCTTGGCACTGGAACATTTCAACTAAGTGCTTGGGAACCTTGGAAGAACTAAACCCATCTGCCCTCATGTGCGCCTCACCAGCCTGACATCAGGAGCTCTCAGGCTGGTCCTTGACCACTAGGCATCCCCGGATCCTTCCCTTCTCCCACTTTTAACAACCAGTTTACCCTCCTACTACCTTTCAAACTTCCCCTGCTTCTTGTCTTATTCCTTCAAGAAGGAACGAAAACCTCTCTGATAGACTTATTATTTTTAAAATGATAGTGGCTGCTAAGAAATGAATACCCTACTTTTGCATGCGCATTTGTATTTTAGCAAGAAACTACTCAACACCCAATGCAGAATAGTAAATACAATAAATAAGAATTACTTAGTTGACACTCTATGCCAGCTGCCATTTCAATCGCTTCATCGGTTGTAAACCTGACAGTATATAATTCTACGGAGCACATTGTTGTAGTAGATTTCCATACAACATCTTCAGCTTGTAACTGGTGCCTGAAATCACACAAGCTCATCATTATCCTGTCAGTGAATTCTTGTCTTAGTTCATGGCATATAACAGGTGTTCGGCTTCCCCAACAGTACACTCTGAGACAGGGCCTGGATGGAAGCAGTTTATTTAGGAGGTGTGATAACACTGGTGGATGGTTGGCAGGTGTGTGCGCAAGGAAAAGCAGTCTTTGAAAGGGCCTCTATCAGACCATCTAACCCAGTGGGCCGTCCGAACGCAATTCCATGGACAAATACGATGACATTGTGTAGAATGGGGACCTCAGAGTTATCACGCTCCAGGTGTGAGGGAAAGGGCTATTTATAAGTAAATATTCTCAGTCACTGGTGGGGATGTATCCACGGAGCGTTCATTTCCCACCACGTCATCATCGGTGGGTACAGGCAGAATGGTTTGGAAAGAGCTGTTTAGGTGAAGAGGCAGGTACTTGTAGACAGTAGGTTGGAGTGTATCAAATGGTGTAAGGGCCAAAGGGTACGGAGAAGGGACTCTCATTGTGTGGGGGGTTCTGCACTGGGCAGCTAACCACAGCCAGCAGGTAGTTGCAGTTTGAAACTACCAGTCTCTTGCAGGGAAAAAAGATGAGGTTTTGACTCTTGTCAAGAGTTTCAGTCTCGGAAACCCCCAGGGGCAGGTCGATCTCATCCTAGAGGGTTTCTGTGAGTCAGAGTAGACTTGACGGCAGAGCGTGAGAAAGGGTATAGTCGTTGTGTTCTTATCATCACCACCTGCAACTCACGGGGATTTCCTGTGTATCAGGGCAGAAAGGGGCTCCTCCACCTTCCCAGTGACTTTTCAGCGGTCGACCCTCAGTACTTTCTGTATTTCTTGAAAGAATGTATGGGATGCTGGTGGTTGTGAGAGGAAAGAGAACCCTGATTTCGGTTGCTTTGGCAAATGCTGTCATCTTAGTGATTTGCTATCACTCAGGACAATTCTACTTTAGAGCACCCAGGTAACTAGCTTTGTCAGTAGCGGGAGGAAGCCCAAATCCTGGGACCAGCTCTGGTTTCGCATTGTGCAGCCCCCTCGAATGCATTTCCTGTCATTCATCACAGAGTGCTAAGGTCCCTACATTAGCTATCGAGAAAGCACCAAGGCCTCAGAAGGCAGATGCCAGCCATTTTTCATGTTGTCTCAGTAATAAACTCAAACATCGTCTTACCCATGGTGAGATAAGGCCCGGGGAAACCAGGTGCAGCACATGCTTAGATTAAACTCTGTTGATTTCTCCTGTTTCATAGGGGAAAATCTAGCTATTGGAGGACTCTTTCCCCCACCTTACCAATTTCTATCTCGGACTAAGTGTTTTATATGTTGTTTAATTCTACTTTTTATTAATTTTAGGCACATAAAATCTACCCTTAAAAAAAAACTTGTTAGGAAGGATTGGAGGGTAAATTTTCTTTTTTCTTTTCCCACAGATCTAGGTTCCTAGAATCTCATGACTGCATTGCTCTTCAACAGAGGTTTCTCATAACAATTAGTTCAGGATATGTCAGACCTAAAAAATAGAGCCTCAGAGCCATATACATGGTGATGGCTGTAGGGTCAAAGACAAAGAGCTACTGTGATATGAATCTCTTCTGGGAAAACCTGTCTTCTGCGAGTAAGACAGCCTCGAACCTTCCTTCTTTCCCATCCTTCCTCCCCCCTCTTCTTTCTCTGGTTTCCAAGGGGAATGTGAACTCACGTGTGTAAAAACCTAATATGCCTTGAATTCTTAGCACATGTTTCACAAAGACTTGAGATCCTACTCAAAGGAGAGCCCAAGAAGACCCTTTGAGAAAATGCGAACAGGTTTGGGGTATTCTTGATGGAGATTATCCAACAGGATGAAGCAATCCAGAAAACCAAGCCATACTCACTGCCTTTGAGTGCGTCCAACTCCCAGCAACCCTAGAGGGCAGTGCAGGACCTTCCCAGGTGATGCCGCTGGGTGCACTAACTCATAGTGAGTTGCTTGATGCTCACCTAGCGGGAAGAAGGTGTACTACAAAATCACTGCCCAGCGGAGCCTTTTTCCAGTTTCTACTGGAGTAGAAAGCCTAATTTTTCTCCAATGGAGTAGTTGGTGGATTCAAACCACTGACCTTGTGGTTAGCAGTTTAGTGAGTTCCTGGGCCAATCAGTAATTTCATTTAACTGATTACTAAGACTGCCCCCTGGCTACTTGGGGCTCTTTAGAGTAAGAAACCAACAGGCAACAAAAAAGGAGTGCTGTCCTGGCTAGGAGGGTCGCTATGAGTTAGAAATTGACTTGATGACAATGTATGGTTTGCTTTATTGGAGCAAGGTCCAGGGGAAAATGAATTGCTACCACAAAATTGGGGCAGGGATAATATGTCGGGAATGTAGACAATCCTTTAAGACATCACTTAGTACTCCCATGTCCTTTGACAAAATTTAGTGGAAAATAATTTAGCACAATAAAGGCAGTACTGCTCATAGAGTTAGTGTTTAAGGCAAGACTGCTAATAGAATTACTTAGACCATTCTACCAGACAGGGTATTATGACTAGAGGAGGGGTTTACTGAAGGAAAAGGGGATAAAGTAAAGATGATGGATGAAAAGAAACTATAAATACCCCCTATGAACATGAGCTAGGCTTTGGTAGAATGATGGGACTGTTTGCTCCTTTAAAAATTCATCTCAGAAACCATAAAAATCAGTTGGTCCTACTCTGTCTTAACCAGTTGGTAGGAGTCAGAATCAACTTGACACCAGCCGGCTTGGTTTTTCCAATATGACCATGTGGCCAGTTACAGGAATCATGGCTGTTATAGAAATTAGTATTTCCCTTTACTTTGATATATATATATATATTTGTGTCAGACTGGGTACACATGAGAAACAAATTCATGGACACACATATGTGTATAAGGAAGAGGTTTATATACAGGAGCAATTGTACATTAAGAAAACATCCCATCCCAGTCCAGTCCAAGGCCATAGGTCTGATATTAGCCCATATGCCCGATACCAATCTATAAAGTCCTCTTCAGTCTCATGAAAGACATGCAATAAAGCCAAAGGCAGGATGATCACAAGCCAGTGGGTAGGAAGTCTTTGGGCCCAGTGGCGTTGTAAGCATCTCAGTGCTGCAGGGGTCTCTCTTTGGCTTCTCCAGCTTCAGAGATCTGATTGCATCCATGTGGCTTGTCTGCTGCAAGGTCTTCCAGGGAGTAACAGAGAGAGAGCAGTGTCTTCCGCCTCCAAGGAGGAAGTACCAGATTTCCCAGAATTCTCAGGAGAAGGCCATGCCCACACAGAAGTCTCCTTGGTTATCTCCAGATTGACAGCCTAAACTCCACCCCTACACTCTTAATCCTTAAATTGACACCAGATTAAGTGACTACTATAATATTTATATCATCTAAACATGACATATTTATATGTGTATTTATATATTCATGTAAGAAGTTGAGGTAGTTCGTTTATTGTGCCAACCTGGTCATAAACACATGTGGGGTTAATTGAAGGGCCAAGAGATAAATAGCTCAGCAAGCCTCACCTTACAAGTTCTAGGGTCTCTTGCTTTCTGATGATCAGAGCAGGGTGCAGCTGTCTTAACCAGTTCCCTGCTTTTGCTGGCTCACTTCCTGGAAGACATCCCTGAGGAGAAGCCACATGGACCTACCCCGATGCAGCCCTGGGTGCTGGAGCAGCCGTGTGGAGACCTCTGTCAGTGCTGAGATGCTTACACATTCACTGACTTGGCTTTCCTCCTGCAGTCGGCATCATTGCATGTGTTTTGTGAGATGGAGGAGGACTTTGTGGATTGGTGTTGGACATATGGGTTAACGGGTTAATGTTGGACTTGTGGGCTTGGACAGCACTGAGTTGGGATGTTTTCCTTGATGCTCACTTAACCTTTATATGAAATTATCTCTTATACATGAGTTTCTGTGAATTTTTTTCTCTAAAGCACCCAGACTAACCCATTATGGTTCCTTGGGAGTGGGGTACTAGAGAAACAAATCATGAGATACAGAGTAGTTGTTTGACCTGTCCCTCATGGCTGTTTTTCTTCTTTGTCTAGCCAGAGGTCAGATAATGCCACACTACTGTTTACTCGGTTGTTTTCTGGGGAAAATATGGGAAATAAGAAAATAGAAAGTTTGTAAGCCCACTTGATTTCAGCCATTTGATCTTTAGATGGGTTTAGGCCATGCCCGCAAAGAAAGCTCTGAAAAGATATGCCCCACCCCGTACTTAGTACTTAGGGACCAATAGTCTTTGTCAGAAGCTGGAAAAAAATCTAGAACCATGAAGAAAACTCCCCTCTAGGACTGAATGTTGAAGGGAGCTTGGAAGCAGGCTAAAATGCTTGTTTGGTGACCAGTTGGATCTACTTGTTGAGTGGAAGTGGGAGAAATGCAGCAATAAAGAGATGGGTTGAGTTTGGCCACTGACACCTGTGGACTTGATTTACAGGAAAAAGAGGAGAAGACGAGAGCGGGTTGACTGGTCTAAAGTTAATGACCTAGCATGAGGGGGCTAGGCTTGTTGAGTATTGGTGAGAGCCCATGGTCTAAAGGCAAGGCGACCAATGGGCATCCTGTAGAGGCTGAGTAAGGCACCCCACATTGAGTGGACCAGAATCCAACCAGATGGAGATTTTTGAGCCTGTTAACTGGTGCATATTGTTGCTGTACCTTAAATCACAGGGCATGGTAACACTAAGAGTCAGCCTACGGGATCTCCTGGGTTCCAGACATATTCTTGTTTACCTCCAAAGTGCTTACCTGCTAACCCAAAGGTTGATGTTTGAACCTACTTGCTGATCTGCTGGAAAAAGGTGTGGTGGCCTGCTTGCATACATATATACAGTTTAAAAGCCACTGTTACTATGAATTTGGATTAAAAAATTGGGAGTTTTTTGTTATATATAATGTAGCATGTATATGAGTGTATACAGACATAGATACATATATATACACACACATATTCTTTTCCTTTCTTTTTTCCTGTCTCCTATTCACTTACTAACTAATGTAAGATATACAAGTATGTTAAAAGTAATAAGTTTAAACCTTGATGTTCAAATTATGGACTATTAAAGAAGTAGCATGATTCAGCATGCATAAAGGTCAACCAAATTGAGACAAAGTGACAGAGTGTCTTTTTTTCAGAGTCAGCTTGTTTCCACTGTATGAAGGAGAGTGACCACAGGACTTTGTCATTGTCTTAACTTGAAAGCTAAATATGGGATAAAGGAGATATAGCAAGTTGACGAGTGGTGCGCTGTTCTGAATTGTTCTGTTGACAACAGTGTTAAGGCAGGAGCTACGTGTTTCAGAGTTCTCATATCTTCTCCCTCTAACATTCATGATCCCTGGTTAGAGTTGTCCAAAAGAAAGAAGAATTAGTTTAAGATGCTGCAGATGGGAGTAAACAAGTGGCCATGCCTCTCACCATGTCATCATCGCAGTTGATATGCTGCTAGGCTTAGAGGTCCTCAGTGAGTCCTAGCTTGGCCTCACTCTTCACTTATCTTCTTGATTACTGACCTCCTCTCTAACCAGAAGCACAGCTGTGGACCCAGAGAAACAGGAGCTTGTTGACCCAGAGGCATCAACTCCCCAGAAGGTCATAAAAATGCCCCTTTAGTTCCAGAGGCTGATGTCCTTGGCTCCTTGGAGTCCCCTACAGGTGGCCATGTTTCTTCCTGCATCATTGATGAGTGTCTCTTTCTTTGATCCTCCAATTCCTCTTTCCATACCTTCAGCTACCCAGCTTCTCTCAAACTAAGGAAGGTCTAATTCCCATAAAACTTCTCTTAGTCCCATAATACCCATTGTGATTCTGTTGCTTCGACTGAGCCTGAATGATACAATTTATGATCTGGCTGGAGTTACAAAAGGTATTCCCGTGGAACCACCACCTTGTATATAAGGAGAAATGGTGAGGTTCCCAGGCTAACCATGCAGGATATAGGCAATAATAGCATTGCAAGTCCAGAACAGAAGTATATTCAATTAAAGCTGGAAAA
The DNA here is from genome assembly GCF_000313985.2 of Echinops telfairi. NCBI lineage: Eukaryota > Metazoa > Chordata > Mammalia > Afrosoricida > Tenrecidae > Echinops > Echinops telfairi. The sequence continues at coordinate 20,872,746 of NW_022103898.1, forward strand.
GCTAGCTAGAAAAAGACTTGAATTCCTCAATTCCTCCATTTTGAGCTATCAGTGATCTTAAAATTACTATTGGCCCAAAGTTTTCCATGATTGATTCTCTCCCACCTTCTCCCTGGCATTTTCCAGTATAACAAAACATGTCAAACCATACGCAGTATATACCAGGCAGAGAAACAATTTGGTTTCAGTAGAGGTTACCGCTAGATGGTTAAGCCATGCATGTTGAAGGGGGATAGTTAGAAAGCCTAATAAAGAAAAGGAAACTCAGGTGCTTTGGAACTAGAATTTCACAGCATCCTCCAGATAATCTCTCTTCCTCCTCTCCAAGTAGCCCTTCGAGGACTTTAAGGTGGCACTTAAATTGCACCTTGACCTATTTTGCAGTAGATTGTTATGTGGTTCCAGAGCTATGCAATGTTCCATCCTTTCTGTCCACCTTTAAATTTTCCAGTAAAGTGTTATCAAGTTTTCTTATAATATCTTCTACCAATCACTGCCAAGAGCATGAAAGGTACAAATGATAGGTATAAAAAAACTCCCATCCCCCTTTTTAAGCAAAGACTCATCAGGAAAAGATGCAGGTATTTCATGACTGTATTGATCTAGGAGTCCTAAGGGCACAATTGCTAGGTGCTTGGTTGCTAACTGAAGTCAATTTCTCAAGCCCACCAGCAATCTGTTGGGGAAAAGACCTGATGATTTGTTCTCATAAAGACAGCAATCCAGCACACGCTATGCGATAGCTGTATTCCATCACACGGGTCATTATGAGAAAGAATCCATCCAACAGCCCTTAATGTTAATGTGGGTCATTTACTGGAAGTTTTCATGATGCAAACCCTGCAATGTTGACATTGGAAGTATATTTTCCTACTCTGGCCTTTTAAACAAAAAAGAACTGAAGTTTTATTTGTGTCTGGAACTGGTATTAAGATATGATGTATAAATTTATTGCTGAGATTAGATAAGTAATTAATGTAACACGTGACGACAGAGATGGAGCTCAATGGGCCATTCATTCTCAGTAATTTGTCGTAATAGGGCTTACATCTGTATCTCACTGATTGTCCAACCCACTGATGCTACATATTTCACTTCTGAGAAAACATAACTTATAGCATGGGCCCATACCCTTCAAGGTGGCTTCTGTGCTCATGGACTGGAGGTGGGACAGAGGCAAATACGTGGTAAGCAAATGGCAGTCTGTTAATGGTTTCACGAGTGCAGCCTTTGGGCTTCTTTGATAGCAAGCAACAAAGGCAATCTGGTCAACAAGAAAGAAGAGAATTTGGAGGAAGTCTAGCCTGGAGGTTCAGTTGAGAGAATGGAAAGATAAGATGTAGGATGGGGCAGGGGGAGGCTAAGAAATAGATGCTAGTAGGCAATCTTACTGCTATCTGCTGGATTGAACTGCACTCCAATTCGGTCCTCTGTGAGTCCCTTTGGTCAAGATTCAGATCCAAAAAAAGGAGCTGGCCCGCTTGAGTTTCTGGCTTACCCTTGACCAGAGGTAAGCAGGTTCTATGGATGCTGTCTTATGTATCGAATGCTGCTAGAACAGAAATAACACAAGTGGGAGAAATTTATTTTCTCACAATTCAGGTAGCAAGACTTCCAAACTCCAGGTGCCAGCTCCAGGGGAAAGGCTTTCTCTCTCAGTTCTGGGGGAAGGTCTTTGCCTCCTTTCAACATCTGTGGGCACAGCATTCCTTGGAGAATCCCAGGTGTCTTGGCATCAATCTTCCCCTACATCTAGGAGGTTCTCGATGCAGGAACCTTAGGTCAAAATGTTGACCTCCTCCCCTGGCTTCTCTTTGTTGGTGGCACTGTTGTCCCCTCCTCCTCTGGTCCATTCTCTCTCTAATGATCTCTTACAAGATGAAAGGTGATGCTGCTTCCACTCCAGGAAAACTTCCCTTGTGTTGGACTAGAGCTGTGACCTGAATTAAGATGTTGCGGTCACTCTAATCCCCTTACAACTCTTTGGCTAATCATATAAGACCACATCATGGGGTATGATTATATAACTGCCAAATTACATAACAGCCAAGCCAGAGAGAATCCCGACCCAGGCATGTTGACACATATTTGGGGGACACAATTTAATTCATGACAGATACCTAATCTAAGACTATACCCATTGGGAGAGAAATGGTTTCCCAAAGTGAAACCAGGATGTTGTTACCAAATCATGAAAAGATAGGTCTTTTGTATATATCCATTCATACTTTCTGTACAGGTAATTTGAAAATGCCCAGGGCAAGAGATTGGATGGTCATCCTCCTCAATATTCTCCACTTCTGTCTCCTCTTCCCCTGATGCAAAAGTCATGGCAGTATCAGGCCTTGTCTTACTTCCCAAGAAGGAGAGAGAATCAGGACCATCAGCCTAACAGTGTTCCCTATGAGGTGGCAAATCAGGCAATCTCCTTTCTCCTCCATTTTTACCAATTATAACACTAGCCATCACTTTGACAGTGCTTTCCCGTTCTTTGTTGGGTATGACAATTCATTTCAACAGATTTCATAGTCTGTATTCTCAGTTATGAGACGTATTATGAAAGTAACAGGTTACATTCTCAGATCAGAAATTCCTTAGGATACAGGGTTTGGGTTGTTTTTTTTTTTTGGGGGGGGGGCTGTCAAGACACCTTCTTGAACTTATCTACAGACAGGTATATTTCTCTGCTCTTGGCTCCTTAAGTCTTTTAGTCAGCCCTTGGCTCAGCCTCTGCCCTGCTCAGGAAAGTTACCAATTTCTTTAGCTCTGTCAGTAAGGGCCCAGGCATCCTACTATTCCACTAAGCTAAGGCCGGAGGGTACTCGGTTTTCTAAGTCTTTGAGTTGGCATAACCTCTGTAGCTGCCTCGCTTCATAGTCCAGGGAGCCCACTGTACTGTCTGATGCTAATGTCCTGTTTCTTGTCACCAGCTACTTGCCGGCTACTTGCCAGCTTTAGTGCTATAGCTCTCATTCTGCCCCCCCCCCCCCAATAGGGTCTCAGTGCAAAGACCTCAAATCCAAAGGACATGTTCTGTTCCCAGCAGTTTTTCTTGATGGTAGTGTGGTCCTGTCTTGCCCAGTTCTGAAATAGCTTGTTTTAAGCCTGATTGGACAGCAAAACTGACCAAACCCATCCATATTATTTGCATGAGCCCACAATGACTCAATGTGCCCTATTTGCATTGTTTGCAAGCTATCCAATCCCCTTGGTGTGTGACAGCACCTTATTTGCATATCCCCACCCAATCGGTTTACAGGAGCATAGACTATGAATGGCTAGAAGAGCTGTATTCATTCTCAGCGGCCCACCTATTCAGGCATTTCAGGCATTATCCAGATCCAGATGCCATTTGTATTTCTAAGAGATTCAAAAGTCCAAAGTTCAACTTATGTCAACTAAGAAAATTATGAAAGGGAAGCCCAAAAAAATGTTTGGGACACATTTTTCCAGACATCTCTCTATACAATATGCAGCCCCCAGTTACATGGAGTCTCAAAAGTCCCATTATCGAGGCAGAGAAGTGACTCCAGGGAAGTTTCTGAAAACGGTTTAATTTCTTTGCTCTCAACCAAAGCTCAAATCTCAATCCCAAATCCCTTCTCTCTAGTCAAATGCATCTTTTGGCACAAATCCGGACCCTCGCTTACACAGGTCCTATTATCTGGAGTAACCTCCACAGCGAAGTCAAGGAGTTCATTTTCTGAGTTCTTCAAATCCTCTGAGATTGATTTCCAGAAGCTTCCAGCATTGCCCTTGGGACATGTGGCTATGTCTGAGCATGTAGTTAAGTGTCTGCCTGTGCAAGCTTTTGTACATAGATTCCTGTAGCCACATTTGTCTTATCTCCTTTATAGATTTGAAGAGTTGCGGGGAGAAGGGTCACATCTGGTTTGTTTGCCTCTCCCCGTGGTGTTTAGCAGATGCACACTCCGTCGGTGTTGGAAACTACCTCTCATCAACTGCTGAGTGAAGGAGACAGAAAACCAGGCTCTGGTCCCACTTTGACAATTTGCTATCCGAGTGACCAAGGTCAGGCCATCCAATCTCCTTGAGCCGTCTTCTCATTTTTGCGGTGACTGCAAAAATCAGTTTCCTGTTAGTCTCTGTTGCTACCTTGTTCTTAGTTGCCATTGAGTTAGCCCCAGCCCCTGGCGAACCCGTGAACAGTGGGACACAATACTGTCCAGTCCATTGGGCCTCTTCTCAGTCCTCTCTCAAATCAAGAGCACTTTGTTCTATTAGCCTGGCACTCTGTGATGCTCACCTTTCCAACAGGATCACTGAAGTCAAAATGGGTACGTAAGCAAATGTGGTGAAGAAAGCTGATGGTGCCTATTACAAGATATAGCATCTGGGGTCTTAAAGCCTTGAAGGTAAACAAGTGGCCATCGAGCAGGGAAGCAGCAAAGCTCACATGGAAGAAGCACACCAACCCATGTGATTACGAGGTGTCGATGGCAGCAGGTATCAGGCATCAGAAGACCCAAAACCAAACAATCATTTTGATGAGAACGAGGAGGGTCGGAATGGAGACCCAAAGCCCATCTGTAGACAATTGGACATCCCCTCATAGAAGGGTCACAAGGAAGGGACAACCCACCAGGGTGCAGTATAGCACTGATAAAACACATAATATTCCTCTAGTTCTTTAATGCTCTCTGACCTACTATCTCCCACTATCATGACCCCAGTTCTATCTTACAAATCTGGCTGGACTGAAGCATGTACACTGGCACAGATAATTAATTGCTCTTGACATACAGAATCCAGGACAGATAAATCCCTCAGGACCAACAATGAGAATAGCAATACCATGAGGATAGAGGGAAGGTAGGGGGAGAAGGGGGAGAAAGGCGGAACCGATCACAATGATCAATGTACAACACTCCTCCCCAGGGGCACAAACAACAGAAACCTGGGTGAAGGAAAACAGCCGATGGTGTAAAATATGAAAATAATAACAATGTATAATTTATCAAGGGGTCACGAAGGTGGGAGTGTGGGGGAGGGAGGGGCAAAGAGAGGAGCAGATACCAAGGGCTAAAGTAGAAAGAAACTGTTTTAGAAATGATGATGACAACATATGTACAAATATGCTCGATACAATTAATGTATGGATTGTTATAAGAGCTGTAAGAGCCCCCAATGAAATGATTATTAAAATTTTAAAATAAATAAATAAAATACTATCCAGTCTTAGACCGACCCATGGTTGTCTGCATACGTGTATTGGGCCCTTGTGATCCATAAAGTTTTCATTGGCTTCATTTTGGAATAAGGTGTCCAGGCCTTTCTTCTGAGTTTATTTTAGTCTGGAAGTGCTGCTGAAATCTGTTCCTCATCCTAGCACTGCATGAGCTTCCACCACTACACAGGTGGTAGCTGTGAAAATAGTGCTTTGGCCAAGAATCAAACCCTGGGAGACAAGAATTCTACCATGAACCCCCCACCCCCGCCCTACCCCCCACCCCCCTGCATCTTTCCGCCATCGGGTTGTTGCCATGTTCTAAACACTGAAGCGGTCTATAAACATGCTGGTCGACGTGTCACATGGGGATTTGGCACGTTGGTGTGCCAGAAAATCGGCATGGAAACCGGAGACGGTTCCACCACCCCTGGCTCTGCTGGCACGTTAGGCCTTGTACCCCCATGTACCGCGTCTCACGTTGATGCCTTTGGGGTGACATCTCAGCGAGGAGACCCCAGAACCCAAGTCCTGCCTTGTTCTCCTGAGCACAGCGCTGAGCACGTGAGGAGCCAGGCCTGCGGACGCCAGCCGCGAGGAAATGTTTTCTCTGAGCCTGAGAACGGCTTGGGCTCTTCCTCTCTCAGCAGTGGTCCTCTGAAGTTTCCTTCGCCATCTGTCCCTACCACAGAGACACTTGTTCACACTCGGCCTGTTTCCTGCCTGGTGCCCTGCCACCTCCTACTGTCTGCCTCTGTCGCTGGCCTCCTGTCCCCACCTCAGGGGCAGAAGGGGCAGGGTGTGCCCGGCTCAGCTGCAGGCCAGCACAAGGGCCCAGCACTTGGGCTACCACCTGTCCTTGGTGTTGGGGGCCGGGGGCATTCTCATTTAAAATTTCCCTCCCGTGCCCCACTGTTGTTTCCTTTCCTCCCCGATCTTGGATACCTCCTCACGCCTTTGCCCCTTAAAACTGCCTGTGACTTCTTTTCCTCCTGTTCTGTTCCCCCACCC
>NW_022103898.1:20879673-20891250 GCF_000313985.2 Echinops telfairi
GGGTGGGCATCAAAGAGTCCATCGTCATTTCTCTGTGACTTTCAGATCAGATGCTTCAATTCATCCTCTCCCAAGTGGTCAGAGAGGGTCTAAGTAGGGATTTATGCAACCAGTCGTGAGCTGATTTAGCCCCTGCTGTATGGGTGTCTATAATGGGTGTCTGTAATGGACATTGCTCGGGGTGGGGGTGGGGACACGTGAATAAAAGCCCCTGATCATCTTGAGCTCAGGATTTCACAGGACAAGAAACAGTAAAGTAAATATGAACAAATATAGACCATGCCAAGAGGGGAAAAGTCAGGATCAATATTCTCTGCCCTTCGGTAGATTCTAACTCATGGAAAACCTATAGGACAGAGCAAAACTGCCCCCTGTGGGTTTCTGAGGCAGCCACTCAGAAAGCCTTCTCTCTCCCTCTCAGCATTGGCTGGTGGGTTCGAACTATTGCCCTTGTGGTTAGCAGCCCAATGAGTAACCCACTATACTACCTAAGGTCAGAATACAAACAGCAAGCAAAATTAAAGCAAGGTAAACCGAAGGCTCCCTGGCAGTGCCGCTGTGAAGTGTGTGCTATGACCCGACAGTGGTCCCAAACCACCTGCAACTCCACAGGAGAAAAGACCTGGCGATTTGCTCCCATCTCGAGGATGGCCTTCTAAACCCTGTAGGCAACTCCTCTCTGTCCCATGGGGCTTCTGTGCGTGGAAATCAATTGGAGCGGCACACGGCAGGGCTTTAAAGAAGACCCTGGTGGTTCAGTGTCAGGATTCTCACCATCCCAGATGAACACCTGGGCTTGGTTCCCAGCTAAAGAACCCCATACTCACTCACCACCCATCCCTCAATGGTGACTTTCATGTTGTTATGATGTTAAAGAGGTTTCAGCAAAGCTTCTAGACTAAGACAGACTTAAAATGCTGAGGCAACAGATGGAGCGCTGCCACTTGGGGCCACGAGGAGAAGGGTGACCACCCAAGATGGGAGAAGGGTAAGTTGAAGGAAGCTCAAGTCCCCAAGGATTTTATGAAGTAGATTTACTGCCTCCAGATACTTATCTTGTCTTTGCTTTGGACAACTGAGCTTATTCAGAAGGGCTGCTCTGTAGATTGAGTAGGTAAAATGGGTATCATTTCTCTTTCGTGAATCAGAACACTGGGTCTTAGAGAATGAAACACGTGAAAGTGTGTTTAAAAGCATTGGCTGGGAAATCAGCAAATGGCTGTGTTTAATCCCGCTGCCAATATTTTCTAACCTTGTGATCTTGGGCAAGTTCGGCAGGCTTTCTCAGCCTGGATTCCTCCTCATCAAAAGGAAATAAGAGCAACACCAGCCTCGGAGCATGGATGGCAGTATTCAACTGAAGAGACTGTGCAGAGACTTAACCCAGGGCCTGGCACAGACTTGGCAGGCTACCCTCTTAATTCCCTGCTCCTACCCCTTACTTCTGTCTATCTTTCCTCACCTCCTGTCTAGGCTCAGGAAATAGCAATCATTCCAAGGTTAGTGTAAAATCACCCACGATGTAGGAAAGAAGGGTGAGAGGGAGAAAGGGAGGGAGGGAGGACAGGAAATAGAGGAAAGACGTCTTAGCACATGAATGGATGCGGTGGACTTTCAAAGCCACCACAGGCTGTTGGTTCACTGGAGGAAAATGTCCACAGAACACAGCAAGAGATCAAAGGGAGGAAGACCAGGAGTTCATCCTTAGCTTGCCCTTTGGAATATTTTCAAGGTTCCCATCCAGGGCCTCTCCCACCCTCTTCTTCTCTATTCCCTCCTCCAGCGCCTCTTCTCTCTTCTCTTCTAAAATAAAACCTGGCATCGTGAAAAACGTGGCAAGTCATTGCGATCTCAGTGGCTGGGCATTTCCCTGGGCTGGCGCGATGTTGGGAGACTGTGGAGAGAGGTGTTCTTATCTGAGTACTGGGTTTTGGAATGCAAAGCAGCACATACATGTTTCCTTTGGGTAGCAGATTCTTTCCCTAATTATGTTTTGCTCAGACTAATATGGAAATGAATTGGCTTCCTCTAACAACAAGAAGTGTAATAATAACAGGAAATGGCCCCGAATCACACAATAATAAAAATAGAGCTGCCAGAGGGTGGGGAAGCAGCCAGACTCTTGAGAACATTCCGAGCATACACTTTTTCCATCCCATCCCATCTCTTCCCATCCCATCCATCCATGCACTCATTCAGAAAACATGGAATGTCTACTATGTTTAACATGGAATGCCTACTATGTTTCTAACTAGTGAGATTAATGAAGATTCTGAAAGTTTCAGCTTTTCTCCATATAGTAGACAGTTGTGAAACACCAAATACCAAGAATTAAAATAAGACGTGCATGCCGGTTACCATATAAGGACTGGTCTCTACTTGTCCTAAAAAAAACCAAAAAACAGAAAATCTTTTTTTTAATTAAAAGATCATTTTAGTGCAGGCTCTTACAGTTCTTATAACAATCCATACATCAATTGTATCAAGCATAGTTGTATGTATGTTGCCATCATTATTTTCTAAACATTTACTTTCTATTGAGCCCTTACTGTCAACTCCTGTTTTTCCCTCCCTCCTCCACCCTCCCACCCTCAGGACCGCTTGATAAGTTATAAATCATTATTATTTTCATATCTTACACCGGCCACTGTCTCCCTTTCCCCATGGTTTCTGTTGTCCCCTTGGAGGTGGAGGGTGGGAGTGGGGGTTGTGTGTCCATCATTACCATCATAACCCCTCTTTTGTCGGAAGGGGGGAGTCAAAATGCAGCACTTCCACTGTTTCTATCACACCAAGCTTGGGTGCCCCGGGGTTGAGTTCTGACTCATGGAAACTCCCTGATAGGGAGTGGAACCGCTGGGCTGTAGTCCTGAAAGAAACCCATCACCAGGGCAGTTTCTTAGAGAGCTCAAAAATTGTTTGACCGTGAAACATTTTGCGTCTGTTCCCACTGACTACTTCCTGTGGTGTGGCTGCACTACCATGGGTTAATCAGCCTCCCCATAGGCACATGAAAGATTGAACAGTGAAAAAGTAAGGCGGAATCCTTGAAGCAGTGGGGTGACCATGTTGGTAAACAACGTTGAATCTACCACACTATGCCAAAGAGTAAAAAAATCAGAGTCCTTGCTGCTCTGGAAGAATGAGCAAGTGTATTGTTGTGATGAGCAAACAAAACAAAACATCTGTGTAATCTTTCTTGGCTATTTTCTCACCCATGCCACTTTCTGTCTTTGAAAAATTCTTTCTAATAATCCCCTATGATTGTCCTGTGTCCTTCAGGAAGTGCTTCAAGATTTCCCCTTAAAAGTCCCAGACCTTTCTGAACTGACCCCTCAGCCTTGAATTGAACTGACTCCATTGGTCCCCTTGGAAGCTACAGCTTTGGACTTGTTCTTTTTTTAAGAAACCCTAATGAGAGTAAGAGAAATGTATGGCTGAGAGAACCTGTCTGTAGTCACCTGCTGATCGCAGATATGTTTTAATATATCTTGAGGGGGCATGAACGTGTGCATGGATTACAGAACTGTTTTAACAATCCTTATCCTCAGAGGTGTTGTTGCATGGGGTGCTATGGAGTCGGTTCTGGCCCACAGCAACCCTACACACAACAGAACGAAATACTGCCCCTCCTGTGCTGCGCCAGCCTCACCATTGTTCCTATGCCTGAGTGCATGCATGCAGTCACCGTGCCACTCCATCTTGTGGAGGGCTTTCCTCTCTTGCCCCACCCTTCCACTTTACCCAGCATGATGCCCTTCTTCAGGAACTGGTCTCTCCTGCTAACATGTTCAAAGTACGTGAGGCGAAGTCTATCAGACAGGCAAATCTAGGAGCAAGACAAAGTCCTCAACAACATCACCCTTTTCTCCATTGATCATGGTGTTACCTATTGGTCCAGTTGTGAGGATTTGGGTTTTCTTGACATTGAGCTGTAATCCAGACCGAAGGTTACAATCCTTGATCTTCATCAACGAGAGCTTCAAGTCCTCCTCACTTTCAGCAAGCAAGGTTGTGTCATCTGCAGATCACAGGTTGTTAGCAAGCCTTCCTCCAATCCTGTTGCCACGTTCTTCTTCATATAATCCGGCTTCTCTGATCATTTGCTCAGCCTCCAGATTGAAGAAGTATGGTGAGAGGATACAATCTTGATGCACACCTTTCCTAATTTTAAACCATGCAGTGTTTCTTTGTTCTGTTCACACACCTGCCTCTTGATCCATGGTCAAGTTCGGAATGAGCCCATTGAAGTGTTCTGGAATTCCCATTCTCCTCAAGGTTATCCAGAGCTGATCATGGTCCACACAATCAAATGCCTTCGCATAGTTAATAAAACACAAGTAACCATCTTTTTGGTGTTCTCTGCATTAAGCCAAGATCCACCTCACATCAACAATGACATCCCTTGTTCCAAGTCCTCTTCTGGATCCTCTGAATCTTGCTGCAACCTGTCGGGTGATCTGTAGCAAAATTTTACATCCTCAGATGTAGTGTATTGAAAAGGGAGCCCTGGTGATGCCCTGGTTAAGTGCTTTGCTGTGAAGCAAAAGGTCAGCATTTGACCCCATCTAGGATCCAAAGGAGAAAGATGGTGACCGTTTTGTAAAGATTACTCCCTGCCATCAAGCCAATGCCGACTCATATTGACCTTGTAAAGATTACAGACTTGGAAACTCTATGGACCAGTGTGTTAGCCTGGCTTCACTAGAGAAACAATGTCAGAGACATATGTGTCTAAGAAAGAGTTTTATATCAAAGTGTAATTGTACATTAAGAAAACATCCCAGCCCAGTCCAGATCAAGTCTATAAGTGCGATATTAGTTTATATGTCCGATACCAATCTATAAAGTCCTCTTCAGACTCACGCAACACGTGCAATGACACTGAATGCTGGAAGATCACAGGCCAGTGAGTGGAAAGTCTTGTGGATCTAATGGTGATCAAAGCATCTCAGTGCTGGTGTGGGTCTCCACATGGCTCCTCCAGATCCAGGGCTCTGTCTCCATCAGTGTAATTCCATTTGTCTTGTCAGCAGGAAGACAAAGCAGAGAGAGCATGCCTGGCCTCCAGTGAGCTATATATCTCCATTGTATTTATCTCCAAATGAGGTCATCAAGCTGCAACCTGATTGACAGGCAAGACTCCACCCCTTCCTCAAGCTGACAGTAGATTATGTAACTGCCACAGCCCATCCTACTCTGTCCTACAAGGCATGACTCACACTTGACTCAAAGATACACAATGACAACAACAGAAGCAAGTGGACTGAAAACATTTAAATAATTTGTCTATGCTGCACAAAACTTGACTTAAAAGCTTAGCTGGCAGTTTAAACTTGGGGAAACAGTAATGAATCTGATGAATGTCAACCTCTTCAATGGTGAAGATGGGGAGATGAGATATGGGCTTAGCCAGCCAAAAAAAAAAAAACCCAAACCATGTTCACTGCCAGCAAATCGATTCTGATTCATAGAGACCCTATAAAAACTGAACTCATTGAACTCATTGTCAATTTAGACTCATAGTGACTCTGCAACATAGGGTAGATCTGCCCCTGTGAGTTCCTGAGGCTGTAATTGTTTATGGGAGTAGAAATCCCTTTCTCCCGAGGAGCGGCAGGTAGTATCGAACTGCTGACCTTCCAGTGTAGGGAGCACAACACACAACTGCTACAATGCCAATTCTCTTAGAGACCCTCTACAACAGAATAAAACTGTACTTGTGGGTTTCTGAGACAGCAAACCTTTATAGGGACAGCAGGCAGCCTCATCTTTCTCCCCTGGAGCGACTGGTGGGTTTGAACCACTGACCTCCAGGTAATCAATACAATCCATCACTCATTACACCACCAGGGTTCTAGCAGGATCAATCAAATCATTTTTGGTGATCAATGAGGTGGCCATCACTGCAAGTGTATTTTACAACACACACACACACACACACGAAGAAAGAATGATCACAGTACCTAAAAAGGTGTGCTTGTTATTGTATCCCCAAGGCCACACATTGTATGCAAACCCTTTTGGAGTTCAAATGGAAGTCCTTAGGCATCTACACATCAAACTCAACCATTCCCTTTACCTGCTGCTGCTCTTGTGAGGTGCCGTGGAGGGAGTCCGTTCTGTGCCCATGAAGGAACCCTGCCCTGGCCTGCGCCCTCCTCACGGTCCTTCCCTGCTTGAGCCCGGGTGCCACCCACGGTGTCAGTCCTTCCCTCTGAGGGTCTTCCTCTTTTCACTGCCCCTCTATTTTACTTTTTTATTTTCTGGCACTTTTCTTAAAAAACAAACAAACAAAAAGAAAGAAAGAAAGAAAGAAAACACAACAGCAGAATCAAAGTTTGGGTCTCAAAGAAATCAATCTGAATTTCAAAAATGATGTCTATCCCTCCTAAAGGGCGTATTTCATTTCTCCTCTTCTCTCCAGCACTCTCTCTTCAGCACTTAATTAATTTAACTGATATGTAGTAAGCACTTAACCATGCGCCAGTTGGTGGGAGTAAACCGTTCTGGATCTCAGAAACCTGAGCAGAGAATGAACGTAACAGGGAATGACCAAACACCACCCCCTACTGGCAGAGGACCGCTTCTGCTGACACGGGGATGGGAATCCATTTTTATTCTTGTTTTTCCTGTAAGAGCCAGAGAACTCTTTGCTCTTGAGTTGATTCTAACTCACCGGGATCCCATAAGATGGGGTGGAATTGCCCCTGTGGGTTTCTGAGACTGTCAGTCTTTACTGAAGCTTTTATTTTCTCTCTCAAACAAAAGATTACTTTATTGGGCACTCTTACAGTTCTTATAACAATCTATACATCAATTGTGTCAAGCATATTTGTACATATGTTGCCATCATTATTTTCTAAACATTTGCTTTCTATTTGAGCTTTTGGTATCAGCTCCTCTTTTTCCACCTCCCTCTTCCCTCCCCCCTCACGACCCCTGGATGAATTATTAAATATCTTTATTTTCATATCTTATGCCGACCGCTATCTCCCTTCCCCTAAGGTCAGAGCGACTGGTGGGTTTCTACTGCGGACCTGGTGGTGAGCAGCCTACCATGGAGACCACCATGTGGAAGAGCAACTCCTTCCGCTTCATGACCTCGTTACACTGTCAGCCCTCGTCACACTGTCAGCCCTCGTCAATGACGACGCCGTCATACACAACACATCAACCATGAGTGCAGCCGCAGGGTAATCAAACCAGATTCAGTCCAGGTGGGGACCTGGTATGAAGCCCATCTGAAACACCACTCTGAAAGATCTCCACTCTTAGAGGCCAGCGCGGGACAGACCGTGACCACACCCACCGCACCCAGTCGGTTTCTGGTAGGCGCTACCCCCTGTGTGGCAGAGCAAAAGTGCCCCATGGGGTTTTCTGAGCGACACACCTGGCAGCAGATGACCAGACATTTCTTCAACAGCATCACAGGGTGAATTCTAAGAACCAACTTTAGGCTGGCAGTCAAGCACAAACCTTTGGGCCACGCCGGCCAGCTTTTTGGTGCAGGACATTACGGCATAAACACTTCTTGGTGCGTCCTGTAGGAGGAGACTAGATGCTTGGCTCTGTAGCTTCTTATACAGAAGAAAGGATGGGCCTGCAAGACCTCTCTGAGGGATCTAAATGCACAAGGTCTGAACCTCTGAGCTTACAACAACAGTCTCCCTCTGTATTCAACACCTTCAGCACATGGGACACTAGCTGCCCAAAGTGACTTGAGCCCCCTGCTCCCCCCCCCAAAAAAAAAACCCTGTGCTAACTTGGATAAGCCATGATCTTCTGGTTTGGCAGTTATGCAATGATACAATGTGGCATTTATGCAATGACAGCCCCTACTGTGCATCTGGTGTGACAAACCAATTGGTTGTAAAAGGATTAAGGTTATGATGTAGCAACCTTAATCCTGTCACAGCCCTGATCCAATATAAGAAGAGTCTCCCCAGGGGTAAAATATGAAAATAAAAATAATTTATAAGTTATCAAGGGTTCACAAGGGTGGGAAAGGGGGAAGGGAAGGAGAGGGGTAAAAAGGAGGAGCTGATACCGAGGGTTCAAGTAGAAAGAAAATGTTTTGGAAATGATGATGGCGACACATGTACAAATGTGCTTGATACAATGGATGTGTGGATTGTTACAAGAGCTCTGAGAGGCCCCCCCAAATATGATTCATTAAAATAAAAAATATAAACAGAGTAAAAGGAGATAGAGACGAGATCGGGGATCAGGAGAACCGACGACCACCAAGAGAGAAGAGCCAGGAGGGGCGTGTGTGCTTTGGACCTGCACCGAGCAACTCCTAGAACAAGGGAAGCCTGGTGCCAAGACACCTGGAGAGCTCCACGGAATGCCAGACCCACAGAGGCGGAAAGGGGCCAATGACTTTCCTCTTAACCTGTGAGCCCACAAAGAAAGACGCTTTCTCCTAGCGGGCACCCCCAATGGGTGCTCCAGGCCTCCTGAGGACGTGTTTCTGTGTCTCCAGGACATTCCCTGTGGTATTTCTGTGACAGCAACACAAGGTAGCTAAGATACCCCCCTTTCCTTCGGCTCCAGGAAGCTGTGCCAGGAACTTGCGCGGAGCATTTGGAACGGAGCCGCAGCTTCTGAGTCTCTCTTTCCTCCCTGACAGCGAGCGTATCCACGCTTCCTCTCCAAGTTTCCAAAGCCTCCAGTCTTAGTGCAGCCCTTCTCAGAAGCCATGGCTTGTGGTCGCAACGACATGTACCACACCCTGAGGTAAAAAAAAAGAAAAACCACAACACTCCCAGGCCACAAGACGAAATGGGTGTACACCCTTTCCAGAAATTTCACTGGGAAGCCATTCCACCTGAGTATAGAAGTGTCGTATGGCCTTTCAGCTGATCATTGCAGGTTCCTGCAATTATAGAAAGTCTTCCCATTTTACGTTAAGCAAGAGCAATCCGCGTCCAGAATCACCACCGGTAGCTGGGTCAGACTCATGACTGAACTTGGGAGCATCATTCCACGGGAAAGAGGTTGCCAACCTGGAAGCAAGGGTGAGGTGTGAAGCACAGAAGACAAACGACTCTGTAACTGAGGATCTCACTGCTCCGCTCATCAACTATATATCCACTGCTAACTGTGAGCCGAGCCCTGCGCTAGGTGCTGGGTGAGACCAAGACCATTGTCCAAACAAACAAGCACAGGTTAGTGTCTATGTGCAAGAAAGCTCGGGCCTAAAGGAGACATTTGAGCAGGGAGGGGCTTGTGTACTGAGTTCTACTCACTTCAGTCTCTCTGAATGGCATCTCCTACTGCTACAAAATAGGCCCTGGCGGTGCAATTCGTTAAGCACTTGACTACTAATGAAAAGGCTGGCAGTTCGAACACACCCAGAGGCACCTCAGAAGAAAATTCTGGTGCCCTGCTTCCAAAAGGTGACAGCCTTATGAACTCTATGGCCTGCAGTTCTACTCTGCACCAGTGGGGTCACTATCAGTTGGCATCCACTCAACAGCGACCAGTTTGGTTGGGTTTGGATTTGTAAAATTTGTAGAACATGTTGGCTTTGAGTTGAGTCTTGACGAAAGACATTTTCTAAGAGGCCCAAGAGTGAAAGGAAGGCATTTCAGACGGAGGGAAATAGCAACTGCAAAGGCATCAGCAGTCGTTGAGGTAGCGTGGCTTTGTACATGGCTTTAGGCTTTGGTAGTGTCCTGGGATAAGTGATGGGCTGCTCCCCACATGGTCAGTAGTTCAAATCCCACCCACACCACTCTGCAGGAGAAAAATGAGGCTTTCTGCTCCCATGAAGATTTAGTCTCATAAACCCTAAAGAGAAGTTAGTTCTACTCTGTCCTAACGGGTCGAGTCGAGTTGACAGCAGTGTGCTTGTTTTGTCGTTGGTGGTGGTTGGTTGGTTGGCTTTGGCTGTGAGGCTACTATGATGTAATGTGTTTTGCCCTTGATGATGAAACCAGAAAACTTCAGTCATAGATTCAAAACAGAATGAGTGGTTCCCCCACCATATCCCAAGATCCACTGTGAAAATGGAGTAGGAAGATCAGAAATACCCCCTAACCTCATGGCATTCACAATCCAATGGGGATGACATACTGTGTAAACAATCCAAAGAGTAACAAGCATTTAAAAACAGCGTGCTGGCTCTTCTTGTTAGCTGTCATCCAGTTGGCTGAGATTCATGGTCATCCTATGTGTATCAGAATGCAACTTTGCACACTCTTGTAAGAGCGCCCTGATCATTGGCATATTTGAATCCCTGTGGTTAGTGTGTATATCCACCTCATGGAGGGTTTCCCTTATTTTCCCAGCCGCCGCCCCCTCTCCTCCCCCATATTTCACCTACCATGATAGCTCTCTCTAGTTACTGGTTTTTCCTGACATATCCCGGAGTTGAATAAGTTCACTTCTAAGAACATTCTGTTTTTAGTTCTGCCGAGGCTGACTCTTTGAAGGGCTAATTGCTGGGAGAATGCTATCTAGTCTGTGATGGGAGAGGGTGGAAAGAATGGAATAAACACTTGGGAGGAGGGTGGTAGTTGGATTGTTTAAGAGATAGAATGTCCAAAACAAAAATCAGGAACACGATTAAGGAAAGTGGGGAGTGCAGGTAAAAGACACTGGTACGTGATCTTCTGATGATTCGTCTTCCAGTGCAATGTGGTGCAAGGGAGAGGATAACTTTATCACACAGACAACCCATTATTTTTCCAGTGTGAGCGTCAGTGTAAGAATCATCAAATACAAAGAGAACTTATTTGGGAAGAACAGTGTTCTATGCCCCACCCCCCAGAAACAAGCATTGACTCTTCTTGAAAGCCTGCCCTTCCCTTCTTCCCTTGGAAACATGTAGGCTTAGGCAACCCACAAACAAGCTTTCCAAGGAAGAGAAGAAGAGTCCGTTGATGAACTTGAGATCGAGAGAGAGAATGTGATATGCTCATGCATACGTTAAGAACTGTGGCGGACGTTTGAGCTAAGGCGTTATTGGAGACGTCTGATTGATGATCCAGCAGCCAGCAGAATGGAACACATTGTCTTGACGGGGGCAAACTAACCTCCAAGTACAGCGTCTCCTGAGGAGGTTGGGGAAGATATTCTACAACAAACACACACACCAACAGGGGAATGGACCCAAGACGAAAAGTCCAAACACCTTAGAACAGTGGTTCTCAGACTTTACCTTGAGCCAGAACCTCCTGGAAAACTTGTGGAAACGCAGATTACTGGAACTATGTGAGTCAAGAAGGCAGGGTGGAGCCCAAGGATTTACATTTCTGGCAAGTTCACAGGGGGTCCTGATGGTGCTGGATCACCTTTCTATAATGGCCTCCCACTGTGTATATGTTGAGGTAGGTCAGGATCTGGTCTCAAATACATTGATCACACTTCTTTGCCATGTTTCATATCCCCATGGTGTTTCTGACCCTCCCAGTATGCTAAGGTCTTTCTTTTTTAAAAAAATTATTTTATTGAGGACTCATACAACTCTTATTACAACCCATACATACATCAATTGTGTAAAGCATATTTGTACATTCACTGCCCTCATCATTCTCAAAACATTTGCTCTCCATCTAAGCCCCTGGC
>NW_022103898.1:20892107-20910310 GCF_000313985.2 Echinops telfairi
CATGTGGGCTTTGTTGCTTCTGAGCTAGATGGCCGCTTGTTTACCTTCAAGCTTTTAAGACCCCAGATGCCATATCTTTTGATAGCCGGGCACCATCAGCTTTCTTCACCACATTTGCTTATTCATCTGCTTTGTCTTCAGCGATTTTGTTCGGAAGGTGAGCATCATAGAATGCCAGTTTAATAGAACAAAGTATTCTTGCATTGAGGGAATACTTGAGTGGAGGTTCAATGTCCATGTGCTACCTTAATACTAAACATATAAATATATGCACATAGATCTATTTCCCCATCCTCATATATGAATATATTTACCTATGTACATGCCTTTATTTAGAGTTCTATAAATTCCCTTTGCCTCCTAGCTATTTCCTCTATTTGCTAAGGTATTTCTATATGCACAGAGCACACAATCAAGGAGACAGTGGTATATGAACCCACTCAATACATGTTAACATGGATAAGTTCCACAGGGAGGGCCATTATGATAAATCTGCATTATGTGAAGTATCTTGGCTTCTACCCTATCTTTCCAGCACTGGTGCACTGTCCCCATAGCTCACTACACTTTGGGTGCCCTAGGCATGTCTCAGGATACATGGAGGTGGCAAGTCATCCTCTCTCACCAGCCACCCTGCACCACCAACATGGGCAGTGGTGATGGGGGTTCTTGAAAGTTGCCCAAAATCTACCACCTCACACCTCTTGCCCTGGGAGGTTTGCTCTGCTCAAACTCATCCTCAGTGTCTCCTAGCCCCACAGTCCAGGACAGCTCCCTTTCCTCTCCGCTCCTTCTTCCTGCCTTCCTTTGCTCCCTCATTTATTTTTCAAAAATTGTCTTATTGGCATGTGAGTTACATGTCATACAATTTAATCCTTCAGTCATGCTAAGAAGAGTGGTGTAATCACCACCACAATCAATTTTGGAATATTGTCTTTTCCTACTCATTGTTGTTAGCCCATTTCCCTCCCCCTCCTTCCCTGCCATGCCCCTAGGATGAATTTAGTTGCTGTCTCAATAGATTTAACTATCTTCGATTTCATACATAGAAAATCGTGAAAAGGCAACAAACAAGAAACCAGTAACAATGACAAAGCGAAACAGAGAAAAACCTCGAATAAAGTAGAAAACTTTAAAAACCGAAACAACTTTAAAACGAGATTTCCATGGTTTTCCATGTTGTTGTTGTTGGTAAGGACCTTCATGTTGGTTTGACTCATAGGGACTCTATGTACAACGGAATGAAACACCACCCAGTCCTGCCCAAGCCTCATTAGGGTTCTCGTGTTTAAGCCCATCGCTGCTATCACTGTGTCAACCCCTCTCATAGAGGACTGACAATGTGTCCAAAGCATGTGAGCTGAAGTCTCTCCAGCCTTGCCTCTAAGGATCATCTTGGTTGTATTTCTTCCAAGATCGATGTGTCTGTTCTTTTGGCAGTCAATATTCTTCAGCAACGCCATGCTTCAAATACATTGATTTTTCTTCAGTCTTTCTTATTCAAAGTCTATTTTAACATGTATATGTTATATGAAAATACCATGGCTTGGCTAAGGTGCACTTTAGTCTTTAAAGTCAATCCTTACTTTTCAACACTTTAGAGAGGTGCAGCCAATTTACTCAATGCAACTGGTCTTTTGATCTCTTGATTGCTGTTTCCATGAATGTTGATTGTGGATCCAAGCAAACTGAAACCCTTGACAATTTCAATCTTCCCCCCATTTTTCAGCATCATACCAAAAGGTCCAGTTGAGATGGGTTTTGTTCTCTCTACACTGAGTTGTAATCCATACTGAAATATTTCACATTCGCCTCACTTTCAGCAAGCAAGGCATGTCATCTGTACATTGCAGGTTGTTAATAAGACTTCCTTTGATCTTGACATCACATTCTTCTTCATAGAATCCCGCTTCTTTGCTTGGGATATTTGATCAACATATAGACTGAATAAATATAGTGAGAAAATACATCCCTGACACACACCTTACTTGATTTAAAATAATGCGAAATTCTCTTGCTCTGCTCAAACAACTGACTCTTGGTCCATGTACTCACAAGCACAATAAAGTGCTCTGGAATTCCAATTGTTCTCAGGGCTATCGATAATTTGTTATGATCCATGCAATTGAATACTTTTGCACAGTCATTGGAACACAAGTAGACATCTTACTGATACTTTATGCTTTTAGCCAAGATCCATCAGATACCAGAAATAATATACTTTGTTCAATGTACTCTTCTGAATCTGGCCTGACCTCTGTGTCCTCCCTCCCCAAGTCAAAGTACTGTTGCTGCATTTTCAGCAAAATTTTACTTGCATGTGATTCCAATGATATTGTTGTATAATTTGAGCATTCTGTTCTGTCACTTTTCTTTGGAATGTGTACAAATATGGATCTCTTCCAGTCAGTTGGCCAAGTAACTGTCTTCCAGTTTTCTTGGCAAAGATAAGTAAGTGCTTCATCAGGTTGTTGAAACATTTCAATTGGTATTCCATCAATTCCCTTAGCCTTGTTTGTGGCTAATGCTTTCAGTGTAACTTGGATTTCTTCCTTCATTACCCTTGGTTCTTATTCATATGCTACCTCTTGAAATGGTGGAATTTCAGCTAGTTATTTTTGGTACAGTGACTCTGTGTATTCTTTTCACCTTCTCTTGATGCTTCCTGCATCATTAACATTTTGCCCATAGAATCTTTCAATGTTGCCACTCAAAGCTTGAATATTTCCTTGAGCATGTTCTTCCCTTTTTGGTTTCCTAACTCTGGGTACTTGAACATTTTATTATAATATTTTACTTTGTATTCTCAAGCTGCCCTTTGAAATTTTATATTCAGCTCTTGATGTCCTTTAAGACTATGTGTGCAACATTATGCCTCTTGATTGTATCATTCCCAGCATTGTAAAACATGATTTTCTGATTCAAAATGCAGATATCAGTCCATTTCAAATCGCAAATGCTTAGAATGAGGAACCATGGTTATGCATTGGACTGCTAACTGCAAGGTCAGCAGTTTGAAACCACCAGCTGCTCTTCAGGTGAAAGATGAGGCTTTCTACCCCTGTAAAGAGTCACAGTATTGGAAACCCATAGGTGGTGGTTCTACCCTGTCTTCTAGTTCTACCCTGTCATTATTAGTCAAAATCGACTCAATGGATGTGAGTTTGCTTTGTTTAGTTGAATGCCTAGAATATCATTGATCTTTATGGTTTCCATTTTATTTTTGATGACTTCTAATTTTCCTAGATTTAGACTTAGTACGTTCCAAGTTCCCATTATTAATTGATGGTTTCAGCTTTTTCTTCTCATTTTCTTTTCAATCATAACCCTCTGCAAACAAAGTGCTCAGAATTTAAACTGCGATGTTATCCCCTCCTTTGGACTTGAATTTTATTATTTGCAATCCTTGGATCACACAGGTTGGTGTGCTTCTTCCATGTGGATTTATTTGACACCTAATTTAGATGGCTGCTTGTTTGAAGACAAGCTGTTAAGACCCGAGGCACTATTCTGATTGATAGCCGGACACCATCTGTTTTCTTCTGCACACTTTGCTTAGCACCCACATCTTCAGTGATCTCTTTATGAGTGTGAGTATTGAGCAGGGCCAAGTCATAAAATGATTTCTTTTCTGGTTGGGGTTAGAATTATTTCAGTCCAAAAATCATTCATAAATGTATGTTTTATGTGTGTCTCTGGTTCACTTTAGAGACACCGTTATCATTTTATGATAGCGAACAGTATAAAATATCTCCTAGGAAAATAAGGTAATTCTATTGATAATGTCATCAATTTAGCCAATGGCATAAAATTTTAAATGATGTTGAGAAAATGAAACTATATACCTATAGGAGGACTTCTCAGGCTGAAGTACATGAATTGTTTACTTGTATATGAAAGTCTTAACTGACTGGACACTATTTACAGGAACAGTAAGGTAGGTGATAGGGAAAATCTTTCAATAAAACTCATTCCCAGAGGCAGAACCATGCCTACCATGCCATAAGAAAGTGAAACAAGCTTTAAAATAGTAAATACAGGGTAGTCCCGGGCCATCATTCATTGGGCACACTCAAAGCAAGAAGTCAAAACTAACGTCAAAAGACCACTAATTCTACAGCCACAGGCCAGCAGTCATCTGCTTCTCATGCTAGGGCACTTCAGTCTTAAGTCCAAGGTAGTATATCAGTTCTTTAAATCTGCTACAGATGAGTTTGAGGTAAAGCGTCGTTCACTCAGTGGGGTTTCCACATTGAATCCTTCTGGTGTGGCCCTTGAGGATGTTGTTCACCTTAAAAGGACAGAAACTAAAGTCCCAGTAGTCTATAGGATGCAGTCTGGGTCACTGAGGATTGGATAGAAACTAGGTCAAAATTATCCAATTAGGATGTTCAATTGGATATCCAATTATCTAATTATCCAATTAAGCGTATTCTCCCCTAGAGTTCTATGTAGGTATTGTTAAGCATTCTTTTCCCCCAAATGGGAGGTTGTTACACCAGTTTTAACAATCAATAGAAGTGTAATTGTCCAAGTGCTTCCTCTCCCCCTACTATCATAATCCCAAGACTTACATGCCCTCCTCTTCCCTTGACTTGAATTTCCAGCAAGGTTCACTTATCATTCTTTTGGGGTTTTTTTAAATCATTTTATTGGGGCTCATACAACTCTTATCACAATCCATACATACATCAATTGTGGAAAGCACATTTGTGCATTCATTACCCTCATCATTCTCAAAACATTTGCTCTCCACTTAAGGCCCTGGCAACAGCTCCTCATTTCCCCCCTCCCTCCCCACTCCCTCATGAACCCTTGATGATTTATAAATTATTATTTTGTCATATCTTACACTGTCCGATGTCTCCACCCACTTTTCTGTTGTCCATCCCCCAGGGAGGATGTTATATGTAGATCCCAGTAATCAGTTCCCCCTTTCTACCCCACCCTCCCTCCACTCTCCTGGTATCACCATTCTCACCACTGGTCCTGAAGGGATCATCCATTCTGGATTCCCTGTGTTTCCAGTTCCTACCTGTACCATCCTCTGGTCTAGCCAGATTTGTAAAGTAGAATTGGGATTATGATAGTAGGGGGAGAGGAAGCACTTGAGAACTAGAGGAAAGTTGTATGTTTCATTGTTGCTACACTGCACCCTGACTGGCTCGGCTCCTCCCCGAGACCCTTCTGTAAGGCGATGTCCACTGGCCTACAGATGGGCTTTGGGTCCCCACTCTGCACTACCCTTCATTCACAATGATATGATTTTTTTTCTTTGATGCCTGATACCTGATCCCTTCGACACCTCGTGATCACACAGGTTGGTGTGCTTCTTCCATGTGGGCTTTGTTGCTTCTCAGCTAGATGGCCACTTGTTTACCTTCAAGCCTTTAAGACCCCAGATGCTATATCTTTTGATAGCCGGGCACCATCAGCTTTCTTCATCAAATTTGCCTGTGCACCCATTTATCTTCAGCGATCGTATCGGAGAGGTGAGCACACAATGATATGATTTTTTTGTTTTTTAATGCCTGATAACTGATCCCTTCAGCACCTCGTGATCACACAAGATGGTGTGCTTCTTCCATGTGGGCTTTCTTGCTTCTCAGCTAGATGGCCGCTTGTGTACCACTTATCATTCTTGTAGGTGAAACTGTTGATTTGAGATGACCTTCGCACAGTGTGGTGTGGCAGCAATGGAATGGTCTTCTCCTTCTCCCCCATCTTGAAAAACTGACCCTAGCTGAGGTGAGATCTCCTCCGTCCAAGTGGTTGCCAAGATGTCCACGTAAAAGAGGAGATATGTGATTCATGAGCACTAGGCAGGTTCTCTACCTCAAGGCGTGGGAGACTTTCCTGAAGACTAGTGAGCCTGAGCACTTCCTCATGTGTTCATTAGCCATTTGAGTGCTGTCCCTTGTGAACTGTCTATTTATAAGCTTTGCCCACTTTTTAATTGGATTATTTGTTTTGTTTTCTTAGTGGGGTGTTTCAGAATTGTCTAGACTTTAGTAATTAGTTCCCTGTCCATGTTGTCATTGCTAAAGATTTTCCCCCAATCAGTAGGCTCTTGTTTTACTCTTTTGATCAAATCCTTTGATGTGCATAAGTGTTTTATATGTTTAACAGGTCCCAGTCATGTATTTTGTCTTCCACTGTATGTGCTTCCTTTATTATATTTAATCATTTGTATATGCCTTCCAACACGGTCCTTACATATGTGTAAATTTTCTCATTGATGATCCTTAAAGCTATGAGGTTTATACTTAGGTCTCTAATCCATCTTGACTTGTTTTTGTGCATGGGATGAGTTATGTTTCATTCTTCTGCAGATGGAGATCCAATTTTTCCAGCACCATTTATTATAGAGGATGTTCCTTTCACATGTAATGCTGTTGGTCCTTTGTTGAAATCAGTTGGCTGCTGATGAACGCTTTTACTTCTGTGTGTTCTATCCTGTCCCAGTGGTCTACGCATCTCTTATTATACCAGTACCAGGCTGTTTTGACTACTGTGGCTGTATAGTAGTCAGTATATTGAGAGACCAAGAAGAATAAAAAAACAGCTAAACTCACTGCCATCAAGTTGATGCTGACTCATGGTGACCCTATAGGACAGGGTAGATCTGCCCCCTGTGAGTTTCTGAGACCCTAATTCTTTATGGGAGTAGAAAGCCCCATCTTTCTCCAGAGAAGTGGTTAGTGGTTGCCCTTGAAGACTGAAGCCCAACTTGTAACCAATATGCCACCAGAGCTCCTTCTGAATAGACCAGGGGTAGGAAAAATCATGCCACTAGTCAATGGCACAAGGAGTGTGCCAGGAGGCATTACTGCTCTCCTACCTTAAGGATCTTTGGTCTACTTAGCTTATAAGTTGATTTTCTCGATAAGGAAGTGCAGGATATTTCTCCTACTGAACCTAGTCTGTAGTTCCTGAGATCTTCCTGCCCTTGTTGTCTGGTGGCCATATTCTCCAATGTCCAAAGTTTGGCTCTCCTCCCTCTTCTAACATCCCCCCATGTAGCTCCCAAGCACCAAAAGACCTAACCTGACCAGCTCAACCACCTCTGACCTTGTGGCTTTCCATTGTCTCTTGATGCCCTTCCAGATGGCATAGGCAAATAAGAGAAGGCTGTGGTAGGTAGACCGCCATCTCTTATGTGATCTGGTTATGTTTGGGGCCACTTGTATTTCACTCAGAGTGATCCTTGGGACTACACTGGACCAGACCACCAGTGGGACCTGGACCCCAGGGAGTGCTAGCTAAAATTTTCCCCCCAAATTTTCATAAATGAGAATATCAAATAATGAGGAGTAGCTGCATTTGTTTATTCTATTACCTCCACCTTTAATACCTCGCATCTGCCTAAGGAAAGACCATTTTAACTATGGCTTTCTATATTAAACCTTGTCTAATACTCTAATTCAAAATTCAGGTTTCAAATCCAACTGTATTTTCTTTGAATAAATGTCCCTCAGTAGACTATAATTCCTCTTAAGATAATACTTGTCATTCAGTATTCATTCAGCAACAATGAATGAAGTACCAATTAGGATTGGGCTTGATTGGTAACTAAGATTGTAAGTGTTGTGGTTATTGTTAGGTACCATTGAGTCGGCTCCGATGCAAAACAACCCTGTCTACGCACAGCAGAAGGAAACACCGCACAGTCCTCCAGAGCCCTCACAATTGTTCCTATGTCTGGTCTGTTGATGCAGCCACTGTGACAATCCTTCCTGTTCAAGGACTTCCTCTTTTGCACCACTCCTCCGCTTTACCAAACATCATGTTTTTCTCTAGGGACTGGTCTCTCTTGACAATATGTCCAAAGTATGTAAGATGAAGTTTTGCCATCCTTGCCTCTAAGGAGCATTCTGGCCTTACTTCTTCCAAGACAGATCGGTTTGTCCTTATAACAGTCCCTGGTACTTTCAATATTCCTCTCCAGCACCACAAGTCAAATGTATCTATTCTTCTATGGTCTTTCTTATTCACCGTCTAACTTTCACATGCATATGATGCAATATGAATACCATGGCATGAATCAGGTGCACCTTAGTCCTCAAAGTGACATCCTTGCTCTTCAATACTCTAAAGAGGTCTTGTGCAGCACATTTACCTAATGCAACTCACCATTGATCTCTTGACTGGTGCTTCCATGAGCATTGATCATGGATCCAAATAAGACAAAATCCTTGAGAATTTCAACCTTTTCTCCATTTATCATGATGTCACCTATTGGTCCCATTGTGAGGATTAGGATCTTTTTACATTGAGTTGTAATCCATATACTGAAGGCTGCAATCCTTGATCTTCCTTAGCAAGTGCTTCAAGTCCTCCTCACTTTCAGCAAGCAAAGTTGTGTCATCTGCATACCACAGGTTGTTAATAAGCCTTCCTCCGAACCTGATGCCACCCTCTTCTTCATACAATCCAGCTTTGCTGGTGACTTGCTCAACATACAGATTGAACAAGTATGGTGAGAGGATGCAACCCTGACACACGCTTTTCCTGATTTTAAACCATGCAGTATTCCCTTGTTCTATTCACACAGCTGCCTTCGGATTCCTGTACAAGTCCCACATGAGCACAATGAAGTGCTCTGGAATTCCCATTCTCCTCAAGGTTATCCACAGTTTATTATGGTTCACACATAATCCATAAAACACAAGTAACCATCTTTCTGGTATTCTCTGTATTAAGCCAAGATCCATCTGATATCCGCAATGATATCCCTTGTTCCACATCCTCTTTGAATCCAGCCTGAATTTTTGGCAGTTCCCTGCAGGCATGGTTGGATGCTCCTCAGCAAAATTTACTTGTGTGTGCTCTCAATGATATAGTTCAGTAGTTTGAGCATTCTGTTGGGTCACCTTACTTTGGCAAGGACATAAATCTGGATCTCTTCCAGTTAATTGACCAGGCAGCTGCTTTCCAAATTTCCTGACATAGACCAGTGAGTGCTTCCAGTGCTTCTTCAACTTTCTGAAATATGTCAGTGGGAATTCTGTCAGTTCCTGAAGCCTTGTTTTCAGCTAATGCATTCAGTGCAGTTTGAACTTCTTTTTTCAGCACCATTGGTTCTTGCTCATCTGCTACCTCCTGAAATGGTAGACTGTTCACTGGTTCTTTCTGGTGCAGCGATTCTGTGTATTCTTCCCATCTTCTCTTGACGCTTCAGCATCATTCACTATTTTGTCTGTAGAATCTTTCAAAATTTCAATTTGTGGCTTGCATTTTCTTCTTGAGGTCTTTCACTTTCAGATATGCTGAGAGTTTTCTACTGTCCGGTTTTCTAAGTGTAGGTCCTTGCACATTTCGCTATATTTGCCATTGTGTTCTCAAGCTGCCCAAGTTTCCTATCCAGCTCCTTGACTTCATCCTTTCTTCCATTTGCCTTAGCTGCTCTGTGATTAATAGCAAGTGTCAGAGTCTTTTCTGACATCCACTTTGATCTTCTCTTTTTCTTTCCTGCCTTTTTAATGACCTTGACCTTTCTTCGTGAATGATGGTCTTGATGTCCTCACAGCTCCTTGGGTCTTCTGTCATTTGTATTCAAAGAGTTAAACTTGTTCTTGAGATGTTCTCAAAATTCAAATGGGATAGACTCAAGGTCATATTTTTACTTCTGTGAACTTGTTTTAATTTTCTTCAACTTTATCCTGGACTTACATAAATGCAATTGATGGTCTCTTCCACAGTTGATCCCTAGTCTGGCTTTAGCTGCTGATATTGAGCTTCTCCAGGTATAGTGACTTTGATTTCTGTGTATTTCATCTGGGGAAGCCCATGTGTATAGTCATGTGTTGTGTTGTTGAAAGGGTTATTTTCTATGAAGAAGCTGTTGGTTTTGAACAATTCTATCATGTGACTCCAGCTTCATTTCTATCACCAGGTTCATATTTTCCAACTACACTTCCTTCCTCTGTGTATGGTATTCATTGTCAGAAAGGATCTTGCAAAAGATTGGAATAAAAAGATAATTTCCATAGCTTCCTCGAGCTTATGTCATTGGTAAATGTAAACTGGTAAACAGAATAAACAGGGAAGGGTGGTCAGAGCAGAGACCCAAAACCCATCTGTAGACAATAGGACATCCCCTCACAGAATGGTCACAAGGAAGGGATGAGTCGACCAGGGTGCAGTACAGCACTGATGAAGCACACAGTATTCCTCTGGTTCCTTGAGGCTTCCTCAGCCCCACCATCATGACCCCAGTTCTGCCTTTCAGTTCTGGCTAGACTGGAGCATGTACGCTGGTGCAGATAAGAGCTCACGACACACAGAATCCAGGTCAGATAAATTCCTCAGGAACAGAAGAGTAGCAATACCAGGAGGGAAAGAGGGAGGGAGGGGGAGGAGAGGAGGAGGAGGGAAGTGATCACAATGATTGATACACACACACACCCCATCGGGGAATGAACAACAGAAATGTAGGTGAAGGGAGATAGCTGTCAGTGTAAGATATGAAAACAATAATAATTTATAATTTATCAAGGGTCAAGAGGTGGGAAGGGGAGAGGGAGAAAAAAAGAGGAGCTAATACCAAGGGCTCAGATAGAAGTAAATGTTTAGAAAATGATGATGGCAACATATGTACAAATATGCTTGATACAATTGATATATGGAATGTTATAAGAGCTGTAAGAGCCCCCAATAAAATTATTTTAAAATTATAAAGAAAGAATACAGAGTAATAAGTACTAAAAGTTGATTATAGGTGCATGTGGGAAAAATACCTTACTGATATTGACTGGGACAGGAAAAATTCCCATGCCTTCTGCATGCATTATTCCATAAGACACATCCTATAAGATATTCATGTGTGATACTCATGATCCTTCATTGGACATCTCTATTAAATTTAGACATGTATGTACACATTTGTATGTAAAAAGTTTTGTGAGATAATGATTAACTTCTCTCTCTTTCTCGCTCTCTCTCTTTCTCTCTCTCTTTTGCATTTCTAAAGTCCTAAAACCGAAATGACATTAATTCTATTAATTATTTTTTTCTGACATGTGAGGGGGTTTAATGACAGAGGAGTGGTATTTAGTGGCCAAAGCCACGGACATTTAAAAGGAAGAAAATGGAAAAGGTGACACAGACCAGAGGTGAGAGATAACAGAAGACTAAAGAATGAAGTTTGAGGAGTACCGATGAGAGATGGTGGGGCGGGGGGCGGGGGTGGGGGAGGAGGGAGTGGGGGATGGGGTGGGGGCATGCTAAGCTTATCTTCTGATGGTTCCAACATTCCATGGGCACCAGTTGCGGTTCAATCAAGAGACAGTTGCCACCTGGCACATTAAACAAGGAAATTAGAAGAAATCTATTGATAACTGACCCTCCATGTCTGAAAATTTAGACTTTATCCATCAGATTTTGAGTAGCAGAGGACAAGACCAATCACAAATCGTATACCCTCAGTACATTTGAAGAGAGCTGTCACTTTCTCAGCTCAGTGCATGCCCAAAGAGGGGGGGGGGAGGGGAGAGAAGGGAGTTCTTTCAATACATAATTACTCTCTGTTTTTAATTTCCTATAGAGCTTACTGCACACACTATCTCCTCAACAAAAATGACTAGCATTAAATTTAGAGCATATAAAGCTATATACCAGAATCAGGATTGGGCAAAGAGCAACTGGATATTTCTCAAGCCAAGCCTCAAGGAAGTTTGCCCAACATTCTCAATTGTAACAAAACCCTAAGTCTAAAAAAGGCAATTTGTGCAGCTCCCATTATGGTTTTATTATGGAAGTTTCTACCAAGCTGTGGTTAGGGTCCTCCCAGTGCTCACAAACTGATGAGTCACAGAAAATGAGTGTGCAAGCATTATTCCATAAGACAGACCATCCAATACTTCATATGTGATACTACTTAAGACCTTCCTTGTAGACATTATTAAATTTAGGCATGTGTGTGTGTTGGTATGTAGAAAGTTTTGTGGAATAATTAATAACCTCTGTGTATTGTTAAAGGCTGAAAACAGAACTGAAACTAACTCTATTCTGGCCTTTAAATGCTTTCCTTATAATAGGAATCTTGTGGTAAGAAAATGTGAGCAGAGCCTTCAATAGAATTTGGGTTTCTTGATCTAGCTGAGAAAGAAAGTAGGAAATGGCTTCGAGTAGGAAAAAATCATGAATGTCTATGGTTGGAACTATTGCATTTTTGTAAGGTCTTAGGATATTTGAAAAATGACTTTTGACAACACTCTCTTTGGCAATTTTGTTTCTCCTTCAGCTTCCACATGGTCTTGTCATTCTCCTTACCCTGCACTTATTCCCTATGTGAGGTATATTATAAGGCTCCAGTGTCAGCCTCTCCTTTGATCCTCCATACTCTCTCTTCTATGTACTGTTGAACACACCCATGAATATAGCTACCAAGTAAGAATCCTCAGCTTTTGGATGCTAGTTCCATTTGTTGAATTGCCTGTTCATGGTATTGTTGTTGTAAGTTGCCTTCAAGTCAGTTCTGACTCATAACGACCCAATGTATGACAGAATGACACACTGCCCCACTTTGTGCCACCCTCACAATCGTTCTTAGGTTTGAGCCCATTGTTGCGGCCACTGTGTCCATCTACCTTGTGGAGGGCCTTCTTTTTCACTGCCCCTGGACTTTACCAAGCATGATGTCCTTCTCCAAGGACTGGTCCCCACTGATAACATGTCCAGAGTCCATGAGGTAAAGTCTTACCAACCTTGCTTCTAAGGAACATTCTGACTGTACTTCTTCCAGGACCCATTTGTCTGTTTGGGCAGTCCATGGTACTTTTCATAATCTGAGCCAATGCTATAATTCCAATGCATTGATTCTTCCTTGGTCTTCCTTCCTTTGCTGATGGGGCATGACTCAAAATGATAAGACACAGCTGCAAACATCAATGAATCATTGAAATTTGGAGTGTACAAAGGGTGACTCTAAGAAAATTGGAATTTGTGAAAAATGAAATGGAATGCATGCATATCAATATTCTAAGCACTAGTGAGCTGAAATGGACTGGAATTGGCTATTTTGGATCAGAAAATCATGTTTTGATATAGTGGGAATGACAGATTTAAGAAGAATGGAGTTACATTTACTGTCAAAAGGATATTTCAAGATCTATCTTAAAGAACAATGTATTCATGGTAGATTGGCTTATTCTTCCCAACTGCTTACCTCTCCCAGTTAAAGAATAATATACCCATGTCCTTTGCCATGTGATAAATAGGACTGTCCAAGAGATCGGATAGAGCTTATTTCCCCATCACTTTGATGTTGGCCACATGACTTATTTTGACCAATGGAATGTTAGTGATCACAAAACAAAAAGTTTCCACTTAGCTTTCATTGTGTAGGTTGGCCATTGCTAGGAGACCTATGCACCTAATGTAGCCACTGAGTACCAGAAGATATTGAACATTAGCAAAGACTATTGACTATTCTATGGAGGGCCAAAAGAATAAACAAACTAGTCTTAAAAGAATTTCAGTCACAATATTTCTTAGGAGTGAAGATGCTGTGACTTCATCACACTAACTTTAGACAGATCCTCAAGGCAAACCAATGACTAGAAATGGTTACTGTGTCTGGTGACATAGGAATGGATTCCATGAAATGGATTGACACGACACTCCAAGGAAGGACTCAACTACAGCAATCATCGTGAAGATGGCACGGAACCTCACAATAGTTCCTTGTGTCAGACAGAAGGCCACCGTGAATTGGAGCCGGCTCCACAATAGCTTACATACTTTGGACTTATTGTCAGGAGAGGCCAGTCCCCAGAGAAGGACCCCAGGTTTGGTAAAGTAAAGGGACATCAAAAAAGAGGAACGCCCACAATGAGATGGAGTGACACAGTGGCCATAACAAATAACTCAAGCATAGGAACAATTGTGAGACTGGCTCAAGACTGGGCGGTGTTTCAGTCTGTTTTGCATAGTGTTGCTATGGACACCTAACAACAACAAGAGCTAAGGACAGTCCTGGACTGAGGCACTTGGTGAAGACCTTACCTGAAGCCTATCCAGATGATATCAGCTAAACGCTAGCTGACCCAGAGGCTGACCTACCTGTTAGAAAAATCAAGACTGATTGTTGTAAGCCTTGAGTGTTCAGAACGGTTTGCGCTGTTTGCACCATACTATTAGACTAGTGCTGCTTTATTGGATCTCCCGATCTGGAGTAAATAAAATGATTTTAATTGAACACTGAATTTGTCTTTGCCTCCAACCCTATGCTTCTTTGCTTTTCTCTGTATTTCATGTAATTCTTAATCTCTCTCTTCACTCTCTAATTCATGGAGTAATTTTTAAGCTGTAGATATCAGAGGGAAATGGGTAAGAAAAACAAACTAACTATGTGATCAGGCTCTGTCCAGTCCTTCACATGAGAAATATAAACAGGCTGAATTTTTTCCCTTTTAACTCATCTGCACTTCTCACATACATATTGTTTGTTTTTCTAAAGAAGCTACATTGTGGCAGCTGGGAAAGCTTTTGTTTGAATCTTCAAGACAATGGCTTTCACATACTGAGGGGCTATTAAGTATTGACTGTAATATGGATACTGGAAATAGATTCCACAAAAGAGCATCTAAATTGTGTTATTTGTTAAATAGAGAAGCCCAACAAATTTGAAAACCTAGATAAAATGGACACGTTCCTAGAAAGTAGTCTTTCCAAACTAACACACGCAGGGGTAGAACATTAAAACAAGGCCATTAAAAAAGACAAAATTAAAGATATCATGAAAACACAACAACAAAGCCCATGAGTAGATCGCTACACTAGAGAATTCTATCAAACATTCATAGAAGTGTTGACAAAAATCCTATTTAATCTCTTCAAAAACATAGAAGAGAAAGAACATTACCAAACTCTTTTCTATGAAGTCAGCAAAACCCAGGAAAAGTGTTCAAAAAAGCAATGCATACCAATGTCCGTTAGCAGCATATCAAAATGATTATACAGCATGATCAAATATGATTCAGACTAGGATTATAAGTGTGTTTAACATTAGAAAATTAGTCAATATAATCTACCACATAAATAAAACAAATAAAAAGAACCATGTGATCATATCCCTTGGTACAGGAAAGGCATTTGATAAAAGTCCACACTTTTCCTGATAGGGGATATAGCAGAATAGGAATATTAGGGACTTTTGTCAATGTAATGAAGTGTCCGTATGCAAAATAGACAGCCCAGCTTATAGTCAACAAAGAAAGGTTTAGAACCTTCCCTTTGAGAATGTAAACAAACAAGACAAAAATGCCCCTTATTAGCATTCTTATTCAACATTTGGTGGGAAGTCCTACCCAGAGCAGTAAATTGAGAAAAGGAAATCAAAAACATCTACATGACAAAGGAAGCAGTCAAACTACATTTACTGAGCAAGGCCATGAACTTCTACACAGATGACCTTAAGAAAACTGCTGGAACCAATAGAAGACTTTAGCAATATGGCAAGATTTTTTAAAAAAATCAACACACAAAAATCAGTTAAGTTCTTCTACCCTAACAAACACTATTCTGAAAAGGAAAATATTATTATTTGCAATAACCCCAAGTCGGTGAACATGACCAGGCACAAAGATAACTTACTCAATGAAAATGATAAAAACGCTGCTACCAGAAACTGAAAAATGATCTACAAAAATGGAAAGATATCCCATGTGAATGGCTTGGAAGACCACCAAAAGTGATCTACAGATAAATTGCAATCTCAATATAAATGCCAACAACATTCTTTATTGAAATGTAAAAACCAATGACCAGCTTCATATGGAAAGGAAAGAAATCCCCAAATAGACCAATAATTAAGCCTCTATGCCACTGGACTCCTGAGCACTATCTATGCTCTCTCTGCACCATCAAGTCAATGCTGACTCATAGCGACCTCTTGTGGGCTTCCGAAACAGTTACTGTTTACAGATGTAGAAAGCCCAGTGCGTCTCCCTTGGAGCCACTAGTGGTTTTGAACTGCCAACCATGCAGATTGCTGCCTAAAGCATAACCACTATACCACCAGGGCTCCACAGCTAACAGTATCTATCAGTACATGTAAATAAAATGTGTGATTGCATACACATATATTCATTTAAGACGCAAATATGGATACTCTATAGACATAACCAAATACAATCTCAGAGAACTTTTCTGGGTTTGAAAACTTAGGATCACTGTCCCATGGGACAACTCAGCCAAACAGTCACAAAAATCATGACCTGTCTCCTCGTGAAGGGAGCAGTATCCAAAGTGTTAGGACTTCCTCTCTTTTGCTGCCCCTCCACGTCACAAATCATGATGTCCTTCTCCAGAGACTGGTCTCTCCTGACAGCATGTCTGCATATGTAAGACAAATTCCCACCATCACTGTCTCGAAGGAGCACTCTTCTAAGACAGATCCATTTGTTCTTTTAGCAGTTCATGGTACTTTCAATATTCTTTGCTAGCACCACGAATCAAACATATTGATTCTTTAAACCTAGAATGGACTTTATCTCCTAAAGCACCTTTCAGCAAAGTAGCAGTGTAACATACAAAATAAAGGATCTGCCTGTAAGACCAGGGACTAAGGGACTCAGGTAAACACATGTAGGTGTAGGAGACCAAAGGTCAACAATGACTTAAAAGTAGTGATGAGAAGAAATGGAGGGGGGGGGGCAATAAATCTAGAGTACTGGAAATGGACAAAGAGAACACAATTCAAGAACTTCCTGACACCGTATGATAAATGTATCAAATGTGATTGGACAACATGTGTGGAAATTCTCAAGTGGAACCCTACCTTGCTGTGTAAATGTTAACCAAAAACTCTGTAAAATGTTATTTTTTAAAATAGAGGGAAAATGGAAGGACCCCCGAGTAGGTCTGGGGGCTCAGGACATATTGCCCTTGGAGAAGTCAGAGTTTTAGAGGGTGAAAGAAAGAAGAAACAACAACTAATTGAAAGAATGAGAAAGACAAAAAAGAGATATGTTGCATAGAATTATCTAAACACAGAGTGCCGTACAATGAAAAGTCCACCTCTGTTATGCCATCAATTCTCCTAGAAATGCAATCGTTCCTAAGGATTTTGATATTTAAGTTTTATGTCAACTCAGGCAGGTCAGGATTCTCCCATGACGTAATCTAACCTTGCCTGGTCAACTCAATGATGGGATTTTCTGCGAAGCAGTCAAGCAGTTGTGGGAAGAATAAGATAGTGTACCACCTCATTTATCTGGTCACAGCCTGGGTACAATTGAGGGAAGTTTTATTCACGGTGTGGTCTACTGTTAATATAGAGTGACAGTGTGCAGAAGCTAGCTCGCTCCTCCTGCGGATTCTGACCCCTGTTCGATGACCTCCTGTTATATTGCCTGCTGGTCCCAGGGGCCATCAGCAGATTGTCAATCCAAGGTTCACAATTTGACTGACCTCAGATTCTTTCAGCTCTGCATCCACCAGTCTGTGGTCCTCCTGTTTCATCTTCCTACTTCCTGTGGCCAGTCCCTGTGGCTGCAGGAGTCAGGTGAAACCTCCCGCTACATCTGACCCACGAACTTGAATCTGACTGAACTTATTCCTTCGACAACGGTGTGAGCCATTTCTTGATAGAAGTCTCTAGAGAACTCAACCTGAAACACTGATGCATTGTGAAGTGAGTTTTATTTGCAAGGAATCCAAATAAGTGCAGAGTTGCCTTCAAAATTAATATGAATCAAGGAGAAGTTGTCACAGAGGAGAAAGCAGTGTGAATCCAACACAAGCTTCCATGTTTCCTAATGAGCACTCAACACCAGCCCTTTCTTTGACACTTAGCCTCCGCAACGTGACAGGGTTATGTTTCTTGAGACTCCTTAAGAGGCTGAGTTTTAGGCCACTTTGTCCTCTCTGTCTAGAATGGGTCCCCTCCCACTTTTCTTTGTCTTATCGATCAAACTTCCCCAGTGAATTTATACTGAATGCTTCAAACTCTAGCTCAAAATTCCACCTTCTAAAATTGCTGGCTAACATTGACAAGCTCATAGATAGATGGCAATTCATCTCCGAAAAAAAAGGCACAGAAAAAAAGTTTTAATAATAACTAAAATTTGTTTTTTCCAAATTTTTGAACCTATGCATTCAAAGATCCAAGGAGAAGGCAAAAACCATCAAAACAGTATAATCAATTTGCCTGAACAGACAAGTCCTTTTTAAAAAAAAAAAAAAAAAAAAATTTTCAA
>NW_022103898.1:20910410-20918263 GCF_000313985.2 Echinops telfairi
AATAAAATGTTAAAAAAAAAAAAAAAAAAAAACACAAAGAAACACAGGCAATGTGCTGGCAAACAGAATAGTCTTGCAAAGGAGCGCTGGGATTGTTGAATAAGCAAAAACACAATGAAACAAAAAACAAAGAAGTTTGAACCATCTGTGTACTCTGCATACAAAATAACTCCAAATTAATCAGGCTGAAATGTGAACCTGAATCTGAAAAGTATCCCGAAGCAAAAATAAGAGAAAACTTTCTTGACTTGGAATTAGGCAAATATTTCTTAGATCTGACACCAGTAGCCTAACCCACAAAGGGATTTTTGAGAAATTGGACTTAACCAAAATTAAGAATGCTTGGTCTTTAAAAGACATCATTAAGAGAAAAAAAATATGAGGAATAGGCTTGGAGAAAATATTTGCAGATAGCAGATATGATAAGGGACCAATATCTGAACTATATGAAGGATTAGCAAAACTCAGCAAGAAAACAAATGTCTAATTTTTAAAATGAGTGAAAGCATTTCAACCAAAAAGGTATATGAAGATAGATGATAAGCATATGAAAAGATTCTCAGCATGCTGAACATTAAATTAAAAGCACAGTGAGATAACATTTTACCCAAATTAGAACTGCTCAACTACAAAAACGGATCATTTAGCAAGACTTTGAAGGAACCAGAAACTCTGATATTCATTGCTGGGGATGTAAATTGGTACAACCAACTTGAAAATCAATTCATATCAACTTTATTTGCAATTGTTCCAAATGGGAAGCAGATCACATGCTCATCAACTGGTGACTGGTATGGTGCATATGTCCACTCGCCACTTAGTGACATAGTTAGGTCCCAAAGAGTAGGTCACTAAGTAAAAATTGAGGATGACTACATCAGATCACAAATGGAGAAAGAATACATCATTACACCACTGCCAAATTGCTTCATTATATAACTGCCAAATTACTGAGAATTATGGCTCAGGCAAGTTCACATATAACACGACCCATCACAGTCAGCACTTTTTTTCCTTGACTCAGACTTCAGTGTTCATTACTGCCAGGCATATATCATTAATGTGTGAAATTGTCAGATAGTAGCTTTTTGCTATTGTCATAAGTGTGAAATATTGAATAACGTGATAGTTGATAAGTGAGGAATAGATGTGCATATAAAGGAACACTTCAATAATAAAAAAGATATACACGGTAACATAAATGAATCATAGAATAATTACTTTGAATAAACAACTCCAACCTCCCAGCCTCTTAGAAAAGAGAGTGCACACTATGTGATTCTATTATATAAAGATCTAGAAACACACATTAATATATGAAAGGAAACAAATCAGTAGTTTCTGGAGAATAGGAAAAGATTTATGGGAGGGCATAGTGAGACTCAATGAAATGGGTACACAGGGCCATCCAAGAACTTGTTGGGCAATAGATGCATGATCTTGAATGTGGTTATCATTTTCCAGGTGTATTCTTATACTCTTTTGTCATAGCATACAAAATTATCCTTTGTAAATATTCAAAGTTTCTTGTATGTCCTACTACTGAGTGATGCCTATGTAACTTGTTCTTCATCTGAGTTAAGTTCAAAATTCAATTTAAAACATTTTTACTTCAAAATTAGAGTATTTTAAATAAATTATTTGATCTATTGACTTTAAGAGTTATTCCTGATATATTACTGGGAAACAGAAAAGCAAGTATCAGAACAAATTATAACTGATTTGTTAACCAAAAAAGAGAGAAAGAGAAAGAACATTAATAAACGTATATTCCTATAGGTTTACACGTTTCTTTGACCATAGAGACAGGTAGTGTGGAACGGCAACGGGCACTTAGTAGTTTTGTACATTCAGTCGATGAGCCTGTCATACACAAAACCTGGAAGCTGCATTTTCCAATTTCAGTAATGTTGGTCCGTGAATTCCCGATGCACTGTTTGGTTGTCTTTTGTTCTGGAAAATATTTCTTAGTCATGTTAGAAAGTTTCGATGTGGTTTTCAAACATAACTGATAGTGTATTATCCATGAATATCGACAGCCAGGGAAGAAAATCATCACATGTTGGGAATTCATCAAATTCCCAGGGATTGAAGTATCGGCACCACAGTTTGGATTTTCTTAAATAATCTGAATATTTTATTTATTCTTGGCTCTAACACTTATGACTTTTGGTCCTGAAATGGGGTATATATGTTGAGGCAGTCCAATTTTGAACAAGTCATTGGGAACAATTGCTGTTAAATGGTTGTAGAGTCACACACACACACACACACACACACATTCCTTTCTCATTCTTCATTTGTGGGGAAAAAATGTCAGAACACATTGTCCAGCAAGAGCACCCAAAAACAGAAAATCATACTCTCGGCTTGGTTCCTGACCACCAACCTAGAAAAGGCATATGATCATGGTTTCTTCAACTTGCCGTCTATACCACACTTTTTCACCCTGAAGCGAGAGAAGGCACAGTGTCAGGATCACCCCGTTGAACCACATTTGGGGGAGTCCTTCTGACATAGTTCTCTGGAGCACAATGCTCGTCGTGTTCCCTGAAGCTGTTTCCCTGGGCCCTCTTTGAACCAAGCAGTGCGTGAACCGGTAGTCAGCTCCAGCTCTTTAATTGGCATGGTGATGCCATCACCCCGCTTCTAGCCGTGTTTCCTCATGAGCACATGAAGCACGATGGCATTGTTAGCTGCGTGAAGAATGTCTTCTCCTGTGGCTGGGGTTTTAAGCAGTTGAGTGGAATAGGAAGTTGTCTCGTACGTCCCCCTCAATCAAGTCTGACCTAACAGCCAGGAGTTGACTCATACATTCACATCAATTGATTTGCCCACCAACAGATGAATATATTCACCTCCTTGTAAGCACTGTTGACAAGAAGACCATAGTGCGCTTAGGTCGGTTTTGTTTCAAGGAAATGAACTTGGATGATGCTACAGTAGTGTTGGTCCCATCACGCTCTTAATGCACTAGTTTTGTTCTGAAAGCTTGCCCTGGAAACTCTCAAGGGCTTAGCAATCGTGTCGATGGACTTTGCTTTAAAAGTAATTAAAAGTTTCATTGGTCTCCCTTTATCCACATCAGACAGTGTAAGACATGAAAAAAAAATTATAAATTTTCAAGGGTTTGTGAGGGACGGAGGGAGAAAATGAGCTGCCGATACCAAGGGCTCAAGTAGAAAGGAAATGTTTTGAGAATGATCCTGGCAACAAATGTACAAATGTGCTTGACACAATGGATGGATGGATGGATTGTGATAAGAGTTGTAAAAGGCCCAATAAAATGATTCACACACAAAAAAGAAAGTGCTAAAGAGGGGAAAAAAAGTGTTGTTAGTGTTGAATTTAAATCTGAGAAGAGATATTACTCTGGGTGTCAGAGAGTAATACAATCTTGATCTTTACAAAGTCATTCACTCGGTCAGTCAATCAATCACTAATTTTTTGAGTAAGGATTGTTTGCTTATAGTAAAATGTGTCCTTGGATATTCATTTCACCCCTTTCTGTGCATCTATCTAAGGGGTCATGGTAAAAAAAACGTAGACCATTAGCACACATATCATGAATATTCACATTCATACCTGGGTGTCAATCCTCATTTATTTATAAAGCATTATTTCCAGCTGTAGGAATGACATATCTATTTTTACCATTAGCATGGTGCTTCAGCAAATCCCTTTGGAGCTGCTGATTTAAGAGAATTGTAACTCTAAAGTCACATTAAAGGATCATGACCAAAGACGAGGATGTAACCCATGGGAACAGTGTTCCGTGGATGAGGTGAAAACACACTAGTCCAATTAAATTTCTGTGAAACCATCACTACTTTTACATTTTAACTTTGTACATGTGACTCCTATGAGGCTGTTAGATCTCTCTGGAGCTAGATTTATACCTCGGTCCTTGGCTCCGCGCGAGAAAGAATTCACGCCGAAGCCTGGTTCGTGATCGAAGAGAGTTTTACGAAAGTTAGAAGAAGTTTCAGGTTTACACGGCACCCAAGGGGCTCCTCCCGGACATGCGGTCTAGCTGGAAGCGGCTCTGCGTCCCGCAAAGCGTGCCAAAGCTCTCTGCGCCTGAGTTCTCCCTCCTCTGTTCTAAGTTCTCCTCCCGTCTCGGTTCTTGTCCTTGTTCTGCCTCCCCTCCGGGCTTCTGCCTTTTTAAGGATTCCACAGGGAGGCGTGGTGGAAGACCCCTGGTCGACCCCATTGGTTGAATTGAATTTACCTGGCTAGGTGATCCAATTCAAGTTCACACCCACCCCTGCCTACCGCCGGAAACCCGAAAAAGGGCCCGCGCCCACTCCTTTGTTCCCCTAGCTTGACCCTCTGGGCACGCGTTAATAGACATCCCCCAGTCCTACGCTGGCCTACCTAACAAGGCCACTTTTTACCCTTTTCGAACATATCAAATCATTTCCAACTTCCACGGTGACATTTCAAGAAACATATTGCATAAGCATCTGCCATCGTGTCGAATGAAGAAAAAAGTGAACTACATTGAATCATTTGGAGAAACAAGTTGTCAGACTAACTCAAGCCATTGTTCAGATGAATAAATATAAACTCTCTCTGCTCAAGGTCAAGACTTTTCTATCTAAACGGTTGAAGCCATTCTGAAGTCCTGGGAGAATCAACGTGTGCTGGTAATGGGTTACCAACGAGGAAATAGAGACACAGGAGGCTATTCTGAGTTTATCACTTAGGCAGAGTTTAAGAAATTCTTCTAAATCATTCTTAAAGGCATTGTGCAAGGACAGTGAATTCTTTAGTGCACCTCATCTTGCCAAAGTCTCTGTAATTCCTGCCAAATGATTTTTTCCTTTGTGGGTCTGGGTAAAAAGGTGAAGGAAAGCTGGAGGGGATTCACTTGGGAGTCATTGTTAACAGTACTCATTGGTGTGCCATCCTGATGGGAATAAAATGAGCCCTCTGAGAAGCTGACGGGGCAATCCCACTGCCAGAAAAAGCCAGGAGGACATCCTCTGGACCGCAAGATGCCTGCACAGTGAAACTCCTTGATCCGGGAGGAGCAGGAAGAGGACCAAGAGGCTGAGCACGAGACCCAGTGGTGGCCTTCCCAGCCCACAGAGCCAGGAAAGCTGAGTGCTTTAGAGCAGGAGACTGGCTCATGGTGTGGGTGCCTCTGGGCACTTCATGGGGGGAGCTGGGCTTGGCTGGCCCTCAGCACTTGAGCTGCAAGCCTGCAGGCAGAGGCCTACAGCAGAGTGGCATGCCCTTTGGCTTTGTTCCATGTACTGATAAACAACTGTATCCTGAGCATTTCTCACTTGCATGTTTTGTTAGACAGGGTTCTCTAGAGAGACAAAACCAGATTGCTAATAATTATATAGATAGATAGATAACACAAGAAATAACAGTTAAATTATAAAGCAGTTATACAGATAGATAGATGATAGATAGATAGATAGATAGATAGATAGATAGATAGATAGATAGATAGATAACAAAAGAAATACAGTTAAATTATAAAGCAGTTATACAGATAGATAGATGATAGATAGATAGATAGATAGATAGATAGATAGATAGATAGATAACAAAAGAAATACAGTTAAATTATAAAACAGTACAAATGGCTCAGTATAATTCAAATGTATTAGAGAATTGTGAGACACTGGAGGGCCGCCAGGTAGTCCTCTGTAGAGAGAATCAGGCTGTCCTGGCACAGGCAGCAAACAGCAAGGCAGGTCACCAACAGTCAGTCCCCAGCTCAAGAGATGCAAATTCCAATTGTGTGGCGAGGCAGGTCTTAAAGGGACCTCAAATTACAGCGACATAGTCCACAGGTTAGGTGTCCCATAGGTAGTGTAGCTTGCAAATTGAGGCACAGAACAAGCAAGGCAGCCACACACTGGTCTGATGATCAAAGAGCAAGAGACAAGAAAGGTGAGGCTCGCCAAGCCATTTATCTCTCTGCCCTTCAGTTAATCCCACATGTGTTTATCGGCCAGGTTGGCACAATAAATGAACTATCTCACACGTCAACCTGTTGCCTTAATAAATTCTTTCATCATGAATATTGTTTGTGAGTTCTGTGTGGCTATTACAATGGATTATCAGTAGCTGGAGAAGTAGAGCAGTGTTGTGAATGACAGAACACTTTGAAGCAGAAAGAAGAATGGCTAATTGGTCAGAGAGGTGTATGGATCCGACCTTCAATGGCTGAGGGATGGTCATTTGGAAGTCTCTTTGCCAGGACACAAAATCTAGATGGACTTTATGATTATGAGTAATAACTATTGGGTCCTATCAACTATATGGGCATCCATGTGTAGACTAGCAAGTTTCCTCTAGGTCTGTGAGGTTTTTATTTTAATCAGATTGTTGTTTACAAAACACTAACTTGCACTTTTTTGTTGTTGTTAGCAAGGTTCATGACTTGTGACTCTTTGGGGAGACAATGAGAAATACAGCTCTTTAAGTCTAATTTTACAATCTAGGGCATGACTCAAGACTTCAATGGCCCCATCCTTGCAGAATGAGATTACTTAGCATGTCATCACTCACATCCAGTTTTACTGGTTTCCCTGAAGAACCTTGCCAGTCTCAGAGCTTTGCTGGGTCCTCAGTCCTAACCGTGGACAGTTTAGATGCACTGCAATCTGGAGGGAGTTCAGCTACAAAGTCGCTGTGATAGAAACAGGGTCTTGTTTCTCTGACTTAACTAGAAGTCCAGACAGAGGTAGATGGTGACGGAGGTTGGCCCAGTGGATCCCTCATCAGTTTGTTGAAACATTTCAATTAGTATTCTACCAATTCCTAGAGCCTTGTTTTTGACGAATGCTTTCAGTGAAGCTTGGACTTATTTCTTCAGTACCATGGGTTCTTGATCCACAGGGTTAAAGCTAACTGCCCTGTGATTCTACTGGTCAGATTGTCACAAGAAGGCTGCTGCCCCTCCAGACAAGCATCTTGTTCACAAAAGAACAAAGGCAGGTGGGAAATGAAGTCCCAGCTATCCCTGGACCTTTTCTTTAGGAAAGCAAGCCTTTTGCTAGGTCCCTACTTACCATCCTTTCCATTGGCTTCCACTTCCAATTCTTTGCCCCAGACGCTGTCACCTGGTCAACTTTGATGCAAAGAATTCTGGGAAGTGAGGTACAGGTAGACTTTGACTCACAGCACATTCAAGTTACAAAGAACTGTCCTTATGACTCTCAGTGGATCTAGGAGGTGATATCCCTCTGGAAGAGGTTACCGGAAAATGAATGCAGGGGATATGGGGTGGGGTGGGGGTGGGGAGTTACTGAGTTATCTAAAGATAGAATAATATGATGAAACAGGTTTGAGTAGGTCAAAATATATCTATAAATTCATATGCAATATTTCCAATTCCCAAAGACAATGGTCAGATTTATAAAGATACTGATAATAAAAGGCAATACTTTTTTGGAGGGAGGTGAGGTATGTAACTTATATCAGGGTGGTGGTGGGGGATGTGGGATTGTCATGTGGCAAGAACATAGATTTTGGAAAGTGCTATTAGGAATGTGGAACATGAGGAAGGGAAATTGACAGATCAGGACTTTATAGATTTTGAAGAGGCTCAAAACACCGAAGAAGAAAGAAACAGTGAAAAAGAGGAAAGAGAAAGCTTGTCAAAACATAACTACAGAGAAAGAATTAGCTGGGGGTTTTCTCCCCCTAAACTAAATCAAGAGCTTCATTTCCCAAAAACACAGATCTAAACACTGGTCACTTTGCTGAAGTCAATGGACAACCAGGAAGAGAAAAGTGGAGGTCAGAGGTGGGGCATAGAAACCAAATCAAAAATCAAACTCACTCCCAGGGAGTCAATGCCACCCCATAGTGATCTTACAGGACAG
>NW_022103898.1:20918833-20927183 GCF_000313985.2 Echinops telfairi
AGAAGGCAAGTGTCCTTGCAGGTGGACTGAAACGTAGCCTCCGAGCTAAGTGACCAGGGAGCCCCAGTGATACAATGCTCTGTGATCAGTTGCTGGTCGAGAGTTCAAATCCATCTAGCGATTCTGCAGAAGAAAGGCTTACCAAATTGTTTCTTTAAGACTGAAAACCAAAACAAGCCCATTGCCTCTGAGTCAATCCTGCCCCCGAGAAACCCTATAGGACAATAAAACTTCCCCATCGAGCTTCCAAGTTTGTCATCTGTACAGAAGAAGACTG
This sequence comes from Echinops telfairi, assembly GCF_000313985.2. Lineage (NCBI taxonomy): Eukaryota > Metazoa > Chordata > Mammalia > Afrosoricida > Tenrecidae > Echinops > Echinops telfairi. The sequence continues at coordinate 20,919,111 of NW_022103898.1, forward strand.
CCACATTTTCTCCCAGGGGTGTCCTCTGGGTTCCAACTGTGGACATTTTATTTCGCAAAGAAGGGTCCCTTCATACAGATTGCAGCCAAGAAAGCCCTCTGTAACACGTGGGGTCAACATGGGGTCAACTTCAATGGCAACAAATAACAGCAAAGCCTTATGACTTTGGACAAGGTATTTAATGTGTCTATGCCTCAGTTTCTCACCTGGAAAATAGAGGTAACAATAATAACTACCCATAGGAAAACTGTAAAGATAAAAACACTTTGATCAATGTAAAAAGCTAATCCCCAAAGCTTAATAACCATTCAGGACCACTACTTTCCTCCCATACCATTAATATCATTTCTATACTGTAATACTGCTATTGATAACCATCATCATTACTATTTGTGAAAATGTAAAGCATTCTGTAAATGCTATAATTTCTAGAATTCTACAAATTCTCTTTCTTCTCTGTCACTTCTCATGTGATCATTTGGATCCAGATATTACTATATCTATTTTAAAGAAATCATCTATAACCTTGAAATGTCACTCATTAACTCCACCCACAGCGATTCATTGAGCACCTGCTGTTTACTAAGCCCTCTGTGGAGTATTGGGGACACAATAATGATCCAAAATAGACAAAATCTGTGCCCACACAACACACGAAGACTCACTGACAGGACAGACCTGAGACCAATAACCGAGCATGAAGGCATCATTAATTCGACAACCGATGATAAAGACGGAGGTGGCCTTCTTTCACAAAGAGCAATCCATGCTTTTTAAAATTCCAGAAGGTGAGTGGATGTTTTTAGACATCTGTAAAAGTTACTTGGAAACTCTGCAATGGCTTTGCCTGCGTGTGCACTAGGGACAGTTTGAAAATTACCTCCTGTACCTTGTTGGGAATGCGTCCCTTTCTTGGAGCATATGAGGACTGTATTTCCTGCAACTGAAAATTAATGTAAGCTGTTGGCTGCCCTGGAATGGAACAACCAACCGTATGAAATCATTTTGTGGTTTGATACTCCATGATTAGCCGGAGGAGGAGTTTCCACCTCCTCCCCTGCCCCCAACCTTCTGCCACTGCAAATAGCAATTAGTTCAAGTAGAAAAAATTACAGCCAGGTGCACTCTTTGAAGTGTGTGTGTGTGTGTGTGTGTTTCTTTTCCTTGAGATGAGGCTAAGAGGGTAGGGGTGAGGGGGTGTTAGGGAGGAGAAATCCCCTTTGTTAAGGATTTGCAGTCTGTGGGGATACTAGTAATTCAGCAGGCATCTGTGAGATCTCAGGGTACTGGACCTTTTGTGTTTAGCTTTCAAGCTTTAATCCCAAGGGCATTTGCTGTGGGTAGAAATGGGAGTTGTGAGGCTTATTTGTTGATGTGCAAAATGGCATGATCCTCTTAAGAGTTGGAATGAGTTTCATTAGATGAAAGGCAAGGACACAGTGGAGCTTAATATCTCATAAAAGAATCCAAGAGATGTTTAATAGAAATTGAATGACCTTTTTACAGATGTTTAAGATGTGTGGGATAGCACATCTTTGCCGCACTGCCCGCCCCCCACCCCCGTCCCCATGATGGACCTTTTATATCCCCAAATAGTAAGTGAAATATTTTTTATCTTCTTTTAATTTTCTTATTTTGGAAAGCTCTTTAACATTCTTGGTAGAAAAAGTATCTGTAAGTTTTGAACATTAGAATTGAATTTGAAGAAATACAGTATACTGGAAATCAGACGAGAGAGGTTCTTCCTGAGTTCTCAGGAGTCTTGCTGGCACACTGGGTTAGGTGTCGGGCTGCTAACTACAAGATTGGCAGTTCTAACCCATCAGTCAGTCCTCAGAAAGGATATGAGGCTGTTTAATCCCGTGGAGATGTACTACTGTCTTGGAAACACTATAGAGAGCTTTACTCTGTCCTATAGAGGCACTATGAGTCAAAATTTACTCCACAAGTTAGTTTGGCTTTAAATTTTCCAAGGCTTAAACTGTTTCTGGGGTATTTCTTTCTTTTCCATTGGTCTACATAACTCCTGCAAACCAAAAAACCAAACTCACTGCCATTGAGTCGACAGTGACTTATAATGACCTTATAGGACAAGGTAAAACTGCCCCTGTAAGTTTCTGAGACTGTAACTGTTTAAGGGAGTAGAAAGTTCCACTTTTCTCCCGAGAAACACCTGGTGGTCGAACTGCTGACCTTGTAGTTAGCAGCCCAATTTGTAACTGCTCTACCACCAGGGCTCCAAGTCCCCAGGTAAGACCAAACCAGTTGTCATACAGCTCTCTCTCATGCCGAGTCCATGTCTGTCAGAGTAGAACTGTGCTCCAGAGGGTTTTTGATAGCTGACCAGGTCTCTCTGGGTGTCCTTAAACCTTCAGACTTCAGAGTTAATGCTTTATAGCTGCCAGGGAATCTCCAGACAGGACTTAATGACCTAAAATATTGGAGCGTGGGTGCAGAATAAGAAATGAACTATAGCCCCAGGCTGGAAGCTAATCCTGGGCTTCAGAGTTTTCTGGGTCACTAAATAAGAGAAATGTCAGCAATTCTATCTGGCACTCTGAACCATCAAGAGAACGGAATGAAAGCACGGAAGCAGTGGCATTTCTCTAAAGCAGAACTTCAACAATCCCATGCCAGGAGAGTGACAGATCACTCCCTCTGGTGACAACAAGAGCCATGTGTCATCGGGCCTCCTTTGTACTAGACATTTTAGACACAAGGTCAGAACTGGATTCTCATCCAATCATAAAACCTAACCATATTGAAAAACTGCATTCGAGAAAGTACAGAATACTTTACTATAGTAATTTGGAGAAAAGCAGGTGTAGCAGTATGAATCGATTCAGAACAGAGCTTCCTCCCCATATAGTAAGCCTGGAGACAGGCAGTTACAGGGTCAGGCTCAACTCTGTCCCCTCAATTTCTTTATCTATGAAATGGAGATAATAGTACCCAATGCACGAAAACACTGTGAAGATTTGTTCAAATATTCTCTATAAAACCCTTCAACTCATTAGCAGTAGCTTTATCTACCTGCAGTGTAAAATCCAAAACAATAACAGCATAACCACACAGTGATCCAATTCCACAGGTGTAAGATATTTGGAGAGCTACTCGTATCCAGACCCCACGAAGTCACAGACCACCTATCTTTCTGCTCTGGCTTCTTACTGATAGACTCTGGCTTTAAAGTCAACTCAACTGAGAAACTGGTCATTGAAAACCTTCAGGAGTACAGTTCGACACTGCCATGCGTGGAGTCAGCATGCATCACAGCCAACTCTAAGACAACTGGTTTGGTCTTGCCTGCAGAATTTTGGAGACCAAGAGAAAAGAGGAAGTAAGTCAAGTATGAACGTGAAATAGACAACATTCAGAATTATAAAATCAAAAAGAAAGAACACAGCACATCTTAAACTGAAAGAAATAAAAACATTCAAGCCTCAAGGTGCAACATTGGAAGGTTCTATGGACAAAATATTGAATGACGCAGGAAGCATCAAAAGAAGAAGGATAGAATACACAAAATCACTGCACCAAAAGAACTAGTCAACATTGAACCATTTCAAGGGGCAGTATATGATAAAGAACCAGTGGTACTAAAGGAAGAAGGTATTGGTGAAAAACAAGTCTCCGGGAATTGATAGAGGACCCAAAGGAGTGTTATAATGAGCTGATGAAACACTGGTAGCATTCACTCATCCATGCCAAGAAATTTGGAAGGCAGGTACCAGGCCAACTGACTGGAAAATATATGTATTTGTACCCATTCCAAAGAAAGGAGACTCAACAGAATGTTCAAATTAAAGAACAGTATCATATGAAGTAAAATTTTGCTGAAGATCATTCAACAATCGTTGCAGCAGTTCATACACAAGGGAACTGCCTAAGATACAGGCCAGATGAAGAAGAGCACATGGAACAAGGAATATTATTGCAGATGTCACATGGATCTTGGATGAAAGCAGAGACTACCAGAAAGATATTTAGTTGTGTTTCAATGACTATGCAAAAACATTCAACTGTGTGGATCACAATGAACTACAGATAGCCATGAGAAGAATGGGAATTCCAGAACACTTCGTAGTGTTCATGAGACACGTGTGCATGGATCAAGAGTGTAAACAGAACAAGAGAATACGGAATGATTTAAAATCAGGAAAGGTGTGCATTGGGGTTGTATTCTCTTGCCTTATGTAGTCAACCTATATACAGAGCAAATACTCAGAGAAGCTAGATTATATGATGAAGAATGTAGCAGTAGGATTAGAGGAAGCCTTATTAACAACCGGCAATATGCTGAAAAACTATTGAAGGGCTTGAAGCACTTGCCGATGAAGGTCAAAGATTGCAGCCTTCGGTATGAATTACAGCTCAATATAAAAACAAAACCCAAACATTTGGACCAATAGGTAACAGCACGATAAACGGAAAAAAGCTTGAAGTTGTCAAGGATTTTGTCTTGCTTGGATCCACAATCAATGCTCCTGGAAGCAGCAATCAAGAGATCAAATGATGCATTGAATTGGGTAAATGTGTAGTATAGGACCTCCTTAGAATATTGAAAAGCAAGGATGTGACTTTGAGGACTAAAGTGCACCCGAAAGAAGCCATCGTATTTTCAATCACCTCATATGCATGTGAAAGTTGGACACTGACTAAGGAAGACGAATGAAAAATTGATGCATTTGAACTATGGTGTTGGTGAGCAATACTGAAAGTACCATGGACTGCCAAAAGAACAAACAAATCTATCTTGGAAAGAAGTACGGCCGGAAGGCTCCTTGGAAGTAAGGATGGTGAGACTTTATCTCACACACTTTGGTCATGTTTTCAGGAGAGACCAGTCCCTGCAGAAGGACATCATGCATGGTAAAGTGGAAGGGCAGCGAACAAGAAGGAAGACCCTCCACAAGAGGAGCTGACACAGTGGCTACAACAATGGGCTCAAACACAGGGACAATTGTGAGGATGGGGCAGTGGTTTTTTCTGTTGTACATTAGGGTGGCCATGAGTTGGAATCAATTGAATGGCACCTGACAAGAACAACAGCACCTGGCGAGAACAACAGTCAAAAATGCAAGGGTCAGGAATAGAGGGAAGGGTTTCCCTCAGATGTCTGTCCACCTTTTTACAAACCTTTCTTAAAGTCCTTCCTGACATCTCTGGTTCTAATCCATCGACTAGAACTTTGTCACACGGTAACACCCAACTGCAAGAAAACGGGTTGTCACTGAGTTTATTCCAACTCCTCATAGCCCTGTAGGACAGAGTGGAACTAACCACTCTACAGACTTTCCTAAACTGTAATCTTTATGGAAGCAGACAGGCACATCTTCCTCTCATGAAGCAGCAGCTCGTGGGTTCAAACCACCAAGGTGTAAGCTAACGGCCCAGTACTATAACCAGTTTGCCACCCCAGCTCTTTCCAACCGCAAGCAAGGACTGGGAATAAAGAATTCCCCACCATGACTCTCAGTGAAATGGAGGCTTTCTGTTAGGAAGAAAGAAGGTGAACTTGAACATTGGCAGCTGTCCCCACCATAGGACTGAGAGCAAATGTGCCCAGCTAAGGGTTGTCGTTGTCATTTTCATTCTGAGATTAATCCAATTATGTAAATGGCTTCAAAAATTTAAATAGTGTGCTTGCTGTTAGGTGCCATCAAATCCATTCTGACTCCTAAGGATCCTGTGCACAGCAGGAGGAAACACGACCTGCCATTCGCACACCTCCACCCCCTCCAAATGAGTAGTGCTGCCCTGCCAGCATTGTCCCTTGGACCAACAAACAGCATCATGATCCTTGGGAAGATATCAAAGTTACCCAGGATGTAATTTTACTTAAGTCCGCAATCAACACCCATGGAAGCAGCTGTGCAGAAATCAAAAGTTTCGTTCTGGTGAGCAGAGGACTGCTATGAGTTGAGAGCTGGTAGAGGACACCTGACAACAACAACATCGGTTGGTATTTGAAGAAAATGTGGAATTTGCTGACACGTTCATACCTCCTAGACTTCAGAATACTTAGCAAAATGAAGGAGCTACTTACTTTAATGTCTTCTCCTTTTTCACCCAGGAAGCCATTGTCTATTAACTCCCCTGCTTATATTCCTGAAATGTATCCTCTTCCCTCTCTCTGCTGCCATTGTCTTGGTTCTAACTTTCATAATCCCTTACGTAAATCAGTTAGTAACTTTCCAATGGATATCCTTACATGTCCTCTCATCCTTTTCCTAATCTGTTCCAAACACTGACATCAGAGTGACCTTTCCAAATGGAAAAGATGAGGTGTTTTTTTCCTATGCTTAAAACTCCACAGAAGACTCCTAGGATGGGTCCAGTAAACATCGTCAATCCTACCATTTGAAGAGGCCTTTCCAAGATCATCTCTTCTTATTCCAACCTTGCCTTCCTGGATCCACTAATAGGGACTTCTTTATGCTCCTTTTGCTTCATAGTTCAATGACTAATCTATCAGCTAACCCTTTCGCCTCAAAGCACCACTTTGATCCTTCCATGACTGCTAACTGCCCCTAAACCACACAGTCGTCTCTAGTGAGAATGATTATGATAGTCTCTTAATTTGTCTGTTTTTTCTTTCACCCCTTACAACCCAGACATCACATAGCTGTAAATAGGATCACCCATGCCCCAATTTCTCCTAATAGTGAACCCAAGTAGCAGAGTAGAGCTGCCCTGTAAGGCTTTCTAGGCTGTAATTTTTACAGGAAAACAGATTAACAGCATTTTCTGCTATGGAGCCACCGACAGGGTTTGAACCACCAACCATTCTCTTGGCAGCTCAACACTTACAGGCTGGGCCATCAGGCCTCTTTTATTTCCCTGTTTAGGAAACTGCACTGATTTCTCAACATAGGGTAACAAGATGTCTTATGGCCTATCTACTAGTTTGATAGCATAATTCTCCACAGTCAGACTGGTGTGCTTGATGTTGTTGTTTTTTAATGTAACCAAGAAAGCACACTGTTTGCTAAGAATGTTCTTCCTGTCTCCCCCCTTAAAATATCAGTGTCATGTTTTCGTTGTTAGGTGCCAGCACATTGGTTCCTGTGTACAACAGAACAATTGTGTTTGGTCCTGCCCCATCCTCCCGAGGGTGGCTGTGCTTGAGCACATTGGTGCAGCTACTATGTCAACCTGTCTCATGGAGGGTCTCCTTCTTTCTGACTTAACCAAACATGATGTCCCTTCTCAGGAACCAGTGCTTTCCAGCAACATGTTGAAAGTACAGGAGACAAAGTCTTGCCATCCTTACTTCTAAGGAGCATCCTGGCCATACTTCTTCCAACACAGATTTGTTTGTTCTTCTAGTGCAGCGGTCCTCAACCTGTGGGTAGCGACCCCTTTGGGGGTGGAATGACCCTCTCACAGTGGTTGCCTGATTCATAACAGTAGCAAAATTACAATTATAAAGTAGCAATGAAAATAATTTTATGGTTGGGGGGTCACCACAACATGATGAACTGTATTAAAGGGTCACCGCATTAGGAAGGTTGAGAACCACTGGTCTAATGGTTCATAGTACATTTAATATTCTTCCCAACACCATATTTCAAATGCATCAATTTATCATTGGACTTCCTTATTCATTTTCCAGATTTTATAAATCATTTTATTGGGAGCTCTTACAGTTCTTATCACAACACATACATACATTGTGTCAAGTACATTTGTACATTCATTGCCATCATCATTTTCAAAACATTTTCTTTGTACTTTGGCCCTTGGTATCAGCTCATTTTAACCCCTTCCCCTCCCTCCGTCCCTCCCTCATGAACCCTTGATAATTTGTAAAAAAATCTTTTCATATCTTACACTGACCGCTGTCTCCCTTCACCTACTTTTCTGTTTCCCATCCCCCTGGGATAGGGTTATGTGTAGATCATTGTGATTGGTTCTCCTTTTCTATCCCCACCTTCCCCTTCCCCTTCTGTTATCGCTACTCTCATTATTGGTCCTGAGGGTTTTATCAGTCCTGTGGATTCCCTGTGTTTACATCTCTCATCTGTACCAGTGTACATGCTCTGGTCTAGCTGGATTTGTAAAGTAGAA
>NW_022103898.1:20930081-20933085 GCF_000313985.2 Echinops telfairi
GATCTCAGAGAAAATGTTTGAGGCTGCTGAACATGTTGCTACTCATTGCACTATTCATCCTCGCTATGTACAATCTTAGAAAACCTTTTAAAGTCCTGCCTCGACAATCCCTTTACCTTTCAGGCCTATGTTGGAATGACAACTCATTTTTATTCAGCTTCTATCATCAAATGGTTATAAATATGTATTAGTCATGACCTGTAGATTTTCAAGTTGGGTAGAAATCTTTCTCTGCCACTTTATATTATAGCCTGTATAGCAAACGCAAACGTCTTCAAAATGTCATACCCATCTGATAAGCACCCCAAACTCTTTACAATAATCAGTGAAACCATTTCCTGGTCAAGTCAACTGAGACTTGTGTTGAGCCTTTCCAATTTCTCAAAGGACACATGATCCTTTCTATCTTTCCCAGTCTTCTAGTACAGTAGAGATAATTAATGGAACACCGAAGACCCAAATAGCAAAACTTTTTTTGAAACTTTATATTTATGCTGGGTTAAGTTCCCTTTACTAGTGGAAGTTTTGGGGAAGTGTTGCATTGCTAATCTCAAGGTTTCAATCCAAACATTCCAATTGCCTCACGGAAGAAAGGTGAGGCTCTCTGCTGCCTTAAAGATGAATCATCTTGGACTTCCGGCAAGATGGTGACCGAGTAACACAGACAAGAGGGACTCTGCAAAAATCAGTGCTGGAAAGCAACTGAGAGGGAAATTCCATGCTGCCAGGTTACACGAGGAGCATTATAAAGATAAGTAGCCACAGATCCACTAGGTTTTGAGGAGCTTTGGGTTTTTTGGCTTACAAGTGATGAGGCTGGCTAAGGCTTACCCTTAGCCCTACCACAGTCTCTGCCAGAGCCAGGATTCTTTGGCCAGCCCAAGGGCTTTACTTCAACACAGACACAGCTTGCTGCTGCCTCTGGGCAGGGTCTAAACCCTTCCAGCTTCACAATCAGGCAATTGGGGATCAGCTATATCAATACTTTTGTTCCACTCTCTTTTTTCTTTCTCCCACAGTCTCTGCAGGCTCAATTTTTTTTCTCTTCCCTTTTCTCTCACATGCCAAAGCCAGCCTCCAGGCCAGTCCCCTTTGCCTAGGGGAATTATCCCTACCCTCCACTCAGCTGGGGGAGCTCCACCCTCTGTGGAATAACATGTGGCTGGGGGATATCCCACCAGCCTTCCGACACAGGGGAGCTCATGCCTACCCTCCAAGGCCCCTTAAGCAGCTGGGGGAAATTCTGCCCACCCTTTGGGGTACTCCACTTGACTGGGGGAGACCCTGCCCATCTTCTAGGGTCCCCTGTGGCTGAGGGAACTTCTTCCTGCTTGATATAGTGCCTCACATGGCCTACGGTAGCTCCCCTAACACTCTTAAGCAATCCACACTGCTGGGGGAACCTCTTCACAATCCACACGGTGATCCAGCAGACTAGGAAAATTCCACCCACAATCTTCAATGCTGTACACCGAAGCTGGCACACCCACCTGCCCTCTGCAGCACTCATGTTGCATCAGGCACCCCCGCATACCCTCTGAGGTGCCACAAGCTGCCATGAGCCACACCACCAAAGCTTCCTGTTAGATCATCCAGTGCAGCGCCATCGTCGCAGGTCCACAACCACCTTGTTTCAGTAGCTCCTGGTCCTCTGCAGCCATACACCCTTTCTACTCCATTTTCATCCTCCTGTCAATCTATTGGGAAGAGAGATTTTTATCCCAACTGAACTGCATTTTCAACTTAATGCAAAAGGGAAAGTATTGTGTAGTCTGCCTGATAGCCTTAAGTCAGGAGAGGCAGGCTCTGAATCAGAGACTATTTAAGAAGAGGCCAGTTGCTGTATCCACATGGTTACCGTGCCTCTCCAAAATTCAGCTCAGTCCTCTTCCTTCTGACAGTTTCACCCCTGTTCTTGAAATCTGATTTGCCACCACAACTCACAGATGTGATTCAAGCTTTATCAGCTGAACCAATTAAAATTCAAATAAATTTACATGAAAAATTCCCAACTACACTCTAAGGGAAAGTGAAAGATTTCTTTCCTCATGGTTTAATTGCCTCTCCTGTCAGCCCTTTGTCCTGGTCCTATTCTTCCAAATAATAGGGGTTTAACATTTGATCAAGATTGCATACAGTCAACCCCTAAATTCCCAATAGCACTTATTAGTTTCCAATGTCCCTCCAGATTCCATTCAGTTTCTGGTTGAGGCTATTTGCAGCCCCTTTGTCTTGAGTTCTTTTTTTCTGAAAGTCGATACTTGTTTGCTTGCATCTGGGAAAAATAAACAATTTACCCACACAGTAATACCTAGAGATTTCCTGACTGTCCCGCATATTGTTCTCAGCTTCTACATGCAGATTTTCAGACTTGACAGTTTACAAACAAGCCGTATTGCTGCAACGCATTGATGATTTGCTAGTTTCTTCAACTTCCCAGCAAGCCTGCCTTGGCAACAGCCTAGCTTGACTGAAACATTGGGCTGCTGTGGGCATAAGGTTTCTAAAATTACCATGAGCTCTGCCTTCTGCTAAATGTCTGTGACATTTTAGTTCTGCAGAAGGCAATTCTACTGATCCTAACTAAAAAGAAGTTATTCTGATCTTTATGATGCCCAAAAGAAAGAAACAGCTACAGAGGTTTCTGCGACTCTGCAGCTCTTGTCAAAACTGGGTTCCCGTTTTTCCTTTGTTTACTCAACCTTTGTAGAAATATTTAAAAGCTTCTGAGCTGGATTCTTTTTAAATTGCCCCAAGAAGGTCATTTTACCATCAAACTCATTGCTATTGAGTTAATTCTGACTCATGGGGACCCTGTTGGGCAGAGGTGAACTGCCCGCTTTGGGTTTCTGAGGTTGTCAATATTTACAGGAACAGAAAGACCCATCTTTCTCCCACAGAGAAGCTGGGTTTTTGAACACCAATGCATAATCCAGTACAGCACTAGGGTGTTCTATTATGATGCCGTAGGTCAACTAACAAGGGCTTTCGTGAACATGCCTGC
>NW_022103898.1:20933185-20934615 GCF_000313985.2 Echinops telfairi
ATGCATGGATGTAATAACCCTGAATATTAATGGACTGAACTCAGGCATTAAAAGGCAGCGGCTAGCAGACTGGCTTAGAAAATACAACCCATCAATCTGCTGTCTACAGGAGAAACATCTCAAGATTAACAACAAAAATAGGCTGAGACTCAAAGGCTGGAGAAAAATGTACCAAGCAAATGGCAATTCATTAAAAGCAAGGCTTGCAATCCTAATCTCAAACAAATTGAGCTCAAGGTGCAAGCCATAACGTGAGATAAGGAGGGGCACTATATAACACTCAAGGGAACAGTATCCCAAGAACCAGTGAGCATAATAAATATATATGCGCTAAATGAGAGACCCATGGAATCTGTCAATCAAACACTCTAAAAGATGATAAAAAAATTAGAGACTCAACAATTACAATAGGTGACTTTAATACATCACTCTCTGATAAAGATAGATCATAGGAAAGAAGTTTAACAAGGAGGATACAGATCTAAACATTACAATAAGATAATTTGACTTGATAGATATTATCAGAGCTCTAACTAAAATTCAGATAAATTCACATTCTTTTCAATCCCACATGGCACATACTTGAAGAGAGACCACATGCTGGGACACAAATTGAATCTGTGTAAATTCAAGCACATAGAAATCATACTGACTTCTCTCTCTGACCACTATGCCATAAGGCTGGAAATCAACAATTAAGAAAACAATGGCAAATAATTGGAGGATGAATAATTCTCTATTGTAAAAGGAGTGGGTACTGGCCCAGATTAGAGATGAAACCAGGAAGTTTTGAGAAACCAATGAGAATGAGAATGCAATATTCCAAAACCTTTGGGACACAGCAAAGGCAGTTATCAGAGGACGTTTCATAGCAATACATGCACACCTGAAAAAGGAAGAGAGACTAATGATTGATATGCTGACACAAAACTGTCAGCAATTAGAGTACAATAGAATCAATGGGATTAGAGTAGAGTAGAATCAATGGGACAATCCTACTAATAGCAAAAGAAAATAAATTTTAAAAATCAGGGCTGAGATTCATGAGAGGGAAAACAAGAAAACCATGGGAAAAATTATTGCAGCTAAAAGTCGGTTCTTTCAAAGGACTAGCCGAATCGACAGACTGCTGGCAAACCTAACCAAAGAAAGGATGGAACAAATTTCAATAGCAAGGATGAGGGATGAAACAGGGGACATTACAACGGACCCTGATGATATCAAAAGGATAATTACACAGTATTATGAAGTCCTGTATTCCAATGAATTCAACAACTTGGAAGACATGGACAAACACTTGGAAAAACAATCCCTCCATAGACTATCCCAGATAGATGTCAAGAATCTCAACAGGCCCATAGCAATAAAAGAACTAGACAAGGTTATTAAGGGATTACCACCCTCCCCACCGTCCTCCCCCCACCCCCCCC
>NW_022103898.1:20934715-20936692 GCF_000313985.2 Echinops telfairi
GCAAGATGGTGACCGAGTAACACAGACAAGAGGGACTCTGCAAAAATCAGTGCTGGAAAGCAACTGAGAGGGAAATTCCATGCTGCCAGGTTACACGAGGAGCATTATAAAGATAAGTAGCCACAGATCCACTAGGTTTTGAGGAGCTTTGGGTTTTTTGGCTTACAAGTGATGAGGCTGGCTAAGGCTTACCCTTAGCCCTACCACAGTCTCTGCCAGAGCCAGGATTCTTTGGCCAGCCCAAGGGCTTTACTTCAACACAGACACAGCTTGCTGCTGCCTCTGGGCAGGGTCTAAACCCTTCCAGCTTCACAATCAGGCAATTGGGGATCAGCTATATCAATACTTTTGTTCCACTCTCTTTTTTCTTTCTCCCACAGTCTCTGCAGGCTCAATTTTTTTTCTCTTCCCTTTTCTCTCACATGCCAAAGCCAGCCTCCAGGCCAGTCCCCTTTGCCTAGGGGAATTATCCCTACCCTCCACTCAGCTGGGGGAGCTCCACCCTCTGTGGAATAACATGTGGCTGGGGGATATCCCACCAGCCTTCCGACACAGGGGAGCTCATGCCTACCCTCCAAGGCCCCTTAAGCAGCTGGGGGAAATTCTGCCCACCCTTTGGGGTACTCCACTTGACTGGGGGAGACCCTGCCCATCTTCTAGGGTCCCCTGTGGCTGAGGGAACTTCTTCCTGCTTGATATAGTGCCTCACATGGCCTACGGTAGCTCCCCTAACACTCTTAAGCAATCCACACTGCTGGGGGAACCTCTTCACAATCCACACGGTGATCCAGCAGACTAGGAAAATTCCACCCACAATCTTCAATGCTGTACACCGAAGCTGGCACACCCACCTGCCCTCTGCAGCACTCATGTTGCATCAGGCACCCCCGCATACCCTCTGAGGTGCCACAAGCTGCCATGAGCCACACCACCAAAGCTTCCTGTTAGATCATCCAGTGCAGCGCCATCGTCGCAGGTCCACAACCACCCAACCAGCATCCCCTGAGAGGACAATTCAACTTGCCCTCCAAATAACAGAATACTGGTTGACTAGGGAAAGATACACACAGGAGGCTAAAGTGGTAGCCCAACCCCTACAGTGTAACTGCAGGAAGTTCAAAAAATAATTCCTATGAGTCTCCTAAAGAGAGAGCCCAGTGCTCTTTGACTCTCTGAAGAATGATGCCAGGCTCCTCTAAGACAACACAACGCAAACAGCAATCAACCCCAACAACCTCAATGAAAAAACAGGAGAAACAAAGACAATGTCGGAAGAAGTCCTGAACCTAATGACATGCATAGAAGAAGCAGACATTGATCTGCCACCGAAAGAAATCTTCAGAATGCTGCTTGGAGTCATACAGGATCTGAGGGAAACAATACAGAAAAAGGATGAAATGTTAGAGGAGATAAAGGCCACACACCAAAGGGAAACACAAAACCTAAGGAATGAGATAACAAAAGCCAGCAGTAAATTCACAGACATCGCCAACAGACATGAGGAGGCAGAGAATTGCTACAGTGACCTAGAGGATAACCAGGCAGACTTCAACAAAAGATAATCACAAAAGCTGAAGAAAAACTGAGAATCATATCTGATGCTATGAAGAGGAACATTAGAATAATTGAAATACCTGAACAAGACACAATGAAGGAGTCAATGGCAAAAATTCAAGTGAATTCTCAGAGGAAAACTTCCCCAGCTTAATAAATGAAAACCAGGTGACCATTCAGGTGGCCAAAAGAACACCAACTAGACTGAATCCCAAGAAGAAGTCACCAAGACATATCATAGTTAAATTATCTAACCTTGAGGAAAAAGAGAAAAACATGAGAGCAGCTAGGGAAAAACAAGCAGTGACCTATAAAGGTACCCAACTAAGAATATGCTCAGACCTATCAGCAGACACTATGAAGAAGAGGAGAGAGTGGAGTAACATATTCCAAAACATGAAGGACAATAACACAAACCCAAGA
>NW_022103898.1:20936792-20937788 GCF_000313985.2 Echinops telfairi
AAAAAATGGACATCTACCTGTAGAAAAATGAAGCAAGACCCTCACCTCACTCCATGCATAAGTATAAACTCAAGGTGGATCACAGATCTTGAGGTAAAACCCCAAACTATTAGGGCCATCACTGAGGGAATGTGGACAAACCTGAGAACTTTGGCAGAGGGAATACATAGGCTATCAGAAATAGGAAAGGACACAAATACCAAGGAGGCACAAATTGACACGTGTGGGATATACCGAAGATAAAACACCTGTGTACATCGAAATAATTCACCGAGAGTTAATGAGAAAGCCCACAGACTGGGAAAACATCTTTAGCATTGATTGACACATCAGACAAAGACCTTATTACTAAAATCTACACTAATTTGCTAGCTCACAAAAAGAAAAACACTAATTGCCCACTGAGGAGGTAGGCAAAGGACCTGAACAGAAGTTTCACAAGGGCAGAAAACCGAATGGCCAATAAACATGAGAAAACATTCCTGATCACTAGACATAAGAGAAATACAAATTAAAACAACTATGAGATACCACCTAACACCCTCAAAGATAGTCCAATTCAAAAAATCAAAAGTAACAAGTGTTGGAGGGGCTGTGGTGAAATAGGAACTCTCTGGTAGACCTATAGGTACAGCCACTGTGGTATATGCCCAGTAGGGGCATTGTTGGATTGTATGGTAGCTCAATTTCCATCTGTTTTACAGCTTTTATCACTATGTATGGATAGTGTCAGCTTGGTGTCAGCTCATTTCCCCCCTTCCCTCTCCGTTATGGACACTTGATAATTTATAAATTACTATTTTTTCATGTCTTACACCGACCTCTGTCTCCTTTCACCCTTTTGTCTGTTGTTGGTCCCCCTGGGAGGGGGTCATATGTCAATCATTGTGATTGGTTCCCCCTTTCTACGCCCATCTTCCCCTTACCTTCCTGGTATTGCTGCTCTCATTATTGGCCCTGAGGGGTTTAGCTGGCCTGGATTCCCTGTGTTTCCAG
>NW_022103898.1:20939082-20940935 GCF_000313985.2 Echinops telfairi
ATGCATCAATTCTTCTTCAGTCTTCCTTATTCAGTGTCCAACTTTCATGTACATATAAGGCAATTGAAAATGCAATGGCTTGTGTCAGGAGCACCTTAGTCCTCAAAATAACATTCTTGCTTTTGAACACTTTTCAGAGGTCTTGTGCAGCAGATTTACTCAATGCAAGGCATTGTTTGATCTCTTGACTGCTTGTTCCATGAGCATCGATTTTGGATCCAAGCAAATCAAAATCCTTGACAACTTCAGTCATTTCTCCATTTCAGATGATGTTGCCTACTGATCCAGTTATGAGGATTTTTGTTTTCTTTACACCGAGTTATAACCCACACTTAAGGCTGCAATCGTTGATCTTCATCAGCAAGTGCTTCAGGTCTCTCTTACTTCCAGCAAGCACGGTGGTGCCACCTTTGTATTGCAGACTGTTAGTAAGTTTTATTCCAATCCTGCTGGTGCATTAATCTTCATATAATTCAGCTTCTCTGGTGACCGGCTCGGCATGCCTATTGAACAATTGTGGTGAGAGGATACAATCCCAATACACCCTTCCTTGATTTTAAACCATGCTGTATTCCTTCGTGTTGCCCACATACAGCTCCCCAAGAAAATATACAGGGTCCTTGCAGAACAAAAGTTACTACATTGTTGTTACCAACAACCCTTGTTGCAGGCTTGATCAAAAGGGGGAAATGTAAAATTTTGTACTGGAGGCACTAGTGTCAGAATGATGAAAGATGGGACCAACTCATTCCTAGAAAATCATAGGCCAGGATGTAAATCATTTGGGAACAATGTGTCACTATGTAAACAACTTGTTGCTCCCCAAAAGGTGATCATGACTACAATCATATATATCAGAACCAGTGGGCACCACTCACCTAGGTTTGAACTCCCTCCTAATACAGTGGCAAACCTTTACATTTCAGAGGGCTTCAAGCTGAATCGAATCTACAACCAATTAACTCCCTATCTTTCCTTTCTTTTCTATTATATAGACCCTTCTCTCCACTTCAACAAGGAGCATTGGTGGCATAGCAGCTTGTGTATTGGGCTGCTAACTGCAAGTTCAGCAGTTGGAACCCATGAGCTACTCAGTGGAAGAGAGATGAGGCCTTTGCTCTAGTCAACATGGACAGCCCAGGAACTCACAGGAACATATTGACTCTGGCCTTTAGTGTTGCTGTGAGTCAAAATCGACTTCATGTCAATGAGGTTGGTTATTCGTTTCCACTTAAACAATTGAGTGCTTTGTAGTTTTACTTAAGGCTTCTCAGCTTAAGCGGTATTATTCCTCAATAAAATTCCTTTTCCTTCGCATCAAAATGAGTAGGAGATGTTCTTCTTTGGCATAGGCAGCAGTTAATCCCACTTTCCAAGGAAAGTTTAATTTAAACAAGGAAACTTTAACTTAAAAACAGCTGGGTGCTTCCTTTGTTCCTGAGTACAAGCCTGGTGTTTTTCTTCTGCGATGAGCATCAGGATTGTACCAGACAGGCAATGTCCAGTGAATATGCTCTCTGTTTGGAATTTTCCGGGAGTGGCTGGAATGCACGGTGACAGCTGTGCGCTGAGCGCGGCTGTAAGAGAACTCCCTGCACTTTTGCTGCAGAGCTCCGTTGTGTGGCCTGAGTAACTGAATTTATGTTTCAAAAACAGCTTGATGCTAGCTTTGCCTTTGAATGCAATCTGCCACATGTATGAGTTTATTTTTGCTGTGACTCCTGTTTCCTGGAAATAAACCAGTTTAGGCTGTGTCAGAACAATGATGTGGGGGAGTGCTGAAGAAATGAATAGCCTCGTTGTCACTTCTGCCTGCGTTCAAGGTTGATGGTTTCCAAAACCAGCCATGACAA
>NW_022103898.1:20943737-20945096 GCF_000313985.2 Echinops telfairi
CTTATTGGGCACTTCTGAAGAACTTCACATAAATGTAAACCACTTAATTGTCACAATGACCTCTGAAAGAACTACTGACTGTTATTGTTTCCATTTTACAGAAATAAAACTGAACACACAGCCAATGAGCAGCAGAGCTAGGATTTGAATCCATAATGTTTTGGTTTTAGTGCCCATGATTAAATGCAGAGCAAGAACCAAAGTTGCTATCCACCTCTTGTTGAAGGCAAACTCGATGCCTCAGTGACATGGATGGAGAAATCGCGGAGTGGCATCAAAGAAAAGGGGGCTTCAGGAGAGATGGCTACCTCACTCAAACCAAACCTCAAGACGCTGGGTTTCTCCACAGCTGAAGATGATGCAGTTCGATAGAATGATCCTTTGAGGTGACATCTGTGTTCTAGTACAGCGATATCAAATCTTAAAATGAGTTACATTCTCTTCATTTGCCTAACAGGCACCCACCTGTTGCTAGCCAATGCCAAAATAAAACTCTATATTAATACTGGAGGGGCCTTTTCAATTATTCAGGCAGCATTTGACACCTCTCCCTCAATTAAACTATTGTATGACTGATGTGTGCCTGGCACCAGTCATGGTCATCAGGTGCTTTCTATTGTTTAAAGATACAACAAAATTCCAAACTAAAAGTATTGCATTAATTCCAATTCACGGGTACCCTATAGAACAGAGTAGAAGCACCTTATAGGATGTCCAAGGTTGTAAGTCTTTAAGAAAGTAGACTGCCTCATCTTTCTCCTGTGGAGTAGCCGGTGGGCTTGAACCACAGTCTTTTTGGTTAACAATGGAGCACTTAACTACTGTGTCACTAGGGCTCCATGAGAACCACAGGCATGGTGTGTTCTTGGAGGTCACCATCAAAATCAGAGAATAAACCAAGTTTCTTAGTTATCTAGTTCTGCTATAATAGAAATGAAGATACTTTTAAAAAACATAAAATTATTTTCTCATGGTTAAGGAGGCTGGAAGTCCAAATTCAGGGCCCTGGAAGGAGTTCTCTCTTTATTGGCCCTGGAGTTGTTTCTTCGGCTTCTGTTTCGGTTCATTGGAAATCTCCATACATCTTGGTATTTATCTTGCCCCATTTCTTCCTGTTTATTTGTTTCATCTTTTCTATATCTCAGAAAACAAGGAACCCTGGTGGTATAGTGGCTACAAATTGGCCTGCAGTTCAAAACCACTGTGTACTCTGCAGAAGGAAGATGAGGCTTTGTATTCTCATAAAGAGTTACAGTCTCGGAAACTGAGAGGGGCAGTTCTACCTTATCCTATAGCTTCACTGTGAGTCAGAATTGACATGATGGCAGTGAGTTTTAAGTGTCATCTCAAAAGACATTG
>NW_022103898.1:20947030-20948419 GCF_000313985.2 Echinops telfairi
TCCAAGGCACTGGGCTGGACCTATCTTTTCAGGGCCTTCTTTGTAGGTGTGCCCTAAACCCATTTAAAGATCATATTTTAATGGCTCAAGTTGAGTGGATTTACAAGCTCTCTATTTTCATATTTCCTAATAATCGTTTCTATCAATCATTATATCAATAAAAATAAGCACAGGAAATCCGTATAAACAAAAAGAATCAGATTATAAACTGAATTCTTAAAACAGTCCAATTCAATTCTTATCTATCTTATCTTAATCTTCATTGAAACTATTCTATTGATACAAAATATGGGATTAAATCTCTTACAGCATCAAGCCAGAGCCAGGCTTTCTGTAAGCCATTTTGACCTTCTGTCAGCCATTTTCTCTAAGCAGCATGGTCTTTGCGAAATTTAAGGGGCATTTTCATCCCCTTTTTCATCAAAATATACAATGATCACGTTCATTTTTGCCGTTTCACACAAGAATAACCAAAGAAAACACCCAAACAAAATAATCACTTTAATTCCCCATATTCTTTCTGGAAAACAACCCAGTAAACCGAATAGCCATGTCTGACCTCTGGCTAGCCAGACAAGAAAAACTACCATGAGACAGAGGTTGAACAAGCATCCACTCTCCATCTTTATGGTTTGTTTCTCTAGTACCCCACTCCCAAGGGACCATAATGTGTTAGTCTGTGTAGACTAGAGAAACAAACTCAGACACTCATATGTATATAAGAAAGAGCTTTATATATAAGAACAATTGAATATTGAAAAAACAGCCCAGCCCAGTCCAGATCAAGTCCATAAGTCTGATATTAGCCCATATGTCTGATACCAATCTATAGTTTCCTCTTCAGACTCACACAACACATGCAATGACACTGAAAGCAGGAAGATCAAAGGCCAGTGGGTGGAAAGTCTTGTGGATCCAGTGGCAGTGGAAGCATCTCAGCACTGGCAGGTGTCTCCATGTGGCTCTTGTGGCTCTCAAGGCTCTGGCTGCAGCAGCATAGCTCTATCAGGCTTGTTGTCAGTAATGTTTCCCAGGGACTGAACATGTGTCCTGCTATCAAGAGATATCTCCTCGGCACCTCCAAATGAGGTCATCAAGTTGTGACCTGATTGACAGGCTAAACTCCATTCCTTCACTCTTAAGTCTAAATTGACAACAGGTTACATAACTACAACACCAAACATATTGGATCTGCTGCTGCCACGTTTCCACCACTTCTCTCCCATCACTCACCATCTACAGTGTCACAACTCTACCTCCTAGATCAACGAGGCTCAGCATGCAGGGGTCTCAGAGTCTGAAGGATGAGCTCCACTCCTGGATCTTCTCTTGAATGGTAGTAACATTCCCTACTCCTGCTTCTGAGAAGGCTCATTTCAAACCTATTGA
>NW_022103898.1:20950775-20955706 GCF_000313985.2 Echinops telfairi
GCTCAAATGACACATCCTCTGTGAAGTCTCGAGGGATTCCTCTGAGCAGACTTAACGACTGTCTCTCTCCTCTGGATCCGGAGCGCTACGGTCATTAGTCTATTACATATTGAAATGAAAAGTTCTCAAAGCTGTTTTCCTTAGTAGGTGAACGACTGAATATGGAAAGCAGGGGCAAACTCTAATGTACATTCATAGTCCCAATGCATTTAATGTTGCTAAATAAATAATTCAACATTCATCATTTAATAGACATTTATCAAATATTTGCCATTTAACACACAGTGAATTCAATGCTGGAGACATAGTGCTGAGCTAAAACAGATGCAAAACCTTTTTTATGAAGCATGCGGCCCACGGAAGAAATATATATTAACCAAGCAGACTAAAAAAGTACCCAGGGAATTAAAAACTGCATCATAAGTTCTAAAGGAGAGAAGTGTGATGTTATGAAAATCAGTGTTGACCTTGCCTAGGAGATGAGAGAAGGGTTCAAGCTGAGTTATACATTGTGAATAGCAAAGTATTTGGGAGCAGAGGTGAGAGGCCATTAAGTAGAAGCAATGGGTGCAAATGTCCTGTGGCTGAAGGAAGTCTGGACAATACAAGAAATTAAAGAGGAGTGTGTTGTCTGGAGCAGAGAGAACAAGGTGAACTTGTTGGAGGATGAAGCTGGAGATGTAGACCAGGTTCATTTTAGGCAGGATTTTGTTGTTCATGATGGGATATCGCTTCCTTAATTGATTAGTGGAGAACTATGAAGCATTTAAATCAGGGGGAAATGCTATCGGTTTTTCTTTGGAGAAGATGGTCTTGTTTATTGGGGTGGAAAACAGATGGAAAATGGAAGCACCAAGCAGAAAATTGAGACAGTTACCTCAATGGGCAGAGATAGTCACTGGAACAAATAAGATAAATAGTGGTGGAGATGTAGAAAGGTAGATGGATTTGCAAGATTTCTAGGGGTTGAAAGTAACAGGATGTATGACGGATTGAACACATACACAAAAGAGAATTAAGAATCAAGACAGGATGTACTTGAGTTGCTAATTGGGCATTCCAAAAGAAAGATTTTCTGGTCTTGGAAATCGTCACTGTTCTAATGTAGATTTCAAGAATTAGGGAGAAACGATAGTGAGGAGAATTTAGGAGTCCAGCTCTAATTTCAAAGCAGGGCCGAGGTGCAAGGACCACAGAGACAATAATGATTTGCTCCACCCATCTGAGAATTGGTTCAGAAGAGCTGCTCGGTGCAAATGTGCCATGAAAGACCAGAAGGGAAGGTGATAATAGGAGCTGAGATGGACTGCTCCCCACTGGGTTTGAGTGGAGCCCTCAATAATGAATAGGTACCTGTGTGAGTCTAGGTACATTAGAGAAACAAATACACAGAAACGCATGTACAAGACAGAGTTTTATATAAAGGGTAAGTGCACATCAAGAAAACATTCCCACCCAGTGGTGCCCAAGCCTACAATTCCAACATTAACCCATATGTCCAACACCAATCCACAAAGTCCTCCTCCATCTCACAAAACACATGCAATGACGCTGACTGCAGGAGGAAAGCCGAGTCAGTGAATGTGTAAGCACCTCAGCGCTGGCAGGGGTCTCCACACGGCTGCTCCAGCACTCAGGGCTGCATGGGGAAGGTCCATGTGGCTTCTCCTCAGGGATGTCTTGCAGGAAGTGAGCCTTGCCAGCTCAAGCAAGTAACTGGCAAAGGTAGCTGCACCCTGGTCCGACCATCACAAAGCAAGAGACCCGAGAACTAGAAAGGCAAGGCTCACTTACCCATTTATCCCTCCGCCCTTCAATTAATCCCACACGTGTTTATCGGCCAGGTTGGCACAATGAACTTTAACGAACTCAGTACCAGCCAGGTATAACTGTGGAGAGAGCAACCTCCGCAGGAGAACATGGGACCTGGATGGTGACGGGTGGCGGGGAGAGGGGGACATCTGTGTAGTGTCTGCTCTAATTTTCTCTACGTTGGGAAACAAACTAGGCAAGCTTGTTAGAGATTGCACTTTGTTGTTGTTAATTGCCGTCAACTCAGCTCCATTTCATGTCAACAGAACGTGTAGCACTCTCGCGTATAACAGAGTAAAACGTAACCTGGACCTGGGCCATCTTCTTAATCATTGATATATTAAAATTCATTGCTGTATAGCACTGATGAAACATACAACTTTCCTCTAGTTCTTTAATACTTCCTCCCCCCACTATCATGACCCCAATTCTATGTACATGTATTTATTTGTTAAGTATTAAGGCAGTAGACGGACATTGGGCCTCTACTCAAGAACTCCCTCAATGCAAGAACATTTTCTTCTAATAACCCAGCATTCTGTGATGTTCACCTTTCCAACGTGATTGCTGAAGACGAAATGGTTTCATAAGCAAATGTGGTGAAGAAAGCTGATAATACCCAGCTATCAAAAGATAAAGCATCTGGGGTCTTAAAGGCTTGAAGATAAACAAGCAGCCATCTAACTGAGAAGCAACAAAGCCCACATGGAAGAGGCACACCAGCCTGTGTGATCATGAAGTGTAGATGGGATCAGGTATCAGGCATCAAAGACCCAGAACAAAAAATCATATCGATGTGAATGAAGAGGAGGGTGAAGTGGAGACTGAAAGCCCATCTGTAGACAATTGAACATCCCCTCACAGAAGGGTCACAAGGAAGAGATGAGCCAGTCAGAGTGCATTATAGCACCGATGAAACATACAACTTTCCTCTAGTTCTTTAATGTTTTCTCCCCTCCACTATCATGACCCCAATTCTACTTTACAAATCCAGGTAGCCCAAAGCATGTACATAGGTACAGATAAGAGCTGGAAGCACAGGGAATCCAGGACTGATAAAACCCTCAGGACCAATAATGAGAGCAGTGATACCAAGAGGGTAAGGGGAAGGCTGGGGGAGAAAGGGTGAACCGATCACAATGAGCTATACATATAACCCCCTCCCAGGGCGATGGACAACAGAAAAGTGGGTGAAGGGAGACATCGGTCAGTGTAAGACATGAACAAATAATAATAATTTACAAATTATCAAGGGTTCATGAAGGAGGGCGGGGAAAAAAGGGAGGGGAAAAATGAGGAGCTGATACCAAGTGCTCAAGTAAAAACAAAATGTTTTGAAAGTGATGATGGCAACATATGCACAAATGTGCTTGACACAATGTATGTATGTATAGATTGTGATAAGAGCTGTACGAGCCCCTAATAAAATGATTTTAAAAACAGTAGCTTTATAGAACAGTAAAAAACATTTAAAAAAATAATTGCTGTGGCTATTGTGCCAACCCATCTCATTAAGGGTTTCCCTCAATTTTTCAGGGCTCCTGCTTTACCAAACATGATATCCTTTTCTAGTGAATGCTCTTTCCTAATAGCATGTCGAAACCCAGTGAGCCATCTTTACTTCTCAGGAGCATTCCTGACTGTGTTTCTCCTGAAAGGGCTTTGTTCAGTCTTCTGGTAGCTCACAGAATGCTCCTCCCCAACGACGCCGAGGCTTCAACGCACTAATTCTTCTTCTGCCTTCCTTTTTCTTTGCCCAGCTTCCCCTGCTGCGGGGGTGAATGAAAAGACCATGACTTGGGTCAGGGACACTTTAGTCATCAAAGTAAATTCCTGGCTTCCGAAAGCCTTATCAAAGCCCCTGCATCGATGGTCCCAATGGTTAACCTCTCTAGAAGACTACTTCAATCATGTGGTAGCATGAACGGCTCGCGGCATGAACCTGGCCTCTTTGGGGTCGGATAATGTTTACATTTTGTCCTTCAGAGTTTGTGGCTGTGGGTGGAAGGCCCAGAATCGCAACGATTTAAAATCACAGCTGAGCTTTTTGCTCAGTGGGATTCCATGAACACCTGTTGAGTATCTACTTTGTTTCAGGCAGTGGCCTAACAAACTAGAACCAAGAAGATGAGTAAGATATGGTCTCCTCTCCCTGGTGGATCTTACAATCTAGGAAATGTGATTCAACAAGTTCAGCCTCAACAGTAACAGCACCCATAAACCCCTGACTGTACAAAATAACATGTGCGGCCTTCTAACTTGACAAGACTGAGGGGATTGCTTTGAATGTACATGAGACCAGTGTTTCCCAAAGCGCAATTTCCCTGGCCTATGAAGATCCCAGGACTCCCTGTGAACATATAGATTTTGATTCCCAGCTAGTTTATGGAATCACACGATGGAGCCTGAGAACCTGCATCTAAAATCAGTCCCCCAGTAATCACTTAATGCCCACGAAAAGTATCATTGTTTTAAACTAGGAGAAAATCTGTATGTCCCGTTACAACTTGATTTTCTCCTTTTTGGTTCTTGTTTGAGGAATGAATCAATCAAGGGGCTTCCAAAAATTCACAGAAAAGTGGAATTAAAAGCTAACGGAATCTGAGAGTCCAAGTTCACCCGTGCTGAGAGATCTTTGACCAGCGGGAGCTTGTGAATGGGCATTGGAGGGGAAAGCCAGAGGTGAGCTGTAACAATGAAGCACAAAGCGATTCAAGGAAAGAAGAAGAGAAAAAGAGAAGTTGAAGCCTTCCACACCTCTCAGCTTCTACTACTGTCTGTCTGCGATATCTGTGGTGGCTTTGTTTGGAGGAGGTAGAATCAAGTCTCACCTTGCCTTAAAATGAAATCTGATGGTGCCTAAGTAAAATGTCAAACAAATCCCAAAGCCCAGGAACTCATAGAAACTTTGAGCTCCAAGGGTCCAGATGGTGAACCCACTTAATGTCAGTGGTAGAATTCTCACCAGCTCTGAGGGAGACCCAAACTCAATTTCTGGCAATAGCCACCACTCAGATGCCAGTGGAGTCTTGCATATGCTCTGATGCTCCCAAGATCAGACTAAGATGGATGAGGAAGAAAGGTCTGGCAAGTGACTTCCAAAATGTAGCCAATGAAAA
>NW_022103898.1:20956105-20960017 GCF_000313985.2 Echinops telfairi
AATCCCACTGAATCCTTTACGTGTTTTGTAGGACGGCCCAAAAGAAAGCATTTCATCACTGTCCCCCAAATCACCAAGGGTCTTACCCTCATGGAGTGATGACTTCATTACATTTTGACATTTGATCGGTATAGAAAAACCAGGCCCCTTGTTAGGACAACAACATAACCCATAGATTAATTCTTTTACTCAACTCAAAGACCCAGCGTTGGGACTGAAGGTCTGCAGTGATGAGGGGTGTGTGTGTGTGTGTGTGTGTGTGTGTGTGTGTGTGTGTGTTCAAAGAGGTGGGGGAAAGCCAATTCTGTGTACCTGGAATGCAGCTTTGATCCACATCGTTCACTGCTCGGTCAAGTAACTTGTAACCACAAAGGCATCTGGTGTCCTGTCATCCGATACAGCAATGTGGGCTGCTCTTTTCAGATGGCCAAATGCCTTTGCAATGAGACCACTGCTCCTGTCCCAAGGGGGAGGGCTCCTCATCACTCACCTGCTGTCACTCCCCCAGGGGCTCAAGACAGCTGACCAAGAACGTCAGGTGAGCCTCTTCTTCCTCTTGGGTAGGCTTTCCCAGGGGAAAACGTGGCTTTTCATTCCAATTTCGTATCATGAGCCTATTAAAAACATAAATAGAAAAAAACACCAAGCAAGTCGCCACTATCAAGTTGGTTCTGCCCATCATAGGTTTCTGAAACTGTAACTCTTCAGGGGAGTAGAAAGCCTCATCTTTCTCCTGCCGAGTAGCCAGTGGTTTCAAACTGCTGACCTAGAGCTTAGCAGTCCAAAATGTAGCCCACGACACAACCAGGGCTGCTTTGTAAGCCTATAGGGCCGGGCGGGTCAAAATGCCCACAGTGAAGGTTGGAGGGAGAAAGTTGGGGAAGAAAGAGGCACGAAAAGAATATGCAATATTTTATAACACATTAAACCGGGCTTGTCCAGGGGGAAGTGATGCCAGGTGCGTAATGAATGTGGGGTGATGAAGCTGTCCCCTGCTCCCTTTATTTTTGTGATGGGTGTGTACCTGGAGTTGCTGTCACTGGGCCACGTGCCTGGCACGGGCAGCTACTGGAGAGGGCACTTGGTGGCCTGTTAGCTCCTGAGGACTGGTGGGGAGGCGGGGATGGGAGGGCTGGGGCAGGGTGGGACCCAGCAGGAGCAGACCTAAAGCCCTGCCCTGGCCAGACAGACGCTGTCCTTGGGGCCTGCTCTTTCCAAGGACTCCTTCTTCCGGAGCTCCAATGGAACTGGGGAGAAGGGGTAGGGCTGTTTCTGTAACAGCGCAGGAAATGGTCTTCCAAAGGGAGTGGAGGAGACTTCTGACGCTTTCCCATTCTTCCGTCGCCCACCAACTTCTACCCCTTCAGGATGTCAATCACGCGTGCATGCGCACACACCCCTGCACGTATCTGAGCATGAGCCAGCAACCAATCCAGGACTCCGCAGGTCTTTCAAGGCTAAGGGTATGCAACCCAAAGGAAAAGGAAAATGCGTCCATTAACTTGAGCTGCACACCCAGACACACCGGTACACATTTACTGCAGGATTTGCTGCTGTTGATTCACTACAGCGCCCTCCTGTGACGCCCCGTTGTAATTCCACTCGAAGCCTTGAGATGGAGATAAGAGTATTGAAACACAGTGTCATCACAACGCAAAGCCCACCTTCCCGTCCCCCCCCCTTGCCTTCTTGGGTGGGCCCCCGAAGCTGCTAACTACTGTTGGAGGTTTTGCGATAAGACCAGGCCTTCGTCATTGCCACCCACTCACCCACCCGCTCCGCGCTGGGTGTCTAGGTGAAGCCTGGTAAGTGTCCAGCCTCTGAATGCTCCCTCCAACAGCCGGCCCTGCAGGTCCTGTCCTCCAGCCCTGACCTGGACCTGGATCGAGGGGCGGGGAGCAGCTGCGGGCCGTGGTCGGCACAGAGCAGCCTGGCCTGTGGGTGGGAGTCTAACTGGGTCAGGCTCCGGGAACACCAGCCTCCGCAGGTCGGAGATGTTTCTTAGACCTGCAGAATTGCTTCCCAGGCTACAGGCTCTACATGTTGAAGCAGAATCGTGCGGGGACAGGAATTCGAAAATTTGCATTTTAAAATAAGTTTCAAGTTCATTTAAGAGATTGACTGAGAAGCCCTGGTCAGTGCTCAGCTGTGAACCTAAAGTTTCATGGTTCAAACCCATCAACAGTTCCTTGAGGGAAAGCTGTGGCCGGCTGTTTCTGTGAAGATTTACAGTCTTGGAAACCACGTGGGGTTGTTCTACTCTGCTCTACAGGGTCATGGGAATGAGAATTAATTCTAGGGCAAGGGTTGCTTTTGGTAAGGTAAGCCCCCTTTTACTCTTTATATACCCCCTCTATTAGTGACCCTGTCGGATAAAGTACCACTGCCTCATGGGATTCCCACAGGCTCCCTGGTGGCACTGTGAGTGAGGTGCTGAACTGCCAACCACAGGTTGGCAGCACGAAGCTGTCTGCTCCGGTAAATAATCACAGCCTCTGAAACCCTATGTAGAGTCGTTCCGAATAAGCATTAACTCGGGGGCAGTGGGTTTGGTGTTGGGAATCTCTGTGGAAGCAGATGGCAGCATTGTTCTCCTGAGGGGTGGCTAGAGGGCTCGATAGAATAGATGCATTTGACTTGTGGTGATGAAGAATAGTGAAAGTACCATGGACCTCTAAAAGGCCAAACCAATCTGTCTTGGAAGAAGTACGGCCAGAATGCTCCTCAGAGGCAAGGATGGCAAGACTTCCCCTTACATACTTTGGGGAACCTTTCTGTTCGTAGCTGATCACTTTAATCACTGGGCCACCAAGGCTCCTTTTCAGACTACAGATTTACATTTCAGCCAAAGCCTTTAATTTCACAAGCCAGAGGCAAGGACGCGGATCCCATAGTGGAGCAGGACAGATGTTTCTAAATAAGGGGATGGAGCCAGGTGTCCGTGGCCTGTCCATTTGCCCTGCAGAAGCAGCTGTGTTTGTCACAGAAGCAAAGGGCTGGCCTGAGTTGACCTTCTCTGCTCTCTTCCTATGAAGGCACCCCAAACTAGAACCCAAATTATTGGACAAGTGAAGGGCTGGGAGAGACAACTTCTGGGATAAAGACCTCGATCCAGAAACTTGGAGTCCCTAGGTGTCAAAGACGTTGAACCATCTTGATGGCTAACTGGCAGGTTGGAGGTTCAAATTCACCCTGGGTGCCTCAGAAGAACAGGCTGGTGATCTCCTTCAAGAAAATTAGCCCTCAAGCCCCCCTAGGAGGACAGTTCTAGTCTAACACCTGTGAGGTCTCATGAGTCAGAATCGACTCAAACTCAGTTCTGACTCATAGTGACCCTATAGGACAGAGTAGAACTTCCCCTCTGGGTTTTGAGACTGTAACTCTTTACAGGAGGAGAAAGCCCCATCTTTCCGGCTAGGTGTGCCTGGTGGTTTCAAGCTGCTAACCTCGAGGTTAGCAGTCCAATATGTAACCCACGATGCCACCATGGCTCCTTAGCAGTACTCAAAGGCAGCTGGAATGTAGACGCTTGGAGCCCATCTCCCGTTGGGAGGGGAACTGGAGATGTCAGGGAGCCAACTCACCCAGATCAGAGCAGGGTGGCTTCTTGGTTCATAGGCCTCTTTTCTTTTCCGCTGGGACATCCTGCTCAGGTGAGCCTACAGCATGTCGGTTCACTCTGCCTGAACACTGGGATTCAGACTCGTGTCTGCTTTAACAAGTAAATAGTTATTAAGTTTGCAGAGTCTTGAGGTTAGAGCAAAGACCCAGGTTTCAGAGGTAGGTGTCATGAACACTGAATATGAAATTGTAGACACGTAAACCTTCACGAGGCTCTCTAGCAAAGGAAAGGCAATACTTGTGAGAAATTAACAGCTCTGTGGCAGTTACAGAATCTCCTGTCAACTTTAG
>NW_022103898.1:20961055-20966221 GCF_000313985.2 Echinops telfairi
TCTTCCTTATTTAATATCCAACTTTCACATGCATATGATGCAATGGTGAATACCATGGCTTGACTCAGGTGCACCTTAGTCCTCAAAGAAACACCATTGCTTTCAATACTCTAATGAGGTCTTGGGAAGAAAATCTACCTAATGCAATGTCTTATGGTCTCTTGACTACTGCTTCTATGAGTATTGATTATGGATCCAAGTAAGACAAAAATCTTCAACAACTTCAATCTTTTCTTCATTTATCATTGATGTCACTTATTGGTCCAATTGTGAGGATTTTGGTCTTCTTGACATTGAGTTGGAATTCATACTGAGGGCTATAATCCTTGACTTTCATCAGCAAGTGCTTCAGTCCTCCTCACTTTCAGCAAACAAGGTTGTGTCGTCTGCACACTGCAGGTCATTAATAAGCTTTCCTCCAATCCTGATGCTGTACTCTTCTCCATATAATCCAGCTTCTCTGATTATTTGCTCAGCATATTGATGAACAAGTATGGTAAGAAGATACAGCCCTCATGCACACCTTTCTGAATTTAAACCATGCATTATTCCCTTGTTCTGTTCACATAACTGCCTCTTGATCCATGTACAAGTTCCAAATTAGCACAATGAAAAGTTCTGGAATTCCCATTCTTCTTAAGGTATCCAGTTGATTATGTTCCACACAGTCAAATGCCTTGGCATAGTCAATGAAACACAAATAAATGTCTTTCTGGTATTTTCTGCTTTGAGCCAACCTGTATCTGAGAGTAGCAATAATATCCCTTGTTCCACATCTGAACTTCTGACAGTGCTGTCAATGCATCGCTACACTGCTTGGTGACATGGATTGACACAATAGCTGCAATGATGGGCTTGCACATGCTGGCGATTTTGAGGATGTTACAGAATTGGGTAATGTTTCTTTTGGTTGTCTGTAGAGTTATCATGAGTTGGAGTCCACCCGGTGGCAGCTAGTGATAACAACAAAGGGCGATAGGAAGAGGAAGAGAAGAGAAGCAGAAGTCACACCTACCACTCTATCCCCGTGATAGAAAGCCCAGGTCAATATGATTCGGGTTTTGCACCCTTTAAACACTCAGTGTTTATTGATCATCGCCACGTGTTAGGCACCTCTGTGAAATATTGAGAGGCAAGGATATCACTTTGAAGAGGAAGGTGCGCCTGACCCAAACCATGGAATTCTCCCTTGCTTCCTCTGCCTGTGAAAGTTGGACAACAAATAAGGAAGATGGTAGAAGAACTAATGCATTTGAATTCTGGTGCCAGGGAAGAATATCGCAAGTCTATATTAATCAGCTGCTTGAAGAACAAATAAATCTGTCTTGGAAGAAGTACAACCAGAATGGTCCATCGAGACAAGGAGAGTTGCTTTGTTGAATGTACTTTAGACAGGTTATCAAGAGAGACTTGTATTGCATCATGTATTGCAAAGTGGAGTTTTGGCAAAAACGAGGAAGACCCTCAAGAAAACAGATTGATACGGTGACTGAAGCAATCGGCTCAAACATACGAATTGTGAAGATGGTGCAGCACTTGGTAGAGGGCGGGGGGGAGTGGGGTTCAGGTGCGTTGTGCATAAGGTCACTTTGAGTTGGAACCAACTTGACTGCACATGTACTAGGTGGTCCTTTGGGTGCAAAGCCAACAGCAGTGGACAGGGCACTCAAGGGATTTCGCACCTGTTAAAACACAGTTTTGTGAGCCTATCCCAAGAGCTTCTGAATGAGTGGGTAAGGGCCTGGCTCAGGAATCGGCATTTGAACAAGTATTTGCACAGGTATTGTTGTTGCCTCCCGACCCTTGTATCTTTTAAGGAAATTGACTGAGACAATGTATGGGCATCACATCACTTAAGCACATTTGGCAACTGTTCTCCATTTCCCTCCTCTGTAATTTTCAGGAGCACCTGACCCTAGACAAGATATTTACAATTACCCATATGCATGTGAAAGTTGCATGTTGAATAAGAAAGACTGAAGAAGAAAGATGTATTCAGATTATGGTACTGGAGAAGCATATTGAAAGCATGGATTGTGATAAGAGTTGTATGAGCCCCTAATAAAACGATTAAAAAAAACAAGATCTAACCAAAAAAAACAGGAGAAGAAAGCACATGGACTGCTAGCAGTATGAGCCAATCTGTATTGGAAGAAGGATGGCCAGAGCGCTCCTTGGAGGCTAGGATGATGAGACTCCATTTTACCTACTTTGGAAATGCTGTCAGGACAAACCAGTCCCTGAAAAGGAACATCATGTTTTGTAATGAAAAGGAGCAGCAACAGAGAGCACGACCCTCGATGAGATGGATGGACCCAGTGGTGCAACAATGGGCTCAAGCATAGGAGCAATTGTGAGGAGGGTACAGGACTGGGCAGGTCTCCCTTCTGTTGTGCAAGGGATGCTGTGAGTGCGTCCCAACTCAAGAGCACCTCACAACAACCAGAATAACAACAACATAGTTTTCCAGGAAATGAGAATCCCAATATCCACTGTGGAAATGTAAGCGACAGGTACAGCTTTGGCTGGTGAATTCAAATTCCTTTCCTTGGCAGGCATGCCTATATAAAAAGGAGGAAACGCACCGCCATCAAGCCAAGGCTGACGCATTGCACCCCCCTGTGGGTTTCCGAGACTGTGACTGTTGGTGGGAGTAGAAAGCCCAGTCTTTCTCCTTTGGAGCTGCTCATAGTTTCAAACTGCCAACCATGCAGATTACACCCAACACATAGCTACAACTCCATCAGGGCTCCACAGGTAATACCACCAACAACTAATTCAGGCATTAGCCACCTGCATTCTACGGTTGCTCTAGATCCCTGGGTGAAGCAAATGGCTTACATCTGACTATTAACCTAAGGTTAATCGTTCGAGTCACCCGGTGATCTGCTCTCACACAGTGTCCAGCTCAGAAAACCCTACTGAGTTGCTTTATTTTGAAACATATGGGGCCACCATGAGTCAAAATAAATTCAATGACAATGAGGTTTGGTTTGGTTTTGTCATATTTGACCCCTACAAAAAAGTATATCTCGAAAGCACATCTTTTTAAAATTAATATTCTGATTTTCATAGGAGAAAACTGAAGCCGATGTTGGTTACGTGACTTTTTCAAAGGCACACACTTTAGGATCGAACCCTTTGCCCCTCTGCTACAAAAACTAAGCTCCTCACCATCATGCTGTTACATTTGGCTTCCTAGACACATCCTGTGATCCTCTGGAAGGCCCAGCAGTATTGCTTCCCACTAACAGATGGTTCTTCTAATCACGACCTCTGAATTAGTTATTAGCTGGGTGCTCCACTCTTGCCATGTACAAATCATACAGAAGATGTGCTTTTTTTCTGGCATAGTTGACATCCATAATTGGTCTTTGAAAAACCTTGTTCAAGCTGGGAGTCATTCAAAGTTGATCTACACATACATCAAACATTTTATTTTAACCTAAAACATAAAAAATGTACATTCATGAACGAGGCTTTTGATCTAGAGCCAAAATATTTTCTTTGAGTCTAAGTTCTCTAATTGACATTCCAGTACGCTCTCTAATATGCACTACATGCATGACATGTATTCTAGGATTTCTGCTTAAAAATAGGATGGAAATTAATTACTTGTTGGAAGCGGTATAGATGCAAAATTCCACTTTAAAAGCATATTCTAAGAATTTTTGTTTGCTTTCTAAATTACAAACATACAGGTAAGTTGAAAGAATGACACAATAAGCACAAAAAATCCTCTTTCCAAATTAAATAACTGTTACTATTTTTGCTATATTCACCTTCTTTTTCACTACACACACACACACACACACACACACACACACACACACACACACATTCAATAAGGAGCCCTGGTGGCACAGTGGGTTACAAGTTGGGCTCTTAACTACAAAGTCAGCAGTTCAAAACCACCAGCAACTCCATGGAAGAAAGATGAGGTTCTATATTCCCATTAAAGAGTTACAGTCTGGGAAACCCACAGGGGCAGTTCTACCCTGTTCTATCGGATTACAAAATGTTGGACTCAACTCATGGCAGTAAGAGTTTTTTCTGAAATATTTATGGGCTGTCACCGACTTCATGGCAGTGAGTGAGTGAGGAGAGGAGCCCTAATGGTGCAGGGGGTTACTTGTTGGGCTTCAAGGTCAAGTTTCATACTGCCACCCACTCCATGAGAGACAGAAAAAACTTTCTACTCCCACAAAGAGTTACAGTCTCAAAAACCCACAGAGTTGCTTCTATGTTGGAATTGACTTGGAAGCCGTGCGTTTTTTTCCCTATATATATAGATATAAATATCTGTATCCTTCCATGTCTCTACCTCTTTTACAAAATGATATGAAAACCAAGTAGGAGGTCCGAGGAAGATGAGGAAGACCCTCCCAGAGATGGATTGACACAGGGGCTGCAGCAGTGGATTCAAGGATCACAACAATTGCTGAGTATGGGGCAGGGCCGGGGTGTATTTCATTCTGTTGTACGTGGGTTCTGCTAGGAGTCAGACCTGATTCCACAGCACCTGACAGCAATATCAGCATATGAAAACAAGGTGCAGGCATCATGACACTTCGCCGCTAAATACAATCACACACAGAGCATGGAGACATGCGCTGTGTCATTTTCACACTATGCAATATAAACATAACTTCACACCATCACTTCACAGACAGCCTTCAATATTCTCCAGTTGTCACGAGACTGCCTTTGAGGGTAGCTGTTGCTGTTTGGTCAAGCAGACTCTAGTCTTGATTTGTGCATTACCTATCATGATGACTCCTATATTTCTTTGGCATGCCGGTGGGTTGCTATCTGAGTGTTTTCTCATTGTATCACAATTGCTTTTCACCCTGCATCTATTGTACACTGTAAGTCATATTTGTAAACTTGACTAAAATCTGCCTAACATTTTTGGCCAACTTTCTCACTGACAATGACAATTACTAGACTGTTTATGGCACCATGTATTCTGTGTTATTATTTCTTTGTTGTGTGTGAACAAATAAATGTAAGCATTAATCTGTGTACAAACATGGAAGTAGAATTGCTGAGTAATGGGGTATGCAAATGAGTCATTTTCTAAAGTGGTTGCACCAATTGACACTCCTACCAACTACCAATGGTATAAGAATATTCCAGTGGCTCCACAGCCTTATTGCTTTTTGA
>NW_022103898.1:20973079-20974713 GCF_000313985.2 Echinops telfairi
ACATGTGAGAAGCCAGACACACACATCGTACCGATGTCTCATTCCTGGATTTGACATTGCGCTGTAATGATGCAAGAGACAAGCGTGAGGAAAACTAGGTGACAATTGCACAGGACCGCTCTGTACTCCCTTTGTCACTTCCTTTGATCCTGTCATTATTTCAAAATATAAATTGCCAAGAAAACATTTTAAGTTATATTAGAAATATAGTTGACAAAGTAGAAATGACTGAATTTAGAGCATTGTAGGCCATGACTAAGAATGTGTCACAGTTAACTAATCAGCTCTGCTACATAGAAGTTCTCAGCTTCAGACAAAGACTGCATTGCTTGGGGGTATGGGCTGGTCACGGCACCAAAACAGACCAGCAGAAAATGTCAGTAGCAGATAAGGAGTGATAATGAGGCCAGATTGAGTATCTTTTTAATTTCTTTGACCACAAACTCATTAATTCCTTAGTATTGTGATGTATAGAGAGTGACATTAAGAAAAGAAAGGGAAAGAGAAGAGGAGAAAGGGAGAAGATAGTAAAGAAAAGACAAAACAAAGAAATAGAAAGGAAAGAAAAAGAAGAGGGAAAAAAGGAAAGGAGACTGCTTTGAAGTTGCACCTTCACATTTTGCTCAGAATGAGAGCAAGAGGTCAGGCTAGAAAAAATGGAGACCAAGATTCCATTCCATTTCTGAAACATAAGCACAGACATGCACAAACATTCTCATCCCCAAAGCTCTGCTGGAATGCGGGGTCCTGGGAGGAACGAGGTCCACAGAGGATGTCTTAGATGAATCATTGACATGCAAGCCCTTTACAAGTCAGCTTTGTGAAAACTAGTTCAGAAGGTTGTGGGGAGAAAGTAAACATACCCTATCGTTAGCTTTTGTGTAGTAACCCACTCTGTTTTTTCTCTGTAATTATCAGTTGCCAGATTTACACATTTGTAATTAGGTTACATTTTAATCTTACATTTGTTCACTGTAAAAGAACTATTGAACTAGACTGCTTTTTCACAGAAAACTAGTGTCCCAACAGACTCCAAACATGGCTTTGAGGGAGAGGCTGGGGTGGGGGTGGGAGCAAGGAAAGTTCAGGTTGGGTATATATAGTATGACGCAAGAAATGCTAAGATTGTGTCAGGTCCTATTGCAAACCCCAGCTGTGAGTTTTTTTCTCCCTCCCTCCCTCCCTACATTCCTCCCTTCCTCTCTCCCTCCTTCCCTTTCTGCCTTCTTCCCAATTAAAAAATCCAGCACCTATTATTACATGACAATCACTGGAGTTATGAGGGTGATCTTGTATAAGATAATTCTTTCGTATTGTGAATTAGGTAGGGGCTTAAATATCAGATTGACTTTTGTGTTCACCATTTAAAAAATATCAGCCCTCCCAATGGCATTATCTGTTTTTCCTCATCTTCCTCTTATGGTATATTCTCTTCCCCTTCACTAAAATTAACACCTACTTACCCTCTAGCCAGCGGGTCTCAACCTGTGAGTTGCAACCCCTTTGGGGGTTGAACAACCCTTTCACAGGAATCACCCGATTCATAATAGTAGCAAAATTACACTTATGAAGTAGCAATGAAAATAATTTTATGGTTGGGGGTCACCACACCATAAGGAATTGTATGAAAGGGC
>NW_022103898.1:20976024-21000149 GCF_000313985.2 Echinops telfairi
TGTGTTTATGCCATGTTTTGGGATTCTTATGTTTATCCCTACTTTTTCATTGATATTTATAGTTCTAGGACTTACATTCAGGTCTTTAATCCATTTTTAGTATATATATGGCACGGATCCTGATTCAATCTGTTGCAAATGGAAATCTAATTTTGCCAGTACCATTTGTTGAAAAGACCATCACTTCTCCATTTAATGTGTCTTAGTCCTTTGTCAAAAGTTAATTGTCTGTAGCTGGATGAATTATTTCTAGGTTCTCTGTTCTGGACGATTGGTACTATGTGTCTCTCATTGTAACATTACCAGGCTGTTTTGATTACATAACTCTGCGATATGTTTTGAGCTAGGGAAGTGATAGGCCTTTTACTTTGTTGTTCTTTAGTAGTGCTTTGCTTCTCCTGGATCTCTTTCCTTTACACATAAAGTTGGTGAATACTTTGTGTACCTCTTTGAAGAGTGATGCTGAGATCTGGTTCAGGGCTGCATTGTATTTATATATCACTTTGGGTAGTATTGACATTTTCACTATGTTAAGTCTTCCTCACCATGAACATAGTATATTTTTCCATTTATGTGAGCCTCTTTTGGTTTCTTGTAGTAGTGCTTTGTAGTTTTCTTTGTATAAGTATTTTGTTTCTCTTGTTAGGTTTATCCCTAAATATTTAACCTTTTGGTTCATTATATGAATAATACTTTTTTCTTTATCTCTTTTAACTCTGAGCTCTATTTATCGACATCCAAGGTTGTTGTACACTGATATGTTGTTGTAGCTTTCAATTAGTTCTAAGAGTTTTCTTATTGATTATTTGGAGTTTTCTATGTATACAATAAAATCATCTGTGAATAGAGAAAGTTTTACTTCTTTGCTAATTTGCATGCCTTTGATTTCTTCTTGTTGTTTAGTACCTCTAGCTAAAACTTCCAGGACAACATTGAATAAGAGTGGTGATAAAAGTCTTCCTTGTCTAGTTCTTATATACAAGGAGAATTCTTTCAATCTCTTCCCAATGACCTAGATATTGGCTGCTTGTTTTGCATATAGGCCCTTTATTATTTTGAAGAATTTCTCTTCTATTCATATTTTTTTGATAATTTTTTATCAGGAATGGGTGTTGGATGTTGTCAAAGGCCTTGTCTGCATCAACTGATATGATTGCGTAATTTTCTTTCTTTTTAAAAAAGATATGGTGGATAACATGGATTGTTTTCTAATATGGAGCATCCTTTCATACTACATATTAGGATGAACCCTACTCGGTTGTGATGTTATTTTTTAAACCATTTTGTTGTATTTAATTAGCTAGAATTTTTGCATATATGTTCATGATGGATATGGGTCTGTAGTTTTCTGTCTTTGTGAAGTCTTTGCCTGGTTTTGGTATCAGGGCAATGCTCATTTCCTAAAGTGAATTTAGGAGCCTGCTATACTTTTCTATAATCTGGAATAATTTGAGTAAAATTGATATTACCACTTCTCTTGATGTTTAATAGAATTCCTTTTGAAGCTGTCTGGCCCTAGACATTTTTTTGGGAAATTTTGATTTTGAATAAGAAGATCTATTTCTCTTGCTATGGGTCTGTTCACTTAAAAAAAAATCAGTTTGTGTTAGCTTAGGTACATATTGTGTTTCTAGAAAAGTGATCCAAAGTCGGTGGCAAGGAGGGTGTAGGAGTCCTGGTAGGGCTTGATCAAGGGCAATGTAACCAAAAGGGATTACTGAAACCCAAATGAAGGCTGAGCACCATAGTGGGACAAGAGGAAAGTCAAAGGAAATAGAGGAAAAAACTAGGAGGCAAATTGGCATTTATAGAGTCTAAATGCAGGCATGTACATATGTAAATATATTTATATATGATGAAGGGGAAATAGATCTACGTGCATATATTTATAGGTTTAGTATTAAGGTAGCAGATGGACATTGGGTCTCCACTCAAGTGACTCCCTCAATACAAGAACACTTTGTTCTATTAAACTGGCATTCCATGATGCTCATCTTCCCGACACAATCACTGAAGACAAACTGGGTGCATAAGCAAATGTGGTGAAGAAAGCTGATGGTGCCCAGTGACCGAAAGATATAGCACCTAGGGTCTTAAAGGCTTGAAGGTAAACAAGTGGCCATCTAGCTGAGAAGCAACAAAGCCCACATGGAAGAAGCACACCAGCCTGTGTGATCATGAGGTGTCGATGGGTTCAGGTATCAGGTATCAAAGAACAAAAAATCATATCATTGTGAATGAGGGGTGTGCGGAGTGTCCATCTGTAGGCAACTGGACGTCCCCTTACAGAAGGGCCACAGGGAGGAGATGAGCCAGTCACAGTTCAGTACAGCACCGATGAAACATACAACTTTCCTCTAGTTCTTTAATACCTCCCCCACCCCCATCATGATCCCAATTCTACCTTACAAATCCAGGTAGACCAAAGGATGTACACTGGTACAGATAGGAACTGGAAACACAGGGAATCCAGGACAGATGAACCCCTCAGGACCAGTGGTGAGAGTGGCAATACTGGGAGGGTGGGGGGAAGGTGGGGTGGAAAGGGGGAACCAATCACAAGGATCTACATATAACCCCCTCCCTGGGGCACAGACAATAGAAAAGTGGGTGAAGGGAGATGTCAGACAGTATAAGATATGACAAAATAATAATAAATTATCAAGGGTTCGTGATGGCAGGGGCGGGGAGGGAGGGGTTAAAATGAGGAGCTGATACCAAGGGCTCAAGTAGAAGGCAAATGTTTTGAGCATGATGATGGTAATAAATATACAAATGTGCTTGACACAATGGATGGATGGATGGATCATGATAAGAGTTGTATGAGCCCCCAATAAAATGATTTTTAAAAATAAGAAGAAAATCTATTTCTCTTGCTATGGGTCTGTTACGTTTTCAAAAATCAATTTGTGTTAGCTTAGGTAGGTGTTGTGTTTCTAGACATTTGTCCATTTCTTCTAGCTTTCCAAATTTGCTGGGATACGGTTCTTCAGAGGGTTGTGTTCTGGTCTTTATTGAGTTCATCGGGGTCTGTTGGTGTCCTCCAGCTCCTTTCTCGATCGTAAGTGTTGCATCTTTCCTTTTCTTGGTTGGCCGGCCAATCTTTTTAATCAGTTCAAAGAATCAACTTCTCATCATGTTGATTCTATTGTTTTTCTGTGTACTGATTCACTTATTTCGGCTCCAATTGTGATTGTTTCTTTCCTTCTGGTCGCTGGAAGCTTCTTTTACTGCTCGGGCTCTAGTTGTGGGTAATGTTGGTGTAATTCGTTCATTTTTATTCCTTTATGACATGTGGAGCCATTGAGATAAATTGCCCTCTGAGTTCTGATTTCACTGTGTTCCAAAGACTGCATTTCATTTGTATTTGTTTCAGGAAACTTTCTCATTTCTTCAAAATGTTTAAGTATAATGTTGCTCAATTTTCAGGTATTTGAATTTTTTCTTAGTCTTCCTATCGTTGATATCTAAATCTATAGCATTTATCTGAGAACATAGATTGATGTTTTAAAATTTATAAAGATTTGCTTTTTGGCCTTTTGTGGGAAATGTTCCATGTGAACTAGAAAACAGTTTATATTCTGCTGTTTTATGCAGAATTGTTATATGTCTAAGCGGTCATGTTGAGTAATTGTGTTTAGTCCTTCTGAGTCTTTGTTGAGTTTCTCTCTAGTTATTCTGTCCTTTGACAGTGGTGTCTTGAAGGCTCCTACTTTTGTAGTATTATTGTCTATTTCTCACCTCAAATTTGTAAGAGTCTGATTGATGTATTTTGAAGGTCTTTCATATATATAAATTAAATTTTTTTAAAAAGAAAATGTCTCAATCCAGAGCCAGCATCTGCTTCCTCTTTTTCACTCATCAGTATGTGTTTATCAAGATTCCTTTCTGGTGTGCACTGTAGGAGTGTAGCCTGCAAATATAGATGCCTCTCTGCTCTGTTGTTTTTAAAAAACTCTAAACTAGTGTAATCAGTCCCTGTGTCTGTGCATGCATGCACTGCTGTTCTGTAGCTTTAAAAAGGAAAAAAGTGACCCAAAGCTAGCAAGTTCAGATTCAGAGCCCCGGTGCCCTTGAATATGTGTTCGCTGACTGCTCTGCCATTTTAAAAAGTGGCTCAGAATCAACTCTTTTGAGTTTAGAGCTGGGAAGTCTTGTGAATGCATGTACTATGACCACTGTACACATGTCAAAAGTGGCTCTAATGTATGTCTTGGGGAAGGCAAGTACATTTTTATTGGAAGGAAAAGAGGGAGTATCAACCTTTCCTCAGGAAAATGTGCTTAACAATACTTGCATAAAATTCAAAGGGGGAAGATACCTTGTACAATGTTCCTAATTAGACACTTTGACCTAGTTTCTATCCAGCCCTTGGTGACCCAGGGGTGTGCTAGGCACTACTGGGATTTCGACAGTTTTTGTTTTTTTTAAGGCACACAACGTCTTTC
Source organism: Echinops telfairi (assembly GCF_000313985.2). NCBI lineage: Eukaryota > Metazoa > Chordata > Mammalia > Afrosoricida > Tenrecidae > Echinops > Echinops telfairi. The sequence continues at coordinate 20,980,473 of NW_022103898.1, forward strand.
ACCGGTCACACCAGAAGGGCTTGATGTGGAAACCTCACTAAGTGAAAGGGGCTCTACCTCAAGTTCACCTGTAGCCCTTGGACTTACAGCTGAAACTTCATAGTGTGAGTAGCAGCATCTGTATGGAATTGATGGTTGTCAGACTTTGGCCCAGATCTCTTGCATGGGGGTGCCCAATGAATAGCGGCCCAGGAATATCATATACTTACTCTTTTAATGCCCTCCATGCCTCATTAAGATATGCATTAATCTGATAGGCCTAGTTCTGCCACTGTCAATAAATATTATTTATTTATTATTTATTAAGAATTGCTTTTTGGCCTTTTGTGGAAAATGTTCCATGTGAACCACAAAACAGTGTATATTTTGCTGTTGTTTTAGTGTGAAATATTATTAAACATATTGCCTTATTGCCAACCCCCTTTGTGCAAATAATGTTCAGTGATTTGAGAGTTTAATCTGTACAAGTCAATGATTCATGTATTATGGTTTGTAGCCAGTTTACACTTGGATAATCTCACTTTCCTAACTGTGATTAAAATTTTATACTATTGGCTAAATTAATGACACTAGTAGTAGAGTTACCTTACACCCCAAGATGACCGATAATGTTCTCTTACATAAAATGACAATGATGTCTCTAAGACGAACCAGAGACATATATAAACCATAGAGATATGAATGGATCTTGGGTTCACACTTAATTCTAGCCTGAATCTAAGAACAATTAGTTCTTATGACATTGCCCTGCTTGATACTCACCCTCATTCAGAGATGACTGAAGATATTGGTGCTATGGCAAATTGTGGTGAGGAAACTAGATGAGGCCTGGCTATCAGAAATAATAGTGCCTGGGGTCTTAAAGGCTTGTCTTCAAACAAGCAGCCATGAGTGAGGCATCACCGAAGACCACATGGAAGAAGCCCACCAGCTGATGTGATCCAAGGATTGTAAATATGTAAAAAATATAATCCAACTCCTGATGAGGAAATGATATCAGAGCTTGAAATGTGAACACTCCATTTAGAATGCTATGGATGACAGTGGAATTCCAAAATCCATATGTAGGGTCCACACATAGATTAAGCTTCCTATGAATAAATTCCTCTGACCATAGTTGAGGATTGTGAATCGCCTTGCTATCAGAAAGAATGGAAGAGATCATTACAGTAGATATAGTTAGGGTAAAACGTAACATCTTATTTGATCGCCTTTTTGTTCCATTTAAGCATTAAAAAGAAAAAAAGTGAAGGGGAAATACACATGAATTGCGCCTCCAGTGAATCTCCTCTGGACACAGACCAGAAATGTCAATAGCCTGGCTGTCATGCAGTGTGCAAAGGAAAGTGGATTCTGACATATATAGCTAGGTTAAAATTCAATACTTTATTGCTTGATCTCCCTTTTGATCCATTTTAAAGTGGTTCCTATTTAATATTTTCTGCATTATTTTTATTGAAGTTTTTCTCTATTTTATATCACTATTGTTGCCAGCTTTTCTTTTTTCATTCGTTCATTTTTGTATGTTTTGGGGTATATGAAACCCATGATGGGTGAATCTATAGAGAGAGTAACTGAATTACTGATTTCTTATGAGTATGGCAGGGGAAGCTGGGGGGAAACGGGGAGCTAACAACATAGAGTACAAGAAAGAAGAAAATGCACTAAATGTAGTAATTATTGTGCAAATCTTGTTGAGATGATTGAACTCTTGCATGACAGGTAGATTATGTCCCAATAAAATGGTTTTGTTTTGTTTGTAAAGTGGCTCTAGGCCAGCTGTTTGGGCTGCCCATAATTTGTGTGCCTTGGCTGCTGCACCGCTTACAAAACTGGCTTTAGGCTGCTATTTGGGTCCATGGCTGGGGATTACATTAACTTGTGTGCCCCACTGCTCTGCCACTTCGAAACATAGCTCTAACCAGCTCTAACCAGGCCCTGCAGCCACTGCTGGACACATGAATGTGGGCCTGAGACCCCTTTCACATTCTCTTACCATGTCTACGTTCAAGAAGAATGGAGAGATATTTTTTAATCAAATAAAGATGATTCCTTAATTAACTATCTCTTATTCTGAGAACATTGATCCCCTATACTCATTTGTCTCAGAAGACGTAAAACCAGATGCTCCTTAGAAATAAGGATGATGCAATACCAGGGCCTGGAAAAGGACATCATCTTTCATAAAGGCCAGCAAAAAAAAAAAAAAAAGAAGGAAAACTTCAACCAGCTGAGACATTCCATTGTACATGAGATTGACATAACTTGGAACTGACTCAATGCCACCCACAACAACATGCTTAAGAATAGTAGTCACTACTTGCTTGTTACATGCCAGGCAAAGTATTGAGCCCTTTCTGTTGAGCCCTCAGTAGTGCATGCAAGGTAAAAATTAGTCTCTCCACTTTCCCAAAGAGGAAATGGCCATTCAGCAGAGCCAAGGAGCATATTGCAAATTTGAACCTAGAGTTGCTTGATGCAAAGTGTTATGGATTGAATTATGGCCCCTGTTATGTTACTGAGGTCTTACCTCATTACTTAACCACTTTTGAGTTACAAAAAAAGGCCAGAAGATGCAAGGAGACACAGAAACGGGAGGACGGAGGTCATGTGAGGAGAGCCATGAACTCCGGGATTCCAAGGCCACAGGAAACACCCAGGGCCATCAACACTAGCTAGCTTCATGGCCCAAAGGCGGGCCTCGTTGTCCATCTACCGATGAAAGGCTAACAAAATGCAGTTCACCCATACATTGGAATAGTATCCAACCACACCGCGAAATAAAGCGCCTGTGCCCTACAGTTGAAGCTTAGACGCATCATGCCGAATGAAATAAGTCAAACACAAAAGGACAAGTAATGCCTGGTCCAGCTTATGCAAGTGTGAGATATCTACCACAGGCAACCAATAGACAAAGGCCAAGTCGATTCCTGGTTACCTGGAAAAGAAGGTGGGGAGAGTTAGAGCTTCCGGGACACTGCATTTCTGTTAAGGATAATGGGAACATTGGGCAGTGGATGCAGACCTCCAGTGGGGACGGTGTACAGCATGGTCAAGGTAACTCATGACACTGAGTTGTACAGAGTTGAAAATGGCTGATTTGATGGGTTAGGCCGGGTTAACTAGAGAAACAAATCTAGACACACTCATATATGTGTAAGAAAGCGTTTTATATCAAGAAGTCATTATTAATCGAGAGAATATCTCACCCCAGCCCAACTTAAATCCATAAGCCTAATATAGACCATAAGTCCCTCTTCAGACTCGCACAGCCACATGCAAGGATGTGGAATTCACGAATATCACAGGCCAGTGGGTGCAAAGTCGAGCCAGGTGGAACCAATGGTGGTGGAATAATATAGAGAGGGCTGTGTCAGGTCTCAGAGTAGCCTCCCAGCAGGAGGATGAAGGCCGAGAAAGAGGGGGAGGTTCCTCAACTCCTCTTTATGAGCAGGCCATGCCCACAAGGAGGCACCATCAGGCTGTGCACTGATTGACAGGCTGAACTCCACCCCCACACTTTTATATATCTTCAAGTTGACATGAAATTATGTAACTACCACATGTGGCAAATGTTTTGTTATAGAGGGCTTCCAAAAGTTCACGGGAAATACCATCTTCTTCTTATGCTTTTGTCCATGTACTTTTTGAAACACACACACACACACACACACACACACACACACACATATATATATACGTATCACCACAATAAAAATGTATTTAAATAAATGAAAAGTGAACGATGGTGATCGCAATGGCATCTCTCAGGGTTGCTAGGGAAATGTATGGCAATCGTGACTATAAAACCATTTAGAGTCCTGGCCCAAGAGAAGCATTAGCATTGAAGGATAAGGTTCATAGAAAGTGATCGTTGGCCCAACATGGATTTCTAGCATGAAGGGCAGCAATTTCTACATACCTACACAACTGGCTGTAGAGAATACGTCCCTTAACAGAGATAAAAGCACCAGTGCCTTTGCTGGCACATAATTGGTGCCCAAGAAGCACTGATTTACTACCCAACGATAGGAGTCTGGGCTTACCTTTCAGCAAAATGGGGTGACGCAGCAAAATGGTTTGACTCATGGAGCCTCTCTTGGATCATCATGTCTTCCAAAATGCTGCATAAGCAACGGAACACTGTCCAACTGTAAATTACCACCACCCTCGCGCTCCACCCCCTGCCTCCTTCACTAACACTGGGCGCCTCCCACGGGCTTCCTTCCCTGTTGGAAGCTGCCCTCCCATTTCCCTCAGCCTCCTGGCTTCCCCCACCCTGTCATTTCCTAGCTGCCGGACCCCTTGCCCCTCATTAGGGCAGATCAACTCCTCACTCACATCTGCCCCACCCTCTGAGACCAGGGCAGTCTTCCTGTGGCTCTCCCCTTGCCCACTGGTCTGCTGGCAAGAAGCTCTGCCCTCCTCCCACCCCGCCCTGTTCCCTTTGGTAACATCCTGTGCACAGGGGGATTATTTCTCTTGGCAGCAGGTGTACAGCTGTCGGGGAGATGGTCTTGGCCAGGAAGAAGAAGGGCGAGAGATAAGGAAATGAGACCCAAGTGGAAAAGATGCCCCCCACCTCCCACCCCTGCACCTCCCAGCCTAGTCAGGAACTCTAAGAAAGAGGAAGGTGTGCACAGAAGCAGCTGAAACTGGGAAGGGGGTGGGCGTGCACACTGAAGACCCTTATCTGAGGGTTCAGACTCCCCGCTTGTTGCTCCTCACCCGACAAGCTCCATGAAGCCCCCCTCCAACACAAGTAGGACAAAGCACCAAGGGTCAGAGGCCCCCTGAGTTGAAGAGTCGTTCCCTTGTCTTTTCACCTTTATATCTGCTACCTTTAAAGCAGAGCACAGACAGGCTAGGAGAGCTGACGGTTGTCAGACAGTCTGAGGTTGAAACCCAGCTCTGTCATTATGCGCTGTGCAACCTCTGGCCATTTACTTGGCCTCTCTGTTTCTCACCTGTCAAATGGAACTAGTATTTACCTCCAAGGGACAGCACAATCATTAAATTAGTCAGTGAATGTAAAACACTAGAACAGGGCCCAGAACCTGGCAAGCACTGTGGAGATGTTAGCTAATTGTACTGTTGTGCTAACCGTACCCATTGCCATCAAGCCGCTTCTGACCCACAGGAACCCTGTAGGACAGAGTAAAACTGTCCCCACATTGTTTCCAAGGCTGTCAGCTTAACAAACTGCCACAACCTTTCCCCAAAGAGCCACTGGGTGAGTTTGAACAGCTGACCTTTCAGTCGGCAGCCTGGCGGTGCAAGCGTCAGATACTTCGGAAAGAGAAGTGGCTCTGCCTACCAGTGCCCCATAGGAGAAAGGTATAGCTGTCTGCTTCCTTGAAGATTGACTGCGTCAGAAACCCTCGGAAGGTCCTTCTGCTCTCTCCCACAGGGTCGCGCTAGGAGTGGGAGTAAAGCCAACAGCGGTAGGTGTGGTGTTCGGAAACTGGAATGCCTCTAATGCATCAGGAAAAGCTCCCAAAAGACAGCTTGTGGGCTTTGGAATCAGAAATTGGGTCTCAAACCCCAGCTCAAACTTCCTAGGTGTGAGACCCTGGCCCAAGGATAACGCCTTTGACCCTCTGCAACCTGCTTACAGCAGGATGACCTTCCCTCCCGTGAGTCAAAGGGCCCTTAAGAGTGATCTCCTCTCTCCTGGATTTTGTTAGCTGCTTTTGAATCAGCCCCTAACTCATGGCAACTCCATATACAAGAAGGTTGGGCCATTGTGACTTTTCAGGTTTCCGTGGGTGGACGTTGGGAAGTAGATCACCAAGCCTTTCTTCTTAGTCTCCTTTCTAGAAGCCCCAGCAAAAGGAGCGCGGCATAATGACCAGCACAGGGACTCCCACGGAGGGAAAGGTGGTAGCTGTACAGGAGGCACATTGACTGGGAGTTGAGTGCCCCGCCTCCTCCATAAACCAAAACCAGACTCACTGCCATTGAGTCGACGCTGTCATGGCCTACACCGGCCCTGGTAGGTTTCCCAGACGGAGCTCTGTAAGGGAGCAGAAAGCCACCTCTTCCTCCCAAAGAGTGGTTGATGCTTTCAAACTGCGGACCTCGTTGTCAGCAGTCCAACACCTACGCACTACGCCGGCAGGGCTCCTGCGTGGAAGGAAATCATCTTCTGGAGCAACCCTGCCTGTTACTCGGCGTTTGCTTCTAGAGCCCCAACCACATTCCCCGAGCCCAGGAGCAACAAGAAGGGCCAAGGGTGGGCTCTGCTTGTGGAAAGAACACGGGCCCTGGAGTCAGACTATCCGGTTCCAGGCGTCTCTGCCATCTACAACTTGAGTGACTTGGGGGAAATTGTTCAATCCCATTGAGCATCAGCACTGGGGGTGAAAGCGAATGAGGAAGTGCATTTCATCCTGGAGATGTAGTCAGGGTGCTTCTGTTTGCAGGGACCAAAGAAACAAACCAAACTGCGTTGCACAGGAGGGCTGCACTGGTCCAAGTAAGATACAGCAGACATTGCCCCAAAGGAGCGCTTCCCCCAGCCCTTCTCAGCGACCCCTTCTCTCTCCTCTCCCATGGATATCCTCCCTTACCCCACCAAGTTCATTCGCTGACACCCCCACCACCATTTTGGACCTGAAGTTGCTGCCTTTACCGAGTGGATTCGACTTGCTTTCACCTAAACTGTTGGCAGGAGGCATGTTTTCCTTTCAGCCCTCGCCTCTGCCTCTCCCCCATCCCACACACATACACTTGATTTCATGGGCAAGACTCACCACAGAAAGACAAATCCTCACAGAAATCCGCCTGGCTCCTACTTCCCAGACTGGCTTGGAGGTTTCAAAGACAAGCCTCCAATCATCTCCCACTTTTATAAGTCCAGGAGGTCAAGCAATGTACCCTGGCTATATATGCTGAGCCCAAATTCCTGAGGGCACCATTCAGTGACGGACAATAAAGGACTGGCATCTTGGGAACTTTCTAGAAGGAGAATCAGTTCTAGGCTATGAGGTTTGACCTCTCACTTCCACCCAGATTTCTCTCTGGAAGCTTGGCCTCAGCCATCTTTTCTCATTTTCACGTCCTCTTCCATGCGTGCCCTCACCCATCTCCCCCAACCACACACGCACACCAACCAACACTGAGTTTCCAGCTACCCAGAGCTATTTCCTTTTGTCTTCTCTCAAAGCGCCTTGAAAAGCAGTGGCCCCTCATTTGTGGCTTGGCTCCAGCACAGGGATGTGGCCTGTCCCCAGGAACCTGTCCCTTCTCTGTGCCCTCCTGCCATTCTATGTTGATCTGCCCTTTCCCTTTCTTTCAAGGTCAGAAAATATCTTAGTCAGTAGGGTACCTGGCCCACAGTAGTGCTCAATGACTGTACAAAATAAAAAGGTGGAAGACTTTAAAAGCTATTGAAGATGAATGAGCCTTATACTTCATTGAGACCTGCTGGTCAAGCTTTGTTCTACTGATCTAATATTGTATGATACTTCCCTCCCCCCCAATATAGTAGCTCAACACAGCAACTATTTTATCTTTTACAGAGTCCGTGGGTCAGCAACTCAGGGGAGGGGGGAGAGGTTGGCTGGGCAGGACTGGCTCAAAGTCTCCCACGCAGTCACAGTCAGACAGTGGCTACTGCTGGGAAGGTGTAGGGCTGGAGTAGGTGGGGGTGAGTGAGGCAGGAGAGAGGCTACTAGCTCTTTGTGTTGCCCCAAGGTCTCTTCATGTGGTCTTTCCACAGGAGCTAGTCTGGGCTGCTCACTACATGCCTCCCCAGGGCAGGTGGACTGTTTTCCAAGAGGCTTCACAAGTGAACGCTCTACAGAATTTCACATTCTCAGGGACTCCCAACTGAAGCTCGATGACCCCCCTGAAACTGCTGTCTTAAGACAGTCTTTAAATATGAAACGAACAAACAAAAAATCAACTCCTAGATTCTTCTTTAAACCAAACAGTAAGTTAGCTTATTTAGTAAAGAATGCCTGCCTTAAACGTTCTGCACTTTTAAAGAACTATATAGAGTCAAATTGACAACAGTAATTTGAATAGGTTACATTGGAAATATAGGGAGCGGTAGGATCCTGATAATAGGCAGATGGAACAATTCAGAAAAAGGAGGGGGAGAGTGGTTGTGCGACTTGATGAATGTAATCAATATCATCAAGTTGTACATGTAGACTGTTGGCTTGATACATGCTTTGTATCATATATAGATGATATAGATTGCATATATATATATATATAAATGTTAGTGTTCCAGAAAGCAAAGCAGACATGGAATGACTATGAGCTAGACTTGGAAGTACAATAGTGACTATATTTTGTTGACCAAAACAGTTGCCAAGGGTTGTCCAGTTTCAAGACAAGATCTTGTTAGACCCTATCCTCTATGGGAGGAGCATCAAAGAATTTCCAAACATTGAACACAACTGATCTTAAATACAATCATAACAAACTCTGGATGCTTTGAGAAGAACAGGAACTCCAGAGAACTTCATTAAGTACACGCAGAATCTGTACATGGATCAAGAAGCAGTTGTGAGAACAGAATAAGGGAATACTGCATGATTTAAAGTCAAGAAAAGAGTGAGCCATACGTATTCAATTTGTATGGGGAACAAGTAATCAGAGAAGCCAGATTCTATGAAGAAGAAAGCGGCATCAGGATTGGTGGAAGCCTTATGAACAACCTGCAATATGCAGATGACACAACCTTGTTTGCTGAAGGTGAGGAGGACTTGAAGCACTTGCTGATGAAGGTCAAGGATTGCAGCCTTCAACATGGATTACAATTCAATGTTGAGAAGACCCAAATCCTCATAGCTGAGCCAATAGGTAATACCATGATAAATGGGGAAAAGATTTCAGTTACCAATCAATGCTCATGGAAGCAGCTGTCAAGAAATCAAAAAGATGCATTACACTGGGTAAATCTGCTGGCCTGGTGCAGATTTTTTTAAGGTGTTGAAAGTCCAGGATGTCACTTTGCAAGTGAAGGTATGCCTGACCCAAGCCATGGTGTTTTCAATCAGCTCGCATGCATGTGAAAGTTGGACATGGAATAAGGAAGTCCAAAGAATTGATGCCTTTGATTGGTGATCCTTGAGCAAAACATTGGAAGGACCATGGACTGCCAAGAAAACAAACAAGTATGTCTTGGAAGAAATGCAGACAGCGTGTTCCCTAATGCAAGAGTAGCAAAAGTACATCTCATGTATTTTGGACTCAGCATCAGGAGAGAGCAGTCCCTCGAAGCAAACATCCTATTTGGTAAAGTCGAGGGGCAGCAACAAAGTGGAAAGCTATCAACACGGTGGACTGACAAGGGGCTTGAACATAACAGCAATTGTGAGGATGGCACCATTCTGCTTTTTCATTCTGTGTGTACATAGGGTCACTATGAGTCACCACTGATTCAACAACACCTAACAACAACTCTTACATGCAAGGAGTCCAGGTGGCATGGTGCTCAGCTGCTAACCAGAAGTTCAACCGTTCAAATCCACCAGCAGCTCTCAGGGAGAAAGATGTGGCAGTCAGCTTCTACAAAGATTAGTCTTGGAAACCGTATGAGACAGCCCTATCTGACCCAGTCCTTAAGGTCTCTGTGAGTTAGAATCAACCTGTAGGGCATAGGTTTGATTTCAACAGCTTACTCTTACACGCAACATGAACAGAAAAAGGACATGTGGAAATGCTGGTGAAATCCAATGGCGTCTAGAGTTCAACTACTACTAGTGGGTCAATGCTAATATCTTAGTTTTGGCAACTAGGCCATGGTACTGGGAATCATTAGCATTGGGCGAAACTGGTTGATGAGCACACAGTTCTCTGTACTCTCTTTGCAACTTTACTATAATTCTAAAATGATTTCAAATAAAAAGTGTATTTTAAAGAATGAATGTTTTCTCTTCCCCACTCTAGAGACAAGTAGGGATTAACCAGTCTTCGACCAAGAATCACGTCCCTGCAAAAATGAGGAATTGATTCTGGTCATGCTGCCTAGCCTAATCAAACAGAACTTGGGACACCCTCCTTTTCATCGGCATAGCTCCTTGTATATTATTATCGTTATTTGCTCTTGACTCAATTCTAAGTCATGGCAGTCACACGTGTGCAGCTTAGTGTCCATGATGTCTCCAAGGCTGTGATGTTTCAGTAGCAGTTTCACAAGATCTGTCTTGTGAGACACTTGTAGGTGGATTTGAACCACCAATCTCTCCACTGGTAGTCAAGTCAACTACCAACTACCAAGTAGTCATCAACTACCAATTTTTCAACTAGGAATTACCTCCGCATTTACACAATTCATATCCTCTTCTGGATGGTGTATTCCCCAAAGGACCTTTTCTTGCCACACTCTTTACCTCCAATATCCAGTACCGTGTTAAAACAGGATAGCAGGTGGAACCACGTGGAGATGCCAGTTTCTTAAATCAGAAACAGTTGAGTCCCACGAATTCATTTAGAAACAGATTTGAATGGTATGGGTTTTTCATTACATTGTTCCATCCTTTTACTCAAAGGGACTAACAGAGGCCAGCATCCCTGAAGGAAGAACTCTTGTGAAAAAATGAATTCCTAACCCACATTTTTTGTTTTTGTTCTTTTTTTCTCTTTCTTCTCAGTGGGAGCTCCAGAAAGGCCTTGAGATTCCTTGCCCACTGGCTTCTGGAATCCTCTCTAACCTCTTGTCTCCAGATTGGGCCCAGCAGGAGCCAAGGCCTTTGTTAGACTGAGAAATCCAGCCCCACTCTAGTAGGCAACCAGCCAGTGGCCGCAGGGCCTCCAGACACAGACAAGAACGTGCAGGGTGGGGTTCGAGATAGCCTGGAAGCGGGTCCAGCTGGAAGGCAGCCATGGTCGTTGCTGGAGCCGGAAGTGAGGAGAAGAGGAAGTCATCTCGTTGGCCAGCCCCACCCCTTCTCCATTTCCCAGGAGGTCAGGCACATGTCATCAGATGCGTTTCTTCCAGACTTGAAAGAAGGCTCTAATGGGATACAAACAGGAGAGAGTGGTGTGTGTGTGCGTGCGTGCGTGTGTGCGTGTGCGTGCATGTGAGGGGGTTAATGGGTATGTTTTCTTCCACTATTCTCTTTTTAAACCCCAACTGAGGACCAAGAGCAGCTGTCCTAGAATGGCCTCTGGTTGTTTATTGCTGCACAAGGCCTCTCTAAACAAGAAAGGGTCATTGGAAGGGCCAAGGCCAGAGGAGAAGCGGCTGGATGCATGCCACATGACCTCTTCCAGAATGGGGCTGAGATGGGGCTTCAGGTGCTTCTGAGGGGAGAGGGTGGAGAATGAAACTTGGTGGCCAGAGGACTCTAGCCAGCATGCTGATTCCCAACGACTTGCGGAGCCAGAGCCAAAAATGTGTTGCTTGGTCTTCTGTTTATGACTGACCCGTTCCTGCACAGAGCAGTTGGGGCATTTTGGTTTGCATTTTTTGAACATGGCTGAGTCTTAGGCCTTGCAATGTCTTAGCCTCTAAAGTTTAACACACAGCAGAACCATTTTCGACGGTATCCAGTTCATGATGCAGTATCTGGCAGCCTCTCTCCCCCTTCACTGAGGCCATGCTTGGGAAAAAAATCTCATTCAAATATTCTGGAAGTTGTTTTTAACCAGCGAGGCTCAAGACTGAAACATTTTCAAGCAATCTGGTTTCTATTTGGACTGAAACAAGTTTTGTTTCTTTTTCTTTCTCCTCGGAATAAAAGAATGCCAACAATTCAGCAATGGCCCTTCATACTCCTACGTCACCAACCAGGACCATCTTGGGCTCTGGGAAATGCATGGTGTGGCTTCAGGAGATTAGAAATAGAACTCGCAGTGGCTCTTCAGAGCACATGTTTACAATCCTTCTGTGAGATGATGCAACCAGAAATATGTTCAGGGCTAAGGTGCTACTACTAAGGCCTGTTGGGGACAGATTTGATCACAGAGGTAGAGAGCCACCTTCTCTGGAAAGCTGGAAGAGGTTGACCCAAGAGTTAACTGGAGGGAGAGATTCTGGGTGAAAGACCAGAAATACACTATTAGTTTAAGAGCCTGGACATAAAAACGTCTTCCTGAAGAGAATCCCCTCAGTTTACCTTTCTCAGAAGATCACAGCCACCAAGGATCATTGGTAGTACCAGACTCATTCACCTGATGGCCACCTCAGAAAGAGCAGGATGCCCAAGGAAGCTGGACCCCATCACAAGCTCAATGGCACTGCCCTTTGGGACTACAGGCAGGCCTTGGGTTATGAGTATCCAACTTCTGGACAGAAGCTCTTGTGTTTGTGTTGTTGCTGCCATTGAATCAATTCAGACTCCTGGCGGCCAATGTGCAACCAAACGAAACTCTACCCTGTCGTGCATCCTCTTTGAAGTCTCTTCTTGCTATGTCGGGGCCCTCGTTGCAGCCACTGCACCAATCCATCTTTTTAAGGTCTCCCTCTTCTCTGACCCTCTGCTTTAATCAGCGTGATGTCCTCTCCCAGGGACTGGTCCCTCCTGATGACACGGCCAACGTCTCACCATCCCTGCTTCTGAGGAGCATTCTGGTTGGACTTCTTCCAAGACAGCACCTACGTGCCCTTTAAGATTATGTACATTTTCCCTTATAGTAAAGGACCCCTGGTGGCATAACTCATTGCCATTGAGTCAATGCTGACTCACAGCGACCCCTGTGGGTTTCTGAAATGGTAAGTGTTTACCTGAGTAGAAAGCCCAGTCTTTCTCCCAAGGAGTTGCTGGTGGCTTCAAACTGCCGACCACGAGGATTGTAGCTCAGCACATAATCACAACACCACAATAGCACGTTACAAATTGGGCTGCTCACCCACCAGCTGCTCCCTGTGAGAAAGGGGAGGATTTCTGCTCCTGTAAAGATGTACCATCTCAGAAACCCAGAGTGGCGGTACTGGTCTGTCCTATAAAATCACCATGAGTCTGCATGGACTCAAATGGTGGTGAGTTTGGTTTTGATTTGGTTTGAAGCGATTGAACCAAGAACATCTTCATTATTTGCTGCACATCAAAAGGTAATCATTGAATGACTAACTAAAATATCATTGATTCAAACTTTCTTCAAGGGGGTGAGATAAGACCCGCTGCTTCCATAAAAATGTACAGCCTCAGAAACCGCTATGAGTTAGAATCGTTGGTTTGGTTTGCAGGTTTTACTGCACATGCAGCTCTTAAATCATGAAAATGTCTCCTAGTTTTTTTCCGTTCACTAACCAACCAAATCCACCGCTACTACCATTAAGTTGATTCTGATTCATAGTGATTTCATAGTCAGTTTCCAAGACTATACACCTTTATGGGAGCAGACAGCCTCATCTTTCTCCCTTGGAGACATTGATGGGTTTCAACTGCTGACCTTGTAGTTGGCAGTGCAACTCCTAGCCCAGAGAGATACAAACTCTTTTCTTTCATTCAAGAAATACTAAATAAAAACCATATGCACTTGTTCTAACTTACCTACAAATTTAACTTAAAGACAGGAAAGACCAAAAGGTCAAACTCACTGTCATTGAGTCAATACTGACTCACAGCAACCCTGCAGGACAGGGTAGCACTGCCCCTGTGAGATTCCGTCTCATGTACTTTAGACGGGTTTTAGGATAGACCAGTCTTGGGAAAAGACGACATGCCTGATAAACTAGAAGGTCGGCAATAAAGGAGCCCCTGGAAGAGATAGATTAGCACAGTGACTACAACAAAGGGCTCACATATAAGAACAATCGTGAGGCTGAAGCAGGTTTGGGCAGTGTTTCGTTCTGTTGTCCACAGTTTTGCTATGTGTTAGAACGGACCTGATTGCACCTCACACCAACAACAGATTGTCACAGAGAAGAAATTTCTGTTCGTGGAAGTCTTCTACTTGTGATATTTATGTCGTAAAAGCACGAGATGACTAAGGTAAGCTCCATGCTGTGTTTGGGTCTGTTTTTTAACTGTTTAACACCAGCCCGTGTGCTAGACAAGTATGGAAGTCCATTCCCATGCTATTCTTCCTCTTGTTGTCACCACTCAGACCAGTGTGTAGATCTGATGGAGAAGGAAACTGGAGGATTAGGGGGGCTGTGATCTTTCTCTCTCTTTCCATGTTACTTGTAGAGTATCGCGGGGGCACACAGGTAAAACACAGTCTCACAACCCGAATCAGCAGAGCAGGGACAGTATGTGGCCGTTTTCTCCCTCCTGCACTCTCCTTCCCACCGTGTCCCTCCTCCCTCCCCAAAGTGTTATGAAAATATATGCAAACCTATTGAAATCATGAGGAGACCCTCTCCCCAGAAAGGTCCTCCTTCCCCAGTCTCTTCATCTCCGGTCTAGCAAAAGTCCAGAAATGTCTTCTCTGTTCCGTGTTGTCAGAGGTATTGACAGACTGCAGTGACCCTACCAATCCTTCTCCATTAAGCCCAGCCCCATAACGGTGTCACAGAGAGGAGAAGCTGAGAACTCTGGGAAGTTCTCACGCAAGCAGAGACAGGTAGCCCACCCACAATTAATAATACACATTTATTGGAGAGCTGGTAAGCAAATCAATGTCATCGATGATTTATTCCCTAATTTGCCTTGAATATACACCTCATAAATCAATAATAGAAAATGGCCTTAAAGCATTGGTGTGACCTGTCAGCAGAAGGCAGTGTATCCATTATTTTAATTAAAAGAATGTGTGTAGGGACTATATCCATGTGTTATATTAGATATGGTACATTTTAAAACTGCTTTATTCACATCAAAAGAAAGCCTAGGAGTTGGAAGGGGAAGAGGAACTGTAAATTCACAGTGAGCAGCAAGAGTCCCAGCAGTCCTGGAGAATGTACGGGAATTTGACATGTAGCCTCATCCATGAGCATTCAGGGTCTGGAGATACTGCAATGCTCTCTGGTTCCAGGCCAGGCATCAAGAATCAGATCCCCTGCAGACCCGCCACGAGAAAGAATGGCAGGGGACCGGATGGAGGCAACGAGCTGTAGTACCATAGCCTTTTGGACACCAGATAAAACTGATTCTGGATTTCCCAAACAAGACCATATGGAATATGTAAATTAAGTGGTTACCCCAAATAAAGATGATTTAAATTAGCAATGCCTCCACCCTTTTCTTCTGAGCACGCCATATGGTCTTTAGATAAGAAATCAACAAATATCCATCTTAAAGATTATGAAACTCTCTGGGTAAAGAAAAGAGGAACCCACTCACTGCACACCGCATATGAATGCCCATTTTAATCTCCACTGAAATCACTAGCTGTGTCGGTACCATGGAGGCATGTGAAGAATTGTACCTTTGAAAGCGGAAGCATGTTCTCTGTGTATAGAGATAGGATTGTCCTTAAGACACTATAAGACAACCAACCAACTGGTACGTGTAGCCTTAACAATGAACATGCTCCCCTTTGGGAAAAGTTGTGGATAAGGGGCCTTGTAGCCCAGTGGTTACCACTATCAGCTTGGCATCAGATCAAACCCAAACCAAACCCATTGCCATCTAATTGGTTTGGATTCAAAGAGATGTTATGGGACAAAGTAAACCTGCCCCACGGGGTTTCCAAGCAAACTACCACATTTTTTCTCCCACAGAGTGATGGGAAGACTCAAACCCCTGACTTTTCAAGTTGTAGCCTAGTGCTTTAACCATTGTGCCACCAGGGAGCCCTGAGTGAGATAAAACCAAATCAAACCCACGTCATGAAGTCAATTCTGACTCAAACCAGCAAAAGAACTATCTTACTGGGTTTCCAAGGCTGTAAATCTCCAAGGGTAAGGAGCCCTGGTGGTATAGTGGTTACTCATGGGGCTTTGATTCACACAGTCAGCTGTTCGAAATCACCAGCCATTTCCGAATGAGATAGACAGGGTTTTCTACTCCTGCCAAGAGTTAGTCTCAGAAACTCACAAGGGCAGTTCTAGCCTGTCCTACAAGGTCGCTATGAGTCAGGATCAACTCGGCAGTGAGTGAGTGAAGGAGTGTGAAATCTTTAAGGAAGTAGTCTGCTACCTCTTTCTCCTGAGGAATTTCTGATGCCTGCACAGCACCCACCTTTGGGTAAGTAGCCCAAAGCTTTCACCACAGTGCCATTGGCATCAGCTAAACGTTGTTGAAACCCAGGCTCCCCTAGCTGGGAGCTTTGTGACTGGGACCGCGCTCATTCATCTATCAAGGTCTTGCTGTTTCTATCTGTGGAAAGCCCAGGAGCTTCGGCATGAGAATACCTACACCATTCAGGATCAGTGCCGGGTTGCCAAGATGATACACTTAAATCAACTAGCAGAGTGCCTTGCCCGTGGTAAAATCAAAAACAGAGACTGGGAGCCCTTGAGTCGATTCCATTGCATCAGAGAGGAGAAATTGCTGCACTGGGTTTTCCTGGCTACGATCTCTGAAGAACCCATGGTACACTGAGTATAGGAACTGCCTACATTTCTGGTGGTCAATTAGCGTGAATCCTTGGGGGAAGGGAGACCGTAGTCGGTGTAAGATATGAAAATAATCATAATTCATCATCTGTCAAGGGGACACGAGGGTGGGAGGTGGGGAGGGAGAGGAAAAAAGAGGAGCTGATACCAAGGGTTCAATAGAAAGCAAATGTTTAGAAAATAATGATGGCAACATATGTACAAATATGCTTGATACAATTGATGTATGGATTGTTATATTCTATATTAGTATATGTGTATTTTATATATGTGATGTATAATATATAATAAATGCTTTCATTGTGGGGAGCCCTCATAGTCCAAATTAAAATGAAACAAGCAAACAAACAAAAAATGAAATTTACATCCAAAAAATTAATAATAAAAAATAAGTACGAATGTTTTGTGCTTCTCAGAGACCGTGGCCCATGGTAATGCTAAATGCTGGTAGGAAAAGAAGAATAAAATACAGCAAAACAAACCTAACGTTCTTCTTGGTGCAATTATTTTGTCTCTCCTAGTCTAGAGGAAAGAAGAAGGATGAAAATCCAAAGACCTGTGGAACCATACGAGTCCAATGAACTGACCAGTGGACCAGGCAAGCACCTGTCTGTACCACCTTGAGACCAAAAGAACATAGATGATTCCCAGCTACCATTATCAATTGCTCTGAAAAGGAACACAGTAGAAGGTCCTGGATACAGTGGGAGGACATGTGGACCAGAACTCAAAATCCTAAAAGAGAGCAGGCTCATTGATCGGGTAAAGGCTGGTAGGAATATGGTCGTCTGGTCTAGAGCTGAACTCAATGCCATGTGACAACCACCGACCATTTCAGATCAAAAGGATAGATGAATGCTTCCTTACCTTTGCTCTCCCACTCTGCGAGGAAACCCTTCTATCTGCTGAACCTAACGCTTTTCTGGTTGTGTTACAGACCCAGCCTGAAAGCATCCTCTAGTGTTCAGGATAACACAGGTTCTGTTGAGACAGAGAGACCACACCTGCATCGTTCACTACTCGATCCCAGATTTCTAGGACTTAGTGTCCTAAAGAAAGGAAGCCATGTAAGAATGAACATATGCGTAAAAAGCTTACATGCTTAAATAGTCCCTTACTAGATGGCTATCTCCTTGAGGGCCACATCGTATCCCTCATATCTTCATATCTCTCACAGTGCCTAAGATGCACTCTGTGTAGAATATTAAGCTAAATTAAAGGGCCAGTTCTATGAAGGGACAACTTGGGGAACAGTGAAAACTTCACCAATTAAACCTTCAGTATCCTTCAGGTAGACCAGTTGTTTGGCTGCTATTTGTGTCTCTGTTTCTCCAGTTGTGAAAGAAGAATTGTGACCTGTCAACAGTCTCTCACCAGACTTCAGGCTATGAGCTCAGAACCCAGGACAAACTTTGCCCCATTCCCATGACCTCATCAATAAAGGTCATGTGCAGGGTGGACCCCACCCTCCCTGTAAATCCCTGGGACCAACACACAGAAGACCTCTCCTAGCACTGGTAACACTCTTACTCATTCCGTGGGCTTGCTACCTCTTAATGGTTTATAGAAGATATTTGCATTGACTTCTATTACATGTCATTGCTACACATAAACCTGCCTAAGTCAGACTAAATCTGAGTTTTAATATTTTGGTTGTTCTTAAAATTTAATATCTGTCTGGGAAGTAAGTTGGCATTTGGTATTCTCTTATAAACTGTATAACATATTAAATCTTAGATGTGAAAAAAATCTAAAAGACATGTGTACAAAGATATCAGCATATGATAATGTATATGTTCTCATTGATATTTGCATTCATTAGCTACTTTATATAAGCAGTTGTAGTCCATTTGATTCCTGTGTATTCCATCTGTTGAGGTCCACATGAACGGCCATGTGTTTGTTGTTGCAAAGGTATTTCAGATGAAAGGGTCCTTGGTTTTGCAATATTCTGTCATGTGAGCTCCAGCTTTGTTTCTATCACCATATTTTCCAACTAATCATCTTTGTTCTTGGTTTCCAACTTTCATGTTCCAATCATCAAAAAGTATAACAATGCATCTTGATTGCATAGTTGATCAATTTCAGACTGAAGCCAGGATGAAAGTCTTCATTGTCCTCGTCTTTGGTGCGAGTTGTTGTGGAATACTTTGAATACTAGTCATATGAACTCACCTTCTTTTCCCTTCCTCCCATCAAGTCGATTCTAAGCCACAGCAACCCTGTAAGATGGTGTAGAGCTTCCCCTTCCGGTTTCTGAGATTGTAACTCTTCATGGGAGCAGAACACCTCCTCTTTCTCAGGCAGAGGGGCTGACAGACCTTGCAGCTAGCAGCCCAATGCCTAACCACTGTGCCACCAGGGACATTATCCAATCACTGACAGCATTGTACTTTAGGATATAGCTTGCAATATACTGCTTGGGGATGAATGCAATTCCATTTGTTTTTAATTCATCATTTCTGGCATATTAAAAGAACAAAACAGACTTACTGCCATGGAATTGATGCTAATTCATAGCGACCCTATAGAATAGGGTAGAACTGCCCTGTGGGTTTCTGAGACTCCAACTGTTTGTAGGAGTAGAAATCCCTGTCTTTCTCTCTGGGAGTGGCTGGGAGTTTGAACTGCTGACATTGCAATTAGTAGCTCAATGTATAACCAGTACATCACAAGGACTCCCTGGCAAATGAGACCAGTTCAAAATGACCAATATCAATCCTTTTCAGGCTAACTAATGCCTAGGATATCAATCTTCAAGCATTCCACTTTAATTTTTTTAAACTTCTACTTAAAATTTTTTTAATTTAATTTTTTAATCATCTTATTGGGGAGCTATTACAAATACTATGACAATCCATCATGCAATTGTATTAAACACACTTGTACATACGTTGTCAACGTTTCCTAAACATTTTCTTTCTACTTGAATCCTTGGTATCAACTCCTCTTTTTTCCCCCTCCCTCCCCCACTCTCCCATCCCCCTGAATCCTTGATCAATTATATATTATTGTTATTTCATGTCTTACACTGCCCATTGTCTCCATTCACCCACATTTCTCTTATTCATCCCCTGGGGGGTGGGCTATCTATCCAACCTTCTGATGGGTCCCCCTTTCTCCCCATTTTGCACGCCCCCCCCACCATCTCCCTACCCTCATGATATCGCTACTCCCACTACTGTTCCTGATGGTTTTATCTGTCCTGAATTCCACGTGTTGAGAGCTCTTATCTGTACCAATGTGTGTACTCTGATCTAGCCAGATTTGTA
>NW_022103898.1:21000249-21013787 GCF_000313985.2 Echinops telfairi
AAGTATTCAGGAACTAGAGGAATGATGTGTGTTTCATTGGTTGAATCGTCCCTTCCTTGTAACCTTTCTGTGGGGAGATGTCCAATTGTCTACAGATGGACTTTGGGTCTCCACTCCGATGACCCTCATTCACATTAATATAATTGTTTGTTTGGGATCTTGATACCTGATATCCGATCCTGTTGAAAACTCATGATCACACAGGCTGATGCGCTTTGCCCATATGGACTTAGTTGCTTCCCTGATAGATGGCTGCTTGTTTAACTTTAAGACCTTTAAGACCCCAGACGCCATATCTTTTGATAGCCTGGCATGATCCACTTTCTTCACCACATTTGCTTATGTACCCATTTTGTCCTCAGTGATTGCGTCAGGAAGGAGAGTAGCAAAGAGTGCCAGGGTATTAGAACGAAGTGTTCTCTCGTGTTCAGTGAGGCCTTGAGGAGAGGCCCAAAGCCCTTTGCCTTTTCTTCACTGGGACCCGCTGGCTTTCTCTTAAAAAATATATTTTAAAAATCTGTCTAATGTGGTCTCCTGTTGGCGTTCCCTTAACTGTTTTCTAAAAGGGTTTACTAAATTATCATCAACGATATTGATAACACGCTGGTTAACCAGTTCCTTATCAGTTTCTTTTCAAAAAACTCCTTCTTAGGACCATGTTTTTTATCTAAAAACAGTACAAAAAGCCACAGGAATGAAGAAAATTATAGTAAAATTCTTGGGACACCACTGCAAAAGGTTTAAACAACGTGTATTAACAACACCAACTAACGCTGAGTGACCGGAAACATGTACTGCTTTTGTTATAAAATTCACGTGCGTGGGGTTGAATTCTGTTTCGTTCAAGCTCCTACACAAAATTTTCTCGACATTTCATGTTGAAATCCGATTGTGTTGAGTGCTGATGTGCTTGAGTACTGGGGGTGTACTGTAAATGAATATATTTACATATATGCATGCCTGTAGCTATACCTCTATAAGTAGCTTTTGCTTCCTACTTCTTTCCTGGATCCTTTCACCCTCCTCCCGTCCCACCATCATGCTCACTCTCCATTTGGCTCTCAGTAATTCCTCTTGGATACCTTGCACTTGATCAAACCCCTCCAGGCCTCCCTGCCATCATTTTGCTCCCTCATCCTTGAATTTGTTGGCTCCCCACTTCTTCTCCCCACCCCATCCTCTCCTACGCCCTCCCCTGGGACCTATAGGGTTGCTATGAGTCTCAATAAACTTAATAGCAGTGAGATTCTTTTTTTGAGAGGTGTGAACTTTCTAAGTTTTCGTGTAATGATTACATGAGAATCCTCTGAAATACCAAGAGAAAGCAGACTTCTACTCGTAGGTCATGTAATGTTTATTTCTAATGACAAATAAATGAAATTTTGTCTTGAAGTATGGTGTAGCATGGGTAACACTTTTCACACGAGGCGGACCCGCCTGGAGACAGATAGAGGAGCAGTGTCTCGGTTCCTAAGACCATCGGAAATATGTGTTTTCCAATGGTCCTAGGCCACCCCTGTGGAAGGGTCATCTCAACCCTAGGTTGAGAACCACTGCTCTAGGACAAAGTAGGACTGCCCCTGTGGGTTTCTGAGACTGTCACTCTTTATGGGATTAGAATGACTCGTCTTTTTCCTGTGGAGCGGCTGATGATTTCAAGCTGCTGACCTTGTGGTTAGCAGTCCAACACTTCCCCACTACACTACCTGAGCTCCTTGTGAACCAGGCATATACCACACCTTTTATTTTCTACCTCATAATAAACACCTCAACATCTTCAATATCACTTCAGCTGGCGTGGTCAGCTTCCCAGGACATGGAAAGAGGCAAGAGACTAATCAGCTGTTGCCATACACCATTGTGCTAACGCCATCCCCAAATCAGCAGGCACACCTATCAGTGACGAGCAACCCTTACTGGAAATTCAGGTCAAGACGCATGCCTGTGTTGTGTGTGTGTGTGTGTGTGTGTGTGTGTGTGTGTGTGTACATGTCTGTCTCAGAGAAGGGGCTTACACTTCTCTTGGTGGGTGGTTAAACCAGTTGAAGCAAACTGCCATCAGGAAAATATACCTCACAATACTTATCTGGAACCCAGGGGCAGACTATGCCCCTTATTAAGTTCCTAACTGGATACTTTTGACCCAGTTTCTATCCAGCCCTTGGTGGGCCAGGTCATGTGCTGGAGACAACTGGGACTTCACACTTTGTCCTTTCGAGAGGCATGACATCCCTCATAAGCCACACCAGAAGGATCGTCATTGGAAACGCCACTAAGCAAATGGAGCTTTACCTTAAATGCACCTGTAGCAGATGTAAGGACCCAACATACTCCCTTGGATTACAGGTTGACACGCCCCAGTCTGGGAAGAAGCAGATGACTGCTATCCCAAGCTTAGGAGGGTGGTGGTCCTTGGACTTTAGTTTGGACGTCTTGTTTTGAGGGCGCCCTATGAATGATGGCCTGGGAGCACCGTGCTTTTACTACTTTAATGCTCTCTTTGCTGTTGACGACATGTGTTAGTCTGAAAGGCATGGTTCTGCCTTTGTGAATGAGGGTTACTGGACGTTTTGCCCGACAGTCAACCCTCATTTTTTCATGTAAACAGTGTCCAGTCACTTAATCTTCTCATCTGTATAAGTCAACAATTCATGCTTTGCTGTCTGAGAAGCTGGCCTATTCATGTATAATTTCCTGTCACCCACAGTGTTTTAAATTCTAGACCAGGGATCAGCAAACATTAGAGACAGAAGAGTCAATTCTGTCTGTCTCTCACACCAATTTAAAAAGTATTCAGAAATCACCTGTATTAGTCTAGGTACTTTGGAGAAACAAATCCACAGCAACTCACGTATAAGACAGAGTTTTATGCAAAGAAAATGTGCATCATGAAAACATCCCAACCCAATGCTGCCCAAGCCCACAAGTCCAACATTAACCCACACCCAACACCAGTCCACAAAGTCCTTCACCTCACAAAACAGAGGCAATAATGCCGACTGCAGGAGGAAAGCTGAGTCAGTGAACGTGTAAGCATCTCAGTACTGGCAGGGGTCTCCACATGGCTGCTCCAGCACCCAGGGCTGCATCGGGATAGATCCATGCGGCTTCTCCTTGGGGATGTCTTGTAGGAAATCAATCTTGCAAGCTGAAGCAGGGAACTGCTAAGGCAGCTGCACCCGATACAACCATCACAAAACAAGAGACCCGAGAACTAGAAAGGCGAGGCTTCACCACCCATTTATCCCTCCGCCTTTCAACCAGCACCACATGTGATTATCGGCCAGGCTGGCACAATTAACTAACTCACCACCGATGTTCTTTTCAGAGTCATGTGTACACACTGAAAGAGCTGTATATGGCTTGAGAGGCAAAATTTGCCAACCGCTGTTCTATACCACTGGCTAAAGTAATGATAACATCAATTGAATGTGATGTTTCCTACTGACCCAGTTGTAAGGATTTTGGTGTTCTCGACATTGAGTTGTAACCCATACTGAGCCTGTAATCCCTGATCTTTATTAGCAAGGGCTTCAAGTCTTCCTCACTTTCAGCCAACAAGGCTGTGCCATCTGCATACCTCAGGTTGTTACTAACGCTACCTCCAATCCCAATTCTTCTCCATGTTCTTTATATAATCCAGCTCCTCTGATTATTTATTCAGCATACAGATTGAACAAGTATATATGAGAGGATACAACCCTGACACACTCCTTTCCTGATTTTAAACCATATAGTATTCCATTGCTCTATTCACACAACTGCCTATTGATCCGGGTACAAGTTCTGAATGAGCACAATGAAGTCTCCTGGGATTCTCAGTCTTCTCCAGGTTACCCACAATTCATTATACTCACATGCCTTTGCATAGACAATAAAATACAAGTACACATATTTCTGGTATTCTGTTCTCAGCCAAGATCCATTTGGCACCAGCAATGGCCTCTTGTTCCATGTCCTCCTCTGAATCCAGCCTGAACCGGTGGCAGCTTCCGGTTAATGTACCACTGCGTTCACGGCTGGATGGTCTTCAGCAAACGTGTACTTACAGGTGATTTCACTGATGTCGTTTCATGATTTGTGTATTCTGTGGGGTCACCTTTATTCGGAATGACCGCAAAGATGTTTCTACTGCAGTCCGTTGGCCAAGCAGTGGTCTTCTAAATTTCCAGCCATAGACAAATGAGTGCTTCATCGGCTCGTTGAAACATTTCAATTGGTATCCTACCAAGTCAGCAATCAAGAGACCAAGTGACGCATCATTTGGGTAAATCTGCTGCACAAGACCTCTTTAAAGTGTTGAAAAGCAATGATGCCACTGTGAAGACTAGGGTACACCTGACCCAAGCCATGATATTTTCTATTGTTTTTTTTTCTGTTTTGTTATTATTGGAGTGCTTTATTTTTTTGTTATTATTGCTTGTGTCTTGTGGTTGGGTTTTTTGTTTGTTTGTTTTTTGTTTTGGTGTGATATTCTGCATATGAAATCCAGGGTAGGAAACTCTATAAAGTTATGAACTATATATAATTATATAAAATATATATTAAAATCTATAGAGATATAATTACCTAGGGGTATGGCAGGGGAGGTTGGAGGGAAATGGGGAGCTAACAACAATGAGTATGAGAAAGAAGAAAATGTTTGGGAATTAATTGTGAATCGTCTCTATAAGAGCAAAGAGAAAACCTCTCCCTCTTGTCTTTTAAAATATCCACGCTGCTTTCGGCTACTGGATTTAAGAGTAGCACCCTGGCTTTTATCAGCGTCTACCTTGATGCGTCAATATTTACTTCCAGTTAAAGTGTGAGACCGACTTCCTAATCTAGAGTGGCGAGCCTGGACCATGTCCTTCACTGATACCGTCCCTCGGCAGCAGTTTCCTGGGCACATGTCAAGGGTCATGCACTGTGCCAGGTGCCAAGGACACCTCAGCAAGCAACACTGACCAAGAAGCTGCTTTTTGGCTCTGCCAGCATGGGAGTGGGGGATCTGAGAGGAAAGAGGCAGGGGAAGAGTCAAAGAGGCCCAAGGATGGGGAGGAAAGGGAATGTTTTCATATACAGAAATGAGAGAGATGGCCTCTCCACTAAGATGAGCAAATAACCCCAGATGTTATCTGTGAAGAACATACCAGACTGAGGGTCCAGGAAGCATTAAGGCCCTGAGACAGGGGAATACTTGACATATTTGAGGAACCGTGAGGAAGTCATGGAGGCCGCAATGGAAGGAGCAAGTGGGTAGGAAGATGGTTAGAGCTGAAGGCAGAGGTGCTCAAGCATGCTGTGGAACATGCTTCATAGGCATTTCAGTTGCAGCCTGCGGGGGGTGCTGGCTGGAGCGGGATGCACGCGGCCTCAAGGTGTTACCACGGAGCTGGCTTTAGAACACATCTTATAACGTCCACAGGCATGAATGAAATGACTCACTCCTCAGTGTCTGAGAAAAGCCATGTAGCATGTCAGTTGTGAGGCTGGGCTGAGCGTCAGAAAGGACTGGGATACCACCTGGGCTTTGTCAGGTGCTCAGTGTCAGGCCTGTGAACTGTCACACGTCTCATACTCTAACCCAGGGCCAACGATGAGGCTCCCGGAACCTCGGTTTGTTCATCGGTAAAGTGTGTTTGCATATGGTTGTGAGGAGGAAGTGAATTAAAGTGTGCAAGATACTTACAACAGTAGCTAGCACTATAGTTGGTGTTCGATAAAAGTTCACTATTGCTATTATTAAAAGGATCCCAGGTGGGGTGGTAGGTTACAAGTTGGCCTGCTAATGGCGAAGTTGGCAGTTCAAAACCACCAGTTGCTCTGAGGAAACAAGATGAGGCTTTCTCCTCCTATAACAATTTTCAAAAACTCACAGTGGCAGTTCCACTCTGCTCTACAGGGTAGTGGGGAGTCAGCACCCACTTGGCGGCAGTGACTTTTTCCTAGTTTAATTGCTATTATTGGAGTCTGGGTGACAAAAATGGTTATGCACTCAGCTACTAACCCAAAGGTTGCTGATTCAAATCCACCCACAATTACCTTGGGGGGTGGGGGGGTGGCTGGTGATCTACTTCCGGAAGATCACAACCTTGGAAAATCTGAGATCAGTTCAAGCAAATGATATTGCCATTATCATTATTATTTGTGTTGCTGTGTTAGATTCAATAGAGCCGATTCCAACTCATAGCCACTCTACCCAACAGAATGCAACGTTATCTAGCACTTCACCATCCTCACAAATGGGTTACTAATTGTAGTCATGAATTACAGTATCATTAATATCACATGCAAGTAAAATTTTGCTGAGGATCATCCAACCGTGGTTCTGTGGCACATTGACAGAGAGTTGCCAGAGGTTTTGGTCAGGAGAGGGCGTGGAACAAGGGAGATCATTGCTGATGTCTGATGAGTCTTGGATGAAAGCAGTAAATACCACAATGATGCTTACTTGAGTCTTACTGATAGTCAAAGGTATTTGATTATGTGGAACATAAGAAACTTTGAATAGCCTTGAGAAGATTGAGAATCCCAGAACACTTCTTTGTGTTTGTAGAATCTGTATGGCTCTAGAGCAGTGGTTCTGAACCTGTGGGTCACAACCCCATTGGGGGTTGAACAACCCTCTCATAGGGAACACCCGATTCATAATAGCAGCAAAATGACAGTGATGAAGTAGCAACGAAAATAATTTTATGGTTGGGGGGTCACCACCACATGAGGAACTGCATTAAAGAGTCATGGCATTAGGAAGGTTGAGAACCACTGATCTAGAGGGAGTTGTGTGAACAGAGCACAGGAATACCACATACTTTTAAAGGAAGAAAAGTGTGCATCAGGGTTGCATCTTCTCACCATACTTATTCAATCTGTATGCTGAGCAATTCATCAGACAAGCTGGATCATATGAGGAAGAATGCACATCAGGATTAGAGGGAGGCTTACTGACACGCTAAGATATGCAGCTGGCACAACCTTGCTTGCTGAAAGCGAGGAGGACTTGAAACACGTGCTGATCAAAATAAAAGGTTGCAGCCTTCAGTGTGGATTACAAGTCAATGAAAAGAAAACAAAAACCATCACAACTGACCCAGGAGGTACCATCAGGGGAAAAGGAGACAAGACTGAAGTTGTCAATGAGCCACAATCAATGATCATAGGAGTAGAAGTCAAGAGATCTAATGACACACTGTATTCAGTAATTCTGCTGTACACGACCACTTTCAGACATTGAAAAGCAAAGCTATTACTTTGACCCAAGCCATGGTATATGTAATCACCTCATAGGCATATGAAAGTTGGACATTGAATAAGGAAGACCAAAGAAGAACCGAATTGGACTTACGGTGCTGGTGAAGACTATTGAGAGTACCATGGACTGCCAAAAGAACAAGCATTCTGTCTAGGCAAAAGAAGATCCAGAATGCTCCTTAGAAGGAAAGATGGAGAGACTTTCTCTCACGGACTTTGCACATGTTGTCAGGAGAGACCAGTTCCGGGAGAAGGACAGCCTGCTTGGTAAAGAAGAGGGACAGTGAAAGAAAGGAAAATCCTTGAGGAGTCGGACTGAAGCAGGGGCTGAAAGAATGGGCTCAAGCAGAGCAACAATTGTGAGCATGGTGCAGGTCTGGGCCGTTTTCCTTTGTGGAACACAGGATCACTGTAGTAGAACTGACTTGATGGCACCTAACAAGAACAAGCAACAATTTGTGCCTAATGGGTTACACATTGGGCTGCTAACCACAATGTCAGCATTTTGAACCCGAAGGAGAAAGATGAGGCTTTCTGCTCCCCTAAAGATTTATGGGAGCCCTAGTAGCATAGTGTTTATGTGTTGGGCTGCTAACCACCAAGGGCTCCAGTTCAAAACACCCTGCTGTTCCACCGGAGAAATCCAAGACCAACGTCACTGCTATCTGATTCATTTGTACTCATGTTGACCCTATAGGACAGAGTAGAACTGCCCCTGTGGATGTCCAAGACTTAACTCCTTATGAAAGTAGAAAGTCTCATCTTTCTCCCAAGGAGTGGACGGTAGTTAAGAACAGCTAACCTAGTAAGCAGCCTAACGTGTAACCACCATACCACCAGGACTCCTCCACGGGATGAAGCTCTTTCTATGCTTGTAAAAAAGAGTTACAATTTTGGAAACCCACGGGGGAAGTTCCACTCTGTCTTATAGGGTCGCTATGAGTTGGATTCAATTCAGTGGTACTGAGGTTTTTTTAGAAAGATTTATAGCATCAAAAATCCAAAAGAGAAGTTCTGTGTCCTATAAGGTAACTGTGGGCCAGAATTTACTCAATGGCAGTGCAGTTTGAGTGTTCTGTGGGGGTGGGGGTGCAGGGGTACGTTCTATAGCATGACAGATAGATTCACTAAGCCCTTCCCAAGCCAAGCACTCAAAACTACTCAACAGAACCTTCCCCGAAACAGGAACCCGAAATAGTAGTGGTGTCCTTTGGGGGACGACCGGCGGCTGCTCTGACAGCTGAGAAGCTGGCATTGTGAATGGCAAGGGCAGGGTGGAACAGGACGAAGAAGAAAGATCCCCGTTGGCCTAAAGGTACAGGCTGGTACTTCACACCTAAGCAGCTCTTTCATGCTGGCTCTCCGCATCCTGAGAGCAGGCTGTTTTCCCTGCCTGCTCCCCTCCAAGGAGCGAAATAGGACGCATCCAGACGCACACCTGGAGGTGTGGTTTGGACCGAGGTGGAAGGCAAAGGAAGTGGGAGCAACCTGAAAGCTAGGCCCAGGGCAGGCCACACATGGAGCCTGCGTGGTTGTAGGAGATTGTGATTGGATTCAAAGAATAAAGCAGCCCTAAGGCTCAAGGAGGCCAAGTCTTAACGATGAAACGTGCAAGGACTTAGAGTTAGGAAACTAAGAATGAAGAAGTACAGCCAGAATGGTCCTTAGAATCAATGTCCTTTGGACATGCTATCAGAGGGATCAACCAGACCAAACGCCCGGCCAGGGAGGCCATGCCAACTCATTGCGACCTCACAGGACAGGGTAGAATGGCCCCTGTGGGTTTCCAAGACTGTAACTCCTTATGGGAGCAGAGAGCCCCATCTTTCTTCCTCAGGAGGGCTCAGTCCTTTCAAAAAGACAGCATGCTTGGTAAAGTAGAGGGGCAGCAATAAAGAGGATAACCCTCAACGGGTTTGCAACAATGGACTTCTACACACTTGTGTAGCTGGCGCAGGACCAGGCAGGGCTTCCCTCTGTTGAGCAGAGCCGTTGTGAGTTGGAATCAACTCAAGAGCAAATAACAACAGGTTGTCTGACTCCAGAACCTTCTTGCCTCCATCCCACAGTAGGATGGACCACAGCTGCACCACAGACTGACTCATGGAGACCCCATGCATGCCAGGGTCAACTATTTCCAGTGACCAGTGTTTCAGAAGTCAATCACCTTGCATTTCTTCCGAGGCACCTCTAGGGAGGCACAAACCTCCAACCTTCCCTTGAGGGGTTGAGCATGCTCACCATTTACATCACCCATGATGAAGCGGAAGCTGTTTGTCTTTCTTAAGCCTGGCATGCTGCTTTGCAGGGAAGACAACGAGGCACCTGAGCACCTGGGGGGCCAGGTGAGAAGGCAAGGGGAGGAAATCGAGCCTCAAAGTTACTGGGGAGGCCAAGCTTCAAAGGGTTTCTGGCTTGGCTACAAGTTAGGAAAACGCAGAGACAGAGAGGGTAACTTATTCGCGTCGGGGGCCCAGCCTCTTCCTTTCTGGCTGAAACCCATGGAAGCATCATCTCATCTTGCAGAGCTTTTTACAGTTGAAAAGCACATTTCTTGAGCAGGTCTTTATTAAATCCTTGGTATGCAGGGATACTCATGTGCTCTCTCCGAAGCCAGGCCGACAGCTCTGTCTACAGAAGGGCCCTCCCCTGGCCCCAAGCCAACCCTGACTTCTGTTGGTTTCCCTTTCATCTAGTTTAACAAATATCTTGGGCCTCCTGCGATATGCAGGCACGGGGCCAGGTAGCAGGGATTCCAAAGTGCAGAAAATTGAGTCTCCATGCGCAAATATTTCAGCCTTACGTCACTTCTCCCAGCTGCCCCTGCCTCATAACTCCTCGCAACCCCAGACAACCACCCTCTTGTGGCTACAAGAAGGTTTCTGATTAAGCCTCGAGTTCACTGTCAGCAGGGGGGAAAGCAGGCCATTGAAAGTCTGGAGGTACGAATCCACCCAAAGGTGCCTGGGAAAAAAGAGCTGGTGATCTGTTTCCCAAAAGCCCGTCGCTGAAAACCAGGGAGCACAAGTCTACCCGGAGACACAAGGAACTGAGATGGTGAGCAGCTGACTCCACTGCGACTGGCTTTCCATCTGGGCACTGCCACTTCCAAGCTGTGGAACCTCGGGCAGGAAATGCGTTTTCCTAGGACTGGTTCCTCATCTGCAAAGTGGGAAGAACTGCCTGGCCTACCTGACTCAGAGGTCCCTGGGTAGCAACGACGGTTGGTGCTAGACTAGGAACCTCCAGATTGGTGGTGCAAACCCACCCAAGGCAAACCCACCCGAGGCGCTGGTGATCTGCCTTTCAACCCTAAATGACAAGCAAGAACATCCTGTAGAGTCGTTGTACTGTGCAACAAGCCGACCCAGCAGGCTGGGTTTGGTTGGCCTCAACAGAGCTGTGGGGGACCCCCTGAGACTTTGGAAGAAAGTAAACGTTATGTAAGCCTAGCTGTCAAAAGGGTTTAAAGTTCCTGGCATCTCAGGAATAGCATCTGTGTGGAACCTGCAGGCTGATGGGGAGACCCCTCAAAGGCATCAATGTTAGTCTCTCGAAGTCTGTTGGAACCTTCTGGGCATGCCAGCATGTTCATACAAATGGTCTGGCCACAAGTAGGGTACAGAAGACCACCCTGAAGCGAGCACCCAAGTGAGTAGGCCCAAACACCCACATGACTTCCCTCCCACCTCTCCTCAAGTTCCTTGTGTTTACTGGAATCTTCTTTCCGCTTCCTGCCTGGGAAACTCTATTTAAAAAAATGAGCTCTGAAAGGAAAGCCAAAGAGGAACCTCTCGCCACCAACCAGCCTCGGGATTTCACCAGCTTACACTTTTAACCTTAACCAAAATAGAGCTGTGACTCACCATTTGTGTTGGGGGCTGTGGGGCGGGGATGGGGGGATGTTTTCCACCCCATTAATCTCCCCAGAAGATTGCCTTCTGAGTGATTAGCAGTAGGAAGCAAGCTGCAGGGATGCCCCAGTGGTGGTGGTGGGTGGGTGGAGACGGACATAGAGAAGCATTTATTCTGGAAAACTCCATCTACATCGCCCTTCCAATTTCTAGGTCCCTCTTCCAACCAATCACAGCCATCTTATCTGTGCCCAGAGCTTTGGTGCGTTCCTCAGTGTCTCTGCTGATCCACATCAAGTCTGCTCCATGCTTGCCCCTTCGTGCCAAGAAGCCCTGGTGGCGTAGTGGGTGACACATTGGAGGCTACCCGCAAGGTCAGCAATTCAGAACCTCTAGCCATTCCTTGGAGAAAAGATGAGGCTTTCCATTCCCATAAAGACTTACAGCCTCCATCAAAGACCCAGACCAAAAAATCATATCGATGTGAATGAATGGGAGGGCAGAGTGGAGACTCAAAGCCCATCTGTACACAATTGGACATCCCCTCACAGAAGGGTCACAAGGAAGAGTCGAACCAGTCAGGGTGCAGTATAGCTCCCTTGAAACATACAACTTTCCTCTAGTTCTTTAATTTTCCTCCCCATCACTATCATGACCTCAAGTCTACCTTACAAATCCTGCTAAAGCAGAGCATGTATACCACTACAGATAAGAGCTCACAACACAGGGAATCCAGGGCAGTAAACTCCTCAGGACCAATAATGAGAGTAGTGATACCAGGAGGGGCAGGGGAAGGTGGGGCAGAAAAGGGGAACCGATCACAATGATCAACATATAACCGCCTCTCAGGGAGATGGACAACAGAAAAGTGAGTGAAGGGAGACAGTGGTCGGTGTAATACATGAAAAAATAACAATTTATAAATTATCAAGGGTTCATACAGAAGGGAAGGTGGGAGGAGGAGATGAGCTGATACCAAGGGCTCAAGTAGAAAGGAAATGTTGAATGATGATGGCAACATATGTACAAAGGTGCTTCACACATTGGATGCAGGTATGGATTGTGATAAGAGCTGCAAGAGCCCCAATAAAATGTTTTGTTCTGTTTTTTAAATAAAAAGAGTTACAGCCTTTGAAGCCAAAAGGATCAGCTCTTCTTTGTCCTATATAATTGCTATGAGTACCTTAAAAAAAGTTTTTTATGTATTTCACATATCATATAATTCAATAGTTCAATCATATTAATAAGAGTTGTACAACCATCTCCACAGTTTTAGAACACTTTTCTTGTGCTCAGTGTCATCAGCTCACCACCTCTCCTCAACCTTTCCCTACATAACCCTCAAGAAACCATCAATGCAGTCACTGTCTCTACAGCTCTACCCATCCTGGGTTTTGTATACAGAGAAACATAGAAAACAAAGCAAAACCATTACCCTCTGCATGATAGCAAGGGTATTTACATCCCTGGTCTGTGGTTAGAGGGAATTCACTGGAGGCTTGATCCATGTATGGTCCCTGCAAATGGATTTTGGGTGCCCACTGTCATCCATAGCCTTCCAAAACCTGACTGATCACAATTTAAGCTCTGATACCATTCCCTCCTTTGGGTTTGAATTTTGTCATTCATAATCCTTGGATCACACAGACTGGAGGGCTTCTTCCACGTGGGCCCAGTTGACATCTCACTCAGATAGCTGCTTGTTTGAAGATAAACCTTTAAGAATCCGGATACTATTCTTTCAATAGCCAGGCACTATCTAGGTTCTTCACCACAGATTAAGCTAGCATCCATATCTTCATGAAGGTGAGCATCAAGCAGGACCATGTCATAAGAACCAATTTTACTCAGATTGGGGCTAGAATTAAGTGTGCTCCCAAAATCCATTCATATCCTAAGCCCATCATGTCTTTGCTATGTGATCCTAAAAGCATCTCCCCAAGTGTTAGTTTCCCGGCCTCTCATGTGGGATAATAACAGTGGTAAAAGCTTATTTTAACTAAGCTGCTGCTATTTGCCACATATTCATACCTCTCAATCTTAAAGGAGACCTCCGAGGGGCAGTTACTACTCTCTTCATTTTACAGGAGGGGGGTGAATCATATAGAGCTGAGATAGCTTCTGCCAGAAAGCGTAGAAAGGGATGAGCCAGGATTAAAATTTGGGCAGTCTGGCTCCAGAGTTCATGGATTTTAACTGATACATTATCTGTTCCTGTAAAGATTACAGCCTAGGAAATCCTATGAGGCACGTCTATAGTGCAGTCACAGTAGAAGCGACTTGGCTTCCTAACCAACTCCTAGAGTTCTTAAAGGCTGATAGTGACTGAGGTAGTTAGTTTATTGTACCAACCTGGTCAATAAACATATGTGGGATTTAAGACTCCAGACGCTATACTTTTTGATAGCCGGGCACCATCAGCTTTCTTCGCCACATTTGCTTATGCACCCA
>NW_022103898.1:21015936-21017266 GCF_000313985.2 Echinops telfairi
TGGTGTCAGACATATGGGTTAATGTTGGACTTGTGGGCTTGGGCAGCACTGGGTTGGGATGTTTTCTTGATGTGCACTTACCCTTTATATAAAGCTCTGTCTTATACATATGAGTTTCTGTGGATTTGTTTCTCTAGTGTACCCTGACTAACACAGTAATGAACTGGAATATTAAGATCACTTAGTAAGTATTGTTATATCATAGTGAGAAAGTATATGCTAAAATAACATATAATGCCCGATAGAAAATAGACTTTCAAATTTTGTTAGTTTCTTTTCCTGCTCTCATCTTCCAAAAGCAATTCTCTCCTAGTCAAGTTCTTCCCAAAGGGTAGTAAAGAGCACGCTGTTTGAAAGTTACTCTTAAGAGAGTTACAGTGCTCAATACAATTACCCTGTGAATAAAGACTTGTGAGTAATGTGAATTATTGAGGCAGAGTCTGCCATGCCCTTTTTAAGCTTTTCATTGTAAATTGTGTGAAGGCTCACTGAGCAGATCATCATTTTATATTCTTTTCAAACTTATTCATTGCAATCTCTTCAGTGACAAGAAACAGGAAAGAGGTAAACACTGCCCCTTTGATCAAAAATCATTGAGTATCCTAAGCTCTGTGCCCCTCACTCACTACTGTGATTGTTTCCCTTATAAACCAGCCTATCATTGACTGAAAATTGTGCCACGGGGCTAAGTTCAGTTCTAGACTCGGTTCTCAGTCATGGGCACAAGGACGGCCCATGACTGAGTTTTTATAACAGTTTCTAAGAAGCCATGGTTCATGGAAAGTAATCAAGGTCGTTAGATTCCATGATGGGATTCCAATCAGATTCTTAGCCTTCACTTCTCATCGAGGAAAAAGATGAGGCTGACCTAATTGAGAGATTGAGAGAAGAAACTGATCTCACTATCAGCCTTTTCTGATTCACTCTTGTCCAAGCATCTTATAGGTAGAATACATTCTGGCCCTCTTGTATCTGGGGGAATCTAGTGTCTGCTGTTAACATGTCCAGCGTACATGAGAATAGCAACCATCCTTGCTATCACTGCTTCTAAGAGCATTGTTGTTGTATTTCTTCCAAAGGCAGTTTGTTTGTTCTTTTGTCAGTCCATGGTACTTTCAATATTCTCCACCAGCACCACAATTCAAATACATTGATTCTTCTTCAGTCTTCTTTAGTCAATGCCCAGTGTCCAATCTCACATGCTTATGAGGTCAAGTGCACCCTAGTCCTCAAAGTAACCCCCTAGCTTTCCAATACTCTAAAGAGGTCTTGTGCAGCAGATTTACCCAACACAATGTAGCTTTTGATCTCTTGACTGCTGCTTCCATTT
>NW_022103898.1:21017376-21018411 GCF_000313985.2 Echinops telfairi
GTAAATTCTTTAAGTCCTCCTCACTTTCAGCAAGCAAGGCTGTGTTATCTGCACATTGCAGGTGTTAATAAGTCTTCCTCTAATCTTTATATCAAGTTCTCCTTCATATCATCCATCTTTTCTGATTATTTGTTCAGCATACAAATAGAAAAGGTATGGTGAGAGGAAATCACCCTGACACACACCTTTCCTGATTTTAAACCATCCAGTATCACTTAGTTCTGTTTGAACAACTGCCTCTTGATCCATGTATTTGAGCACAATAATGTGTTCTGGAATTTCCATTTTTATGGAAAGGCGAGTTATAGTTTGTTACGATCCACTCAGTCAAATACCTTTGCAGGGTCCATAAAACACTAGTAAAAATCTTTTGGGTCTTCTCTGCTTGCTTCCAAGATCCATCTGACATCAGCAATGATACCCCTTGTTTCCCATCCTCTTCTGAATCTGGCCTGAACCTCCAGCAGCTCCCTGTCGATGTCCTGCTGCAATCATTGTTGAATGATCTCCAGTAAAATTGTACTTGCATTTGATATTAATTAAATTGATCTATGATTTGTACATTCTGTTGGGTAATCTTTCTTTGAAATGGGTACAAATATGGATCTCATAGACTCAGTTCGCCAAGTAGCTATCTTTCAAATTCCCTGGCATGGACTAGCATGTGCTTCCAGCACTTCAGCTTTTTGCAACATTTCAATTGATATCCCATCAATTCCTGGAGTCTTGTATTCGGCAGTGTAGCTTTGACTTCTTTCAGTACTATGTGTTCTTGGTCTTGATCTTTTTGGTACAGTGACTGTGTATTCTTTCCATCTTTGTTTGATGCTTCCTGCATTGTTCAATATTTTTTTCACATATACAATCTTTCAATATTTTATTTTGAGGCTTGAATTTTTTTCAGTTTAAGATAAGCTGAGTATGTTCTTTTTTTGGTTTTCTAACGTTAGGTCTTTGCACGTTTTATTATCATATTTGACTTTGTCTTCTCAAGCTGACCTTCGAAATACTCCTTTCAGTTCTTTTACTTTATCA
>NW_022103898.1:21018854-21026502 GCF_000313985.2 Echinops telfairi
GTGAAACCATACTCTTGGGGGATGACTTCAGGGAAGTAGTGGATGTTGACCCCAGGGTGGAAGTTGGCCCAATAGGTGGATTGTTATAACTTCTAAATAACATCAGCGCACTTATTTGAGAAACTGTGAAAATGCCGAGTTTAGTCTATTCACCTCCACAAATTAAAAATGGAAACCACTGGGATAGGAATTAGGCTGACTAGAGTTATAACGCCAACAACCCTCTTGTCAGGTCAAAGGTACTTGGGGATGATCACGGCCAATTCTCGTCAATGTATTATTATGTCCTTTTCTTCCTGATGGATAGTTTGCTCTAAGATGGGAAAAACCAACTCCCTTCTTGTATATCAGCTCATGGAAGATGAGTTTGGTGAAAAAGTTCACTACCTGTTGACTCTAAAACCAGGGTGAGGTTATAGAAATTGGAACAACCACCATGAGGGTCAAAGAGTTAAGTGCTCTTTGGGAGGATGTCAGGGAGAAATAATCAAGAGAATGCAACTTGAAATAAGAGTTTGGGTTATAAAAAGCCAGATAACAACTTTGCATTCTTGTGTCTTTTTGCCTTTGAGAATTGGTCTCTTAAGGGGTTCTGACCAGAGTTATGATGATATTAAGATGACACTATATCCGTGGAACCCAAGAATGCCAGCGTTCTACCTTGGGGTTCCCCTTCCCCAGGATGTTCCTAAGGTGAAGAATTGTAAGAAGGAATAGAGTGAGCTTGAGAGTTAGGAATCTGAGATTCAAATCCTTGATCTCCCACTCACCAATAAGAAGAGCTCGGGTAATTTGTTTTCACTTGGACCCTCTCATGGGTTATTATAAGATTGTCACTCATTGCTGTTAAGGGGCTTTCAGCTTCGCATGAGGTCATGTGTATAGAGTAGGACTGCTCCGAGGCATTTTCAAGACTGTGACTTCCCAGGAGTAGCCCTCCAAGCCTGTCTTACAAGAACGCTCTACGCAGGCTAAACTGCCCATCTCTTAGCTATTTATTGAGAGATTCACGATTCATGTCACCCAGGGACCCCAGGAGAGGAGTTATGCCTTGGGCTGCTAACTGCAAGGTCAGTGATTAGACACCAGCGGGTTTCTGCCCCTGTGCAGTTACAGGCTTAGCAACCCACAGGGACAGTTCTACTCTGTCCTATAGGGTGGCTAGGACTTGGAATCCACTTAATGGCAATGAGTTTGAAGGACTCCATTAGGTACAATTCTGAAAATTACATGAATGATTCAGGCAGAACAGTCTTTTGTTTTGTTTTGTTGGCATATAGTATGGACTCCATAAATGCAAATTATCAATCCTAAAGATGTGATACGCATAGGGAATAAAGTCAAATGTAAACACAGTTTTACTTCATTTTCATTAGGGCCAATTCCTGCTATGTCCAGTGTAGAACTCTGGGATAACTAAGGACCGCTGGTAAAGTAGCCTACTGCCTACAACACTCCCTACCTCCCAGGTGCAAATCTTGGGATAGCATTACCTTCTGACTAATCCGGGAGACCTGGAGCCACTGAAGCAGCATTTCCATGATGATTGTTAGAAAAGCTGAAAAGGGAACAAAAGACCAGGGCAAACTGATCATGCACGGGGTGGAGGGGGGGTGGGGGGTGGGCTTGGCTCAGCTTAGTGATGCCCCATCACCATGACAGCTAGAAGCAGAAAAGGAGATGAGAAATACAACTCCATGACATTTTAAAT
Organism: Echinops telfairi; assembly: GCF_000313985.2. Taxonomy (NCBI): domain Eukaryota; kingdom Metazoa; phylum Chordata; class Mammalia; order Afrosoricida; family Tenrecidae; genus Echinops; species Echinops telfairi. The sequence continues at coordinate 21,020,566 of NW_022103898.1, forward strand.
ATATAATGGCCATGTTCTTCTTGGGTGCTGTCAAATCAATTCGGACACACAGTGATTCCATGTGACAGACTGGCCCTATTCTGTAGGTCTCCCAGGCTATAAACATCATGCATCACTGTGCCAGCAATAATTGGTCAATGTCCAATCATTTCATGAGGTAGCATTGGTCTAGAACTGACGATATTGAAGGAAGAAGTCCAAGCTACACTGAGTCAGATTTGAGTGGAAGAGATGCCTCCCGGCAGGGGCAGAGACAGTCCCGGTCCAGGCCCAGGCTCCCTGGTCCCCACTGTGACTCCTCCATTGAGGTCTACACATAACCAAGAGCTCACCTGCATCTCTCATTCATCCTTTGAATGCAGGATAGGAGTTCTCTCTTAGTTTCTTTGTAGGGTTTTTGGAAGAGCAAATGAACTGAAATGTGAAAAACATTTTAAACTTGGATAACCCAAGGCATTACTTATTCCTCTGAACTCCCAGTACCCACCCGGCTCCACTTCCTTTATTTTCCCTGTAACTGGCTCTCCACAGAGATCAATTTCACCAGATAATTTCAGACTTCATTTTATTCAATTAGTGAATTTAGTCACCAGATGCTGCCTATAACTAATGGGAAAGTACCCCACCTGCTGAGGCAAAATCTGAGAGGGGTGGGTGGTGCGTAGAATAAACCATCTTCTCGGATTGACATCGCGCAATGATCACTGCATGCGAATTCTACAAACCTCCCTCTGGAGTTTCAAGCCTGGGTTTCCAGTTGTCCATTAAGCATATCCACTTAGATCTGATTATGCCCAACCCTAAAAGAACTTCTACCTGTGCCCAAATTTCAGTGTTTCCCAAACTATGTGTTACCACCCCCTGGGGCAGGCTCCAGTGAATGTTGGGGGGTGGGCAAAAGCAGATACCTACACTTTATCTCGGGTTATGGACTATAGTGCAAAAGTTTTTCACTACCAAGGGTTCTGAGAAAGTCCCCCTCTGTCTCCCTGGAAAAGCAGGCTGATGGCCACATAAATTTGGGGACCCACATTGCGAATGTGAACTTCTTGTTTTCTATCCGGAATGACTTGACTTCCTCTTCCTGACTTCCTCATTCCTGTGAGTGCCTGCAGCATCCTCCCAGCTCCTCCAATTGAAGAATCCAAAGTCAACTTGGACCCCTCCCCCTCCAAGCAAATGCTAAACCATCTAGTTTCCACCTGGAGAGAATTTCCCTCTTACATACTCTTGTGTCTCCATCCTGACCACCATTACCTCATCTTAGCCACCAAACATCATCTACGTTACTCTGCTGTGTGGCTGTGCAGTCCTGAAAATGTTTATATATATAAAAACATATATATATGATATATATATATGATCCAGATGGGCTGTCCAGAGCTGAGGCATCCTTAGAAAAGTGAGTATCACAGTAAGACACTATTAGTGTTCATGTCTAGGTGCTTGCTTATTGACAAGTCCTAGGAGAGGATTTAGGAAGCCTTTCCCCAAAGGACACTACTTTGGAACACTCTTAGGAAAGCTAAAATTGAGTTAACGTGCCTCCTAAGAACCTTGAGATACACCATGGCTCTGGTTGTTTTCTTCACCAACCTGGTATCTTTCCTGAAAATAGAACAAAGTGGCATCACAAACAAAATTGGGTTTGTATCTAATGACAAGCCCCTTCAGAGGCAGAACATGAAGCTATGGAAGGATCTAGAAACTCTGAACCATGGTGCCCTGGCCTGCCTCCCATTGGACTTCTGGTAGTATAAGATGCATAAATCGATTATTTTAAGGCAACACTGACTAACTTTACTGTTGTTGGTGGCTAAAGGCATGCTTGACTGAGAGAGAAAAGATCGAACTGGAGCTAAGGCCCAAACCTGTCAGACGTTGCTATACTCAGGACACCGATTCTTTCAGTCACTACTCAATGCTGGGGCTTATTTGAGGCAATAGCTTAGCAGATGAAGAAGAGATGAGGTGTTCTGACTTGGTCAGAGAAGCAGAGCAGAAAACTTGCAGCCCTTACTTCCAGGTTTCTAATTCAGAAACCTACACTAGGAGACAGCGTCCAAAGCCAGCTAATTCTGACATGGATGCAATTTTAAGCACTCCCTAGTGGCACCAACAGTTTGTATTTGACTGCTGTTATGGACTGTGGTGGTTAGATCTTATGCCAATGTGATAATATCCATATGAAGTTATGAGTGTCATTTGGGTGGGAACCTGGTGACACATCTTTGGAGTGTAGCTGTGATCGTTTTTTTGATGTCAACATCGCTCCTATAGGAACATGGGGGCAGAGTTTAACCTGTCAATCAGATCACAGCTTGATTAGCAGGTGACCGAGATAAATGGCTTGCCGGAGGCCAGCCCCTCTCCCTTTCTGCTTTCAACTTCCTGTTGACAAGCCATGTGGAGCCACGCTGATGCCTGTGAGAGCCCTGGAGATGCTTCCACCACCACTGGATCCACAAGACTTTCCCCCCACTGGTCTGTGATCTTTCTGCATTTTGCATCATTGCATGTGCTGAATGAGTCTGAAGAGGGATTTATGAACTAGTATTGAACTTATGGGCTAATATTGGACGTAGGGACTTGATCTTTACTGGGCTGGAATGTTTTCTTAATATGCAATTACTCTTTAATGTAAAACTCTTTCTTCTACATGTATGAGTGTGTTTGGATTAGTTTCTCTCTACCCTGCTTCCTCGAAAATAAGACAGTGTGTTATATTAATTTTTGCTCCCACAGGTGCGCTAGGTCTTATTTTCAGTGGCTTTTTAATAAGAGAGGCAATGAGACATCTCTCTCTGGCCCTTCACCCTTCATGCTGGCTGGGGTTCTGCATCTGCCTACAAAAGCGGCCCCATTGGGAACCAACCTGGGAACCGATGGCACTCTGCCATGTTCCCACAGACCTTGGGTGAACTTGACTTGGCACCCACTTGAGTTCTCTGCTTCCTGCTTCTGCTTCATCAGCCAGCAGACTGCAGCTTCATCAATCTGCAGTCTGATCAGGGCTCTGACTAGCAGAAGGCCCAGGGATTTGAGTCTGACTGGGTTGGACCATCTTCTTGATGGACAGTTCTTTCTTATACCTTCTTGATATGAAATTGCTTCTTGATATAACGTTCTTTCTTTTACATCCATGAGTACCACTCATGTTTGTTTCTCTAGACAACCCTGACTCAAGCCATAGTGGTTTCCATGGCCTCATATGTATGTGAAAGTTGAACATTGAATAAGGAAGACATTGAAAAAGAATCAATGCATTTTCCTTGTGGTGCTGGGGGAAGTACCAGGAACTGTTAAAAGGACAAACCTATCTTTGGAAGAAATATGGCTAGAATGCAAGGATGGCATGACTTTGTCTTACTCTGGACATCTTGTCAGGAGAGCCAAGTCCCTTGAGAAGGGCATCATGCTGGGCAAAATAGAGGAGCAGTGGGAAAAAAAGAGGATTTGATGCAGTGGTTGCAAGAACAAGCTCAAGTGTGGGAATGCTTGTGAGGATGGCGCAGCACTGGGCATCAATGGCACCTAACAATAATAGACAACCATGGGTTGAATTCTGCCCCCTTCCCCGTGAAAGACACCCCAAAATATGAATCATAGATCCTAGCTTCTATCCTTGTGACTATGATTCCTTTGGGGAATGGATTTTCATCGTTATGCAAATGAGATGAGAGCAATAGAAAAGAAATGAAAAAAGAAGCAAGGAAGGCTAGAAGAGGTGTGAGTGATGTCAAACTATCTGAAGACCATTCAAGAATAGAAGTTCAAAAGAGACCTTCCTCCAGAGATGAGAGGGAAAGCCTTCCCTTAGAGCCAGCACCCTGAGTTCAGACTTCTAGCCCCTTACATGGTGAGAAGTAAATTTCTGTTGGGCTAAATCCACCCACTTGTGGGATTTCTGCTATACCAGTACTAGGTATCCCAGACAGCTATGAACTGCAATGTTGGCCATTTGAAACCACCCAGGGAGTTGTGGAAGAAAGGCCTGGCAAAATATTTGTAAGATTACAGCCATTGAAAGCCCAATGGAGTTCCATCCACTCTGAAACATGTCCGTTCTCCTCGAGTCAGATTTCCACTCAACACCAACATGTAGGGGCTGTTTCAGCTAGGTCTCCAGAGTGGTGTGGATAGGGGGTGGGGTGGGGTGGGGTGGGGTGGGGGAATGTTGGAAGCCAAGCACTTACTTGATTTTCAAAACTTACCTGAGGCTATTCTTTTCCTTGGACCGCTCCCCAACCTTCCGAACCTCCACCTCCACTCCCGGAAATCTTATGGAACTAGGACCTCGGTAATTAGAGGCATGGCCTCCATCACCATTTGATCCAGATGGGCCTTCCCCTCTGGGTGACAGGAAGGAATCCTTCAGGCTGCGTGTCCTAGGCAACCAGCAGCCCTCCTCTAATTTGATCTGGGTTTGTATCCTGAGGCCTCACACCAAACTCAAAACATGGACAAAAATAAAAACATAAGGTGGGCTGTTGCCTACTAATGAGAACCTTGCTTCCAGAGCAGGTCCAGGGGTCAGCAGGAAAGAAAATAGCTTAGCAGAGAAGTGGGTGGGGGCCATTGCGGGGAGATAGCTGACTCACAGCGAAGGAATGCACCATCAGCTTTATCGGGTTTGACGTGGCATCCGTCCTTCTGCGGCTGGGGCCTGCTTACATTTGTCACATCTCTTTTCCTTCCAAACAAAAGACGCTTGACAGTCTGAATGGATCATTTGTACAATGCCAGGGTTCTTCCCCCAGCCGTGCAGACCCATGTTGTGGGGAGAGGGCAAGTGGAGGACAGCAGCTATACTTTAGAGGCAAAGAGAGCCCTGAACATAGGTCCCATGCAAAAATAACAGATTTGGGAGCGATTATCTCTCTCTTGCAAATTCAATTAGAGACTCCATCACCCAACGGGCAAGGCCCGTGTGCTCCAGATTCCAGGGTTTCCGCAACGAGGTTCCACAGGGAGCTGCAAGAAATTGGCGTGATGCTGCCTTTTTATTTTTGTATGTCGAGTCTGGGCTTTAGCTCCTTTGGTCCACGCCAACTGTGTCTTTCACCTTTTCTCTTTATTTACCTCTACTTATTTGTTTGTTTTTCCAAACCATTTTATTAGGCGCGAATCGAGACATCATGCCATTCCATAGTTCAATCATACAAACAGTGTTGGACAATGGCCACCACAATCCGTTTCTAACCCCTTTCTTCCACCTTGAACTCCTGGATATCAGCTCCCCTTTGCAGCTCCTCCCCCCTCGCTCCACCCACACTCCCACCTTCCCACCATCCCCCTCAGGATCTCTTATTCTAGTTGTTGTCGCTGTCGATGCACTTATCCTGGGTGTCCTGTACCAAAACAGCAAAGAAAACCACAAAGCAAAAAGTCAAGCAAGCTACCAACAATGACAACATACAAGAGAAATAAAATCCAATATGAAAAAAATAAAACCACAACAAATACTAAAAACCGGTTCAAGCCCAACGTGGATCAGAAGGGGGATCGAGTGACAAGATGGTAACCATTCAAGTCAGGTTTCCCATTTTAATCTACTACTGTCATCTCTCCAGTACTGTCTGATTACCAGGCTGGTCAATGTTTTCACTGTGTAGCAAGCATGATAGTCTTAGCACTTACTTGTCCGTGATGTTATGATGTGTCCCTTGCTGGGCCTGCAGTCACCCTACGGAACTCTCGGGCACTTTTCACTGGACTGAGACAGCCTCTTCTGGGCTCCAGGTGTGTCCTGAAACCGAGAAGGGGTCTGGGTGCAAGTACGTGCCTATGTCTGCAAGAGTGATCGTCACTGAAGGACAACCTTACCTTTTGGTATTCGAGTTTTGTGGACGCCATTACAAGATGGTGCCGGACCGCGCCCGCATCGTCAGAGCTAAGCTGTAAACAAGCTTGTTGCGCATGCGCTGCCAGCCGCTC
>NW_022103898.1:21029865-21045138 GCF_000313985.2 Echinops telfairi
ATGGTGACTAAAGGGTGTTTTTTCATGTCCTCTATGCTCTAACTACGAAAATATTTGATTTACAAATAAGGAATCCTACTTGGCGGAATTTCATTTATCACGGTAGGGTCTAGAACCGATTAAGCGTGATAAACGAGGTTCACTGTAGATGGTTGCGAGTTAGAATCAACGCAACGGCAGTGATTTTGATTTTTCATTGATGGGGCGGCGGGGAGGCAGCTCAGGTTGTTCTAAATAGAAATAAGTCATGACCAAGAAAACTCTCAGGCTTTGAAGGGCTGATACTATGGGACAAACAGGATAAGACAGGAGTCTCCACAAGGCCTCCAAGGAATATTGGAACAGAAAGAAAAGAGAAATAGATTTTATAAAACCCTAAGGTTGAGTGCAGTTTGATGTGTAAATGCATGTGGACATTTTTCTTGGTAATGACTCTTAAATTTGCATGAGATTCACCAGGGGATCTAGGGTTCAGTAAAATATTTAGAGCATGTAGGCTTTTGGCATTATCTTGGACACTTGGCTAGAAGATTGAATCTGCCTTTCGTACTATTTGAACCTGTTTCCTTGCTTGTTAAATAGAGCATGATAACATAGAATAAGTTTAAGGAGTACATAAATAATGCACGAAATGAAGAATGCAGCATGGGAGAAAAACAAAGCTTTCTATTCCCTTAAAGACCTATATTCTTGGAAGCCCCACAAAGGCGTTGTATTTTGCCTTATAGGATCACTATGAGTCAGAATTGACTCAGTGGCTATGAGAAATGTAATAATAATGAAGTAAATCAAATAGCAGCGCGTGGCCATGATATCCCATCAACACACGTGAGCTATAATGAAGAAGAAGAGCCAGAAAAGAAGACATTGTCATAGGGCACTTCTTAGCAAGCACCACACTTCAGTGAGCCCCCAGGTCCTCTATGACTTGAAGGAAAAAGTGGCCATCAAAGAACCAAGCAGATTCAGACAGTCAGAATGGTAAGTGTTATGGTTAGGGTTAGAGAGGGGAAATGACTAATGTTAAATATAGGAACAGGGATGAGTGATGATTCTATGATAGAATTCTCTCTCCACAGGGGAGAGGCCTGGGTTCAATCCCCTACCAATACACAGCATGTATAGCCAGTGGGAGCCTAAGTGTTGCTATGATGCTAAGCAGGTTGGAATGAAGCGTCCAGGCAGGGACTGGACTAGAAAGAAAAGTCCTGATGATCTACCTAGAAAAATCGGTAAATGCAGATCCCAAGGATCACAATGATCTAACCTACAATCAATCATAGGGATATTACAGGAGCAATTAGTGTGCGTGAAGCAGGAGTTGACATGAGGCAGGAATTTACTTGATGACAGTTATCAATAGTAAGGCTTTGTCTTGAGGTTAGAGATTCCTTACAGTAATATTACAGCACAGAGAATCAGAAAGGCCCAGTATGTGTTCAATCAATAATAGATGCTCAATAAATACTTGCCCAAAGCCCAAGCTAAAGAAAGTCCTCCAAGAAATTTTAAAAGGGGGGTGGGGAAGCCCCTCTACAGCAAGAGTCCTTCAAATACCACCGTTCTTGCATTATTGTCATTCTATTCTCCTCTTTAGGGCAATAATTTTTATTTCTCTTGATAATACTGTGGCATGCCATCAAATTGATTCTGACTCATAGTGACCCAATATGTCAGAGTAGCCCTCTCACCTCGGATGTTCTAGGCCTGTAAGCCTTATGGTAGCAGATTCCCAGGTCTTTTCTAATACTGGTGGGTTCAAAACACCCACCTTTGGGGGTTAGCACATGAGTGTTTAATCATGTCTTACCAGGGGCTATTTCCCCCAAACCAACCATGTGGTATGTTCACCCAGAAGGAAGGAAGAGAGGAAAACAACATACCTTCTCTTCTAGATTTGCTGCTTCTCTTTCTAAAAACCACTTTCGAAATGCAAGGTGATGTCATTGGAGGAATAAAGCGATGTTAACCTTTCAAATACCTCTAAATGTGCCATCTTGGATGTCTTTAAACCTCTCTGTCACGTTTTCTTCAGGTGTACATTTGCTGTAAATTTCCAATAGCAAATAATGCATATACCATTATTGATGATTTTCATTCATTCTTTTTTTTTCATTCTTAAATGTCTGAGTATCCTTTTTGCTTTATTTATGAGGAGTCTTTTCCATCAGACTGAAGAATTCTATTGAGCACCATTTTTTAATGCTCAGCTAGAATTTATTTGTCATATATACATATACATCAGTCTAACGGTGGGCTCATAAGGCTATAATAGAGTTCAGAAATCCCAATCAGAATGAGACTGACTGAATGCAACCACTTTCAGCATCCAGCACATGCATCTCATTCTCTTGGGTTTATAAAAGCATTGCCCTGCAAGGCATTTAATGTTACAGTACATGTATAACATAGAATACATATGTCTTTTTTATCGTTTTTATTTATTTATTTTTATTGAGAAATTCTTGTAGGGCAGGCTTGGTGACCATGAATGTATTCGTTTATTGGAAAATTTATTTTTTCTTTCTATAATTTTTTCTAGGTATTAGAATCCTGCATTGGCAGATTTTCTCTTACTCTTAACACTTCAAACATGTTTCATGGTCTTCTGGCTTTCATAGTTTCTGATCAGAAGTGATCCTGCCTGGTCCTACGCCATCTGTGGTAGTTATGTAATCCTTTGTCAATTTGAGGATTACGAGTGTAGGGGTGGAGTCTAGCCTGTCAATCCTGAGATAGCCAATAAGACCTCTGTGTGGGCATGGCCTTCTACTGAGTATTCTGGGAAATCTGGTATTTCCTCCTTGGAGGCGGGAGACATCTCTCTCTCTGCTCACACCCTGGGAGACATTGCAGCTGAAAAGACACAGAAGGAACTGTGCTAGTACCCTGAGCTGAAGAAGCCACATGGACCTACCCTGATGCAGCCAGAACCATGGACCTGGAGAAGCCACGTAGAGACCCCTGCCAGTGCTGAGATGCTCGCAATGCCACTGGATCCAAAGACTTTCTACCCACTGGCCTGTGATCCTCCTGCATTCAGCATCATTGCATGTATTTTGTGAGTCTGAAGAGGACTTTATAGATTGGCATCAGACTTAGGGGCTAATATTGGACGTATGGACTTGATCTGGACTGGGCTGGGATGTTTTCTCAATATTCAATTGCTATTGTATACAAACATCTTTCTTATACACATATGAGTTTCTATGGATTTGTTTCTCTAGTCTACCTGGACTAACACACCATCCTACAACTGTTGGTCTGTTTGAGCCCATTGTTTCAGCCATTGTGCCAATCAATCCATTTTGTCAAGGGAAGGTCTTCTTTGTCACAGATACTGGATGGTGGAGTCGAAATGTGAAGCCTATTGTTAGACTCTACACTCTCTGCTCACACATCTATCTCCATACTAAGGCTGGTCAGCCCCACATTATGTTGCTGAAATTATTGTTGCAATTTCTTTACACCTATCATTTTTCAATCAGAAAGCTTAAGCCATTCGCTTCATCAGCCTACTTCCCTTTGAAACAAGACCCAGCTTTAAAGTGTTTAATTTGCATTGAATAACTTTTACATTCATTTGCCTATATCTCCTTTCTATGTGTACATACTAGGTTCTATAGAAGAGGCGTGGCATAAGAGAAATTTTAGTCTAATGGAACTTTACTATAAAAAACAACAGAGAAATCTTCAAATGTCATATTGAAATGAATGTTTTCAGTTACCAAGAGGAAATACAAGTTTACGGAGCAATATTAATATGCATCTGAATATACGAAATAAGCATTAATTTATACATAAGAATTTTCTAAATACATCATGAAGCAAATGACTCCCACTTCTAGAATCTTACAAAGACAGAGAAACAGAAGTAAATATGGAGTAGATTACATATTCATGGAGTGATATATTTCTAAATCTTTGAACATTCCAAACGCATTGTCCTGTTTGATTTTACAATGTTTTTATGAGGAGTGCGTGTTATCTAGTATTAGTAAAAGTACTTTTTAAAATGAAAGACATTAATATTCCAGGAAGCTATTATTAATAAGTGGAAGAGTTAAGATCTGGAGCCAGATCTTCTAAATCTAAATACCACTTCCTTAGGGCAAACGAGGCTATTTACTGCAGTTGTAGAAATAAATAAGGTAAAGTATTTACTGTATCTAAGACTGGAGGGGATTATTTGACTATCAGATATCCAACCTAAGGTGAGATGAAATTGATTATGTGTGCATGTATGCTCTTGACACATATATATGTGTGTATTTGTGTGTGCATATTCATACACACATCTGTAAAGCCACCAGTGGGAAGCCTTTAAGACAAGCACCAAAGAGCAGACATGAGAAATTGTTCCTGCTGACTGTTGCCTGTCAATCAACTCAACAGGGTTGTAATGAGTCTAGCCCTCAAACCAGGGCATCCAACTGGTTGAAAATGGTTTAATCATGGCCTCCTGAATAGAGTGCTTGAGACTACAGAAAGAGAACAACTGGAAAACCTACCAAAGAAGTGATACTGGGTTGGACATTGTTGTTGCTGGTTCCATCGCAATCCTGTGGACAGTAGAAGAAAATGCTGCCCCGTCCTGCATCCTCACAGCCAAGGCTATGTTTGAGTCCTTTTGGAATCCATTACATCAATATCTTTCTTTGAGACTCCTTCTACTTTAGGAGCATGATATTTTTTTCCAGGACTGATCCTTCCTGGGGAAATGTTCAATCTACATGAATTGAAATCTCACCAGGGGACAGTGGTGATGTGAATCTTCCAAGGCAAATGTGTCAGTTCTGCGGGCATACAATGGTATAGTCCGTATTCTTCACCAGCACTGTAATTCAAATATGCAAGCTGTTTAGTCTGGTTTATTCATGGTCCATCTTTTGCTTGCATATGAAGTGATTGAGAAGACTATGGTTTGGGTCAAATCCATCTTGGCCCTACAAGTGGCATCCTTGTCTTTTGCTATACAATTGACCAATGTATTGCATCATTTGATTTCTTGACTATTGCTTCCAAAGCCACTGATTATGGATCCAAGCAAAACGAAATCCTTGACAACTTCAATCATTTTTCTGCTATTGCTTACTGGTCCAATTGTGAGCATTTTGGTTTTCTTTACATTGAAGTTTAATCCTTAATTAAGGCTGAAGTTCTTGATCTTCATCACTAAGTCCTTCAAATCCTCTTCACGTGCACCAAGCAATCTTGTTGACAAGCCTTCTGCCAATCTGATGCTGCATTCTTTTTTACATAGTCCCACTTCTCAGATTGGACTATATTTTCCTATAGTCCAGTAAACAGATGGAATAAATTTGGTGAGAAGATACTATCTGGATGCTAACTTTTTCTAATATTAAACTGCACAGCACACTTTTGTTCTTTTTGAATGACTACTTCTTGGTCTGTGTACAGGTTCAACATGAGCACAACTAAGTGGTCTAGAATTCCCATTGTTCTCAATATTATCCATAATTTTTATGAGCCACACAGTTGAATGTCTTTGCATAGTCAAAGAACACAAGTATTCTGTGCTTTTAGGCAAGATTTCTATGTCATCAATGATATCCCTTGATCAGTATTCTCTTCTGAATATAGCTTGAATGTCAAGCAGTTTCCTATCCAACCCTCTTTTGAATTATCTTCAGCATATTTTATTTGTATATGATATGGATGATATTTCTTGAGAATTTTCTCATTCTGTTGGATCACTTTTCTTTGAAATGGGCATGACTATAGACGGACCTTGAAGAGTGGGGAGATGTGGAAGAAGGGAAGAATCGAAGGAAGGAAGGAAAGGACAGAGGGATGGGAGGAGGGGAGGAGAGAGAAAGAGAAAGAAAGAAGCCAATTGCTTTGAGTCTTCCAGTCGGTTGTGATTCATGATGACTCCATGTATTACAGAGTAGAACTGGTCAATAAAGTATTATTGGAGTCCTAGTGTCACAACCATTAAATGCTCAGCTACTAACTGAAATGTGGCCGCTTCAACCCACCCTGAAACTCTATAGAAGAAACATTTGCTTCTGCAAAACCTAGAAAGCCCCATAGGACAGTTCTACTCTGTCACATGGGGTTGGTATCAGTCAAAAACAATTCAGTGACACCTAACAGCAATCTTACGAAAAACAGCTCACCTTTCTCCTATGGTACTGCTAGGTGGAATCAAAGAGCCAACCTTTAGGTTCATAGCCAAACCATATGGGCCACCCAAGGAGTAGTGGTTGAAAAAGCAAGGAAGGAAGGAAGAATATTCAAGTTTACAGATGAACACACTATGATCACATAAGGGTTTACCTGTGCCTGAATGTTTCTGAGACAAGAGAGAAACAAGCCAGGTGAGGAGGTATATGGCTAGCCAGGAGCCTACAGAGACTGGAAGAGGCTGCACAAAGAAGGATTTGCTTCTCCTGTCCTCTCTTGCCCAGTTTTCACTTACCCTCCCCTCAGACTGTCTGACCAGGAATTTTGTTCATTTTTATAACAAATGTGATGCTCTTTTGGTAGACAGTCTAAGTCCTGAAATGGAGTCAGATTATCATTTTGTTTATTTTAGTCTCACTTTAAGGATCTTATCTCTAGCAAATCTCCCATTATGGTCCACCCGAACAGGACACAATAGGAAGAGCCTCTTTATAAAAGAGAGAGATGGCACAATTACTTACCACAACCCCATTAAACTGTCACGAAGTTATTCCTTAGTTACAAGTGCAGATTCATTGCTTACAGTTCACAGGCCCCAAACAAGGAGGGCAGAGATAAAATCCCGAGGTGCAGGGTAATTCTGTTGTCTGCATTTTGTGGAAAATTTGTCAGGGTTTTATGATGAATGAGTTTTCATGCTAAATTTTATTAAATTCTGTCATGGAATTCTTTCCCCATTGGAAAAGACCACTCAGCCAGTAAGACCGGAGAACCGCCCAAGTTAGACCAATTCCAACAGCAATGGAGTGAAGAATCTGGAATCCTCAGAGTACAGACACATACGTCTCATTAAATGTGTATAGACACTCTCAACAAAGCCCAAGAATGGGGGCTGGAGAGACGTGGGAGGCCTGGTCAGGAATCCTGCAGGCATGCACTAAGAAGGCTGCAGTGGAAAGGCGAATACCAACCTCTCTCCCCTCATAAAACTTCCTCTGACCAATTACAATGGGAAAAATCTCTTAGAAAGGCCCAATTAGACTTCCTTTTGGTTTGGGTGGTAGTAGGAACGAGGGAGTCCATTTCCATTCCTATCCCTGTGTCAAGTCAAGATGTGCGATGGCTTGTTCCAAACTCAGTGCTTGGGTCACATACGTAGAGGGCAAAAGGGACTGAATGAAACGCTGGACTGTGATCCAAGGAGAGGACTACATCATCTTGCTGAAATAGGAGTGTTAAGCAATCAGCTGCTAACTGAAAGGTTGTAGGTCAAGCCCACCCAGCTGTTCTGTATGGGAAAATACATAGCAATCTGCTTCGGTCAAGTTTCTAGCTGATAAAACCCTCTGAGGCAGGTGGAGTCTCTCTGAGTGAGAAACGGCATAGTGACACCTAACAACAAGCTGATTATGGTAGCAATTGAATAACACCACTTGATCTGATTGAACTGTGGATTGATACGCTGTCTGGATTAGATTTGAAAACAATGGCTCAAAATAAAATGATTGGGGAAAAAAAGTAGAAGAAATAAATATATCTTTGTTAGGCTGGGTTGTCTAGAGACACAAAGCCAGGGACAGTCATCTATATATCTAAGAAAGAACTTTATATCAAGGAATCATTTTATATCAAGGCATCCTAGCCCATCCAACTCAAGTTCCTGCTAACCAGTGCCTTCTTCAGATTCATCTAGCTATAGGCTGTTGATGCAGAAAGGTAGAGTTGGATGCTGGGAGATCACTTACTTATCTATGCCAAAAAATTAGGAAGATAGCTACCTGGCTGACCAACTGGAACAGACCCATGTTTGTGCTTTCTCTAAAGAAAGAAGATCCAATAGTATGTGGAAATTGTAAAAAAATAAACATATTGTTAACATCGCATGTACTTAAAATTTTGCTGAAGATCATTCAACAATGGTTGCCGCATTACATTGACAAAGAATTGACAGAAATTCAATCCAGATTCAAGTGATGATTCAAATAAGGGATATCAGTGCTGTTGTCATATAGCTCTTAGCTGAAAGCAGAGAATACCAGAAAGATGCTCATGTTTGTTTCACTGACTTTGTAAAGACATTTGACTTAATAGCTCATAAAGATTATAAATCACATTGAGAAGAATGGGAATTCCAGAACATTCAATTATGCTCATGCAGAACCTGTACATAGAGTAAGGGGGTGTTGTACAAAAAGAGCAAGAGGATACTGATTGGTTTAAAATCAGAAAGGGTGTGTGTCAGAGTGTGTCCTTTGACCATACTTGTCCAGTCTATATGCTCAGCAAAAAATCAGAAGTTGGATGATAGGAAGAAGAATGAAGCATCAGGACTGAAGAAGACTTGTTCACAACTAACAATATGCAGATAACATCGAGGCCTTTAAGCACTTAATGAAAACATTCAATGACTATAGTCTTTGAGATGGACTACTTCTCAATTTAAAGAAAACAAAAACTCTCACAATGAACCAACGATTCACACGATGATAAAGCGATAAAAGATTAACGTTGTCAAAGATCATGTTCCTGGGATCCACAATTAGCAGCCATGGAAGAAGCAGTCAAGAAATCAAGTGACGTATTGTATTGGTAAATCTGTTGCAAAAGATGTCTTTAAAGTGTTCAGCTGCAAAGACATCACTTTGAGGACTATGGTGTGCCTGACCCAAGCCACGCTATTTTCTTTTTCTTTTTTTTTCCTCTGTAGGTTTTTATTTATTTATTTTAATCATTCTATTAGGGGCTCATAGAACTCTTATCACAATCCATACACACCTCAATTGTGTAAAGCGCATTTGTACATTCATTGCCCTCATCGTTCTCAAAACATTAAAGCTCTTATCATAATCCACACATCAATTGTATTAAGCACATTTGTACATAGGTTGCCATCACCATTTTCAAAACAGTTTCTCTGTACTTGAGCCTTTGGTATCAGCTCCTATTTTTCCCTCCCTCCCTCATCCTCCCATCCTCATGACCCCGTGATAAATTAGAAATGATTATGCTTTTCATATCGTATACCCTCCGCTGGCCATGCTGTTTTCCACGGTCTCCTATGCCTGGAAAGCTGGACAATGAGTGGACTGGATAAGAACTGTGTCAGGGAAGAACATTGAATAACACACTGTGGAGCGCCCGAAGAACACTCATGTCTGTCTCGAAGGAAGTACAGCCAGCATACTCCTTAGCAGCAAGCATGGTAAGACTGTCTCACTTACTGTGGGCAGATTATTAGGAAAGAACTCCTTGGAAAAGAATATCCTCATTAGTGAAAGAGCAGATCAGAGGAAAACAAAAGCAAAATGGCAGCCTCTCAATGAGAGGGATTGATCCAGTGGCTGAAACAATGGGCTCAGACACTGGAACGATAATGAAGATCGTGCAGGATTCAGCTATGTTTCGTTCAGTTGTTTCACACGATGAGTCAGAACTGACTTGATGGCATGTAACAACAATACAGCAGGATTGTCAGAGTTGGATGATTGATTAGATGTGGAGAGTCTGCTATGACTTCCTACTTCACACAGATGTGGATGTTGGGTTTGCTCATTCAGCATGACAAATGAAATGGAAAGCAATAACGGCACCCCCAGGCAGTGCATCTAGCACATCCTATGGAAGTTTTGCAGCTCTTCCTTTAAGTCTGACACACAGTGTGGAAGCCTTTTTAGTTCAGACAGCTATGCCATGCAAAGGTTATCCATGCAACAGCAGCAAATTGCTTATGTTCTGCAAGGAGATGTGTAGAATGATAGATAGAAAATGTAACCTTCATCCAAACTTCACCGAGGTCAAGATCACATTTGAATTTTAGGAAGCTCTTAACTCATTTATTATACAAGTCTAAACCATAAAATCCCACAGGATGTTTTAAACCAAAATTCAAATTTTTTGTTTCATATTCAGTTCACCTTTCTATATTCCATTATTTATTATTAATAAAAACTATTATTTACAGAGCATTTACCATAGGCCAGGCATTTCTCTAAGCTATTATATTAACTTATTTAATATGCATAAGTATTTCATACAATATATATTAAAATATTCATCCCACAAATGAAGATTATGAAGATGTCAGAGACGAAGCAATTTGTTTCAGGTCAACATGGCAGAGCCAAAGCAAGTGGTAGAACCAAAATTTAAATTCGTGTCTGGCATGTTCTATAGCCAAGTAGTTCTTATAGGACCAATTTTCTCACTGAAAATGCTGGAAATTTTTAAAGCAAATATATGAAGGCACCACAGAGTCATTCAAAGCAAAAATAAAGAAAATTGCTGGCAGAAAATTGACCCTGAGGGCTGGCTAAAACTCTAAAAGAAAACTCAAGTCTTACTGGCTTGAAGGGCAAAAGAACAGAGTCTGAATATACACAGTCACTGGAAATTAAGGGAGTGAATCCTAGGAAGGTCAGAAAGAAGGCATCCCAAATCCTGTGTATGTGTTCTAAACCTGTGACTGAGCCAAAACCATGGCTACTGAGCTCCAATTCCCAGCAGCTTAGCTAAGGAGAAATGAATTTAATGGAATTTGAGCTGCCACCCACTGCAGGGGGGAGACAATGTTTGCAATTTGAGTTCAGTCAAGGTAAGTACCAATGAACCAAAAGAGAAAAACAAACAAACTATACTTTTTGAAGGCATATAACCTACTTAGAAGTATCTAGAATATATCAATCAAAGAGGTTAGGTGATAATCTAAAATTGATCAAAATAGGAAGACACAGGAAGAGATGATAGTTCTGAAAAGTAAAAACAGGCTATGATCCAGATTTGGGAATTAGCATACAAGTCCTTGTAAGTAGCCACTTAAGTATTTTCAAGAATAGGAAGACAAATTTGGTCAAAATTTTGAAAAAATAAGAATTCTCAATAGAGATGTATAAGCTATAAAAAAGAATCAATTATAAATGCTATAACATAAAAAGAAATCACTTACTAGATATGATTATGAGTAGAATAAGAAATGTTACAGAAGAGTCGGTGAGCTTAAAGCTAGGTCAACATAAAAGCCATCACAAACTTAAGGATGACTGTTTAGTAGCTGCTATGCAAAGTGATGATGAGGTCCCCCTGGAACTGGCAGACTTTCCCATCAGAGGGATGAGGGATACTGATGGGAGAGTCAAGTCGGGAGAGGGAAAAGGAGCAGACATGTCTGGGAAAAGACAAGTGCATAACCTTTGTTAGAAAAGGGCAATGACCAACTTCCAAATGGGGGAAATGGCTAACAATGTCTTTAAGGTCGCTACGGGAGGAGTATGTCTGGTAATACGCACTTAAGCCATGTTGGCCAGAGTTTCTGTACCACCCCCCCACCCCACCCCGCCCCTTGGGAACGTGGGCCAACTGCCAAAGAACCCTGGGGCAATGAATCTTGGATCTTCAAGGCACACAACACCCGCCCCCTCAAAGGCCATACCATTGGGACCCAATGTGGAAACTCCACTGGGTGAACTAGACTCTACCTGACACGCACCTGTAACCTGAGGACCTCAGACTGAAATCACATGGTGGATGAAGCACCAGAAGACAGCTATACCAAGAGTAATGAACTGTCAGTAGGACCAACGTTGACTTAGTCCATCAATGCCCTACTTGTATTAAAATATGTATCAATCTGGAAGACCTGTGTTGACATTGTCAGTGAATATTATTAGATATTAGCCTGGCAACCAACTCCCACTTGTTTGTGTAAATAGCATCCAGCCATGTAAGAATGTATTCTGTACAAGTGAATAATTCAGGTATTTCGATATGCAGTTGGCCTACATTGGTTCAATCTCCCTCTCTCAACAGTGTTTTAAAAATTTTAATTGTCATAGGATAATCAATGACACTATTAACAGAAGGCCCTTATGCTCCATGGGGATGATCGATAAGATTCTCTACCATAAAATTAACAAAGAGGTCTCTCAAGGGAGCCAGAGGCAGATAAAAACTATCATGAGACAAATTCTACCTTGCAAGTCTGGCTAGACCAGAGGATGTACACTGGTACAGATAGGACCTGGAAATACAGGTAACCCAGGGTGGATGATCCCTACAGGACTAGTGGTGTGAGTGACGATACTGGGAGGGTAGAGGGAGAGTGGGTTGGAAAGAGGGAACCGATTACAAGGAACTATATGTGACCTCCTCCCTGGGGGACGGACAACAGAAAAGTGGGTGAAGGGAGACGCCGGACAGGGCAAGATATGAAAAAATAATAATTTATAAATTATCAAGGGCTCATGAGGGAAGGGGAGCGGGGAGGGAGGGGGAAAAAGAGGACCTAATCTGGGGGTTTAAGTGGAGAGAAAATGTTTTGAGAATGATAAGGGCAATGAATGTACAAATGTGCTTTACACAATTGATTTATGTATGGATTGTGATAAGTGTTGTATGAGCCCCTAATAAAATGATTTTTTTTTAAAGCATACATACAGAAATGGATTTGGGGCACGCATTTAATCCTAGCTCCAATCTAAAAACACTTCTTACCACATGGCCTTACTAAATACTCACCCTCATGAAGGAAATTCAGAAGATATGGGTGCTAGAGAAAAGTGTGGTGAAGAAATTAGATGGTGCCTGGCCATCAGAAAGAACAGCGTCTGGGGTCTTAAAGGCTTGTTTCCAAACAAGTAGCCATCTCAGTGAGATATCAACTAACTCCACAAGGAAGAAGTGCACCAACACCTGTGACCCAAGGATTGTAAATTATATAATCCAAAATCAAAGGAGGGAATAGTATCAGTGCTTAAATTGTGAAATTCTGGTTTTCAGGGAGCTATATGCATGACAGTGGAAGCCCAACATACATTTGTGGGATCTAAACAGGAAATAAGCCTCCAGTGATTTCTCTCTAACCATAATTGAGGGATGAGAATAAACTGGTTACCAAAGAGAGAATAGTAGAGAGATGACAATAGGAGATGAAAACGATAAACCTGACTTGAGTGGTACAACCTTGTCATTTGATCACCCCTCTGGTACACTTTGGACTAGATCCGGCTTTCAATATTTTCTGTGTATGTGTGCCTGTGTGTTTTCACATTGGGCTTTATCTCTGAGGGATTTTATCATTTTGGGTGGCCTTATTGTTTTTCTGTGTTTCAGTATGTGAAACCCAGAATTGATGAACCTAGAGAGACAACAGGTAGACTCAGGGCTCCTGGGGCTTCAGAGGGCGGGGGTGGGGTGGTGGTGGTGGAAGCACAGATGGAGGAAGCAAGAAGTCAAGAAGGAAGAAAATGTTTTGAACCTGGTGTTGGTCGCAATTGTGCAATACTGCTTGATGTAACTGAACTATGGAATGGGATGACGTCTGGATTCACTCCCAATAAAATGGTATGAAAAAACAAACAAACAAACTATAGTTCCCATGATCGTTAATTTTTATCATTCCCCAAAGGATGGCAGAATAAAATCTCTCACGTATTAAAAAAACAGCTCCTTCTAATCCAGATTTATATACCTTCCAAAAATATCCTTCAGGAATGATCCAAAGGTATTTATAGAAATGTATAAGTTCATTCTAAAGTTCAATTCCAGCGCAAGCTTGGAGAGAAAAACAGAAACAAGGTTGGAAGAAATTGTACAAGATCAATGTTCAAAAAGAAAAATCTGTCAGTTTCTTACCTGCTAAAAATAAACCGGACAATAGTGTGACGGCTCTGAGAATTTACTGGACTTCAGTTTGACAAGTTAACCTACCTTGGTTTCTTGGGTGCTGTCAGAAGTCACGAGACTCTGGGGCAAGAGATAACGGCACATTTATTATTCAAGCCATCCCAGTTGGCCAGGCGTCAGCATTTGTGCCGCTTTCTCCAACCCCATTCCCACCGCATGCTGTAGTGGTGTGAAGAGAAGCCTGCGATGCCCGTGCAGATGGAGGGTCACAGTACAAAAGAGAAGCCCTTTTAAGGAAGACCTTGGGGGAACCCACGTATTTTATAATGGGCAATAAACCTGCCTGATCTTTGACCTCCAGGGAGACATTATCTTTATTACATTGGCAGTAAGCAAAGCCGCTCCTTAGCTCTGGAGGGAGACACTATATCTTCTAAAACTGTAATACAAACAGCCTGGGGGGCTGGTGGGGGGAATCATCTGGAGAAAATGCAGGCAGTTCCCTTGTAATGTATGAAGAAATACAAGAGGCAGTATTGTCTCCCAACAATGTCTACCTTATGGATTCAGTAATTCCGTTCTTAGCTATTTATCCAAGAGAAATGAAAACCTTTTCCCACTAAACCACTCATACAAGAAGGATTATAGCAGCTTACTCATAACAGCCAAGACCTGGCAACAGTCCAAGTCTCCATCACTAGGAGAATAGATACGTGAAGTGGGGCACATGCGGCCAAAAGGATATTACTCACCGGTTTAATGTACCCAGCTACTGATGCATGCAGGAACAGACGCGACTCTCAAAAGCAGGCTGTTGAGTGAAGGAAGCGTCACACAAGGGACTACAAACCATCCAATTCTTTCGCTGTGCGTTTCAGAACAGGCGGCACGAATCCGTCGTTGCAAATGATCAGAACAATGGCTGCCACTTGGAGTGAGGAGAGTTATCAAAGGACGTCTTCTAGGGTTCTGATGCCCTCTGTCTTCACATGGCATTGGATGGCACATTCCTCCAAATGCACTGAATGGTACACTTGAGGTGTGTGCTTTTCACTTGTATGCAAATCTTGTGTCAAAAGCGGGGCGTGGGGTGGGGGCGGAGATGACCTCCAGTGACTGAACTCTAGTTCATGCCATGAAGTGTCGTGATGTCCTATAGATTCCAAATCATGGCAGAGAGGTTGATTTGGGCTTGGATAGTGGTGTCTGTAACATACTGTGAAAGGTGTTGTTGATGAAACATACAACTTTCCTCTAGTTCTTTAATGCTTCCTCCTCCCCACTATCATGACCCCGATTCTACCTTACAAATCTGACTAGACCAGAGCATATACATTGGTACAGATCAGCGCTGGAAACACAGGGAATCCAGGACAGATAAACCCCCAGGAACAATATTGAGAGTAGCCATACCAGGAGGGGAAGGTGAAGGTGGGGGGAAATAGGGGAACCAATCACAATGATCTAACTCTAACCCTCTCCCAGGGGGATGGACAACAGAAAAGT
>NW_022103898.1:21045431-21058827 GCF_000313985.2 Echinops telfairi
ATGGATGTATAGAAAGGTAGATAGATAAATGCTGAAACAACTATAGAACTGCCCATTCTACCCTCTAAGGGTAAAGACAAGAGTGTTTGCTGTAAAATTCTTTAAATTTTTCTGCATGTTAGAATTTTTTCTTAATAAATGGTGGTTAAAAAAAAAAAGAAGCACCAAAATGTGCCTAACTTAAAAGAAAAAAAGAGAGAAAGAGAAACACTGCTTCAGATCTATTTAACTCCAAGACCCAATCTCTCGATTTGTATGTGTGTTTTTTCCCTTATGAATTTAAGTAACTGGCGCTACACTTGTTCCCTCCTTAACACCACATTTTCTCACCTCCTTAGTTTAGCGCATCCTGTTTCTCCCACCTGTAAACCTCATGCCTTCTAAGTTTTGATGATCAAACCCAACTCAATTTATTAGCAGAAATCCATTATCTTCCTTTTAAAGAACCCTCCTCCTTTATAATGCCCCAGAACCCCAGGATCTTTTACATTCCAGAATGGGGGTGATCCAGCTTCTTTATCCAAATAGGCAGAAGAAGCTAGGAACTGTTCAATCTACTGCTTCTTGTTGTACTACTATTTATGTGGTCCCTAAAGATTTAGTCTTGCCAGTGCTGAATCTGGCTGATATGACAACTTGCTGATCAAGACCCTCACACAGACCACTTTGGTTTTGGGGGGCAGGATGATCCTAGTCAGAAATGACTAGAATTCAACCTTGCAAGTCTGGCTAGACCAGAGGAGGTACACTGGTACAGATAGGAACTGAAAATACAGGGAATCCAGGGCGGATGATTCCTACAGGACCAGTGATGTTAGTGGCGTAACAGGGAGGGTGGAGGGAGAGTGGGTAGGAAAGAGGGAACCGATTACAAGGAACTATATGTGACCTCCTCCCTGGGGGATGGACAACAGAAAAGTGGGTGAGGGGAGACATCAGACAGGGCAAGATATGACAAAATAACAATTTATAAACTATCAAGGGCTCATGAGGGAGTGGGGAGTGGGGAGGGAGGGGGAAAATGAGGACCTAATGTCGGGGATTTAAGTGGAGAGAAAATGTTTTGAGAATGAAGTACAAATGCGCTTTACACAATTGATGTGTGTATGGATTGTGATAAGAGTTGTATGAGCCCCTAATAAAATGTTTAAATAAAAAAAAAAAGGAATGAATCCTGATGTGATTAGGTTTTCCAAGATGGAAGCTCTTAGAGTCCAAGACGTTGACTCAGCTATTTGAAGACTAAGTTCTCTTAGGAGCACTGAGTCTTCTGTGCTCCTGGCCTAAGACACCTGCCAGCTCTTGGACCCAAAACTGTCTTTTTTCCCTCAGTGGTCAGGTAGTTTTTCTTTACTCCTCAGAATACAATGAATCAGATTCTATCCTTTCCCCCAAAATGTGGAGCTCCCCCTAATAAGTACTATTCACGATATTACTACAACCAGTCTCTATACAATGGGAGATAAGGCTTGATTCACCTCCATTCTCCCAGTCATTGCTACATTTGAGCCCTTGTTGCAGCCACTGTGCCAATCCATCTCCTTGAGGGTCCTCCTCTTCTTCCCTGACCCTAACTAGCATGAGGCTTTTTCTCCAGGCACGAGTCCCTCTTAATAACATATCCAAAGTGGTTGAGACAAAGTCTCTCCATCCTGGCTTCCAAGAGGTAGTCTGTCTGTTCTTCTTCCAAGACAGATTTACTACTTCTTCTGGTCCTCCATCCATATGCAATATTCTTCCCCACCTCTAGACTTCAAATGCATTCCTTCTCCTTCAGCCTTTCCTAGTCAATGCCCAGGTTTGCATGCATATGAAGCAATTCAGAATACCGTGGCTTGGGGCAGGCTAATCTTAGTCCTCAAGGTGACAGGTTGGCAATTTTTGCTTTTTAACTCTTTAACTTTAAAGAGGTCTTTCGTCCAATGCAGGATATCATTTGATTCCTTGACCGCTGCTTCCACTTGGGTGTTGACTCAATCCAAGTAAAATGAAATCATGGACAACTTCCATCTTTCCCTTGTTTACTATTACCACCACCACTGCTACTAATAATAATCACAGTTCCTTGTGAAGACAAAGGAATATGTTCTTTCAAGAGAAATGCTCCAAGTTAGTTTGAGACTCCATGCGCAACAGATCAGGGAGAATTGGAGAATGACAGGAGATGGAGGCGTGCAGGTGCACCATACTTTGATCATTCTCAAAGCAATCTTCTGACACCTCTCCTAATGAAAAACATTTTCAAACACAAATTTTAGTCTTTGATGCAATATCCTGTGATAATTGACCCTGGAACAATGAGGGGGGTTAGGAACATCGACCACCCGGGAATTGAAAATTCACATATAACTTTTGGCTTTCTCAAAATGAACTACCCGTTGCCTGGAAGCCTTACCAATAACATAAACAATCAATTATCACATAGTTTGTATTTATATAGATTATATACTGTACTCATAATAAAATAAACTAGAGAAAAGAAAATATAATCAGGAAAATCATAAGAAAGAAAAAATGTACTTATACTACTATACTGTTTTTATTATGAAGCTCTGCTAGCTACACATTGAGCTGCTAACCACAAGGCCAGCAGTTCAAATCCACCTATTACTCCTTGGGGAAAAGATGAGGCTCTCTGCTTCCATAAAGATTAAAAATCTCCGATATCCAAAGGAAGCAGTTCTACTCTATCCTATAGGGTAACTATAAGATAAAATTCACTTGATGGTAGTGAGTTGTGTGTGTAAGTTTTGTTTACTAGATTTAGTCATACCATAAGGTTATGATATCTGCATTTACTTTTTTTAAAACCCACATGTAAATGGACCCATGTAATTCATACTTGCCTGATTCAAGAGCAAATTGTACATATATGCATGAGTATTTTCAAATAGCTATTGATGTTATGGTGATTAATAACATGCAATTTAATTTAGAGATATTAATACTTCATGGTAACCTTTCATCATTTCTTATTTCTCAGTAAATGGATAGCAGAAGCCCAAGCACTTTCATTTATCTGTAGGGAGGCAAGGGGAGCGTGCCTAATAGCAAGACAAATTTTAGGATATGGAGATAGTGTTTATATGCCAAATGTTGTGCCATTCATCTCACATAAGTTTCCTTATTTCATCTCACGTCTGTATTCCTTCTTAGAGGGCTTAAAAAATCTGTTATCTTAAAATTCCATTTTTTTCCATGAACTTTTTGAAGCAGCCTCATACTTTGAGTCTCTACCACATGCCGGGCACTGTGCTTACATTCTGTGTAGAGAAAAATGGGCACCTTCGTGCGTTGAATTGTCTTTCCTTAAAATGTGTGATTCTTGGTGGTGTAGAAATTATGTAATAATGTTAACTAACAGTCACATAATGATATAATTAATCACCACCCAGGACATGATCTGATGTGATCTGCCAATCAGTTGTAAGGAGATTAGGATGGGATGCAATACCCTTAATCAGGTCACATCCATGACCCAATGTAAGGGAAGTTTCCCTGGGGTGGGACCTTCATAGCCTTTTATCTCATGAGAGATATAGGGAGACTCAAGCAGAGACGGAGGGACCTCAGTTCTTCCACCAAGAAGGAAGAGCTAAGAGCGGGATGCATCCTTTATCCCCAGCGTCCCTGTGCTGAGAACCTCCTAGACACATGGAAATCTCCAAGGAATGCCAGGCCCACAGATGCTAAAAGGACACAAAAGAGAGTCCCTTCTCCTACAACTAGCACCCTGAAGTCAGACTTCCAACATCCACAACTGTGAGAGAATAAATGTGTTTGTGAAAGTCATCTACTTATGGCATTTCCACTGCAGCAGCACTTGGGAACTAAGACAGGCACTATCCCTGGCTTCATGGAAGCCCACAATCCATCTGGAGAGACTCGGAGTTACACCACCACCAGATGAGTGACAGGTGCCACTGTAGGGGAATACAGAGTGCAAAGGAAAAGGTCCAACACTTGTCTGTAAGCTTGTTATTCTGTGGTGTCTTTCAGGCTACTGTCATCCTGGAAGCGATCCCATTAACATATTTAAGGATTAGCAGAGTCCCCCATGGTGGGCAGGTTTCACCAGAGCTTCAAGAGTAAAACAGACTAGGAAGAATGGACTGGAGAGCTATTTCCAAAAATCAGTCAGTGAACACCCCAAGGATCAGAACAGAATGGTATCTGGTGTAGTGCTGGAGGGCGAGGCCCCCGGGTTAGGAGGCACTCACTCAAGATGCACAGTGGCCACAGCAATTTGACTTGAGCCTATCAAAGATGGAGCCAGAACAGCCCACAGGCTGTGTTTCTGGATCCGCCGCCACAGCAGTTAGCAACAAAAGTGGGAGGAGTTATTAGGGGGGTTTGATGAAACTGAAAAGGATCCAGAATTTTTTTTTGCCAAGAGAATTATGTTTAAATGCAGTCTTGAAGGACAGGCCGGAACTAGCCAAATGAAGAGGAAATGAAAGCGTATTCGAGTACAAAGTAAAAATGGTCTGGTGGCAGGGTCCATGTCTCCTCCCCATGACCCATTTAAGTTCCTAAGTGGGGATGGGTTGATGGGGAGGAGAGGAATCAAGAGCCACAGCTTGGGGCTAATTCCTTTGAGGCAGAAATCAGGCACACGTCCATCCTCCAAGATTTCCATCCGTTCTGACATCAGTTGTGCTTCCCACAGCCCTCTTCTCTGTTGGGTTTGATCCTTCATTGTAATACCTCCTCAGAAAATATAGGTCTTAGAGTTATGGAGTTTACTAGAGAGGTGTTAGATTATCATTCAGGCTCAGGGAAGTCACAGGATACAGTTTTTCAGTCGACAGTTGCTTCTCAGCTGTGTCCACAGACAGACCTCCTCCTGGCCCTCAACCTCTTGACCCTTGGTCCCTCAAACCTCTTGGATGATCTTGTCATCTTCCATGCTCAGGCAAATGTTACAAAGCTCTTCAGTTCCATCGATAAGAATGAAGAGGTTCCCACTCTTCCAGCAAGGTTCTTACTTGAAGGTTCTCAGCGTTCCCACTTTGAATAGGTGAGTCTAGGTCTGCCAAGTGCCCGGAGACAAGCCTCCTACCCAAAGATGCTCAGCTTTCCTGCCCCATGGGCCAGGAAGCCCACTGCTCTGTCCAACTCGGGTTTGCTGGTTCTGCTGCTCCGACAGCTGCTATTTACCTGCAGGTGCTTCTCAGCACCTGGCTCTGTCTCCAGTGTTACAGTTCGCTCTTTCCTAGGTCTAGGAGGTTCTCAGGGCATGGAAGGTGCAAAGGACATCTTCACTCCTGTATCTTCTTCTTGGTGGTAATGGATCCTCTTGTCTGCCTCTGGGATGTCTCATTTTAAACCTAGCTGGACGGCAAAACTGACCAACACCCTCCTTAGGGTTCCATGCATCTTACTTGTTTGGGCCTAGTCTCACGAGAGTTCCACGTACCTTATGTGCATGAGCGACAAGCTGTTCAGTCTCCTTAGGGCAGTGGTTCTCAACCTTCCTAATGCCACGACCCTTTCATCCAGTTCCTCATGTTGTGGTGACCCCAACCATAACATTATTTTCATTGCTACTTCATCACTGTCATTTTGCTACTGTTATGAATCGGGTGATCCCTGTGAAAGGGTCGTTCGACCCCCAAAAGGGGTCGTGACTCAAAGGTTGCGAACCACTGCCTTAGTGGGTCTCAAGCACCTTATTTTCAGAGTTCCACCCAACTGTTGGGTGGGAGTTACAAGACCATGGCGAGAAAGGCCATGTGAAAGTGACCCATGACATTGCTAACAGACTGGAGGAAGGACATGTGTCCTGGGTGGAAGAAGAGGGCAGAGGGGACAGTTGAAAGAATGACAAAGTTCTGTTTGCTGGTGGGAGAGGCAGGTGAGATGAAGTTGGAGAGGTTGACAAGGGCCCAATCCGGAAGGGCCATAGGAGGCATGTTAAGTTGGAGAAAACGCAAGTCAAGGGCCACCAAGAAAAAGGCTCCAGGTTCCAGAACAAAGCAAGCCTGGAACCAACCTGGAGTGCAGCCTCTCCAGGTGTAAGCCCCACAGGTGCCTTTTGACGGGAGACCTGGGCCAGGAGGCGCTGCAGAATGGCAATGGCATGAAGGAGCCCTGAGCCCACGCCTGTGTCGTTGACAGAGCATGAACAGTAGGCGAGAATCCGCTGGTCCTTATCACCCATCTGGGACTGTCCGGGCTAATTAATCATGATGACAGCTCCCGGGATGCAAGTCAGAAGGATTTTTTCTTTCCTCCTCCTCCTGAATGCTGCTAGTTTAACCTGCCCGAGGCAAGACTTCTCTTGACTGCATCGGGTCCTAAGTCTTGTTGAAAATGATGAATGCCTTTTGGAAAAGAATAACATTTTGATAAAGCCCCTTCCAATCAGCATCCAGGTTAAAATAGAGTGGTTTTCCTTGCATGCTTTCACAGTCATTGTACAAGAAAGCCAGCTTTATCTCTGGGCTCTGAATCAACTAACCTAGGAGGCCTTTTATGATTCAAAATCCAATAAATCACCTGCCTTTGTCTCTAGCCTTTCATGAGTAATTATGGTTGGGGCTGCCACTTCAGTCTGAACTTTCTTCCAAAGCCAGTGTGTATGTAATTATTCCTGTGGCTGACGCCCAGGCTGCCCCAAAGATCACCAGTCAGATAGAAACTACAGGCAGGGCCTCTCCGCTGCCCAGGGAAGCGAGGATGCAGGCTCTTTACTGCACATTGTGATCTTGTCCCTGTTGGTTTGACTTCGAGTCAATGTTGACTCCTGAGTCGTCACCACCCTCTAGGACAGGGTAGAACTGCTCCCTGTGAATTTCAGGGACTATAATTGTTGTAGTTGTTGCGTGCCATCAAGTCGATCCATTGTGACCTTATGCAAAACAGAGCAAAACACTGCTCAGTTTTGCCCCCTCCTTACAATTGTTCCTATGCTTGAGCCCATTGTTGCAGTCAAGGTATAAGTCTATCTCCTTAAAGGCCTTTCTTCTCTTTGCTGCCTCTCCAGTCTCTCCTCTGCCAAGTATAAAAGATGAAGTTTCCCCATCCAGGCCTCTAAGGAGCACTCTGGCCATACGTCTTCTAAGACAGATCTCTTTGTTCTTTTTAGCAGTCCCTGGTACTTTCAGTATTCTTCTCCAGCACCACAATTCTAATGCACCAAATATTCCCTTAGTCTTCCTTATTCGATGTACAACTTCCACATATTTGTGAGGCGATTGAAAGTGCTATGCATCAGGCCTAATATCCTTGATTTCCAATACTCTAAATAGGTCTTGTGGAAAAGATTTAACTAATGCAACTCTCTTTTGATCACCTGACTGCTGCTTCCATGAGCATTGATTGTGGAGGCAAGTAAAACAAAGCCCTTGACAACGTCAACCTTTTCCCCATTTATCATGACGTGACCTATTAGTCCAGTTGTGAGGTTGTTGGTTTTCTTGGCGTTGAGTTGCAATCCATACTGAAGGCTGCCATTTTCATGTTTATCAGCAAGTGCTTCAAGTCCTCCTCACTTTCAGCACGCAAAGTTGTGTCATCTGCTTATCAAAGATTGTTAATAAGTCTTTCTCCAATCTTGATACCACTTTCTTCTTCATCTAATCCAGCTTCTCTGATTATTTGCTCAGCGTAAAGATTGAATACGTATATTGAAAGGATCCAATCCTATCTTACACCTTTCTTACTTTTAAACCATGCAGTATTCCCTTGTTCTGTTCACATAACTGTTCCTTGATCCATGCAAAGGTGCTCATGAGCACAATGAAGTTCCCTGGAATTTCCATTCTTCTCAAGGTTATCCATAGTTTATGATGATCCATATGGTTAAAGGCCTTGGCATAGTCAATAAAACACAAATAAACAACTTTCTGACATTTTATACTTTTAGTCAAAGTCCATCTGACATCAGCAATGATATCCCTTGTTCCGTATCCTCTTCTGAATCTGGTCTGAACCTCTGGCAGCTCCCTGTCAATGTCCTGCTATCTGTTGTTGGATGATCTTCAGCAAAGCTTTACTTGCATGTGATATCAATGATATTGTTCTATAGTTTGAGCATTCTGTTGGGTCATCTTTCTTTGAAATGGATATAAATATGGATCTCTTCCAGTCAGTTGGCCAAGTAGCCATCTTTCAAATTCCCTGGTACAGATGAGGGCTTCATCAGCTAGTTGAAACATTTCGATTGGAATTCTATCAGTTCCTGGAGCCTTGCTTTTGGCCAATGCTTCCAGTGCAGCTTGATCTTCCTTCTGCACTATTGGTTTTTGCACATAGGCTTCCTCCTGAAATAGTGGAAGATCAACTAGCTCTTTTTTGTACAATGACTCTATGTATTCAATCTACCTCTTTTTGACATTCCCTGCATCTTTTGATTTTTTACCCATGGAATCTTTTAATATTGAAACTCAAAGTTTGAATTACTTCTTCAGTGCTTTCATGTAATATATGCTGAGTGTATTCCTCTTTTTTTATTTCCTAACCCAGATTTTTCACATGTGATTATAATATTTGGCTTTGTCTTCTCGAGCTGCCTTTTGAACTTTTCTATTCAGTTCTTTGACTTCATCATTTTTTCCCATTTCCTTTAACTCTTTGCAACTAAGAGTAAGTTTCACACTCTCTTCTGACATCCACTTAAATTTTTCTTGCCTCTCCTCTTAGTGACCTTTTACTTTCGTCATGAATGATGTTCTCGGTGTCTTCCCACAGCTCATCAGATCTTCTGTCACTAGTGTTCAAGGCATCAGATCTGTTCTTGAGATGCTCTCAAAATCCAAGTAGAATAGACTCAAGGTCGTATCTTGGCTCTTGTGGACTTGTTTGAAGTTTCATCAGCTCTAACATGAACTTACATATGAGCAGTTGGTGGTCTGTTCCACAGACAGCCCTTGGCCTGCTTTTAGCTGCTGATATTGAGCTTCTCCGTCTTCTCTTCTTAGAGCTATAGTCAATTTGATTTCTGTGTATCCCATCTGGATAATTCAAGGAGTATAGTTGCCTTTTGTGCTATTGAAAAGGAGTATGGGTTAGAAACAGTCGTTGATCTCGCAAAAATTCTACCATGTAATCTTTAGCTTTCCTATCACCAAGACCATATTTTCCAAATACTGTTCCTTCTTCATTTCCAATTTTGTATCCCAATGGTCAATAATTCCCAATACATCTGGAGTACATGTTTGATCAATTTCCAACTGGAGACATTGGCATAATTCTTCAATTTTTGCTTCACTGGCTTTAGAGGTTGATGCATAAATTTGAATAGCAGTTGTATTGACTGGATTTCCTTGAAGTCAGATAAATATCATCCTATCACACACAGCGTTGTACATTAATATTGATTTTAAAATGTCTTTTTTGACAATGAATACAATATCCTTCCTTTGGATTGTGTCATTTCCAGCATAATAAATCATAGAACATTCTGATTCAAAACAACCAGTACCAGTCTATTTCAGTTCATCCATGCCTTGAACATCAATATTTATGTCTTCCATTTGATTTTTGACTACTTCCAATTTTCCTAGATTCATATACTGAACATTCCAAATTCTGATCCTTAGCAGGCTTTTGTAGCTGTATCTCCTTACCTTGAGTCATACCCAAATAGCAGATGGAAGCCTTGAAGGCTCCACTCCCATAGGCTTTACCCAACTCATGTCACCCTGGTTGAACTCCACTCTGACAAACAGCTCCTTCTCAGTTACCTTTTGAGTGTCCTCTGACAGAGGGGTCCATCCTCTGGCCCTGTATTAGTCTGGGTACTTTAGAGAAACAAATCCACAGAAACTCATGTATAAGAGAGATTTTTATATAAAGGTTAAGAGCACAACAAGAAAACATCCCAACCCAGTGCTGCCCAAGCCCACAAGGCCAACATTAACCCATATGTCCGACACCAATCCACAAAGTCCTCCTCCATCTCATGAAACACACACTATGATGCCGACTGCAGGAGGAAAGCCGAATCAATGAATGTGTAAGCATCTCAGCGCTGGCAGGGGTCTCCACACGGCTGCTCCAGCACCCAGGGCTGCATCGGGGTAAGTCCATGTGGCTTCTCCCTGGGGATGTCTTGCAGGAAGCGAGCCTTGCCAGCTGAAGCAGGGAACTGCTAAGGCAGCTACACCCTGGTGTGACCATCAGAAAGCAAGAGACCTGAGAACTAGAAAGGGGAGGCTCACGGAGCCATTTATCCCTCCGCCCTTCAATTAACCCCACATGTGTTTATCGGCCAGGTTGGCACAATAAACTAACTACCTCAGGCACTGTCTCCAACAGTGTTCTGCTTCCCTTCCTTAGGACTTCAATACCTGACCATTTTTCCAAGCTATACATAAGGTTTTCAGCAGCTACGTCCTCCATAGTGGAGAGGCAAGTCCTTCTCCGGTGTCTGTTCTTAGTCTGGAAGTTCTGATGAAACCTGTTCTCTTTGGGTGACCCTGCTGGCCCTTGAAATACCAGTGACAGAGCTTCCAGCATCACAGCAACACACAAGCCCCCATGGTATGAGAAACTGACAGATGGAGCAGCTGGTGATTTTAAACCGCTAATCTTGCGATTAGAATCCCAATTTGTAACCACTACGCCACCAAGCCTCCCCTGATCAAGCCCAGAGATGCTCAAAAATAAAACGATTTGAGTGTTCAAGAGGAAATGAGGTCTTACAGAGGTACATACGCATTATCCCAACAGTTTGATGAATTTGTAATAAAGATATTGGGAGTATACTGAAATAATTATCCGTGGAGTATTTATTGCAGTGTAGTATGAACAAAATAACCTAAGAACTCATTAGCACTCACTCACTGCCGTAGAGTCGGTTCTGACTCACAGCACCCCTATCAAACTGAGGAGAACGGCTCTTTCGGGTTCCTGAGGCTGTACATCTTTACAAGGGCAGAAAGCTTCATCTGTCTGCCATGGACTCACTGGTGGGTTCAAACCACTGACCTTGAGGTTATTAGCCCACAACTCACTACACTATTAGGGTACCATCTAACCTTATAGGACTGATTAAATCATGGTATATCCGAACAATCATGCACACGAGGCTGTTATTAATTATGCTATTGAGGAACATTCAGGCATTTAAACAGTCAAGAAAAATTTATTTGGCATCAACAATGTGTGAAATATTCATGGAAAATAAAGTGGAAAAACCGATCCGTCTATGAAATTGTAGTCATAATATGCATGCATTTTTCTTAAAAATGTATAAATATGTCTGTAAAAATGTCTGAAAGATATAAACAGCAAGACGCTAGTAATGTTTGGTTTGTAGGCTGTTGGTCAAGTGAATATCTTGTTTTCATCAATAATGTACATATGTTAATTGTGTAATCAGAAATAAACTAATACAATGCTGCTTTTTTCCCCTTTCTAATTCAAAGCCAAGCATGTTGTTTACCCTTACATAAGGGTGTGATTTGGAGGAATGCATACCACGAAGATTAACAAGAAAAAATAGTCATTGACATGGAGACAACTCTGGCTCATGGCTACGCTATACTATTGGGGTTCAACTGTGCTCCATAGAGTTCCCAGCAGTAGTAGGCAGCCTTTTCTTCTGAGATGTCCCTGGGTTGATTCAGACAGTCCTTCAGCTAGCAGTCTAGTGATCTAACCAAGTGCACTATGCAAGTGCTTCTCACACTCACCGCCATTGAGTCAAGTCTGATTCCCAGGGACAGCAGAAGACAGAATAGAACTATCCCTGGGGGCTGCTGAGACCATAATCTTTATAAGAGTAGAAAGCCTCACCTTTTCCCCATGGAGCCATTGGTGCATTTATACTGCTGATCTTGTTTGGCTCCCTACCCACAAGGTAGGTAGTTTAAAAGCTCCAGCCACTTGGTAAGGGCCTTTCAACTCCCATAAAGAACTGCAGTCTCAGAAACTCACAGGGGCAGTGCGGCCTGTCCCTTAAGGTTGCTGAAACTCGGCATGAAGTGCATGGCAGTGAGTGAGTGACCACTGAGTTTATCCTGAAAAAATGGCTTCTCCCAAGTTATCTGGAGCCCAGTTCTGCTCAGAGACCCCCGGAGGGGCACCAGGAGTTGACCCCAATTCGATGGCAACTTGTTTTTCATTGTTGCTATTTTGGCTTTGTTTGTTTGTTTGTTTGTTTTGGTGGGTGGGCAGCTAAAGCCATGGGAGGGCATGAAGTTGTCAAAGAAAAGTTTGTGAAAGCACACAGGAAACCATGTGCTTAGGAAATAAATACAGTAGAACCCCGGACCTCGACGCTAATCCATTCTAGAAGGATCGTCAGGATGTAATGTGGTCGAGTTCCAAATCAAATGTTCCCATAAGAAATAACTGAAAATGGATTAATCCATTCTCGACCACTAAGTTTTTACCCTAACCTTGCCTTTTTCTTTACACAGAAATTTCAAAGTAAGTAAGTTCAGAGTTAAATAATATGATTTAATTAAGAAACACAACATTAAAAAAAGTTTTGACAACTACAGTATGGCACATACCTTGAGATTGATAAGGATCTGGATCTCAAATCCTAGAGGACCAGGATGTGGAGAGGAGGGATGGAGAGTCATTGTTTAGAATGACTTAGAAGGGAATCCCCTTCCATAAAATCAACTGGTAGCTGGTTTTCAGGAGGTTTTTTTTTTCCCCCTTCTTTGCCTGTTTTTCACTAGGACCTGGCTGGCTTTCTCTTTAAAAAACAATCTGTTTAATGTGGTCTGCTGTTGACATTTCCTTAACTGCTTTCTGAAAGGGTTTACTAAATTATCATCAATGATATCAATAACTCGGTTCACCAGTTCCTTATCACGATGATTCTTTTCAAAAACCTCTTTCTTAGGACCCATGTTTTTTATCTAAAAATGGTACAAAAACTAAGAAAATTAAAGCAAAATGCTTGGAACACAACTGCAAATAGCTTAAACAAAGCGTACTAACAATGCCAACAAATGCCAAGTGACCGAAACACAAACTGTTTTTGTTTACAAAAATCACATGCATCGGGTCGGATTCCAATGTTTTGTTCAAGCTCCAATGCAAAATTTCTCAACATTTCGCATCGAAATCCGATTATGTCGGGTACGATGCGGCCAAGAACTGGGGTTCTACTGTAGGAGACAAGAAAGAAGAGATAAGGACTAGCCTCTGCCAGTTCTCTTCTAGAGCACAGCACTGTGCTGGCACTTGAAGTATCCTCCAGCGTGCACTCAGCCTACCAGGACTGATAGTGTCACCTGTCTTTGGTGACTAAGAGGAGTCCAGGTGGTAGTGTGGGTTACCCATTGGGCTTCTAACCACAAGGCCACAAGGCCAGCAATTTGGGCCCACTCTTGGAAAAGAATTGAGGATTTCCACGCCTGTAAAGATTTACAATCGGACAGGGCAAGATATGACAAAATACCCATTTATAAAATATCAAGGGCTCATG
>NW_022103898.1:21059530-21063208 GCF_000313985.2 Echinops telfairi
GAGCAGGTACATTGTTGTGGTAGCAAAATCAGTCTCCCATCTGCCACAAATCAGGCCTTTTTTGGTCACACACAGTTATGCAATCTTTTCAGAACCTCTAAATAGAAAGCTTGATTAACAGTCTGACCTGGTGGGACAAACTCCAGATGCACTACAAAGACTCGACACTTGTCCATTCAGGAAGTTGATAGGTGTCCAAAACAAAGTTTGTCATCAATCAATATTTCACCTTTTTTGAAATGAGAAAACCACTCATACACTTGAGTTTTTCCCATAGCACTGTCCTTGTAAGCTGTGTTCAACATCACAACAATTTCTGCAGCATTTTTCCCAAACAAGAAATAAAGTTTCACAGCCACAAGCTGTTCTCTTAAATCAGCCTTCACAAAAATGAGGTTCATGCAAAACTGTTTTTGTAAAAAAATACACTGTGACCAGATGCAACCTTCCTAGGCGATGCCACTGGGTGCACTAACTCACAGCCAGTTGATCAATGCTCCCCCAGTGGGGAAAATGCATACTAGGGAAATCTCTGCTCTGCCTAGGGCAATTACGTTTGGGGGGTGTATATATATAACAAGGAAACAGAAGCACATGCTGTTTAAGGAGCTTGCTCAGAATTCATCTTCCCAGTGAGGTCTTCCTTGGACACTCTAATTAGAATGACAGTCCACCTTTTTGGCATCAGCTCCCCTTTAACCTTCCCTCCCCCACCCCACCCCCAACAGTCCACCTTCTTGACATTCTTCAACTCCCTCCCCTTCTTTCTTGACAGGGGTGGTGGTTTTTGCTTGTTTGTTTGTTCAGTATGTGATGTACTGTATATTTCAGTTATTTATTTTTTATAGCTGCCTCTGACTGCTAAAAAATGCCAAGTCTAGTAAGGCAGGTTTTTTAAATTTCTCTCTGTTTTGTTTTATTTTTCCCAACAGTTTTATTGGCATATCATTCACATATCATACAATTCAATCACATCAAGAAGAGTTGTGCAATCATCACCACAATCAGGGAGAGATAGAAGGAGAGGAAAGAAGAAATGTAGTAGTTACATAATTTCGTGCCAACTTGATATATAAGAGTGTAGGGGTGGAGTCTAGCTGTCAATCAGGCTGTGGCCTGATGGTGACTCCCTGTGGGCATGATCTTCACATCAGAAGGATTCTGGAAACCTCCCCCTCTCTCTGCCTTCACCCTCCTGCTTGTGAGCTATGCTGAGACCTTCGAGAGCCCTAGAGATGCGTCCACTGCCATGGACTTAATGGGACTCTGCACCCACCAGCCTGTGATATTCCTGCATTCTCCATCATTGCCTGTGACTGCGTGAGTCTGAAGAGGGACTTGTGGACTAGTATCAGACTTACGCACTTGAATTGGATTGGGCGGAGATGTTTTCTTGATATATAAGTATTCCTTGATATAAAACTCTTTCTGACATATATATGAGTGTCCCTGGATTTGTTTTGCAGGATAACCTAGCCTAACACAAGACATTGAATCACAAAGGAGAGAAGATACCTCGTAGTTCAACCCTCTTGAGAGAAAGAAGCCCGCTGCCCTTGCACACATGGTTTGTATTTATGGTTCTGAAACCGAATAATTTAACCATAAAACGGGGCCACTGAGGGAGAAAGGCACAGAGAGCGATGCAGAGGCAGAAACGAGGGAAACACAGAGGCATGCCCAGGGACTCTGGACCAACTCATTCCTTTGGCCCAAGGCTTTCCTGAGCCAGACTGCCTCGCCATTTCCTCAGTGCCTGGGGTACAATTAGCCGGTTAAGATGCAAGGACCCAAAGGCCAAGGGGGCAGCCAAGCAGCAATTTGAGGCTGTGGGCATGCCGCAGCAAACTGACTCCACCGGAGTCCTGGGGCCCACTGGCAAGCTTTCCTGCAGACAGCCAGCATCAAGGCAGCAGGAGCCTCCAGGACTTGGGATACCCACAGGGTACTGGGGCCCTGCTAATTGATTGGCAGATGTGAATGGGAACGACAAAAAGGATTAATGAGCATGTCTTTCCAAAAGTAAGACAAATAGCTGGCAGAGTGTACACAGCGTCCCCTTCTCCTAAATGCTATTGTGCTTGCTGATTGAAACACTCAAATACAGCGTAAAACCCCAGTTAACTATCGCCCCCTTGGTGAGAAGTCTTCAGCCACTGACTTCATGGGAAACCCTCTACATGGAGGAGAAAAAGCAAATCCTTTAAGGATAACAGTAATTTGTAGGAGAGCTTTCTCCAAAGCAATCCTCAGACGCTCAAAGGCTACAACCGGCTAAACCTTATACGCGTGAGGCCCTGCAACATCCATGAAGTGGAGCCGATGTAACCACCACTGTGCCATTACATCTACATTTGATCCAAGGCATGGTGGTTACTCTTTGGGCTACTAACCACAAGGTCAGAAGTTTGAAACCACCAGCTGCTCCAACGGAAAAAGACAAGGCTTCCTACTCCCATCAAAAGTTACAGTCTCTTTTTACTTTCCTCCTGTCCTACTAACGTGTTTAACCTTCATTTGACTCTCCCTAATTCCTCTCAGCTACACTACACTTGATCAAACCCCACCAGGCGTTCCACACCCTCCTCACCATCGATTTTAGATCTCAACATGATAGTGGGACAGAAGGAAAGAAAAAGGAAATAGAGGAAAGAACAAGGAAGCAAATGACATTTATAGAGGTATAAATATAGGCATGTATATATGTAAATATATTTATATATAATGATAGGGATATAGGTCTATGTACATATATTTATATGTTAAGTACTAAGATAGCAAATGGACATTGGGCCTCTACTGAAGTCCTCCCTCAATGCAAGAACATTTTCTTCTAATAACTTGGTATTTTGTGATGCTCACCTACCAGACATGACCCATGAAGACAAACTGGGTACCTAAGCAAATGTGGTGAAGAAAGCTGATGGTGCTCAGCTATTAGAAGATATAACATCTGGAGTCCTAAAGGCTTGAAGTTAAACAAGTGGCCATCTAGCAGGGAAGCATTAAAGCCCTCATGGAAGAAGCACACCAGCCTGTGTGATCATGACTTGTTGACAGGATCAGGTATCAGGCATGAGAAAACCCCAAACAAGGAGGCAGAGGGGGTCGAAGTGGAGATCCAAAGCCCATCTGTAGACAATTGGACATCCCCTCATAGAAGGGTCACAAGGAAGGGATGAATCAGCCAGAGTGCTGTATATCACCGATGAAACACACATACTTCTAGTTTTTTGTGGTTTTTTTGGCATTCTTTGTTTTTAATCAAGATCTGTCTATTGTCACCAATGATATCACTACTTATACATCCCTTCTGAATCTGCCTTGAATTTCTGACCAGTTCCCTGACCATGTACTGCTTCAGTTGTTGTTCAGGGATCTTCAGTAGTATTTTACTTGCATGTGATATGGATGGTATCGTTTGATAATTTTCCCATCCTGTTGGGTCACCGTTTTTTGGAATGGTTACAAATGCGCAATCTCCTTAGGTTACTTTATGTCTTATGAGTCACATAGAAACCTGTGAGAACTGGAAACCAACAGATTTGCCATTTTGTGTTAATCTTACAAATTGTACATATTCCGTTTGATACTTTCTCATCCCCTCTTATTAATCTAACTTCTTTTTTATTTATTATTTTTTTATTTTATTTAATTTATTTTTTTTAAATCACTTTA
>NW_022103898.1:21063359-21088404 GCF_000313985.2 Echinops telfairi
TGTTATTTTGTGATATCTTGCCCTGTCCGATGTCTCCCTTCACCCACTTTTCTGTTGTCCGTCCCCCAGGGAGGAGGTCACATATAGTTCCTTCTTAATGCTTCCTTCCTCCTCCTCCCCCACTATCATGATCCCAGTTCTACCTTACAAATCCAGCTAGACCAGAGCATGTACACTGGTACAGATAAAGCTCTGGGCACACAAAAATCCAGGACAGATAAACCCCTCAGGATCAATAATGGGAGTAGCAATGCCATGAGGGTAAGGGGAAAGTGAGGGGGAAGGGGGGAGAAAGGGGGAACCGATCACAATGATCAATGTCTAAATCTCCACCCCCAAGGGGATCGAACAACAGAAACGTGGCTGAAGGGAGACATTGGAGGGTGTAAGATATGAAAATCATAATAATTTCTAATTTATCAAGGGTTCACGAGGGTAGGAAGGTGGGGGAACGAAGGCAAAAAGAAGAACTGATACCAAGGGCTCAAGTAGAAAAACATGTTTTGAAAATGATGATGACAACATATGTACAAATGTGCTTGATAGAATAGGTGTATGGATTGTTACAAGAGCTGTGAGAGCCCCCAATAAAATGATTTATAAAAGAAATTTTACAGCCTCAAAAACTTGCAGGGCCGTTCCACCCTGTGCTACAGGACTGCTATGAGTTTGCGTTGACTCAACGGTAGTGAGTTTGGGTTTCATTTTCTGTCGGGTTGCTGTTGGGTGTAGGAGCCCTGGTGGTATGAAGGTTCTGTGTCGGTCTGCTAACTGCAAGTCCAGCAGTTTGAAACCATCAATCGCTCCTCCGGAGAAAGATGGGGCTTTCTCCTCCTGTAACAGATTAAATTCTCAGAAATCCACAGGGGCAGTTCTACCCTGTCTCATGGAGTCGCTGCAAGTCAGCATGGACAGGGAGTTTGGTTTTTGGTTTCTATTGAGTGTCATTGAGTC
The DNA here is from genome assembly GCF_000313985.2 of Echinops telfairi. Lineage (NCBI taxonomy): Eukaryota > Metazoa > Chordata > Mammalia > Afrosoricida > Tenrecidae > Echinops > Echinops telfairi. The sequence goes on from NW_022103898.1 coordinate 21,064,314, forward strand.
AATTGTGACTCAGAGCTACCTCATGTCACAAAGTAGAACTTCTCTCATAATTTTCTTGACTGTGATCTTTAAAGGGGCAGATTGCCAGGTTGCTGAGGGGATTCGAACTGCCTTTAGCTTAACCTAAAACCCAACCCATTGACAATGAGTTGAGTCCAAGTCATAGTGACCCTACATGAGTTTCTTAGGCTGTCATTTTGGTGGGAACAGATAGGCTCATCTTTCTCCCACATAGCAGCAGGTAGGTTTGAACTGCTGGTCTTTAGGATTATAATTTTAATTTGCCACTGAGTGTTTAATCGCTGTGCCAGCAGGGGTCCTTGTTTGACCCATAAGCCCCCCAAAACCATTGCCATCAAGTCAATTTCTATTTATAGCCACCCTATATAGAGTTTCCAAGGATGTAAATCTTTACAGGAGCAGACAGCTTCACCTTTCCTTCTCCTACTGAGCATCTGGTAGGTTTCATTCACCAACCTAGTGGTCAGTGTTCCAGTACTTACCCAATGGCTCCACAAGGACTTCGATTTGACCTATAATAAAAACAAACCCACTGCCATTAAGTCAATGCCAACTACCTGTAGGGAAGGATACAACTGCCCTTGTAGGTTTCCCAATCTGTAACTCTTTACAGGAAAAGAAAGCCTCAACAATCTCGCTGGGGCAGGCTGGTGGTTTCCAAGAGCCGACCTTGAGGGTGGCAGCCCAACGTTTAACCACTGTGCTACCAAGGCGCCTATTTGACCCATTAAAACAACAAACCCCTACATCCATGTAGCTCCACAGTACACAAAGTAACTTATTGATCCACTGCTTGATGCTAGGTGCCATCAAGTCAGTTCCAACTCATAGGGAAGCTATGTACACCCGAACCACGCACTGCTTGGTGCTGCACCATCTTCACCATGGTTTCTCAAATATTATAATCTCTCTTGATTTGCTCAGATTTCTTGAGAGGGAGAGGGACCACCAAAGGAACAGCCCATGCTCCTTCGTCTTGATAAGGTTTCTATCTCCACCACCTAACCCACAGCCAGCCCCAGGGACGGAAGTTGAACTCATAAAGACCGGCAGGCCCTGAAGCTGAGGGCTGGGCATGGGCAGTTTTCCATGACTCCTCACCTACACCTTCACGGATGATGCTATATCTTCCTCCTTTCACAGATGGAGAAACTGAGGCTGGGAGAAATCCAATGACCTGCTGGGACCATAGCCCTTCTCCCAAATGACAAGGTGGGATGTGATCTCATAAAGTCCAGCTTCAGAGGTTACTCTCTTTGGTTTTTTAAAAAAACAAATTGTGTGTTGTTGTTGTTGTTGTTGTTGAAAACACACACTGCATAGGCCATCCCAGCAATTTCTTCACATGCAAGTCTTTGACAAGGATGGCATTCTTCAAGCTGTGCCACCAATCTCACCCTCCTTTTCCAACTCGCTTCTCCCTCACTAACATAAGCTCACTACCTCCTAAGCTTCCCGTCGATCTTTACATGGGTGGTTAACAACTTGACCCCACATGGTTCTGTAAGAGAACACACTGCACACGTGCTTCATGAGCTGAGCTAGACTCTGGTTTGGTGGGAAGAAGACGTCAGAGAATGGTTTTGGTTTCAGGCTGAAAGATGATCTCAGGGCAATAGTTTCTAGAATTCATCCAGGACCAGCAGCCCCAGAAGGTCTGGATTCCATGTGAATTTGAAATTATATTCTGTATCCCTCCCTATTTTTCCCATCAGAATTATTTCCTAGACTCTTTGGTCAAAATGACCAGTCATGTTAGCCGGGCACCATCCAGTTCTTCGGGCCTCACGACAAAGAAGTTAGTTGTTGCTGGACTTAGGTACACTTTCAATTCCTCCTCTCTCCTGAACTCTTTTTTTCTTCCCTCTTGTCCTCTAGGTCAAGGGTGGGAAGATTTTTCTGCCAAGGACCTTTCAGATATATTTTATTATTATTATTTTAAATACTTTTATTTGGGGCTCTTACATCTATCACAATCCATACATTCATCCAGTGTGTCGAGCACATTTGCACATATGCTGCCATAATCATTTTCAAAGCATTCTCTTCCCCCTTGAGCCCCTGATATCAGCTCCCCATTTCTTCCCCCTCCCTCCCCCGTTTGCCCTCCCTCATGAACCCTTCATAAATTATAGATTATGTTTTCCATATCTTACATTGTCCTTCATCACCCCTTACCCACTTTTCTGTTATTCGTACCCCTGGGAGGGGGTTCTAGATTGATCCTTATGATCAATTCCCCCTTTCTCCCCCCACCCTCCCCTAATCCTCCTGGTATCTCTACTCTCATTGTTGGCCCTGAGGGATTTATCTATCCTGGATTCCCTGTGTTGAAGGCTCTTATCTGTAACAGTGTGCATGCTCTGGTCTAATCCGATTTGAAAGGTAGAAATGAGGTCATGATAGTGGGGGGAAGGAAGCACCAAAGAACTAGAGGAAAGTTGTATGTTTCATTGATGCTATACTGCACCCTGACTGGCTCATCTCTTCTTTGTGACCCCTCTGTGAGGGGATGTCCTATTGTCTACAGATGGGCACTGGGTCTCCACTCCATGCCCCCCCCACCCCATTCACCTTGGGTATGGTTTGGTCTGGGTCTTAGATGCCGGGTACCTGACATCGATCATTCTCAGGCCATACTGGTCACACATTTAATTAACTCCCCCCTAATGTGATAGTTGGAACTGTTTCTATTTTTGGTGAGGTGTGCAATGTTACAGGGTAATGATGATTTTGTAAGTCTTATATGACCTCTGAGCTGGTCATTCCCCAGATGATTAAAGACCAATTGCTGTTCCTTGGATGGTCACTTGCAAACTTTTAGAACCACACAGAGTCAGCGTTTTCATATTATAGTATATGCTTTCTCTCCATTTTTGACAAATGGGGAAAAAGTGCCTACTTGACAAATAAAAACGAGGTAGCTGAATGCGCTTACCCAAGGTCACACAGCAACTACGTCTTAATAAAAGCAAGGCTCCTGAGCCTTCTCTAGCTACAAGTCTAGTGTCCTTCCCTCTGCCTAGAAATCTGCCCAGGTGTCGCTTCTCATTCAGTCCGCACCACAGCACTCAGAGGCAAGCTATGTTGGGATCTGTGTTAGTCTGGGTACTTTGGAGAAACAAATCCACAGCAACTCATGTATAAGAGAGTTTTATGTAAAGAAAGTGTGCATCATGAAAACATCCCAGCCCAATGCTGCCCAAGCCCACAAGTCCACCATTAACTCATTAACCCAACACCAGTCCACAAAGTCCTCCACTTCACAGAACAGAGGCAATGACGCTGACTGCAGGAGGAAAGCTGAGTCAGTGAACAAACAAGCATCTCAGCACTGGCAGGGGTCTCCACAAGGCTACTCCAGCACCCAGGGCTGCATCGGGATAGGTCCATGCGGCTTCTCCTTGGGGATGTCTTGTAGGAAGTCAGTCTTGCAAGCTGAAGTAGGGAACTGCTAAGGCAGCTGCACCCTGGTGTGACCATCACAAAGCAAGAGACCTGAGAGCTAGAAAGGTGAGGCTCACCACCCATTTGTCCCTCTGCCTTTCAATTAGCCACACATGTGATTATCGGCCAGGCTGGCATAATTAACTAACTCAGGATCCCTGCTTAGAAAGACCGCCTTCCCTCCTCAGGCTGGTGTGCTGTGGAGGCTTGCACACCATTCGTATGCTGGAAGCTGTGCCGCTGATATGTCAAATTCAAGCACAGTCCCCTCTGGTGGACAGCTTTCAGCAGAGCCTCCAGACTAAGACAAAATAGTAATCAGGGGACCTACTTAACAAAAACCAGCCAATGAAAATCTTCTGTATCACAGAAGATCTGACAAAGGTGCTGGAAGAGGAATGCCATCGTTTGGAAGACATTCAAAGGACACACTAGGCTTGGGCGTGCCATGGGTTGAAGCTCGGTTAGGATTGAGCAATGTTTTCTTCTGCTGCACAAGGGGCCACCAAGAGTCAGAGCTTCCCTGACAGCCACCACCACCACCAGATTATGGAAAATAAAATCGCGGGTACAAAGACGTTAAGGAACTGCTCCAGGTCATCCACCAGAGTGGTGGTCAAAACCCAACTCACTGCCATGGACTTGATGCCAACTCAACGTGACCCAATAGGACAGGGGAGGGCTGCCCCTACTGTTTTCTGAGATGGGAAAGTGTTTACGGGAATAGAAAGTCCTGCCTTTCTCCCTGGTGGTTTAACTGCTGACCTTGCAGTTAACAGCCCTACTGGTAATCACTAAGCCACCAGGACTGTGCCTTGTTAATACTGCTAAGCACCATGCTATATGAACTCTCAGACAACGGGGTGTGTGTGTGTGTGTGTGTGTGTGTGTGTCAGTTGTTAAATGATAACTGTGAAATACTTAAAACAGTGGCTGCCACATGCTAGAAATCCCCATTGGAAGGTTCAGTTCATGTCAACAGAAGTCTTGGTTTTATATCTAGGAAAGGAGAGAGAAGCCTGTTAGAAGTGGTAGTGGAAGAAGGATGAGGTCAGAGAGGCAAAATGGAGAAGCTAGAAGACTTCCTTCACCTTCTTGGTCCATTGGTCTGCCTGGGAACCCAGTGGGAAGAAGAAATGGAGGTGGAAGCTAATGGGGACTTTGTGAGACGTTGGGTCCAGGGAAACAGCTCTGCGGATTCAGTGACTAAGTGTGGCATCCAGTTGAGGAGAGAGTCCTTCTCCTTGACTGAGTGAGAACAACCCAAACCTTTTCTAGGAACAGTGGGAAGTAGACCTGACATAACACTGGTAACAAAGCCAGTCAAAAGGGGAGGCATTTCCCTGGCAGGTGAGAAGTCGCCAGCCAAAGAAACGGAGGTGGGGCAGGAGAAAGATTATTAATGCTGTCTCTTGCAGTTCATCTAGTACAGTGGTTCTCAACCTTCCTCCTGCCGCGACCCTTTCATACAGTTCCTCATGTGGTGGTGAACTCCCAACCATAAAATTATTTTAGTTGCTACTTCCTAACTGTTATTTTGCTACTGTTATGAATCATAATGTAAATATGTGATATGCAAGATGTATTTTCATTGTTACAAATTGAGCGTAATTAAAGCATAATGATTCATCACAAAACAACATGCAATTATATATTGTGAAATATTTATTTCTAATTACAAATAATGAAATTTTGTCTTGAAGCCTGGTGTAGCATGGGTAACCGTCTTCATGCCAGGTACTTGTAGGTGGGCGTATCTGTATGTGGGCGGACCCGACTGGAGACGATAGAGGAGTGGTGTCTGGGTTTCCAATGGTCTTAAGCAACCCTGGTGAAAGGGTCGTTCGACCCCCAAGGGGGTTGCAACCCACAGGTTGAGAACCACTGACCTAGTAGCTTGGAGCTTCAGAAATGATGGGGGTCAAGGATGTGACTCTGGCCCTCCAGTGTGTGCTGAAAAGCTATTGAGGGAGTAGACATGGGGGAGGGGGTGGGCAGGCAGTTGTAAAGCTGAGATAACGCATAGGCATGCGGTTATCAGTGGTCCTGTCACAGCATGCTGCTGTTGTCCTTGCCATTGCTTGGTCCAGCTCACAGGGCCTTACGTAGAAGAGGAGGAGCTGGTGCCTCATCTCTTGTCAACTTCATGATCATTGCTAGGTTACACCATGGAGGATTTTCCCTCTTTGTTACTGACCTGTATTTTACCAAACCTGATGTTCTTCTCTGGTCCTCCTTAAATAACCAGGGGACCAAGACCTTTGGCCACAGGGAAGGATAAAAGAATCTCAAATTAACTCTGAATTACGCCATAATGATAGTAACCCTGGCTAACTGAAGCTGTGCTGTAAATACAAGAGGTTTTCATTCATTGGCGGAAGGAGCCAAGGAAGATAAAATCTTTTTTTTGGGGGGGGGGGGGCATGGGGGTGGTCAAAGCTAGCCCAAGATGACACATTGAACATTTCCAAGCATGAGAAAAGTTGGGATTCCGCAAGGGCATTTTGACAGTACTGAAATTTATGTCTGGCCTGGATGAGATAGCACCCCACATTTTTAAACAGTTTTGGTCAGAGGAGAAAAATGTGCAACGGGTCCCTAGCTAATGAGGCCTGGTCTTCCTTTTATGGCGCTCTTGTATGCAATTAAGGTTGGCTTCGTGTAAACCTCCAGCGCACTCCGACTTTTAACAGCCTTATGGATGTCAGGGTGGAGAAGAAATCGTCTCCTGTTTGTGCTTTATGCGGGGAAATTATTGAGATTAACAGCTTGGGGCTGGCAGGTGTGACTTTTTCGGGCTTAATGTGATGGATTTCCCAATGGCAGCTGGAGCTGATAGCACCAAACTGTTGATGGAGGGAAACCATGGTGAAGAATCTGGCACTTGTATAAATGCCAGAGCTGGGCAGGGCTTGACTTTTGACTGTGAGCTCTTCCAAGAGTCAACGATTGTGGGTATGGACAGAACTAGGACACAGAGAACAAGAGGGAACTTGCTCTGGAGAAAAAATCGGATCCTAGTGCTCCAGAGGAACTTAGAGAGGGGACAGGGTGACGTAGGAAAGTTTTGTGGCAACTCAGCTCTTCATAATTGGAGCCCAGGTCACCTAGTGCTGTGCTGTTTCCACCACTCCAAGTGGTTTCTAAGGACTCTGTTGGATTCAGATCAGGGCTTGGTCCTGGTTTTACCATTATCTCTGTGGCTCTGTTCCCCTCCCTCAGTCACCATACCTGTGATTCCTATTCTTCACCCCTAGTGAGTCTTCTAAAGCACAAAGTGGCATGCGTGTCAAAACCCAGCCCCACTTAGAACCCTTCGATGACTCCCCTCTGCTATCTGGGTAATTTTTCTAACATGGTAGATAGCATCCTAAACTAACCTTGCTTCTCCAGCTTCCCAATCCTCAGCTCCTCTCACCCAAACTAAATCCTACTGTGGTTTTCCAAGGCTGTAACTCTTTCGTTGTCTTCTTCCCCTGGAGCAGCCGGTGGTTTCAAACTGCTGACCTTGTGGTTGGCAGTGTAATGTGTAACCACCACACACCAGGACTCCTACATCTCAGGAAGTTGAAAATAAAGTATACTCAGAACTACATGTTGCCTTGTGTGTGGTGTGGCTGTTGTTCGTTGTCATTGATCCCAAGGGTAACGTCAAATATGAAGGGGAGACCTGCCCAAAAGATTTTCCAAGCTTTACTATTTATATAATCAGGGCGTTCTCTCAGGAAGCCATTGACTGGGTTCAAACCACCAACATCTCAGTCACCAACTGCTGCATCAGTGCATGTAGTTAGGGTGAGATAAGAACTGGTGAAATGGGCATCTTAATACACAGCACAAACAGCCTGGACTATTGTCTACAAAAGTAACTGAGTTTAGAGACGTTTTTTGGGTTTTTTTTTTAATGCAGTTTTGCTCTGCAAGAGCAAATCTAGAAGGTAGTTAAGCCATATACCTTGGGATCACTGGCTTGTTTTTGGCATTCAGTACACTTCATGAAGACATTTGGGGATTGGTGATCCTGAGTGTGACTAGGCCATGATGAAATTGAAGGGAAAAAGTATTGCCTTGCTCAACCAATGCTCATAGTGTGACTTCTAATACGTAATGTTTCCTAAACTTGCTTTTCATGGGATCTTGATGACCCCAGGAGCTAAGTACAGCATGAATTATGGTCTCCAGTCCACAGATGAAGTTCAGAGCTTCCCCCAGCGTCATTTACCAAGATCACACAGCTACGGAACATGGGGTGAGGACCGGACACAGGCTCTTCTGGTCCCCAGTCCCTCTAACTAGAATTCTTCCATGAGCAGAGACTTAGCAATTAACTGGCTTGCGTTGCCTAAAAAGAAATCAGACTAATTGGTGGGATGCCCAAGATGATGGCCCTTGCTTACATATCCTTCCAACGTGAAACTGAACCCATCCTTGAGGATCGCCTTTGACCAAATATCAGGCAGGAATAGAAAGCGAATAAGAATGCCTGAGAGGAACATAATCCGCAGGACAGTCAACCACAGCAGACCAAAAGGGAAGCCCTTGTCTAAAAAGCAAAGTTCAGAAGGTAGGAAGAGCCGAGAAAGACAGGTGAATAGACCCAGGGACTCCAGCAAAGAAATGGGAAGAGTGCAGTTACACCGAAGGAATCAGTGTCGTGAAACAAACCGTGTGTGTGTGTGTGTGTGTGTGTGTGTGTGTGTGTGTGTGTGTGTGAATTATAGACTAGAAAGCTGATTGGTTCTGAAAACTTGCACTCAACCCACAACAAATACATATCAGGTTGATATGCTTAGAACTAATATACTTTGAAAGAGAACAAGATCCCTTAGTACTAGGCCCTTGGCCCTTCTCAATCTTTGTATGATACAGCTAGGAAAAGGGTACTTTAAAACTAAACATCTGGGGACTTGTTACAAGAAAACTAAGATGGGGCAGCTTCCCGATACCTGAAAATATTCCCTTTGTCAAGCACGTAGCTTAGCTGCCCCTGACACAGTCAATTGATGCAGGAACAAACCTACATTACCCAAACTTGCACAATCTGTGTACCTGTGAATCTGAAGCCTGAGCTACCTGGAAATCAGGTCCCAATAAAACCAAGAGCTCTGGAGACACAGTGGTTAAGCCCTCAACTGCTAACAACAACAGCAACAACAAAGAAGGCATTGGCCGGAACCCACCAGTTGCTCCATACAGTGATTTGAACCCGTAAAGATGATAACTGTGTAAATCATGGAGGATTTCTACTCGCTCCATCCTACAGGGTTGTGGTGAGCTGTAATTGACTCTAGGGAAGAGGGCTTGGTTGGTTTGGAATAATCAAAAGAAGGGTTGTCCACCTTTCCGAGGCTCGGTTGTTTCTGCCTATAACATTCTTGGTTGCTCATATATTCCTCCCGACTTATTTTCCCAGAGTACTTTTCTTCAGTTAGACAGTATTGGGTTTTGTTGCTGACAGTTAAAGAATTTCACTAATTCACACGGGATGCAAGAACAAAATATTTGACTTAGTGACCTAGTGCTACTGTCTCACAAATACTGGGAGAGGCTTTGAGAAATGGAAATCGACTTCCTCACATTACTGAAGGCTAAAACTCTGAATTCAGGCATTGGCTCTAAGGAGGTCCTTCTTTTTCTTTCAGTTTCTGGTAACTTCCAGTGAGTCTTAGCATTTCTGGGTTTGTAGAATCATGCGCTGTTCTCTTCACATAACATTTCCCCTTTGTGTGTATCTGTAGCTGTGATATTTAGGTTTTGTGTAACTTTAATTAGGCCAGGACTCTCAATTGTTTCACATTGAAGGCTAGTAATTCCCCATGATGTAACGTAGCACGATGTGATCAACTCCATAGTGGAATCTTCTGAGAGCAGCTAGTCAGTTGTAAAAAGTGTAGGGTGGAAGATGGCCCCTTTCCTTAGGTCACAGCCCTGATGCAATTCAAAGGAATTTCCCTCAGGGTGTGGCTTGCATCCTATACAAATTTACACTGTGAGGAAGTTAGCTTGCTTTTGTTGGGTCTGAATCCCACATTTGGCTCACTGCCCTTTGAGATTTTAGTCTTGAGCCAATGTTCTGCCCTATTGCCTGCTGACCCTGGGAGCCATCAGTGGCCTGCTCTCTGACCTGCCGTCTGACTTGCCAACCTTGGATTCATTTGTCTCTTCAGTCACAAATCTAAAATGCTGGCCTTCGGTTCATCGGCCTCTGCAGAAACCAGAGAGTGGTGTTCCTGCTGATCTTGGGATTATCAGCCCCTGAACTTATTTGAATCAGAAGATCTCTCCAGCTTAATATCTGATCCACTGACTTGGATCAGGATGGACTCGCCCACTTCTACAACTGTGTGAGCCATTTTCTTGATATACATTTCTGTGTGTGTGTGCGTGTGTGTGTGTGTGTGTGTGTGTGTGTGTACGCCTGTATGTCACTGGGTTCCAGAGAACCCAGCCTAAGACCCTGTCTAGTCAGCTTTTTATAAGGCACTACTCAGAAGGGACTAGGTTTAGGACTCGCCCTAAACAGCATGATTTCATTAACATAGCAAAAGAAAATCTCTTTCTTAACAGGTTCCTAATTTTGAAGGGACACAACTCAATCCATATAATACCAGGTGTCGCTGCTCCATCAACAATATCCACCTCCCAGAATTCACAGACCTCTCTCAACTTTCCAGCTATGTGAAGGGTCAGATGACCTCCCATCATTACCCTGAAGTCCAAGCCCTCAATTCTCCTTTTGAAAATGGCAAGTTTCTTGCATCATCATCCAGAAGAGCTTAGCTATTCTGTTAAGCTTTCTCCTGTCTCAAGTTTCTCCACTCTAGTGTAAGATTTTAGCATAACCTTTGTATATCTCAATGATCTGTGTTTTTTCTATTATATTTTTAATCACTTTATAATGCAAGTTGGGTGAAGGTTTACAGATCAAGTCAGTTTTCCATTCAACAACTCACACATTTTGTTTCATGTCATTGTTTGCAATTTCTGAAAGGTAACATCACTCACCCCTCTTCCTCTGGGTATTTTCCATTTCCTTACTCCTTATTTCCTAACCCTTCTGAAGTTTTATCCTTGGTAAATGCTGCCCTATGGAACTCAAATGGCTGATTATCCTGAGGTGTGCTCACCTTCCTGCGTTCTCTAAAACCCAGTCTGGGTTCTCGACTAAAGTCAAACCAATGAAACTTTTGCATGTGTACATATACAGAGAGGCTTATATGAAAGAAAGGCTCACACAGTTGTAAAGTCAGGCACATTCCAAGTCTGTGGGTTAGATTCCAGGCTTCTCTAGTACTTCATTAGTAGCTATGGGTACTAACAATTCCCAAGATTTTTAGGTTAGACAACAGGCTTCTGGTTGCACAGGCAAATGAATGCAAGGTAGGCAGGTAAGATAGCAAGGTACTGATGACTCCCAGGATCAACAAGTAATACAGGAGGCTGCTGGTCAAATCCAAAGAACTGGAAGTTATATGATGTGAGAGATGCAGAATCTAGACCCAGCAAAAAGCAAGTAAACCTTTCCACGGAGTCTACTTGTATTGGAAGGACATTATACCCCTGCGGGGATTTTATTATGGGGGCTTACTAGGTCTTAACTGCCCAACCACTGAGAATTTTAATCCAACCCAGTTGACATAAAACCTTAATTATCACACTCCCTAATGTTATTGTTCCCCTTATAGATCAGTCTACTGTTTGACTGAAAGCTGAGTCATGTGGGTGAGTACACGTCCAGACCTGAAGGGTGACTACGGGCAGTATTCTCAGGGCTTCAGCATTCTCTATTCTATCAGTAATTCTGGTCTCTTTTATGATTTGGGGGTTTCCCCCATATTTCTCCCAGTCTCTCTAGGACCTTCCAATGTGACCCCTCTCAGAGCAATTGGTAGATGGGCACTATCTAGTTCTTCTACTCTCTGGGTCATGGAGACTGATGTTTGTGTGGTCCCTTAATCCACTGGACCAGTTGTTTCCATGTTTCTTTTATTTTCTGCACTTTTTTCCAGATGGGGAGAAATCAGTAGTTGTACCTTAGACATGATCAAATATCTTAAAGGAATGAGTCATGGGGCTTGGGAGATTAGGTGTATGGTCTTAGGGCACACAAAATTCAATTGGCATAACATAGCTTTTAATAACCCAGTCACTACTCACCAAAGTAGGGTGTAGAATAATGTCTTTGTGGACTATGGTATGAAAATAAACATGTATGAATATCATCTGTCAGATCACAATATAATCATGGGTAGAGTCATACATGTGTATGGCCTGTTCAGCTTGAATATCTGTTATTGTAGAGTTGTGTCTATGATGTATTGTGTATTTTCCTTTACAAGGTTTTGTGTTCCTGATTAAATAAAACCACAGCCTTATTCCATAGATGAATTCTGTTCCTACCTTTAAAGGAAAAAAATGTTAGTAAACTTTAGAATATTAATTTGCTCCTGTTTTTAGTTTCAAAGGTTTCAGAAATTTGGGGGATCGGGCTAACCATACCCCACTGCATAGACAAATTCAGTTTATACCCTTTTGTTTGATCACGGTGCTGCACACAAAGAGGCACACCCGAACTTCTGGCTTCCTAAATTTTTGCTAAATTGTCTACCCTCCATTGATATTTCTTAGAAGCTCTGGTCATGTAGGGAGTTCTATGTCTGCCTGCTAACAGAAATGACAGTGGTGCAAAGCCACCAGTTGCTCTGCTGGGGTTTTCTACTCCCACAAGGACGTCCTCACTGCCGTCACCATGGAGTCCATGCTGACTCATAGCGACCCACAGGACAGGGTACAACTGCCTCTGTGAGTTTCTCAGACTGAAACTCTTTTCAGGAGTAGAAATCCCTGTCTTTCTCCCATGGAGCAGCTAGTGGTTTCAAACTTCTGACCTTACCGATCACAGCAGAATGTATACCACTACACCACTGAAGCTCCCATCGCAGCAACCTACAGGGTGACAATGAGTCAGAATGGACTCAATAGGAGTGAATTTGGTTGGTTTGAGTTTGATACTTCTGGCTTCCCCTACAGGCCACATGACACTGCTCTCCATCTTAATCTGTTGCTTCTCTCGAAACTATAGCAGTAATTCAGAGCCAAAGCGAACTATCTGGAGTGGAAATGCTTCTCTCTGTCTCCAAACTCCTTCTCAGCATCTGGCGTTGCTCAGGCAGCTGAGGTGGACAGGCCGCGTGGCGACAGGCAAATAGAAAACAGACCTCCATTCGGGTGGTCTGCTGTTCTCTGTCCATTGGAGGCCAAGGAACAGAACAGCGAGCAGTAACAGCTGTCCAGCCAGGAGGCCAGAACATCTCCAGGGGAGACAGTGACAATGCAGTCTTCCCTGAGGACCTGCCAGCATGCTGAGCTCCTTCCCACAGCATCACCCAACTGCCAAGGAGGAGGCTAGCACTGTCTTTCTTCACTGAATAGGTTGCATATTTTGGCCAACAAAACCCACTTGAAGAGCATGTCTGCTTTTGGTGAACAGTCATCTCAGCTGAGGGTCAATCGCTTTGTAAACAAGGATTCTCTCTCTAGTGTTCTGGGGTTCGGAGCAGAAAGTGAAGGGCGAATTGGCTGCTGGCTCATGCCACGGAGCCAGAGTACAGACGAGGTAGAATGGGCAGTTCTTCTGCTCCACTCTTGGTTTGGAAACCACCTCATTTGGAGGCCATTTTCCTCAACAGGTAATTGAGAGGGTTGAGCTGGATCAAAATAGAGAGGAATGATTAAGCATCTAACCCAAAGTCCCCATGCCACAGATGCGTGAACTGAGAGTCAATTCATTTAGTCAACATGTGTATGGGGCCCTGTGCTAAGTCAGACAGGGAGTCTTGGGTTGATTAAGCTTTCCGCCACTAGCCAAAGGGGCCTGGGAGGAAAAAGCAAACAGAAGACCCCAGAGGGCTTGTGGCCATCCTTTCTTATTATAGGCCATTCGCTATCACAGCCACTAGACATCTTGTTTTTAGTTGTCACCGAGTGGCTTCCAACTCATGGTGACTTCGGAGGTGCAGAGTAGAAGCACTCCACAGTACCTGCAAGGCTGTGACCTTTCAGAAACTGATCAGCAGGTCTGTTTCCTGAGGCATCTCTGGGTGGGTGCAAACCTCCAACCGAGCATTGAACTATTGATTTCCCTCAGAGTCCACTAGTCCAATGAGCCACCAGCTAATTTTAATTTTGAATTAAAATTAGTTAAAAAAATGTTCTTCAGTTGCAGGAGCCACTTTTCAAGTACTCAACAGCTGTACATAGACTTGTCGTTGTTATTGTTGTGGAGTGAGTTTTGATTCATGGCAAATCCATGGCCAAGGGAAGGAAACGTTTCCGTCCATCCTCACCATTGCCTCTGTGTTTGAACCCATTGTTGCAGCCCTGTGTCAATCCACCTCCTGAGGCTCGTCCTCTTTTTCACTGGGACGGTCCTTCACCACCCACAATGCCTTCTCCTGCTAATCTGGCCAACGTACATCAGCCAAAGTCTCGCCATCCTTGCCTCCAAAGAGGATTCTGACTAAACTCCTTCCAAAATAGATTTGTTCATTCTTCGGGCACTACATGGGAGAGTCAATATTCTTCGCCAGCACCCTAAGTCAAAGACATCCTCTTTCCTCTTGTCTCCTTTACTCCTTGACCACCTTTCCCATGCTCATAGGCTAGAGATGACATTACTGTGAAGCTGGACTATTTCCATTATCACTGAAAGTTCTGGAAGGCAATCCAGTACAGAGCTGTGTTCTGAGCAGCCATCGGAGTATATGATACCTAGCAGGTTCCCATTGAACAGGTGAGGAGTTTGTGATTCGATCCATCGAATCAAACAAATTGAGGTTAGGTTGGAAGGACTTTTAGCAGGAGCTGATTTTTCGGCTGATTCCCAAGGGTAATTACATAAATGGGTGGGTCAAGAGAAGGGGAGAACATTCCGGATGGGGAAAAGACATTGATTTAGTGAGAAATGGGAAGGGAATTGGAACCACCAAGCCATTGTTCTCAAGTTCTTTTCTCCCTGCCAATTAAAAATCATCCTAGGCAGCCTTTTCTTATCAAACTTCCTCCACAGTCCGTGCCCTGATCTGGTATTGTGACGTTTGCTGTGACTAATTGGGCTCTTGGCAGTTCAGTAATCAGGTGATTTTTTTAAAATCTTATTTTGTTTCATTATTAAGTTTTGATTGGAGGTGAAAGTATACACCCTAGAGAACTGCAAGATCTTTTCCAAAAGACTTTCAACCCACATGCCCACTGGTTCAAATGTTCATGTAATTGTTATGAAAATGGGTGGATCCTAAAGGGCCCTGGGGTAAGGAGAGGACGGCTGAACTCTGAACAGGAACTTTAATCAATCCCAAATAGTGCCAGACAGTGACAGCGAAACTCAACTCTTTGTCTTCCAGGTGATTGCAATTCATAGGGACCCCTAGAGGACAAAGTGGAATTGCTCTGTAGGGTTTTCAAGGCTGTATGGAACCAGACTGCTTCTTCTTTGTCCCATGACAGGGCTGGTGGGTTTGGACTGCCGCCCTTTCCATTAGCAGCCCAACTTTTAAGTCAATGTACCACCATGGGGCTTCAGTTAAGACTAGAAGCTGATAAACACATAGATTTGGTCATAAGTGAGTTCTAACAATCACCATTTGCTTCTCGAGTTTAAAATGAACTTGGACTAAAATGAACTCAGGATTCTGAAGGCCAACCCTACCACTTACTACTGCACAATCTAGGACATGCTGTTTAACATTTCTGAACCTCAGTTTTATCTCCCGTAGCGTGGGGATAATAGAGGTATTAGCAATATGAAACCATCTAATGGGTGGTACAGTCAAACCCTCAGCTGCCAACTGAAAGGATGGAGATTCAAGTTCACACAGAGGTGCCTGAGAAGAAAGGCCTGGTAATGTGAGTCTGGAAGATTAGCCACTGAAGACCTCATGAGCGTAGTGTACTCGGACACACATGGGATCCCCGGGAGTCAGAACCAACGGCAACTGGTTTTATTTTATTTATTGATATTTTTCCAAAACCGTTTTATTGGGACTCTTACAAGCACTATCCCATTCCATAGTTCAATCACACCAAACAAGAGCATACTTGTAGATTGTATCCTATGAGTTTTGAAACATGCTTTTCTTTCTTGAAGTACTTGATATCCGCTCTTCTTTACCGCCATCGCCATGCCCCCCAGGAGCCCTTATTCTACTTGTTGACTCTACAGGCTCATCCATCCTGGGATTCACTTCCTGAAACACAGAAAAACATCTAACAACAATTTAAGAGGGATACCCACAATGGCAAAATACATCAGAGAGAAACCCCAATATGAAAACACACAAACACAGCATATTCAAAACCAGACCAGGCCCAAAGTATAACGGGGTGGGGATGCGGGTGGGGGAGAGTGTGTGGGCGAATCAAGTGACAAGGTTTTAACTGTTTAAGTCATGTTTTTCATTTTTATCTCTTATAGTCATCTGTCCAATTCTCTCTGTTTGGTAATCAGTTTATTCCCATCTGAGCATCGTCTCATGGTGATCCGGTGTGTAACCAGTTCATAGGATTTCCTAAGCTGTAATCTTTACGAAAGCAAAATGCCTCCTCTTTTCCCCATGAAGCAGGTAATGAGCAACCATTTGGTTAGAAGCTGAGCTCTTTCCCACTGCACCACCAGGGCTCCTAATTAGAAACACAGTCAGCCCAGTATAGCAGTTCATTAGAAAGCATTAACAATACATGACTGAAACGTCTATGTTTTTGCCATATTAATAAATTTCTACAATGAACTGGTACTAGTAAAGTTCAAATTAATAACTGGAATGATATTTATCCCTATAGCATTAAACCCCCAGACCCACTGCCATCTAATCAGTTCTGACTCAGCAACTCTATATTGGGTCTCTGATATAATAACTCTTTACAGGAGCAGACAGCCTCATCTTTCTGCAGCGGCTGGTGGATTTGAACCACAAACCTTGCAGTTATGAGCCCAAGACATCACCAGGCCTCCTTTGTATTACAATGGTGATCATTTATTAAGCTCCTACTTTACACCAAACAACAACCCAGAAGTGTCTCCATTGCTCAAATCTTCTCGTTGCTCCCACCCTACATTAAATTATGGACATTCCGAGCCTGGAACAGTAACCGTCCTGTATTTGAGTGTACAGTGTTTACTCGGCTCTCCCTCATTTCTAATTTTAAATCAGGCCCCATCACCTCCCTATCCCCAACCCTGCCATTTACCCCTCTAACAAGTCAAGTGGAGTTTCAAAGTTGGCATGAGTAGGAATTTCGTAGACGTTCATTGCATCCCCATTGCTGCTACGTCTTGTGCTACCTTTGTCCCTTCATTGGGAGCATATGGAAGCAGGCTTAAGACAATAACTGGTTTACCAAAGGCTGCAATAGAAGCCACTGGTGGAGCTGAGATGTGTGCGCTGTGCTGAATCCACAGCTTGTGTACACGGCGATATGATCACTGAGCCATAGTATGTGAAGGCCTCATAGAACAAGCACCTGAACCCATTCTTGGGCAGTGAGGCCTCAGAAGGGCCAATGTGAATCTCTTCATTGCCTTGCCCCTGGAAAACACCTTCCACAGACAGGAGAAAGGAGACCAGAACTGAGGTTCTGTTCCCAGCCCTGTTTCCGCTCCACATTCCCACTGCCTTTTCTTAGCACTCATCCCCCAGAATGCTCTTTACCTTGACACCAAGGAAATGCCTGCACGATGACTAATATCAGTCTGAGATGTCTAGGCTTCTGTGCTTAGCAACATGCCAAGAGGAACTCTGAGCCACAGACACACACTCAATCTCTGTTGATATTGTCCTTGCATGCAGACCGACTTGGGAATTAAACTATTTCAACCCCCAGGGCACATTTCCTGTCATTTTGATGTTCCGTGTACATTAATGGAGGAGCCCTGGGTTAAACTCTAGGCTGCTAATCATGAGGCCAGCCATTCAAACCTAACAGCTGCCTCTTGGGAGAAAGATGAAGCTGTTCCCCCATTGGAACTTACAGTCTTAGAAATCCTATATAGGAATTGACTCTGTAACATTGGATTTTTTTTGGTACATTAGTCAATAATCAGCTTCTCAGGCTGATATTCTGCATTCTTCACTTTAACTAACTTAATTCCACTATATGTATGTTTACTCACATGTACCATTGATATTCAAATATTATAGATGCAGATATAGTTTAGGCACATGTTTACAAGTCTGGGCTCATAAGTTCAGCTCCTAGCTTAAGGATCTCTCCATGCCAGACATCTCCCCTAAGCTTCTGACTCATATATCCAGCAGCCCACTCAACAGCCCCATCTTCGTGTCTCAAGACAAACTCGCAAGTCCAGAACTAAACTCATGATTTGTCTCCTGGAGCCCATTCACACTTCCAGACTCCTTATCTTGGGAAAGGAAAGTGACTTCCCAACCACTTGTTCAAGCCAAAAGCCTGGAAGTCATCCTTGACACCCTCTGTCTTCCATCTACCCTTCCCAATTCCTAAAAACATTACCTGTTAAAGTCATTCATTCACCAAGTCACTCATTTCTTTAGCAACTGTTTAGTGGTCAGCCCTGTACCAAAAGTGGGTGGTGAAACATTGATGAACGAGACGGATATTGACTCAGCCGCTTGGACTTCATAGTCATAAGCCAGACCAGTGTTTCTTGCTAAATGTGTGAATAGTGTAATATGTGTGTTTTTTATAGGATTTCCTGGGTGGTGTAAATGTTTACGTGCACAGCTACTAACTCAAAGGTTGGCAGTTTGAATCCACCCAAAGTTCCTTGGGAGCAAAGTCTGGCAATGTACTTTCAAATGGGAACAGCCATTATCCCCATCGAGCACAGTTCGACTCTAAAACACGCGGGTTCACTGTGAGTCAGGACTGACTCAAGGACAATTAATCTATTTGTATGTTTTTGGCTTTGCTTCTTTTTTAATACAAGTTCACACAACATAAGACTTTACATAATTTTGTTCAGAAACAATGATATATCTTGAGCTAGACCTTGGCTGTTATTGTCAGGTTCTGTTGAAGCAGTTCTGACTCAAAGCGACCCTGTGCACACAGAACAAAACACGACCCAGTCCTGGGTCAGCTTCACGATGTTTGCTGTGTCTGAGCTCATTGTTGCAGCCATCTCATGAGGGTCTTCTTTTGTGCTGACCCTCAGCTTTACCCAGCATGAGGTCCTTTTCCAGGGACTGGTCTCTCCCGAGAGCATGTCCAAAGTCTGTGAGAAGTTTATGTGAGAAGTATGCCCAACGCATATGCTCCTAAGGAGCATTCTGGTTATATTTTATCTATAACGAGACCAAGTGGAGTGGCTAAGAGTTTGGACTTTAAAGCCAGTCAGTCAGTTAGCCAATCATGATTAATACTTTATTATCTACCCACTACGGGGCAGGCACTATTGAAAGTATTATATATTTAGTCAATAACACAGTCTCTGCACTCATGCAACTCCGACTGACATTCTATGATATTCAGCTCCAGCAGATATGCTATGATTCTTTGTGGGGTTCTTTTCTCATTGTTTTGGATCCCACCCTTGCCTCCTTGGAATATTTCCCTATGGATAGGGCATTGTCTACCTTGGTGGGAGAAATAAACTTTGACTCTCTACAGAAGTCAGAAGTCTCTTCATACTCATTTTCCCGGGCTCCCTTGCAGCTAGGTTACAGGTTTGTGGCCTAGGTGTGACCTCTCAGAAGCCCCTGTAAACTGGAAACTATTTTCTGAAAAGAAGACAGCACCAGGAGAAGTCTATTTCAGCTGAAGCAGTTGTAGCTACCTCCAGCTGCTGAGAGGCCGGAGTGAGGGGGTTCTGGCGTGAGAAACCCAGTGGTGCAATAGCCGTCTAAGCGGATGTGTCCATTCACCATGGGATCCTTCCCCATCCTTGGCTGTTCAAGGTCATCCCATATCTTTCACTTCTCTGTGTTGAAGCGAACCAATACTGACTTCTGTTGTTTGCAACGAAGAGCCCAGGCTGAGTTGAATCCCAGGCCTTGACAACAGTAGCTGGGTGTCCCTGAACAAGCTACTGCCTTCCTTCAGTTTCCATTTCCTCACTTGCAAAGGAAACTACTCAGTGCACTAGCTCATGGGTTTCCTGAGAAGGTTATCTGTGGTTATTAAGCAATAGTTTTGATGTTCCAATGTGCTCTCTTATTTTTTTAATATGGAACACTTCACGAATTTGCATGTCATCCTTGCACAGGAGCCATGCTAATCTTCTCTGTATCATTCCAATTTTAGTCTATGTGCTGCCGAAGCGAGCACCCAATGTGCTCTTACAGAATGGCCATCATTCAAAGAATTCAAAGGATGAGTTTCCATTTCTACCTCTTCTATGTCTCTACCTCCTTCCTGGGTCAAAGTCTCCTTCCTGAGCTTCAAACCAATTCAGCCAACTCAGGCAATTAAAACCAGGCAGGCCTCCTGTGTAGAAGAGAGAATTCAGATATGGACAGACCTGGGCATGAATCATGGCTCGGCCACTTACCAGCTTCTTGGTAGCAGATGAAACACTTCACATTTCACGTTCCTGAGATTGGACACCTTAATTGCAAGATGAAATTTCTCATGCATCTGTTCATGTCACCACAAGAAGATAATGAATAGCCCATAATAGAGATGTGATTATTTGCCAGTGGCTTACCAGACAGTAGGGGGGAAATATGCATGTCACCAACACCTTTGATGTAGCATTGAGCCGTTTGCTTGTGTTTTAAATTATTATAGCTGATCATCACAGCAACCTTTAAAGGGGTATTGTTAAAATAGAAGAAGAAACTGAGGGTAGAGAAATTGATTCCAAACTGGTATTTTTCTCTTGGTACCACAATTTTAGGAGATATCTGGGTGCTTTCATTTAGAGACATATATCTTGACTAATTGGACCAAAAGATGTATTAATCAAAAAAACCTCTCCATTAAATCTTCCTTGTGTTCTTGTGTAGTAGATGTTAATCTTTGTGTCATGTTCATCCTTCAAACACTGGCCTGTTATGTGACTTTTGAAGGGAAGCAAGATCTCTGCTCGCAGTATGAAAGCCACGGAGGACACTTCCTACTCTCTGGCAGCTAGAGCCCAAACATATGGCCTAAGATTAGTCAACGGGAACTTCTCACCGAAGTGCATGACCTCGGATCAGTCAAAGGGATATTCCAACTCGGGCGTATAAATATTAACCAAGTAATGTAAGGCCAGAGGACTGACTGATGGCTTATACCCAGGGGCAGCAAGGTCCAGAACTAGAAACCCCTGTCCAATGGTGACAGCAATGTTAACACCGGTGGCAGCTGGCTAACAGACTTCTACTGTGTGACTTCAGCTGGGGCCGACCTTCCCTGGAATTCACCCATTTCCTGCACTTGGGTCTCCAGTCTCCCATCAATTTTGGACACGAATCAATGTTTTTTCAATACATGCCTTTGCTGTTCAACTCTTTCTCGCCTCCAGGAACCGCTATGATACTCCTAGAGTTGAAGCCACATGACGTCCTGAGAAGTTCTCTCTAGCACACTCGGTCTCAGAGTAAGATTTATGAACAGACGGGTCTGAGTGGAGCTCCATCCAAGCTCTAGAAGTTACAAAGCAGCTTTGAGTGACCAACAGGGGAAGCACATAACAAAGACCGCAAAGACCGAGGGCCCGCCAGGTTCTTGTGCTCTTTGGACTCGTGTCCACACTGTAAGTTCCCTGGTCACATAAAGACAACCTCAATACACAAACAAACCATTGCCAACCAGAGCCAGGAATGCCTGAAAAAGACACTGTGAGAGGGGATTTACAGGGTCTTCCAAGAACAGCTACCACCGAGAAAGAAATGGGCAAGGGCCTTGAGCACTAGAAACCGTGTAAGAAAAACACCCTTGTGCAGAGCAAACACGCCACAATGTCTGAATTCAGAGGCTGCTGCTAAGGCCCGCTCTTTATCAACAGGGAAAGGCACGCAGAAATCTGCCATTAGGTCGTGATGGAATCTTCCCAGAATATTGAAACCTCTCGACCATGTAGCTTGAGGTGATGCAAGGAATTTGCACTCAATTGCAAACAGTAAAGGATGGTAGTTGAAACCCAACCAGAGGCACCACCCCATAAAGGTGGAGCAATTCTGCTCTCCATACAGGAGGCCGTCATGGGTCAGAAGGAATCCCATGACAACCAAGGGCAACCACAGACGAGCGTGTGTCTCCCAAGCATGCTTCCTACACAGAAGTGGTAACTTTTGCAACGGTTATGTAAGATTGCTATGATTCATCCTTGTTTTTGTTTATTTTTGCAGATGGGGAAACTGCAACTCAAAGAGGTCAAGTGTCTTGCCCAGGTCACACAGATATTAATTGGCAGAGCAGGGAGGTGAGCTCGGCTCTGCTTGGCTCCGAAAGGCACATTCTTTCCACTAATCCACGGTGCAGTTTCCTTCCCAAGGCAATTGTCAAGATCCTTTGCCAACAAGTGCTAACAGCTCAGGTCTCTGAGAGAGGAATGAACAGGAAGTCCCTTGGTGGCCCTGGTGACATGTGGGGGTGGCTCCCGGTGAGATATGGGCTCATAGGGATGAGCCAAGCTGTCAGAGAGGTGGTATGATTTCTAGCTGTGTTGTTGTTCTCAGGAAGTCCGGGTGGGGTTGTTAATGCAGGAAGGGCAGGGCGGAAAGAGAGGGGAAACGTGAAAGGCTCTGCCCTCCTCATCCTTGCCCTGAATGGAGTTCACAGCCCCCAAAGCCCAGACAGCAGCTTCTCTGCACACAGGTGCCCATCCGCAAGCCCCCCACAGCCCCTCATCCCAGAGGGTAGGCTGTCCTGGCAGGTCCCCTTCATCACTAGCCCCCTAAAGGATGACTCATCCGTGCTTTATTAGGCAGCATAGCCAGACATAAGTAAGCATAAGAGGTGGGAAATACAATAAATTTTCAGTCTAGGACAGCGTGCCCCAGGAGAGGATTTAGTTAGCACCTGATTCCAGAGCCTTCTGAGGGCAAATCTATTCTCCCCACCTGTATCCCGAGGAGGGGACAACAAGGCTTGGTTGGGAAGAGCAAGCGCTTTAATAGGAAGCAGAGCTGTCCTGACAAGGGACTGATCTCCTCAGAGGGGACAGCCACCTCCTACAGTGACAATGCACTGACTGTGGCAGCAAAAGCAGGAGGACGATTCGGGAGGAGCAATTTTTCTCCACCCTAGAGGTTCCCCTTAGAACACATCTAGGGTCTGGTCTCTTACTTCTAACCACAGAGGTAGGGTGAGTTACCTGGTTAGTGAACAAGGGGCAATGGTCTCTGTTTCTTGAACACCTGGTGCTAATGGGGCAATGGTCTCTGTTTCTTGAACACCTGGTGCTAATCTGTCAAAACCCCTGAGGACGGGGATCTAGCCTTTTCCTTCCTCATTTCACTACCGGCGTGGTGTGTTGAACTGTAGAATCCAATTTGTCCTCAGGTTGATCGCTCTGAAATCTGATGGAAGATCAACGTGAACAAGTCATTTGGGTTCTCAATCAAAGTGGCTAGACTAGGCTCTAGCCACGAAGACAGAAACTTGACCCCATCTACGTCACTCCTTTGTCTGGTTCAGAACCAGATGGAGAAAAAGGCGATACTGATTGTACTCTCTCAAAATTCTCCTTATTAAAAGTGATATTTTTATCCTCATACTCCTGAGGCAAATGCATTCAGAACAAAAGGAGTATTTTTGCAACTCCTTCAGTTTAGACAGAGACTGTCCCAATATCACTGCCAATAGTCCAAAACCAGCCCTGTTACTTTACCCAAACGTATTCCTGTTCCTCACCTTGAAACCCCCTAACCATTCATCATCCTACACTCCTATAACTTTCTGACTCTTTAACATGCAAGCGCTTTCCTCAGAAGCCGAGCACCCAGGTCACTAACCATGCAAAGAGAGAGCATCATAAATAATGTTGAGATCCTCATTGTCCCACTATCTTGGGCCACAGCCTGGTTAGGTCAGTTTTGTTAAAGTCTGCCAAGCTTTAAGCTAGAAGGAGGGTCTCCCCACAGCCTGCTCAGTCCCTGGAGTACTGGCAGACATTCCTATCCAGTGAAGTAAGGCACTTGGTCAATATGGCATCATTGGGTGTGTGTGTGTGTGTGTGTGTGTGTGTGCAAGGGCTAGTGCATACACAAGACTCGGCATCTGCATCCGTCTATACTCTAGAGTGTTTCAATTTCCAACTAAAGACCAGCTCTCAGCTCCTTTTGTATTAGCAAAGACTTGGAAGAAGTGGGGCGCAAAGAATGCCTATCAACAGGCGATTTGGATGGGAATCTGGTCGGGGCTTCAGAGCAGGATCACAACCTTTTGCATAGCATTAAGGAAAACTTGATTGTACAAACTTGATGTACTTGTATGGCATGCTGACGGGGATTCCAAGGATACCTAAGCTTCCCAGTGGCACATGGCCCTTAGTATTGCCACAGTCCAAGGGACACTTTTTTTTTAAATCATTTTATTAGGGGCTCATACAACTCTTTATCACAATCCATACATACATCAATTGTGTAAAGCGCATTTGTACATTCATTGCCCTCATCATTCTCAAAACATTTTCTCTCCACTTAAGCACCGGCATCAG
>NW_022103898.1:21089851-21100395 GCF_000313985.2 Echinops telfairi
ACATATTGTAATTCTGTGATATGAATCAAGTAGTTTGCACAAGGAGTCCTGGGAGATGCAAATGGTCATCAGTCTAGGTTGTTGGCCAAAAGGTTGGGGTTCATGTGTACCAGAAGCACAGTAGAAGAAAGGAGTCCCGTTCTAATCTGACACCCATGGAATGGCCACGAGTCAGAAGAAACTCAATGGCAACTGATTATTGTCACTTCTTAAGATACTGCACGAGGAAACAGGGACAGAGTTCCTACTCCAATGGGGATAAGTTCAACTGTGTCCACTTACATGTGAACTCTGAGCTCTGTCCATGGAGTTCATTTTGTGACATTTGATAAGGATAAAAGGAGATGCTTCCTCCTGACCTCCGGGATTATTCTCAACTCTAAGCTCTCACTCTTTGCAACCAAAGGCCACCCAACAACCCAACCCAGCTCCAGTCATTACAGTTTGTGAAGTTGGGTGTTTCATGAGGCTGACCCTGACCTTTTCTCTACAAGTACCAATTGCCATTGAATAATCAAGTCCAAATCCTTGCAATCCCCTGTGGGGAGAGAAGAACTATATTCATTGGGTTTTCAATGACTGTTCTTTTGTTTTGTTTTGTTTTTGGAAGTAAGTCTTTCTTTGGAGGCACCTAGGGGTGGACTCAAACCTTCAATGCTGAGTTAGCAGTCAAATAGGCTAACCATTTGCATTACAAGACACACTCTCCCTTGTATTTCCTAGCTTCCCAGCCATGGAACATAGTGTTTGTGGATCATAATCCCTGACACTTAGAACTTACCCTTGGAATCATCAAAGCACTCATCTAACCAAACCCTTTCTGAATATGCACTGCTCACTTTTAAGGGCGGAGTTTTTGCTAGAATTTCTGCTACCAGACCCAGGATCAATCATAATGCGAAAAGCGTATGTTTCAGTTGTTCTTGGATGTTCTCTGTCTGCTCCAGCTTGGCTTATTACAATCATTTAGAAATTAGGAACACTTACAGAGAAAGAGGGGTTATAGAAGTTTTAGACTCCACCACCTTACTGCACAACCCAGAGGAGACCTTCCCCGTATTATCTACGTGAAGTTTGAGTTTCTTGTCTGCCTTATCCCTGTGCTCCACCTTCCATCATACATGCACACACACACACACACACACACACACGTAAGCTTCAGATCTTGTGTCCAGGAGTTCATGGCATTAGATCCCTTTCTGAGGTCTGCTGTGCCACCAACACCCCAAGTCTAAAACCCAACAGTTTTCCCCAAGTATTCCCCGAATTCATATCACTTATTTGTAATGGAAAGAAAAGCCCAAAGAAAATATACCAAAACTGAAGGGTCCAGGCTTGACACCGGAGGCAGAAAACTCCAGCCCAGTAACTGCGAAGACGGGTTCCTAGGACACAAGGGACTGCTCTCCACCGCATGGTCATTAACTCTGCCAGACACAGGCCTTGGAGGACTCACCCCCAATCTAATGAATGTATCCTCTACTGAGTCTGCCAGCATCCCCCCTCCAGAGCGCTTTAATGACAAGCCCGTGCATTCTGAGTCGCTTTCAAGCCAGAAGGCTGCATTGTTGACATGTATCCCTGGGCCACTCAGTGACATGATTAGAGGAGAAACAAAGCGAGCATAGTTGCAGTAAGGCCAGAACCAGAAAAGAGAAGTCATTAAAGTGTTAGGTCTACTTCCAGTGGTCTCAGAAGGAAGCAAGCAAAGAGACGTTAGCTTATGGGTTTCAGTATCTTTACTTTGCTCCTCCATGGTTTCTACCCAGTTCTGTTTGCTGAGTCACAGCTTCAAGATTATACCCCATGCCTGAGAACCCCCCGAAGTTTCCCTTATGCCACCAGCACCTATATACAGGACTCTATTGTTGTTGTTGGGTGCCCTCTAGTCGTCTCCAACTCACAGGAATCTTATGCATAAGAGAACAAAATATTAGCCTGGTCCTGTACATCCTCACCATAGTAAGTATGCTAGAGGCCCCTGTGGCAGCCTCTGGGTCAATCTGCCTCGTTGAGGCTCTTCTTCATTTCCATTGGCCCTTTACTTACCAGCACGTGTCCTTCCTCAGGGATGATCCCTTCTGATAACATGTCCAAAGAAAGAAAAATAGCAATCTTCCCTTCTAAGGAGCATTGGCTATACTTCCTCCAAGATAATAGTTGTTCAATCTCTGGCCTGGTATTTTCTATATTCTTCACTGTGTTAGTTTGGTAGACTAGAGAAACTAGCTCATGGACACTCATATGTGTATTAAAAAAAAGCTTTATATCCAAGAGCAACTGTACATTAAGAAAACATCCTAGCCCAGCCCAGTCCAGATATTAGCCTATATGTCCCATAGCAGTCCGCAAAGTCCTCTTCAGACTCATGAAACACACACAACGATGCCAAATGCAGAAAGATCACAGGCCAATGGGTGGGAAGTCTTATAGATCCAGTGATGTGAGCAGCTCAGTGCTGGCAGGGGTCTCCATGTGGCTTCTCCAGGTCCAGGGTTCTGGCTGCATCAGGGTAGGTCCATGTGGCTTCTCCTCAGGGATGTCTCCCAGGGAGTGAGCCTTGTCAATAGAGTGTTGCCAATGGAATGAGCAGAGAGAGAGGGTGTCTCGTGCCTCCAAGAAGGAATATCGGATTTCCCAGAGTTATGTAACTACCACGTTCACCAATACCATAATTCAAAAGCATGAATTCTCTGATCTTCCGCTTTCTTTGTCCAACTTTCATATGCATATGAAAT
Source organism: Echinops telfairi (assembly GCF_000313985.2). Lineage (NCBI taxonomy): Eukaryota > Metazoa > Chordata > Mammalia > Afrosoricida > Tenrecidae > Echinops > Echinops telfairi. Next base: position 21,092,590 of record NW_022103898.1, read on the forward strand.
GATTGCAAATGTCACGGCTTGAGTTCTCACTACCATTGAGTCAATGCTGACTCATAGCAAACCCAAGAGGGTTTCCAAGACTGTGATGTCTAGTCTTTCTCCCTTGAACTGCTGACCATGAGGATCCCAGCCCAACGTTTAACAACTACACCATCAGGTATCCATTGGCTTTTAGGAGGATCTTGTTCCGCACAGGGACACCTTTGCTTTGTAACATTTTCAAGGTCTTTTGCAGTAAAATTGCACAATGCGATGTGTCATTAGATTTTTTTTGACACTGCTTTCCCAGGCATTGATTGTCAATTCAAGTGGCATGAAAACAATTTGTCATGCTGTTGCTTATTGGTCCAATCGGGAGGATTCTTGCTTTCTGAAGGTTAAGGTGTAGTCCATACTTTCCTCTTCATCAGCAATGTTTCACAGTGTCCTCTTCCCTTTCAGTGAGCAGGGTTGTCCATCTGCCTGCCACCGGTCTTCCTCCAATCCCAATGCCAGGGTCTTCTGTCTAACCTCTCAGATGGCTGATTCAGCAGGACTCTCAGGCAAGGCAATTGGAAGACAGGTTGCAAGGGGGTTGGACAATGCAGACAATCCAACAGGAAAAGCTGGAATGGAGACGGTGAACCTTCTAGACGCCAATTGACGGGGCTGGGGCATCTTCCCAGCAGAATGTTTACTCTAAAAGAGCAAAGATGGGTCACTGGCTCTTTGCCTTCAGTAAACCTTGGGTCCTGATCAATATTGGGTACGCAGTGGCCTCTCAGGAGCTTGTTACTAATTCGTAGATGTACAAATGAAGCTCTCCATTTTTAAGACAATTTATGGGCGATTTATCGTACAGATTTTACACATAAAAGAAAGTACTGAGACTCTAAGAAGTCAAATCACCTATCACAGGTAGAAAAATAATTTGAGCCAGACCTGGAAGTCATATATGACACTTTAGACACATAGAGAACCTGCAAATAGTTATCAATGTATTTCCAGAGACTGGAACAATCAAGCAGATAATACTTCCTCTCTAAAATGAGCAGCTTTGGCTTACTTTGTCTATATTATACTTCAAATATCTACTCCATTATTTTTATAGCAACATGAACCTTCCTGCATTGTCCCTCCCTTACACACCAGTGACAGCACAACTGTGGCACGTATTACACGTTATCACACTTTATTGTCTAACATCACATTAGGTCACGAACTCCTTAAAGACGTCTTGTTTATATCCTCATCCCCAGCACCTCGTCATCTCCATCCATGTTTGTTGCATAAGTGAATGGATGAATTCTTGTGATAGCTTCCATTTCAAACATAGTTTCTATTAGCTCATGAAATCTTTGTGTGATTTAGTGAATTATTCTTAGCAGCTGGTACAAAAACTCCACTTGGTGGTGGTAACAGCTTTTGTGGGCAGAAATACCTCGATAAGTTGTTTTGATCAGTGAAAAAATCACTGGGGCAGGGATACAGATCAAGACCAGAGAGGAAGGGAAAGCATCTCTACATAAGTCAAGAAGCAAGAGGATACCTTGGCTGAGAAGGGCAGAGGAAAACAGGGTTACTGTGAGAAGACTCGCAATACAGAACGGGACTCTGACGAAAGTGAGGTGGGAAGCCATGAAACAGGTCAGTGATGGAGTGGCCAGAGGCCATTTAACGGCCATTTAAAGGTATTTTAAAGAGAAAGATGAGACTTCCTAGTCTGGCGAAGAGTTAACCAAGAAGCTCCCTGCCGTTGAGTCAATTCTGACTCATAGCAACCTTGTAAACAGAGTGGAACTGCCCGCTGTGGGTTTCCAAGACTGTAAATCTGTACAGGAATAGAAGGCCTAAGCTTTCCCCCACACGATGACTGATGATTTCAAACTGCTGACCTTTTGGTGAGCAGCCCCACCTGTAACCCACTTTTCTACCCACAGAGGCAATTCCATTCTGTTCTAGAGGGTCGCTATGAGTCAGAATCAACTCGGCAGTGAGTTTGCTGTTTGGGGAATGCTGTAGTCTCCATCAGTCCAGTTTCTCAGATTACAGATCAAAAACGTACAATGAAGTCACCCTGAAGCCTGCCTTTCTTGGTGTTGAATTATGAAGTGTCCCCGTGTTCTGCTTGCAGGACCGCCTCTTGGTCTGAGGACAAGTGCTGTATGAGCACAATGAAGTGCTCCGGAAGGCCCGTTCTGTACACTGTTATCCATCGTTTATTCTGATCCACACTGTTGAGTGCCTTTGTATAGTCAATAGAACACAAGTAAACATGTTTCTGGTATTCTGCGCTTTCAGCCAAGATCCATTCGATGTCCGTAATGCGATCTCTTGCCCCACGGCCTCTTCTAATCCAGCTGTTATAGACTCATCTTTAATCCTCCCTACAGTCCTACAAAGTGGGTATTACCAATGAGGTCACTGTTGCTTGTAAACCATGCAGCTCATAAGCAAGGAGGGAGCTATTTGAATCCATGAAACTTCTGGCCCCCAAACCCATGCGTGGTCCACCAAGCTTTAGTGTCTCAGGGAAGATTATAATGTGGGCTGAGAGGGGAGGGAGAAAGTGGCTGTTTCCAGTGGTGCCAGCCCCTGGAAAGGCAAGAATAAGGAGATAGATTCCAACAGTCCTTACCTAGAAGCCCATAGACTTTCAAGGAATCTGTAGACAGAGTGCCAGGGATCTCTGGATGTGGGGGATTATCAAATCTTTATTTTTTGCTAATTGTCACTGAAAAGAGTGCCCTTATGAATGGGAGCCACAAACCATGGAGCGGTTACCACCACTGTGCCTGACTAGGAATCGAGACATTTTCTCATCACTGTAGATGTGGCCACTTCTCCCCTCTTTAAGAACTCAACAGCCCCTTCAGATACATGTCATTAAATGGAGTCTTTGGCCCGTCTCCTAACTAATTACCTAGCGGTCTTGTTAAAATGCAGATGCCTAGAAGCCACATCTAAACTACAAAAATCCAGAATCTCATGTTCTTACCTGGGCATCTTTGCTCCCTATGCCCCCGTCAAGGAACCGGTAGCTGGCTGGCTACAAGCACTCGGTAGACCGTGTGCTAGCCACCAGGGCTTCCATGCACTGAGAACCTACAGTCGAATGGTGACCTCAGCATGTCAGACTCAGAAGCTGACACGTTCTAGGGGTACTGGGATGCGGTTGTCAGCCCTATCACGTGGCTCATCCTAAACAAAGCACAGGGGTTCCCAGCTTCAGAAGCAGCTCTTGGCTATCCGAGAAGTCTCATCTTGCAGAGGCTGGAGAAACGACTGGGTCACAAGCAGGTGAAGAGATGAGAGAAGGAGAGGGCAGCGAAGGGACCCTGTGAACAGTGTTGACTAATCTAGTAAGTGAGGTAAGCATGGGCTTACCTATGAATCGATAGGGAGCAATTGTTGTAGGTTTTTTTACTACATCAAAAATTCTGCCTCTAGATGTGCACTGGTACAGATAGGAGCTGGAAGCACAGGGAATCCAGGACAGATGAACCCCAGCTGGCCGGGGGCACCAGCGAGTCCGATAGACGGGGTCCAGCCCCCAGCTCTGCTGTTATGCTCTTGAGGAGCCCGCGTACAGCGAAAGGAACACGGCCCTGCTTCTTCCTCCTTCCTCTTCACCATCCTCCTCCCACACCCACTCCTTCATTCCTCATTGGTACGTGTGAGGGGTTTCTTGTGTGTGACAACTTTTGTGTAGTGCCTGCCGACCTAGAGGGATCATCCCCCAACACTGATTATGAGTCTGAAGGATTCCATCGGCTGATTTTGGGAAGCAGATCTCCAGAAGGCTCTTCATGGTCTGTTCTTAATCTGCAAGCTCCTCCGAAACTTGGTCAGCCCAGGGCCTTGTGGGCTTTGAAAGGACGGTGGGAGCCTTTCCTCGCATACCACGGTTCCTCAGAGACAGGCTCTCAGCAGATACTCGGTCCATTCCCCCAGTCAGCCTCTGCTCCCAGTGTTGCGAGGGGTTTTGAACCATCCTTCACGCTGACAAATCATTTCTGCCTCCGGTGTTTTATGAGGTCTTCGGGGGCCCTGTGGCCTAGTCGGCTATGCATCACGTTGCTAACCACAAGATCAGCCATTCAGACTCTCAGGGAATGATGGCGCTGTCTGCTACCATAAAGGGGCAGTTCTATTCTGTCCTGCAGGGCCGCTCACTATGCGTCGTCGGAATCAGCTTTCCAACAGCGAGTTTGGTGATGTTTGGTTCTGGCAATAATGGTTTTAGGTTTCTGTAAGACAGACAACTTCTTTGGCAAACCTACCGGGGTTGCCTCCCTATAGCCACCCTCTCTGTCCCCCCGATGCACACCAATCTGACAATTCACTACAGCACCAACTCTGCCTTCACCATGCATAATGAAAGGGGACTATGCTGGTGGGGGTGAGCTCATTTAACCAGGGCCAGTTGTCCCGGCAACCCTAGGACCCAGCATGTCAGAGTGGAACCGTGGTCCGTAAACCCCTTGATGGCTGGTTTTTCAGAAGCAGGTGACCAGGCCTTTGTCCCAAGGTGCCCCTGGCTGCACTTGAGCTTCCAGCCTCTCAGTTAGTGACTCAGAGAGTAACCATGGCACCAGCCAGGGACTCCCTTGTTATATTGCTCTTTTTTAAAAAAATAATTTTATTGGGGGCTTGCATAGCTCTTATCACAACCCATCCATCCATCCATTGTGTCGAGCACATTTGTACATTTGTTGCCATCATCATTTTCAAAACATTATCTTTCTACTTGAGTGCTTGGAATCAGCTCCTCATTTTTTCCCCTTCCTCCCCCACCCTCCCTCTCTCATAAACCCTTGATAATTTATAATTATTATTTTTTCATATCTTACACTGACCAATGATTCCCTTCCCCCACTTTTCTGTTGCCCATCCCCCTGGGAGGGGTCATATGCAGTATGTATGAGTCTGTTTTGACTCACAGCAACCCCAGGTAGATAGTGTAGAATCCTCCATAGGGTTTCCAAGGCTGTGGCCGATGGGGAGCCAATCACCAGGTCTGTTCTTTGAACGTCTCTGGGTGGGTTTGAATCATTTCATTTTCAGCTAGAAATTGAGGGTGTCACTATTTCACCATCTAGTTCCAGGATCCTATCCAATCCCACTACCATCAAGTCCACGCCAACTCATGGCAACATTTCTACTAGAGAAACAGCCTCATCTTTCTCCTATAAAGCTGCAGGTGGCTTTGAACCACCAACCTTGCTGTTAACCCAAAGTTTACCCCATAGTGCCACCAAGAGCTGTGTGTTCTCTAAATATGAGCATGTTGTGACTTTCTCTGACTTAAGAAGTGTTAGGAAGTACAAGTGAACCGGTTTAAAAAAAAACCAAACAGTTGTATTTGTGTGGCCTCCAACTCAGGGCAGCCTCTTGTGCTGTGGACTGAACTTCATTCCACAGGGTTTTTAAGGCTGTGACCTCTCGGAGGCAGATCACTAAGCCTCTCTCTCTATCTGATTTGGAAACGGTGAGACAGCATCTTTGTTGGAAAGAGACTAGGACAGGGCTCACAGGTGAGGTCACTCTCTCCGCATCCTGATCCCACAGACGGACACAAAGGGAACCACTGATAAGGCTCTGCAGTGGAGGGACCCGAATCCACCAGAAGAAGACCAGCTGCAGACCTAGGAGGGCCTCAAGGGTGGAGGCCGGAGCCTCGGCATGCAAGAAGTGATTGATGGTGCAGTAGGCTGACTCGGAGTCAGAGAGTGTCTGGCCCTCTTCCGAGGTTGACATGCCAATTAGAGTCTACAGCTCCTGGCTGACAGGCATGGCAGTCCTGGAAATCAGGGAATAGGTGGCTCCTGAGGTGCGTGGGGTCCATCAGCTCCCCTGGGTTGGACTGGATGGCCTCCAGAGCTCAGATCTCCAGGTGCAGCCTGTCTGTCACCATGATGAACAGCGAGGCAATGTCAGTGATGCAGTTGTCGGCGTGGCTTTGGCCATCCTTGGTGGTCTTCAGTGCCTCCTTCCTGATCCTCTCCATGGCCCTGGGCAGTCTAGGCAGAACTTGTGCCAGAACATATCAACAGAACTGGCTTCAGAGCCACCTTCCAGAAGGTGGCTTGGCACTAGGCTAGAAGCAGGGAGCAGGTGGCCCTGCACTTGTCAGGGGTGACAGAGCCCTTGATACCTTGATACCTGCCTTCTCTGGGGCCTGCGTCATCGTTTCCACTGTGAGAACTGCATTGTGCTATCCTCCTTCTCAAAGCCCCAGGTTGGGTCCATTCCCAGGAGCTCACCCAGCCGTTTCTTTAGATGCACCTCCAGGGAATGCAAATTGGAACCCTTCTGATGCGTAGTCAAGTACTTAACCTAGAAGACCCCTCTCTTAACATTGATCAATTTGGAGCTTCTTACAAATCCTCAGCCATCGTCATACAGTTCCGAGTCACAGAACCTTCTCACCAGAGATGCCAGGAGAACACAACAAACATTCATTCAACTGCCCCGTCCTTCTCTCATCCCAGCAAACATGCTCCTTCCCCGGCCAGTCTGAAGCAACACCTTGCCTGGAGAAGAAGTCAGATTATAAGAGTCTGAAATGATCTTCTGTTTGGCTGTTTAATCTCTAAAACAGACCCTTGAGATTCAAACAGGAGACTTGTGGGAAGAAGAGTGCAGAATTTAAGCTATAAAAAGAAACGTGGAAGGAAAATAGAAGAAAAGGTGGCCAGTCCCTACATGAGGGTTACCTGGGCTGATAGGAGACAAGGTAGTTTGGAGGTGATAGTGGGTGTGATGGGCATTGGGTGGGCAGCACAGAAGTGAAAAGGCTCAAAGCGAGGCCCACTAGGGAGAAGGGAGAAGCACTAGGGGTTACAGGTTTGTGCCTGGAAGAAGCCAACCAGGGACTGCAGACCATGGGCCACCATTTAAGTGAGTAGTTCAGTCAATGGGGCAAAGGAGTCCCCATAGCCCTTTATCTCTTCATGGCACCTCCTCATTTGCTATGGATCATCTAGGGCAGTGGTTCTCAACCTTCCTAATGCCGCAACCCTTTAATCCAGTTCCTCATGTTGTGGTGGCCCCCAACCATCAAATTATTCTCGCTGCTACTTCATAACTGTCATTTTGCTACTGTTATGAATTGGGCGACCCCTGTGAAAGGGTCGTTCAACCCCCAAAGGGGTCACAATCCTTAGGTTAAGAACCACTGAAATTCTAGAAGGATGTCACCTAACCGTGACCAGAGTTACCTATGCCTTGTCCTCACTTTCCCATATGGCATATCCCCATTTTGTCAGCGATCCAGAGCACTTATTAACCTCCCTGACAGCAAGAGTGGGTTGGCAGAGGAAACCCTTAGGCTTGGGTCTTGGAAGTGGTTGGTCAGTAGAGAAACACCTTCTGTTAAAAATAATAGATGCTACATTTTTTAACCTAACTGCATCTGTAACAATCCACTCTCCAATGGATTCTGCAGGTTAGCCATCTGCAGGTTAGTCCATGGTCAGGGGCTTAATCCACATGTATTTCCCCTTTACTTGCTTTTTTTGAAATTTAGCACCCTGTCATTTGATCTCCCTTATGATCCATTTAAATTTGTTCTAGTTTTATACTATTTTCTGCTTTCTTTTTTATTGAGGTTCTCATCTGTTTTGCTTTGTTATTCTTGTTAGTTTTTTTGTTTGTTTGTTTGACTCTGAATGTTCATCTGTATATGAAATCCAGGATAGGTCAATCTATAGAGACAGTAAATGGTCCCTTGGGGGTAAATCAGGGGAGGTTGGGGGTAATGGAGAGTGAATAACAATGAGTACAACAAGAAAAGAATGTTCTAAAACTGATTGTGGTGATGAT
>NW_022103898.1:21101242-21110484 GCF_000313985.2 Echinops telfairi
TGCCAAAGTCCTTGAGATGAAGTCTTGCCATTCTCGCTTCTAAGGCGCATTCTGGTCACACTTCTTCTAAGAGAAATGTATTATTTTGGCTGTCCATGATACTCTCGATATTCTTCACCAGCACCACAGTGCAAATAGATCAATTCTTCTTGGATCTCCCTGATTCAATGTCCAACTTTCACATGCAGATGAGGTGATTGAAAACATCGGGGCTTGGGCCAGGTGCACTTTTATCCTCAAAATAACCTCCTTGCTTTTCAACACTTTGAAAAGGTCTTCAAGATCCTTCTATAAAACCACATATCCCACCTTTGAAGGCGGGCCTGAGTCTCAGAAAGTGTAAGGAACTTGTCCAACCTCATACACCTGGAAGGAAGGTAAATTCATCAAGAAATGTTCTGGCTTTCCTCCAGATAGAAGAAACCTAAAAACCGAAAAGGTCTTTTTCTTCTTTCACAAGTAAGTAGCCGTGGAGTAAACTTCATAGACCCTTTCTTTGTTTGTTTAGTTCATCTGGTTTGCTATTGTCTTCTTGGTTATTATTCTTTATTTGTATTTGTTTATTTATAATTATTGGTTTTTTAAGGCAGTATAGCACCAACAAAACACACAACAGTCCTCTAGTTCTTTAGTGCTTCCCCTCCCCCCCTCCCCCACTATCATGACCCCAGTTCTACCTTACAAATCTGGCTAGACTGGAGTATGCACACTGGTACAGATAAGAGCTCTTGACACACAGAATCCAGGACAGATAAGCCTCTTAGTAACAGTAATGGGAGAAGGTGTGGGGAGAAGGGAGAGAAAGGGGAACTGATCACAAAGATCAGCCTATAACTGCCCCCCCCCCTTAAAGGGAATGAACAACAGAACCATGGGTGAAGGGAGACAGTGGATGGTGTAAGATATGAAAATTAAAACAATTTTTTATTATTATGCAGGAGGGTGGGAGGGGTTCAAAGGGTGGGAGGATGAGCAAGGGAAGGAAAAAAGAGAAGCTGATACCAAGGCTCAGCAAAAAAAAAATGTTTTGAACATGATGATGGCAACCTACGTACAAATGTGTTTTATACAATTGATGTGTGGATTGTTATAAGAGCTATAAGATCCCCGATAAAATGATTTATTAATTCATAAAAAGAAGAAGAAAGGCTTTTCCTGATGATTAGTCTGACAAGGGGACCATTCTGAAGGTTGGAAAGACTGAGGAGAAGTGACCCAGCGTGAAGGCATATGGAGAGGAAAGGGACAGTAAATATAAAGCCGCTAAGAATCAGGGAATATGTGACCCCTCCCCTTCAACACCTGGACGGAGGATATGACTGCGGGGTAAACTGCGGGGCACATGAAGCCAAGGCCATAGGAGCCTCATACAAGGCCCCCTGGAGAGGCTTGAGAGGAAGGAAGATGAGAGGGTTTCTTCGTGGTAGACCTGCAAGGGCGGTGAATTATCCCCTGCCTGGGTAGAAGAAAGGTGGGGGGAAATACTGATGGGATTCACCTGTGAGCACTTGTGAGCAGAATTCCCTGGAATTCCATCCTGCCCTGTATAAAATGAGCCCTCTGAGAAGCTGGGGGAGAGAGTTCAATACCAGCAAGAGCAGAGAGTGGAGCTCATGCTCTGCACAGTGAACCCCCTGGATCCAGAAGACAGCTATGCCAGCAGAGGAGCAGTGGCAGAACCAGGAGCCAGAGCACAGAACAGAGAGATGGCTTCCCAACCCATGGAATAAATAAAGCTGAGTGCTTTAATGCAGGAGGCAGGCTTGCAGGGTGGGCTGCCTCTGGGCACTTATGGGGAATTCGGCTTGCTGACCTTTGGAAGTGAGCTGAGTACCTTTGAGCTAAAGCTTACTGGAGTGGGTGTCTCTGGGCACGTAATTCCTAGAGTTAGGTTTGCTGACCCATGAGCTTAAGCTGAATGCCCTTGGCTGACAGCAGAGTAGGATGCCCCTTTGGGCATTTACTATCAGACATGAAAGTACTTTGTAACATATCCTAATAAGCAACTCAACCCTGAGCATTTCTCACTGGCATTACAGCTTAACTTTCTTAATAAACCCTTTAACTATGAATTTTGTCTGTGTAACCATTGCAATAGAACCCAGAGAAATAAAAGAGAGAATATTAACTAAGACATCACGAGATCCAAGACAAGAATCGTGGCTATAAACCTTGTGGAACTATGTTCCCAAGGAAGTGAAAAAGATACCCACCCACCCCCACCAAACCAGAAAATACCCACGGAGGGAAAGGCCCTGGATGAGAGGGACTGACATCATGGCTGCCTCAATGGGCTCGGGCATAGGAACAAGTCAGGATGGCCCAGGACCGTGCAGAGTTTCGCTCCATTGTGCACCGGGGTCGCTGTGGGTAGAGCCGACTTGGTAGCGCCTAACGATAACATTACCCATGAAGTCAATTCTGACTGGGGGAACCCAGGGTCACAGAGACAATCCCATAAGGTTTTCTTCAGTGTGATAGTTACAAAAGCAGGTCACCACGTCTTTCTGCCGAAGCTCTGCTGAGTAGGTTGAATAGGTTTGAACTACCAAACTTTAGGTGAATAGGGGAACCAACTGAGCCTCCCCACCACCCAACCTGTGATCTTTACCGTCACCACTAGCACTGCCGCCTCCAACCCCCCAAAAGACATAGCGAGAAGAGCTTTCCTGCCAACCCTGGCAGGTGGCGACCCAAGCCAGATTGATTTGCACTTGAAAAGTAAAGACACTATCTATCTCATGGCTCACACCAAGTCTCTGAGCGAATCCACAGGTCCCGCTGATGAGCGCTGAGGCTGGGATTGAACCCGCCATCCTGTCTCGGAGGCGCTGCCTCAAAAGAACATGCAGAGGGAAGGGTGGGCATCTACTGCAAGCTGGAGAAGGGGGCTTCCAGGGCCAAGACCCCATTAGAGAACGGACGCTTCTGGCGCAGGGGCGACAGAGGCACAGCGCCGCTGGTCAAGGGCCGTGATTCCTTCGAGTGTGCTTAGAAGAAGATGACAATAATTTATATTTCCCCGCCACTCTCCAGATTTTATCGCCATGACTCACCTCCGCTACTGCTGTGGGGCAGCTCCCAGGGAGCGGGTGCCTGCCTGCCACACCGCGTTTTAGGCGGAACATAAAGGAAAACACAGCGGCTAATTAGAAGTGAGCCTCTCCCTTGTCACAAGCAGCCCAGTCGACTTCATGCCTGCGTGGCAGGAACGTGATAAAACTCCCAAGTTGGTCCTTAGATTTTTTTTGAAAGTCGGATCGCTCAGCCATGATCTCAGAGCTGTGCGCCCCAGCCAGTGGCCCTGAGCCAGGCTTTGAAATATGACCTAACATGATGGTTGGGGAGGGTGGGGGGTGGATGGGGCTGGTGGTGTCGGGGTGACAGAGTGGCCATTTCTGGCATGTTTCAGCATCACGTCCACTTCCCTAGGAGATCTCATCCTTCTTGGGCTGCCTAAGAAGGTCAGGGGTGCCTTCCCCAGCTCCCCACCAGCAGCTCTTAGGCTGAACCAATTGGGAGGCTCTACCTGACAGCCTGGCACAGCACCAGAACTTTCTGGATTGATTTGCCCTAGGGCTCTGCAAACCGTTCTCTAGGCTCCACCTCTCCAGCAAGCGCTTCTATCTCTACTGGCCACTTGGCACTTAGCCACGCTCGCTCTCTCCTCAATGGCTGGCTGGCCCCATTCCATCTGAAAAGTCGACCAGCAGCCTCCAGTAGTATGGTGATTTAGAACACTGTGTCGGTCAATTAAGCAACAGTATAGTATTTGTAACCTGGATTTCTGCCTTACTAGTCTGGGGAGAAAGGTGTGGCTATGTGTAGGACTATGATTCTCAAGGTCAGGAGTAGGAATAACCAGCTGCTCCCAGGGAGAAAGAGGGAGCTTTCTACAGTAAAGAGTTACAGTCTCACCCCACTGCAAATTAATTGGACAGTCCCTCTCAAAAGAGCCATCCAGAAGGTATAACAGTGATGAAGTACATAACTATCCTCTAGTTCTTTAATATTTCCTCCCCTTCCTATAATGGTTTTTATTTGTTTTACCACATTAATCATGTTAGACTTGCATGTGTTCATTTGTATAATTGATCGTTTGATACTTGAAAGACAAGATAGATAACCCTTCAGAAATAGTAACAGGAGTAATGGTTCCCTGAGGGAACCAGAAGCAAGGAGGGGCTGGGGGTGACGGGGTGGGGTAGCAGCTGATAGCACTGATGACTGTATAACCTCATTCCTTTAGGGGAGTGAACAACAGAATTGCACGTAAATGGAGATATTGGGTGGTGTAAGATGTGGCAAAACCTAAGGTTTCCGTCAGTGGGTGGGGGATGGGAGCAGGGAAGGGATAAAGAGGAGAGGAGTTTTTCTTTGGGACTACTGGACTTCAAAGTGGGGGCCAAATGAGTTGTAATGAGGAAAACCAGGCGGCAGACACATGGATGAGACAAGGATGAGCATGAGAGCCTGAGACCACGAGTGAGCGAGTGCAAAGGAAATGTAAAAGTCAGGGGAGGGACAGGGAAAAGCAAAGGTGAGTGTGGAGGCTCCAGCCTCTACCCTCAGAAAGGGGAGAGTGGGGGACACAAGGAGGGCATGTGTTTGAGGAGAGAAAAGATGAATCCCAAATCTGGGGCACTGGAAAGACCGGGAAAGAAATCCCTTCTCGGTCATTTGCTTTTCTTGGCTCTTAAAGGGATGTGAAAGATGGGCAACGGAAAGAGAAGACAAAAGACAAAGTGGTCCATCCAAATTGTGTTGGCAAATTGCGACAGCCACATAATTTCAGGTCAACTTGAAGGTATGTAATAGTGGAGGGGTGGTGTTCAACCTGTCAATCAGGTCGAAGCCTGATGGTGCCTCCTTGTGGGTGTGGCCTTCTCATAAGGAAGACCTTGGGAACCTCCCCACCGCCCCCGCTCTCTGCCTTCACCTTCCAGCTGGCTGACCCTGATGGCGGCCAGAGCCCTGGAGATACATCCACCAGCACTGGATCCAAAGGACTTTTCACCCACCAGCCTGGGATCTTCCTGCATGTTGCATCATTGTTTGTGACTGCATGATTCTGCAATGGGACTTATGGACTAGTATCAGACTTATGGACTTGAGTTGGCCTGGGTTGGAGTGTTTTCCTGATATATAAAATGACAATATAAAGCTGTTTCTTACAAAAGGTATGATTGTCACAGGACTTCTTTCTCTAGTCAACCCAGCCTAACACACAAACAATGTTGAATATGCCTCAGACTGCCAGAAGAATGAGCAGATCACTCTTAGAAGAAATACAGCCAGAAGGCTCCCCAGGAGCAAGGATGCTAAGACTCCGGTGCTCCCTTTAGATGTATCATCAGGAAAGATCAGCCACTGAGAAGGACATCGTGGCTGGCAAAGAGTCAGCAGAGAGAAGCCTACCATGAGCTGGAGTGATAACTAGTCACAGCCATGGCCTCAAACCTATCAAAGATGATGGAGACGGATTATGTAGCATTCCCTCCTTTGTCTATAATACATGAGGCCATCATGAGTCAGAGCTGACTTGGTGGCAACTGACAAAAGCCAAGGCCTATAGGACTTCACGTAAGCCCAGGCTGCCTTGAAGCTAGTGAGACTATGGATTCTCCTGATACTGGCCACATCTCTGGTGCAAAATGAGGACTTTACCCATCAACCTTGAGAGATCTTTAGTAGATAATCTCATTCCACCCTCTAACCCTTTGAGGGAGGCACTATCACCAACAGCCCTGTCTAGCACAGGAGAGAACTGAGGTTGTGAAACCTGTGGTGGTTTGTAGGCTACACACCAGTAAGCAACCCAAGGTTCACACGCAGGTCCTCAGGACCACACCTGCTCCTCGGCACACAGTCACTCCGTGGGTTAAAGCCAAGGGCAAAAGGATGGAAACCTAAAGTGAGTCAAAATTCAAAAAACCCAAGTGTTACTGCTCCCAGAAATTCAGAAATCTGTGTTTACTTCTTGTGATGGGAAAGACAGTCCACAAGAAGCGAAGAGGTTTCTATGGAAAACTCAGCCCTAAGGCATTTGGCAGCTCACCTTGCAGTGCAGGTGACCTTGCAGTTCAAATCAGCAAACACTGCCAGGTACCAACCACCTCTCTCAAAAGCTGGATCCCAACTCATGGAGACCTCATGTCACATACCACGTAGCTGCTCCAACGAGTGCTGTTGTCTGTAATCTTTATGGAAGCCAGGACTGGACTGGATTGCTAACTGCAAGATTGTCTCACGTTCTTTGGGCATGTCCTAAGGAGAGACCAGTTCCTGGAAAAGGACATCACAGTTGGTAAATTAGAAAGACCTTGGGAACAAGGAAGACTCTCAATGAGATGGATTGACACAGTTGCTGCAATAATACATGCACACATAACCATTGTAAGGATGCTACAGGACCAGGCAAATGTTTCATGTTGCTGTTTGGTGGCGGCAGGTGAGTTAGAACGGACTCAGCAGTGCATAACAATGAAAACAAGAGTTGAAATCGGACTTGGTTGTCTGGGTTTCTTGATATTTTATGCAGCCACTGAGAGGGTTTGAACTACCAGTCTGATTCCAAACTACTTGCTATATTATTTCTTTCACAGCACTTATCACTAGCTGGATGTCTCTGATTTGGCTGTTGCCTGTTTATCATGAATCTTTCCCAACCAGAAAACGATGGTGTTGGTAAAGAGTATTCAAAGTACCATGGACTGCCAAAAGAACAAATGGATCTGTCTTGGAAGAAGGATAGCTGAAATGCTCCTTAGAGACAAGGGTGGGGAGACTCCATTTCATCTATTTTGGATATATTATCAGAAGAGATCTGTTGGTGGCGAAGACTATCATGCTTGGTAAAGTGGAGGGGGAGAAAGAAGAGGAAAGCCTTCAACAGATGGATTGATATGGTGGCTGCAACATAAGACAATGTGAAGGTGGCGCAGGACGGGGTGATAGTTTGTGCTGTTGTAACAGGGCACCTGCGAGTCGGAATCAACTCAATGGCACCGAGCAACAACAATTTGCTAGTAAGTCTCCAATGTCGAGAGGTGCCTGGTACCTAATAGGAATTTGTGGAATCGGGGCCAAAATGTGTAGGAAAGTATGAGAGAAGTTTCTGCAGCAATCTGGGAGGGAAGGCTCCACCGTGAGTCAGAAGGATTTGAAGTTCAAGAAGAGAGGACAGTAGAGATTCTCTTCACCATGTCTCTACCCCTCCCCTACACACGCAACCTCTTCATTTCTTTTCAACTACCCCAATTCCACCCCTAGTGGAGAAAATGCCCATGACAAATCAGACTTAAGTGGAATCCTTGTACTAGTTACATCATCTGGTGTCAATTTGGGACTTGAGAGGATTCAGAGTGAAGGGGTGGAGTCTAGTCTGTCAATCGGGTCATAGCCAATGAGGCCTCTGTGTGGGCATGGCCTTCTGAGAATGCTAGGAACTCCTGTATTTTCCTCGTTGGAGAGGGAAGACATTTTTTCTCTCTCTCCTTACTCCCTTGGAGACACTCTACTGACAAGACACAACGTTGACTCCCAGGAAGACATTCCTAAGGAGAAGCCACATGGACCTACCCTGATGCAGCCAGAACCCTGAACCTGTAGAAGCCACATAGAGAGCCCTGCCAGCACTGAGATGCTTACAATGCCACTGGATCCAAAGACTTTCTACCCCCGGCCTCTGATCATCCTGCATTTGGCATCATTGCATGTGTTTCATGAGTCTGAAAAGGACTTTATAGATTGGTATCAGATATATGGCCTAATATCGGACTTATGGGCTTGGAATGGACTAGGTTGGGATGCTTTCTTAATGTACAGTTACCCTTTATATAACACTCTCTTATACACATATGTGTGTCTGTGAATTTGTGTTTCTAGTCTACCCAGCCTAACACAATCCTTCTAGATGTCTAGTGAGTAGAACTTTTATTAAGCATGCCTCAAAGGTCAAGTGCAAACAATGATGATCTCCTCAGGGTCTCTCCTGCTTCTGTAGTTTTCTGGTAGGGATCTAGAAGAATCAAATTCTTCATCTCTCAACTATCTCTCAACTTCTTTCTAAGAGCCTGGAGTCCAATACTCTCCCCAAAAAAGGTCATCTTCCTTTCCCCTTGGCACCTCCATCTTCTCTTGGTACACTTCCCCCATCAGTTCTGCCACAGGAACCATACAAGGCTGAGATCCCCTTATCATAGTTCTAACTCATCCGAATGGACTTCTCTGGACTAGCTCCACTCTGGCACTGAAATAAACACCTGTCCCTGCAGCCTCTCCTGCTGTTCTCCATGTGCATGGTTTTTCGCATCCTGAAGTGGTATACACATGATTTGGGTCTGGGTTTTGGTGGGATAGATCCTTAAACTGATTTGCCTCTGGAATCTTGTCTTTAGGTCTGATACCCTAGATGCAGAGCCTGGGGCAGGTATTTGGATGCAGCTGACTGATTGATAAAGTGAGGCAGAGAAGGATAAGAGAAAGAACCAAACCAGGAGGTAATCTCAGCTGAGATCATCTTGTTTAAGTCTGATCCCACTGGGAAATCTGGAGCATGACTTGTACCACTTTGAAACAAGGGGCTGGCTTTTTATATTCTGGTGTCAGTTATCATTGGATAGAGGCTGTGGGAAGCTGGTAGAGCTCAGATTAACCCCACTGGGGTGGCTCTTGGGGCTGAAGGCAAATCTCTAGAGATGGAAACAGTTTTGAGTCCCTAGCATGCAACAACACTCACAGAAGCATGGATAAGTGCACTGGTGTGGTAAAGGAGGCCAAGGTGAGGACATCAACAGTATCTACTATAGATTCCATCTGGGCAGCTTAATATAAGAAAACGCAATCTTCATGGAGCAAAGCCTATATATACTGCGACTTGCTTTAAGGTTTGAAATCAAGGGCACAGATAGTAATTAAAGGTGCTTTGCCTTGTTTTAATTACTAGCTGACCCTTGCTTGGGAGCCCTGGTGGCATACTGGTTACTCATTGGGCTACCAAGCACATGATCAGTAGTTTAAAACCACCAGCTGATCCTTAGGAGAGAGACGAGGTGTTACACTCCTGTAAAGATTTACTCTCAGAACCCCACAGTGGCAGTTCTAGCTATAGGGTCACCATGAGGTGGAATCCGCTTGATGGGAGTGAGCTTGCCTTGCTTTGATCGTGAACATTTATTTCCATTAAGAATGCACATGGTAGACAACTGGGCCGAGGTGGGGAAAGGGAAAAAAATGATGAT